>NC_044311.2:126688575-127341075 GCF_007474595.2 Lynx canadensis
TTTGAGCGTGTGGTTAGAAGTTAAATAGCTTAACCATGCTCCTTTGCAACAGCACAGTTCTGGTCACCAACATTTTAGGGCCCTGCCAATTTTTATCATAGGTTCTTTATCATCACACTGACTGGTGCACATCATTTTTAAAAAATCAAATAGGACAGAAGCTTTAAACAAAACCAAGAGAGTCCTATTTTACCTTCCTATCCTTGAACCCGCTTACTGTTAACCTCTTTTACTCTTTTGGGTGTATCTTCTGATAGTTTCCTTTCTATTTTTAAATAATATGTATCCACAAATGATTCTTGATTTGTCAATAATGGGTATTTTCTTTTACTCATTCTTTTGCCATCGCATTCTTTGTCAAATTAACAGTTCACATTGGTATTATGAAGCAAATTTTCCCCAGATGAATCTACTGCAGAGCCAAGTAAAATACTATAATTGCATTTCTTTCTTTATATGAGATTGTTTATTTTCTGCAGTTAATAATTGCATTTTTAAACTTCCTATAGGCTTAATCCTATCTAATACTCCACTAATCTGAGGTTTTTCCAGGCATCTGCCTCATAAAATACTCCACGTTTTCGTCTCAAAATGACCGGTTTCTCTCTAGCCCTGGGATTTTTTTTCCTTCACTTGTTTTTGTTGGATCTCTTATTTCTAGGTCTCATTTCTTCCTCTTTTTTGGGTTTATCTCCTTGTTAACAGAAGCCTTGTCTCAGAAAGCACCTCACAATAGAACTTTTAAAATGTCAAAAATAAGGAAGTTTTACTCTGATGTGCTTTGTGGTGGTGGCTTGTCCATTTTTGCTTATTGTTTATTTGCTTTTCTTGATTATGCTGGCTACTTGAGGGGCCTTTCAAATGGGAGAATCATATATCTTCATTATGGGAAATTTTCTTAAATTATTTTTTGAGAACACCAGTCACTGTATTGTCCGCTGCCCTTTGTTTGGAATCGCCCTTAGGCAGTGGACCTTTTAGATTGATTCATTGAATCTCTTGTCTTTTCTTCCCTATTTTCTAACTATTTGTCATTTTCCTCCCAACTTTCTTGGAAACATCCTTTTTTTAAAAGTTTTTGTTTAAATTCCAGTTAGTTAACATGCAGTGTAATATTAGTTTCAGGTGTACAATATAGGGATCCAACACTTCCATACAATGCTTGGTGCTCATCACAAGTTCACTCCTTAATCCCCATCCCCTATTTTACGTGCCCCACCTGTCCACCTGCCCTCTGGTAACTATCAGTTTGTTCTCTATAGTTGAGTCTGTTTCTTGGTTTGCCTTTCTCTTCTTTTTTCTGGGAAACATTCTTGATGTTTATTGCCTACCAATGCTTTTAGAATTATTTTGTGTTTGTTTATTATATGTAAATTTCTGAAAGCTCTTTCTTATTTACTGATATTTATAAAGAGTTTCCATAAGCTCGTTGATATTTAAAGTAATTTCTCTGATTCTAGTCAACTGCTTTTTCTACTATATGTCTGCAGTTCCCAAAATATAGATAAAGTATTAGAAATCCACCTAAAAACCATGAATTTACAGGTGAGGAAACTAGGACCCTTAAAGCTATCATGATTTTACAAAGATAGTATAGATATTTAGCAATAAAGATTTAACATCCTCCAAATTAAATTTTTAGTGTTTTTTCTAACTTAAAATACTTCACAGAGGGACACCTGGGTAGCTTAGTGGGTTGAGTGACAGATTCTTGATTTTGACTCAGGTCATTATCCCAGGGTTGTGGGATCGAGCCCCATGTCAAGCTCCAAACTGAGCATGGAACCTGTTAAGATTCTCTTTCTCTCTCTCTCTCTCTCTCTGCCTCCCTCCCTCCCTCCCTCTGCCCCTCTCTCTAGCTGGTGCACTTGAAATATAAATAAATAAATAAATAAATAAATAAATAAATAAATAAATAAAACTTCACAGAATTGATAGGAGATGAGAACGTGTAGGAAAATAAACTGCAGAATAACACTAACACTATACTTTAGTGGTTACATAGACTTTTTAAAGTACCTTATATTTGGCTCTAGAAAAATAACACTAATTTACAAGTTCATGTCAAGTAGCTTACTCTCTATGAAATATCTGGATAATCACTTATTCATTTACTTGAACAAATTCATATATTGAGTACCTGCTCTGGGGAGAGCCTTGTATTAGGAATATGGCGGTATATAAGATCTAAAATGTTAAAGTCAACATCATGCATGATTCCTCTCTGGATCATTATATCTGATGGTCCACTCATTGACATGCAGTTTGCCAGCTTGTGCCCTGGTTGTGCATTAATTTTTGTATAATAAATTAATAAACATTTCTTAAAACAATAAATTAAGCCATTTCTACTTGTTATAGACACATATTGGGAATAATATATGCCACATCAACTTAACTTATTGAGCTAGTCTTAAGCAATTAAGGAAAAGAGGTACATGTTTCTTTTTTCCCCAGAATTATAAAACTGTCAAATTTGTGATTTGTTTTGAGTGACCTCAATTACTAGAAAATTTTTGCCAGTTCTCAAAAATGGGAAAGGGAGCAAATGAGACAGAAGATTGGGATCATGGATTGAATTTATGTATAATATTCCAAAATTGAGAGAAAGAGGAAAAAAATAGTTTTATTTTCATTATTATTGACAATAGGGAGCAGATATGCCTACATCTGTCTTCCTGAAACTTAAGGGAGCAGACATGGAAGCTTCAGGTTGATTTGAGTGTCAAAAAGTAAGCTGAACTCTGATGACAATAGGTTCTATAAAAGAACAGTTTAAAGCAGTTTATCTCAATTATTATTTTAAGTGTATTTATTTTGGGAGGGGGAGGGCAGAGAGAGTTGAGAGAGAGAATCCTAAGCAGGTTCCACACTGTCAGTGCAGACCCCAATGTGGGGCTCCAACCTAGGAACTGTGAGATCATGACCTGAACTGAAACCAACAGTCGGACGTTTGACTGAGCCACCCAGGCGCCCCTATTTTTCGTAATTAAGTAAATTTTACATTGTCCTCATATTAATATCACTACTCTAGTTCTAGAATTTTTCATGAACATCTTGGAAATTTAAATCATTCCAAAAAGATGTTAACTAAGGCATGAACGATTATAATTAGTATTTGATAATATTTTCAGGTAAGAAAACTTTCAGTTAAATATTTTGATTTTTCTATGCTGTGGGAAGAAAGAGTACAGTGTCTTAGCTTATTATAAAATGGAAAAGCCTTAATTTTTATAGGAAAATTTCATTTAATTTTACTTTCTTCAACTAGAAATTCAAGTGGAAAAAATACTTTTTATGGATATTTTTGATTTGAAACTTTGAAAGAATGCTTTGATTTTTAAAATATTTCCACAGTGAAAAATTTTAGACATATGTTGGGAATTACACAAACTTGGGAACATAAAGTAAGCAGGCATTGTTTAGGTATGCTGATGTCCTGAAGACAGAGCACCTGTATATATAAGGAATTCAGATCAACAAATTATTTTAAAAATTTTAAGAAAATTTTTAAAAATATGTACTCCTCGTGTCATAGCATCTGTAACAAAGTCACTCCCTTTTTATCTGGATAAGTCAATAAGAATCTGTATTTAACCAGTAATTTTTGCAAGACGACTGATATTTGAGCTTAACTATTGTCCACATTGCTTATAGAGGCCTGGCTTTGGAAATGACTCCCTACTAACCCAGAAAGACGTGTCCCAGGCCCAAAGCCTTCTCAGCAGTGCGTGTAAACAGCATGACACTCAACTTCCAGTCAGGAGCTATCAGGACACAGTCAAGGGTAAAGTCTCATCCCTGCACTACTTCCGATCCCTGCTATGGTCTCATGCAACTCATCCCCCCCACCCCGCCGCTTTTGTTTTGGATTTTTCCAATGCATAAAAAGGAAATGATACTTGGCAAATGACTAATTTTTTTGGAAATGAAAAGATAATTGGCTCTTTCTTTTTTTTTTTAATTTTTTTTAGTGTTTACTTATTTTTGAGAGACAGAAACAGAGTGTGAGTGGAGGAGGGGCAGAGAGAGAGAAAGACACAGAATCTGAAGAGGCTCCAGGCTCTGAGCTATCAGCACAGAGCCCGTCGTGGGGCTCGAACTCACAAAGCGCAAGATCATGACCTGAGCCAAAGTCAGACACTTAACTGACTGAGCCACCCAGATAACTGGCTTTTTCTAATGTCTAATTTTTATAGATAATCTTAGGCAATGACCACTTTTAATGGTCATTACGTTTATTCCTATAGAACTTTTTTTCATAATTCATGGATGTGAGTCTAACTTCGGCTCGTTGCAAAAAGTTAATACATAGAGGGCTATGCAATCAGTACATAAGCATTTGACACAAACATAAACCAGTTTACTATTATTTTACATTGCTGCCAAAAAACTTTTGAATCAGCTACATGTTAGTATCACAGTGATAGGTGAGTACTACAGTAAGTAATACTGTAGTAACAAGCAAAAATCAAATGTCCAGGGCAACTCAAGATAAGTGTTCCAAGGCAATGTAATGAAAATGTATGTCTCCCTAAGGCATAACATGGGTGGAGAGCGATTCTGTTTAACATAGTCATTCAGATTTCCAAGGCTAACAGATATGCTACCATGACACAGGCTTCCATGATTACAATAGAAGTAAGATCATGAACTGGCTTCAAAAGCTTCTGTACAGGGGTGCCTTGATGGCTCAGTTGTTTAAGCATCTGACTTTGGCTCAGGTCACGATCTTGAGGTTCATGAGTTCGAGTCCTGCATCGGGCCTTGTGCTCACAGTTTGGAGCCTGGGGCCTGCATCAGATTCTGTGTCTCCCTCTCTCTCTGCCTCTACCCTCCTCACACTCTGTCTATCTCTCTCTCTCCAAAATAATTAAACATTAAAAAAAATTTTCTGGGGGCGCCTGGGTGGCGCAGTCGGTTAAGCGTCCGACTTCAGCCAGGTCACGATCTCGCGGTCCGTGAGTTCGAGCCCCGCGTCGGGCTCTGGGCTGATGGCTCAGAGCCTGGAGCCTGTTTCCGATTCTGTGTCTCCCTCTCTCTCTGCCCCTCCCCCGTTCATGCTCTGTCTCTCTCTGTCCCAAAAATAAATAAACGTTGAAAAAAAAAAATTTAAAAAAAAAAAATTTTCTGCACAGAAGTGACTACTGCTCTTTTAGTGATCCAGAGAAAGTCACATGGACACACCTAATCAACAGAGTAGGGAAGTGCAATTCTATCATGGCCTCAGAGGAGGGAGAACTAGAAATACTTGGAGAACAATACTGATCACTATTAGCCTGGCAATGAAAAAAGGAGTTTGTCATTGGTTCAGAACATTTGCCCCTACCTTGAGGAAAGAAATTTTATTTCCTGTGGCATCCAGTGGTTCCATAACTGAGTATACTGAATATTCAGTTGTCCTTTCCTTCAATTCATTGCTGAAAAAATAATTTCTTTGTTCAAAATCAGTGGGATTTTTTTTGGTCTCTTTTATAAGTGTATTTATTTATTTTGAGAGAGAGAGAGCAAGAGCAGTGGAAGGTCAGAAAGAGAGGGAGAGAGAGAATCCCAAGGCTGGTGAAGAGTGTCCATCTCATGACCTGTGAGATCATTATCTGAGCTGAGGTCAAGTGTTAGACATTTAACTGAGTGAGCCACCCAGGCCCCTGCAAAAGCCATTGTATGCATGATGAATGGATATAGAACAAGGCATACGGCAATTACACAGATGGTGGGTCTGAAAAAAAGCATGGGGGGAGGAAAGAAAATTCATTCATAGAAGATCTGTTCAGTGAAAATATATCACTTCTCCCTCCCCCATGAAGAAAGTAGTTCGATATACTTATCCTACTACCAAGTTGGCAGGATGGACTTCATATGCTATTGCATCACATTGATGGGTCAGCATTGCTCTGTGCTATGGGGAGACTGGGCTGTCAGCAGTATTGGTGTCCATTCAGTTTTGTTGAGGGTAATACTATGTCTTTAAATCCATACAAAACTTCTCTTCATGCTACCTGAACACATTGTCAATTGTGCAAGCAGTGGGATGATAGAGGAAGGCGCTGAATGCCATCTGGGCCAACTTTGCTGTCTATTTATTAAAAGACTCCTATGCAACACGTGCTCACTTGTAAGTGTTCACCCAGAGTGCTAATATCAGTTCTGAATTCATTTCAAAGGGTCCATCTCATAGTCTTTTGCCCAGATTTTCTTCTTTTGTATTCTTTAAACTTTTGCCTTCTAACACCCCAAACATCCATTCAACCTTTTGCCTACCATTCCTGAATCAGTCTAGGTCCATACCTCTAATCATCTCTCCTTCCAGGTAAAGTGGTTGACCAGTTGTATCTCTTGAAGTTCTTCCCATAGTAGAGATTTACTTTCCCTGTTGTCCTTCATGGCACTCTTGTATGGGATACAATGCAGCATATCATTGGTTCCAACCAATGCCAACATACCATGCAGAACTAAATGAGTATCAAACTTAGTCAGCTAAGTCAGCTGACGATGAGAAACACCCCAGGTGGCCGTGTGTATGGACTGAGCGGGAGGTGGCAGTGTAGCAGGAACACATGCATCATGAATGGGAGCAACATGTACATACAACATCATGCGCTTTCAGTAACCGATTAAGCCTCATCTTGCTTTGTCAGTGCCAGTTCTCCTTGATGATAGCATGCTGCCGTGTGTGCCCAACTTTCTGACGTAGAGAATCAAACATCACCCAGCTGATGATGGTTGAGTGAATTGGGGAGGAAATTAGATTGCCTTAATCAGAAATTCAATCACATGGATAAGATAAGTACAAACACCCAATGTATATTTCAAGACCTTAATATTGGCACTTACTTTCCTATGTTTTCATAGAGATAAGGTGTTTTATTTGATTTTTTTATTTTGTATAGAGTAGCAATTCTAAGGTCTTCCTACTATTTAAAAGAAAAAATTCCTGGGGCGCCTGTTTGTCTCAGTCGGTTAAGCGTCTGACTTCGGCTCAGGTCATGATCTCACGGTTTGTGAGTCCGAGCCCCGCATCGGGCTCTGTGCTGACAGCTCAGGACTTAGAGCCTGCTTCAGATTCTGTGTCTCATCCTTTCTCTGCCCACCACCACTTGTTCTCTATCTCTCAAAAATAAATAAATGTGAAAAAAAAATTTTAATTCCTCATTCAGTGGGTCAGGGAGACAATGTATTATTCTGCTAATTGTTCATTCAGCTACGTATTCAGTAACTGGAAAGATTGTCAGAGATGAATTTTCAAGCACACCAGCAGATGTTCTTAGGATAAAATTTAGTCATTTGACTGATGAAACACAACATTGTTCTGGATCTCTAGGCCTTAACAGTATCAAATGGTCTGCATTTCCCTTTCTTTAAATTAGGTGTCTTGATAAATAGGCTTCTTTTAGGGAAGTCCAGAAAGTTACAGTACATAAATTTGTGGTATCACATGGTCCTTTTTCACAACTACCTGGCCTCTCCTATAGTTATGGGGTTCCCAGCCTGTGCACGGGCAAGGGCTCATGATCTGGTAATGGGTGACAGGCCATGACTATCCAACATGTGACTCAAGTCAGGTCTTTTTCACCACACCTAGATGTTTTTTTTAACTTAAACTTAATTATACTTTGGTGACTTGACAACTATTTCAATTCTAAGGAGTCATGATTTGTAAACCACAGCAAAATATCATTGGGAGTTCGTAGACTACTGTAAATACCATGCACACTTTCTCTTTGGTAGTTAACTGCTATCATTTGACCTTGGCCACTCCAAAACCATACCATCCACACTGAGATCAGAGCTAATTACAATGGCAGTGCCTCCTAACTTCATGACTAGCCTACAGAGAACAATCACTATGCTTTTTAAGCATACGGGAGCTCCTCTCTCAAGTGAAGTACCAAATGCCTTGTTAAAGGGATTGTCTTCTGGGCCCTTTTAAAAGACAGAGTAGGAAGATGGGTAAGTATGTCACAAATGATAAATCCACTCAAACATTCGAATCCCTCTACAGAAGCTTGCCCAATAGAAATAGAATGCACACCACAGATGTAAGGCACATGTTACTTTTAAGTTTTCTGGAAGCCATATTTTAAAAACACAGTAAAAAGTAATAAGTGAAATCATTTTTAAAATTCTATTTTGTTTAACTTAATGTTATAAGATAGTATTTCAATATGTAACCCATACAAAAATTATTACTGAAATAGTTTACATATTTTTGCACAATTTTACACTTAAAGGACATCTTGATTTGGATTAGCCACATGTCAAGTGCTCGATAGCCACGTGCATTCCTCCCTCTCCATTATGCCAAAGAATTTCTGGCATCTAAACTTTATTTACTAAACACATCGTTTGAGTGTAAGTTTCAGTCCATACCAAGCATGCAGCTAGAACCACTTCCAGCTGTTCAAACTAGGCTTTTGATTCTAGAACTCTGTTAAATCCAACCATATTAATAAATGCAGCCACTTTCAAATTATTTTTCTTCTTTTCTGGCCTAGCACATTTAGAATTATACCCCATAGATATTCCCCAGGTGTCTGATGGTATAAATTAGCAAAATCGAGTAAACTGTCTCTTCCTAAGCTAAGAATTGTAGCTATGATGGGTTGGGAATCAGATCTTTGCTTTAGAGATAATTAGCAGTAGAGTGGGGTATGAGGTGAATGGGTTTCCTTTAACCTGATAACTACCTCAAGGTCTCCTAGCAAGGTAGATCCAGCTTTATCTGATGGGCAGAAAGGGCTCTCCCTGCTGGCAAGGGAAGATCAGTGGAATTTGAGGTGTTTGGAGTGCTCTCGTAGTCTGAACCCGTCCATATAACTCCATTCCATTTTCAGGTTCCTGCAGTTCCCCCCCCCCATGGTGCTCTCAATTTTCACACAAGAGACCCCAGTCCAGCAATACTGAGTCAGAATTTTAACCTTAATAGCCCTGAGCCCATAAATCAACAAAGATTCTCTATATCCCTGATTGTGCCTTGAGCCAAGGATTTAAAATGCTGCACTTATTATTTCTCTAAATGATTCTTGCAGTCAGAAGCTGACAGCCCACCCAAAAATTCCCTGTATTCTTTATTAATGTTATAATAGCCTACTGCAGGAACCATTCAGGTCACCAAAACCTTGCCTGAGCTGGCACTCCATTCCTGATGACCCAGGGGATATATCACAATACTTACATGTGACTTTATATTATAAAAAGCCGGAATCTCATTTCCCTTTATTATTTGTATTTGCATTTTATATATATAATTAATTGAGATGTAATTGACATATAACATTACATTAGTTTCAATATTTTGATTCAATATTTGTATATATTGTGAAGGATCACAAGAGGTCTACTTGAAATCCATTACCACAGGTAGATTTTGGTTCTTGTGATGAGAACTTTTTTTTTTTAAGTTTGTTCATTTTGAGAGAGAGAGAAAAAAGTACATGCACTCCTGAGCCAGGTAGGGGCAGAGAGAGAGAGTGAGAGAGAATCCCAAGCGGGCTCTGCACTGTCAGCGCAGAGCCCTACATGGGGCTTCAACTCACGAACTGTGAGATCATGACCCAAGCTGAACCCAAGTGTCTGATGCTTAACCGACTGAGCCACCCAGGCGCCCCTGTGATGAAAACTTTTAAGATTTACTGTAAGGTCTTATTTTCTAATTGCATTCAGATTTCAGTCCCTTCAAATCACACAGTTAACAAATCCCAGATTGTCATCCTGAAGGTCCTGTGGCTGACATTAGTTTCCACTGTATGGTGAGTTGAAGGGAAAGAGATAAAAAATTATTCTAGATATTTTAATAAGAAAGAATTTAATACAAGTGATTAGGTGCTTACAAAATCACTAGAAGGAGAAGAGATGCTGGGCCTTTAAAATAACCCACAGGATGGGGCGCCTGGGTGGCGCAGTCGGTTAAGCGTCCGACTTCAGCCAGGTCACGATCTCGCGGTCTGTGAGTTCGAGCCCCGCGTCAGGCTCTGGGCTGATGGCTCGGAGCCTGGAGCCTGTTTCCGATTCTGTGTCTCTCTCTCTCTCTCTGCCCCTCCCCCGTTCATGCTCTGTCTCTCTCTGTCCCAAAAATAAATAAACGTTAAAATAACCCACAGGAGAGGTCAGCTCAGGAAGTCCATCAATAAGGCTATTAATGTCTCACTTAGTCAAGAAATGGGATATCAAGAGGAAACCTGAAAGTGAAAACTCTTTACATTTAATGCGTCTAAATCTGTTAATGAGTCAGTAACTTACTTACTATTTTTTAAAGTATGAAGTGTAGCCAATTCACATTCACTTGATAACTTACATCCAGTGGAGGCCTAGTGCTGTGAATTTGGCATCCTCACATAGAATCCTCAAGAAAGCTTGACAGAGTGGCTTTTATGGTCTCTATTTTGTAGGTGAGGAAACTGAGACAGAGACAGATTAAGGCAATTTTCCTGATGTGCCACAATGATCAAATCCAGCGGATCTAGTCTCTCGGTAGCTTCCCATACCAAAGTAGGGGTTATCTGTAGTAAGCTTCATGTATTATTAATAATTGCAAAGTCAGCATGTATAGGCTTTCAAATTACCACAGTTATCCAATTAACCCATGGTTACTTATATAGCCTTTAGTGCTTCTCTTCAGGAGCAAGCTAATGAATTTCGGTATAAATGATTATACAAGTGGGAAACAAAGGTCTTGAAAAAATGGAACACTTCATAATAACTGTTACATAAAGGGCTTTTTATTCCCCCCCAAATCAATTTTAAAGATGTGAAGTCTAGGCAGCAGACTAGGCAAGTTTTATTCTAATGCTATTCAGTTAGTTCTAATAAAAAATTTTAAAAACTAGTAATAAAGATACATCAGCTTCTTAAGTATAATGCTTTAATTTTACAGACAAAGAAAGAGAACCAAACCTATATAGTAAAAATATAAAAACATGTCTGGGAATGATTTACATCAACTTTAAGATGCTGGTCATCTCTGGGAAATTGATGAATGTAAAGGGACAGGGCTACAGCTAAAGCAGTATCTGTAAATTTTTGTTTTGACTTTAAAAAAGGACATAGAACAAAGGTGGAAAAATTTAACAATTGTTTATGTGATATGTAAATGAATGTCTATTATAATTTGTGTACTTTTCTGCACATATGAAATATTTCATAATTTGAGGTTAGAGTCTTAAAAAAGTATTAACATTACTTTTGAAGAATTATGACAGTTCTATCAGATTCCATTATGTAATGTGGGATACTTTGTTCTATGTTTTATGCTAGCATCTGCATTTTAAAAGCGATATGTAATAGAACTTTGAGAAAGCCCTCTAAATTGACACAGCTATGTTAAAATAAAAGCAGAAGAAAGGAGAAAAGATCTTTTGTCTACGATTTAAATCTTATAAAATATCTTTTTGATGTGCTGGGATTTTAATGTCCATTCAGGTCAGACATGACCTCAGTTTTTAAAGACTTAATCCAGAAACAAATGCCTGAAACTGATTTTTCTATTAAAAAAAAATTGAGACAGTGTGATATACCTTAGGATCAAGAATATGAAGAGTACATAAAACACTATGTCATTCAGTTTATGATTTAAAATGTATACAGTGTGTGATTATTATGAGCACACGTTCATTCATTATCTTTTTTCAAATGCAATTTAGATGTTTCCAACTTAAAAAGAACCAGTGGAAACAGACAAAGTCCTTTCACAAAGACTGTATGGAACAAAATTACCATTTCTAGAATAGGGATTTACCACAGAAGCCTCATTAGTGACAATATTCTGAAGAGAATCCTTCAGACCATTCACTCTATAATGTAACGAAGACACATTTCTGAACTAACCAGAGGTGAGACACCCACATCTTTTAGTATACTTGTAGTTCCTTTTAATCTATTTCTTTCTTACGTATTTCTATCTTAAGTGTCTGTTTACAACAATAGTTGTACAAGGAGAAAAAGTTGTATAAGGAGAAATTCCGAATTGAATTCAATAATTATGATTACATTTTTAAAAATGAGAAAAAGAGAAGCTTCTAGAAACAAATTCTGTTATTATCCTTTTATTGTAATTTAATACATTTCTCTGGTACTTAATTCAGATGGAAGTATTAGAATGACCATATTAATTTTATAAAAGTTGAATGGGCATTAGGATTTTGTTGTCAATGCTTAAAAGTGACTATCTAGATGACCAAGTGAAATGCTGGGAAAAGTTAAAAATAAGGCCACCTTTCAATTACGAAAGTGCATTGTTTTACACAAGTAGCTGTAACTTTGCCACACTTTTGCTACCTTTCAAGAATTTGACATTTATATAGATGTATCTTGGAGCATTTTTTTTAATTTTTTTCAAAGTTTTTTATTTATTTTTGGGACAGAAAGAGACAGAGCATGAACGGGGGAGGGGCAGAGAGAGAGGGAGACACAGAATCGGAAACAGGCTCCAGGCTCCGAGCCATCAGCCCAGAGCCTGACGCGGGGCTCGAACTCACGGACCGCGAGATCGTGACCTGGCTGAAGTCGGACGCTTAACCGACTGCGCCACCCAGGCGCCCCAACTTGGAGCATTTTTAATGCATCAGAGAAAAAATATAGTTGATAAAAATTAATCATTGTTTTATCATTTATACTATATTCATTTAAATTTGCTTTTCAAGCAACTGTCAGGATCAACCAATGCAACTAAAACCAAAGTTTTAGGGGTCGCTAAAACAGAACATGAAATAAAAGGTCTATGGTATATTTTTGAAATTGAGCTAGAATTCTCACATATAGTAAGGAATTATTTGCTTGTTTTTCAGGAATAGTTTACAATGCCTTTCAATAGACACCTGTATTCTATAGCTAAAACCATTTTGGGGGGAGGGATAAGTTCAGGGAAAATTTAATTTTTTTAATTTTTATCTTGATTCCAGTTAGTTAACATACAGTGTTATATTACTTTCAGTTGTACAATAGAGTGATTCAACATTTGCATACAATGCCCAGTGTTTATCACAAGTGCAGTCCTTACTTCTCCCATAACCTATTTTACCCGTCCCTCCACCCAACTTCCCTCTGGTAACAATCAATTTGTTCTCTATAGTTAAGAGTCTGTTTCTTGATTTCTCTCTCTCTCTCTCTCTCTCTCTCTCTCTCTCTCTCTCTCTCTTTTTCCCCTTTACTCATTTGTTTTGTTTCTTAAATTCCACATATGTGTGAAATCATATGGTATTTGTCTTTCTCTGACTTACTTTGCTTAGCACTATACCCTCCAGCTCCATCTATGTCATTGCAAATGGCAAGATTTTATTCCTTTTTGTGGCTGAATAATATTCCATTGTCCATATTCTTTATCCATCCATCGGTTGATGGATACTCAGGCTGTTTCCATAATTTAGCTATTGTAACTAATGCTACAATAAATATAGGGATGCTTGCACCCTCTTGAATTAGTGTTTTTTGTATTATTTGAATAAATACCCAATAGTGTAATTGTTGGATCATAGGGAAGTTCTATTTTAACTTTTTGAGGAAACTCCATACTCTTTTTGAGAGTGGCTGCACAACTTTGCATACCCACCAGCAGTACACAAGTATTCTTTTTTCTCCACATCCTTGCCAACACCTGTTGTTTCTTGCGTAGTTGATTGTAGCCATTCTGACAGATGTGAAGTGATATCTCATTGTAATTTTGATTTGTATTTCCCTGATAATAAGTGATGATGAACATCTTTTCATAAGTCTGTTGGCCATTTGTATGTCTTCTTTGTAAAAATGTCTACTCATATCTTCCACCCATTTTTTGATTGGATTACTTTTTGGGGGGTGTCGAGCTATATCAGTATTTTTATATATTTTGGACACTAACCCATTATCACATGTGTCATTTGCAAATATCTTCTTTCATTCTGTAGGTTGCCTTTTACTTTTGTTTATCATTTCCTTGTGCAGAAACTTTTTTAATTTAGATTTTAGTTAGTTGACAATATAGTGCAATATTGATTTCAGGAGTAGAATTCAGTGATTTATCCCTTACAAACAACACCCAGTGCTCATTTCAACAAGTGCCCTCCTTAGTACCAATCACCCATCCATTTCATCTCCCACCCACCTCCCTCCATCAACCCAGAGTTTGTTCTCTGTCACTAAAAGTCTCTTGTGGTTTGCTTCCCTCTCTTCTCTTCCCTCTCCCCCTGTGTTCATCTGTTTTGTTTCTTTAATTCCACATATGTGTGAAATCATTTTGTATTTGCCTTTCTCTGATTGACTTATTTTGCTTAACATAATACGTTCTAGCTCCATGTCATTGTAAATGGCAAGATTTCATTCTTTTTGATGGCTGAGTAATATTCCATTGTGTGTGTGTGTGTGGTATATACATATACCACATCTTCTTTTTTTATGTTTATTTGAGAGAGAGAGAGAGAGCAAGCAAGTGGGGGGAGAGGCAGAGAGACAGGAAGAGAGAGAATCCCAAGCAGGCTTCATGCTCAGCATGGAGCCCTGTGCAGGGCTTAATCTCACAACTGTCAGTTCATGACCTGAGCCAAAAACAAGAGTTGGATGCTTAACCAACTGAGCCACCCAGATGCCACAATACCACATCTTCTTTACCCATTCATCAGTCAATGGACATTTTGACTCTCTCCATAGTTTGGCTATTGTTGATAATGCTGCTATAAACAGTGGGGTGCATGTACCCCTTCAAATCTGTATTTTTGTATCCTTTGGGTAAAGACCTACCAGTGAAATTGCTGAAACTTAGGGTAGTTGTATTTTTACTTTCTTGAGAACCTCCATACTGTTCTCCAGAGTGTCTGCACCAGTTTGCATTATCTCCAACAGTGCAAGAGAGTTCCCCTTTCTCTGCATCCTTGCCAACACCTGTTGTTTCTCATTGTATTAATTTTAGCCATCCTGACAGATGCGAGGTGGTATCTCATTGTGGTTTTGATTTGTATTTGCTTGATAATGAGTGATATTGAGGATCTTTTCATGTGTCTGTTAGTCATCTGGATGTCTTCTTTGGAAAAGTGTCTATTCATGTCTTCTACCCATCTCTTAACTGGGTTATTTGTTTTTTGGTGTTGAGTTTGATAAGTTCTTCATAAATTTTGGATACTGACCCCTTAACAGATATGTTATTTACAAATACCTTCTCTCATTTCATAGGCTGCCTTTTAGTTTTGTTGTTTCCTTCACTGTGCAGAAGGTTTTCATCTTTTACATTTTTTTAAAATATTTATTCATTTTTGAAAGAGAGAGATGGAGCACAAGCAGGGTAGGGGTGGGGGGTGGGGTTGGTGCACAGAATCCAAAGCAGGCTCCAGGCTCTGAGCTCTCAGCACAGAGCCCAACACGGGGCTCAAACCCTTGAACCATGAGATCATGACCTGAGCTGAAGTCAGACACTCAACTGACTGAGCCACCCAGTCACCCCCAGAAGCTTTTTATCGTGATGAAGTCCCAATGGTTCATTTTTTTCTCTTGTGTCCCTTGCCTCTGATAACATGTCTAATAAGAAGTTGCTGCAGCCAAAGTCAGAGAAGTTGCTGCCTGTGTTTTTCTCTAGCAGTTTGATGGTTTCCTGTCTCACATTTAGGTCTTTCATCCATTTTGAATTCATTTTTGTGTATGGGGTAAGAAAGTGGTCCAGTTTCACTCTTCTGCATATCACCATCCAGATATCCCAGCACCATTTGTTGAAGAGACTGTCTTTTTTCCATTGGATATTGTTTCCTGCTTTGTCAAAGATTAGTTAACCTATAGTTGTGGGTCCTTTTCTGGGTTTTCTATTCTGTTCCACTGATTTATGTGTCTGGTTTTTGTGCCACTACTATACTGTCTTGATGACTACAGCTTTGTAACATAGCTTAAAATCTGGAATCGTGATGCCTCCAGTTTTGCTTTTCTTTTTTGGGATTGCTTTGGCTATTCAGGGTGTTTTGTGATTCCATACAAATTTTAGGATTGTTCATTCTAGCTTTGTGAAAAATGCTGGTAGTATTTTGATAGGAATGGCATTAAATATGTAGTTTGCTTTAGGTAGTATAGATATTTTAACAATGTTTGTTCTTCTAATCAATGAGCATGGAATGAAGCTTTTTATTTTGATGTAGTCCCAATAGTTCATTTTTGCTTTTGTTTTCCTTGCATCAGGAGACTTATCTAGAAACAGTTGCTTTGGCTTATGTCAAAGAAGTTACTGCTTGTGTTCTCTTCTAGGGTTTTTACAGTTTCAGGCCTCACATTTAAGCTTTTAACTAATTTTGAATTTATTTTTGTGTATGGTGTAAGAAAGTGGTCAATTTCTTTCTTTTGCATGTTGCTGTCCAGTTTTCCCAACACCATTTGTTGAAGAGACTGTCTTTCTCTCTTTTTCCCATTGGATATTCTTTCTTGCTTTGTTGAAGACTAATTGGCCATATAGTAGTGGGTTCATTTCTGGGTTTTCTATTACATTCCATTGATCTGTGGGTCTATTTTTGTACTGGTACCATACTGTTTTGGTAACTACAGCTTTGATACATAACTTGAAGTCCAGAACTGTGATGCCTCCAGCTTTGCATTTCTTTTTCAAGATTGCTTTTCAGGTCTTTTGTGGTTCCATACACATTTTAAGATTGTTTGCACTAATTCTTGGGAAAATGCTGTTAAATTTTATTTTTTGAATTTAAAATTGCTTTACCTCTTATTTCAGCCAAATGATAATTTATAAAACAAAATGTTAAAAACTATTCAGAGTGCTACAAATGTGTGAATTAATAAGCTTCATTAAATTAAGCAATCCAAACTGTCAACCAATTTATAACAATTACTTATATTGAAGGTTTTAATGATTATATAAGTAATAAACTCCCAATAAAAGTAATTTACCCAAAAAAGCACAAAATAAAAATAAAATCATCCCCAGTCAACATTTAAGATGCGAGTAGTTCTCATTATCCACCTGTAATCATAATGAACAATGTCCATGGAAAGAGAATTCATCCATACACACAAAATACGCACAAAATATGAGTGCAAGATGCCCTTAAAATTGAAAAAGCAATGAAGACTTAAAAAAACAAACCTACAACTTGTAAAAAGTTAGTATTATATGTTACATACATATGTTACGTTTAATAAAATATGCTTTATTTTTGCACCTCCATTGTAACTTGTATGATGAATCAATTATGAGTCTACCACAATTTCTCTGTAAAACATTGTGTGATGACAAGATTAATTAAATGCATCACTTCACATTTGGTTTTACCAGAATTCTCATATTCTTTAAGTAGAATCCATCATGTTATATTTACAGATTTCCTCATCCTCAACCTTTAACTTGCTTGTCTCTGAAAAAAAAAATCTCATCTGTCAGTGTTTTTCTGTAAAATATAAGCAGTTCTCCAACAACACTATCATGGAAATCTCTTCTTTTCTGAGGTCTGTATCTATGGTAAGATTTGTGATGTTACCTTACAAACGACATGTGTTTGCTTTGGGTTATTGGCTTAACTGAGACCAATCTATAAAGACTGACTCCACGAGTGGAGATAAGTGCAAGATACAAGTGGAGAAGGATATTTGAGAGGAATGAATTTATAACCAATGACTTTGCTGGTGATATATTACTGTTAGCACAACATTCACTTCCTCTGCAACCTCCGTGTGTGTCTACTCAGATAATGAATATGAGAATAATTAGTACTTGCAGTTTGTCATTCTTGTGTTTTGGTGTATACATATGATGTTTTAACTTATATGTTTGTGTTTTTTTTATCCATATGCACCGTTTGTAATCTAATCTTTATACTTTAAGTATCTTGAATGTTTTAATGACGTACCACATCATTTACGCCAGTACTTACTCAGAAGTAGTCTAACTAAAATTAAACGTGGTTTTAGGATTTAACACTTGCTTAAGACTTCAGGTTCTTGCAAAAATAATTCATCCTTCAGGAAATGAATGCACTAAGCACAGCTCATTGTTGACTTAAGTTCATATAATACATGAATAAAACGCTAATAGAAACCCCGTTCATTCTGTGGTACAGAGACTGTCCCATATTATCAAAATAGAATTATTTGTCTTGTTTTCTCAAGTGTACTGAAAGAAAAACTATTGGAAGCACTTAAGGTTCATTAAAAGTGTTGCTAATTTAATGAAACTCTGGGAATGTGACATCACAATAATAAAAATGAGCTATACTAGGAGATTCTAATAAAAATTATACAGCTTTATGTTTTCCAGAGGGAGCTCATAAATGGTAAATATAGTAAATCCTGATTTAAAGGTCTTTAGAAACCTCTTAACTAGCAAAACAAAGATACTATCTTTTCCCTTATATGGCAAGTGTTGCATTTTTTTTTATTTTTAAAGTATAATATTTGCTTTTTTAAAAAACAAACAATTGTTAGAACTATATTTCTTTAGCTAGTCAAGTTGCTTTAATTAGATATCTATTCACATAGATAAATAGCAAGGTATCTATCTATGTGAATAGCAACTCTGTTACCATAACTAAATTCATGACATTTTCCAGGATAAGCAAGGACTTTATATATATAACTTTACTTCAGATTTAATAGAAAGAAAACAAGTAGAAATTAGAATCCAAGCTAAGACCTCTAGATACCCTCAGCAATTGGAAAAGACAATCCAGCCTACAGAAATAAATGTTTCCCAAAGCCATATAAACAGCAGGAGCTCCATAAATACCAATTGATAGCCGTAACCAACATCACTGAGATTGGCTGACATCTTTCAGGCTAATGGTGTGTAACTGGGGGGTGTACTCTTTCCACCACATAAATGTTACACTCAGACTTTTTCATTGTGCTACCATCTTTTTTCCACAATTCTTGTTTCCAAGTTGGACAAAACAATGCTTAACCATAATTATTTTAACAATGTCAGTGCTAATATAAATTTAGAAAGCATGCTGCTTCCTTTCACCATTAGTACTCACAGTAGACATGGAATTCATACAATAAAATTATATTTAATTTTTAAAAACTTGTAATGTTTATTTATTTTTGAGAAAGACAGAGACAGAATGCGAGTGGGTTAGGGGCAGAGAGAAAGGGAGACACAGAGTCTGAAGCAGACTCCAGGCTCTTGAGCTGTCAGCACAGAAGCCTAAGCGGGGCTTGAACTCATGAGCTGTGAGATCATGACCTGAGCTGAAGTCGGAAGCTCGACTGACTGAGCCACCCAGGCATGCCAATATATTTAATTTTTTTTAATGTTTATTTATTTTTAGAGAGGGACAGAGCGCGAGTGGGGAAGAGCAGAGAGAGAGAGAGGGAGACACAGAATCTGAAGCAGGCTCCGGGCTCTGAGTTATCAGCACAGAACCGACTTGGACCTAAACCCACGAGCTGCAAATCATGACCTGAGCTGAAGTCAGTCACTTAACCAACTGAGCCACCCAGGCGCCCCTACAATAAAATTAATATGTGAAATCCAAATTGGATCTAATATGTGTTTTCACCTAAAGGTGAAACTTGTCAGATTGCCAGATTGTTCTCCAGAATGGCTACACCACAGGAGTTCATGAGGTTACCAACCTACCAGGTGTATAACCATATTATAGAATTTAGTTTGTATTTCTCTGATTATTAACAAATTGAAGTATCGCTTTGTATGCAGCAGTTTTCTGGGGTTCCTCTTCTGTAAATTGCCTGATTATGTACACTGCCCATTTTTCTCTTGTGGTTATTGCCCTTTTCCTGTCGATTTTGAGTTCTTTTGTTGACTTTATATATTTCAGATCTCTTTTCCCTTTAGTCATTTGTGTGTTTCCTTTATCCATAGTGTCTTAAACAGAAATCTTTCATTTTCATATAATTCATAACATCTTATTTTGTCTTATGGTTTTGCCTTTAAATTAGTCACAAAAATTAGTATTCTACATTGTTTCTAATAACAGGTTTGCTTTTAAATGTTGGTTTTCAGTGAATGTTAAGGCCACTTGTTACATGCTGTTTTATTTTTCTGCATATAGTAAGTCAGTTTTCTCCAAACCACCTACCAAAGCCATCTTTCTTTTTCCATTGGTAGCAATTTTTCATAGATTATATCCCCATACATACACGGACCCGCCCCTAGCCTGTTTTGTTACATTCATCTTCACATCTATTCTTTTACCAATACTATACTGATTTCATGTATGTGGCTTTGTTGTGGTCCTTCAAATAAGATGGGACTAGAGAGTTCGTCTCTTTGCAGGTCACCCATCCTGCATGAGCACGGATTGTGTCAATATTATTTAAGATAATCTAGTAATGTGACTTTGAGCTGAGTGACTTCCCTAAGCCTTAGAACAATGTTAATAGTACCTGACTCATATGGTTGTGTGAGAATTAGTGGATGATCATGGAGGCCTGTCGTTGAACAAGTGGCACATGCATCCTAAGTGTCAAATAAATATTAACAATAAGAATTAATAATCTAAGAAAATCAGAAGGCACTAAAACTAGGTTTCTGCTCTTGTTAGGGGACAGAGGTAATCTGCACAACATTACAATTGTACATTTATTTTACTTTAATAATATCCAGTGCAAACACCGGATTTATTTATCAGTGAGGAACAGTTTGAAATAACAGATTTTCAAATGTCATGCTCTGAATTATTATTTCTGGAAATAGCCTAATTTCATATAAAATGGTTTCAACTAATTCCATTTTACAACTTGGCCAGCACTAGCTTTGACATACTTTTTAAATTGAATATTACATTATCTTTCAACTAACATGACAGTGAAAGAGTTTAGAATTCTTCAATGAGATTGACTCATGAATGGGCACAGAAGATGTGGTATACGTATGCAATGGAATATTCTTGGCCATCAAAAAGAATGCAATTTTGCCATTTGCAACAACATGAATGTAGCTAGAGTATACTATGCTAAGTGAAATAAGTTGGAGAAAGACAAATACCACATGATTTCATTCATAAGTGGAATTTAATAAACAAAACAGATGTGGGGTGCCTGGGTGGCTCAGTTGGTCAAACATCCAACTCTTGATTTCAGCTCAGGTCATGATGTCATGGGTCATGGGTGCAAGTCCCGCATCGGGCTCTGTGCTAACAGTGCAGAGGCTGCTAGGGATTCTCTCTCTCCCTGTCTCTCTGCTCCTCCCCCACTTGCTCTCTGTTTCTCTCAAAAATAAATAAATAAACATTAAAAAAGAAAAGAAAATAGATGAATATATGGAAGGGGGGAAAGGGAGAAGGCAATAAACCATGAGAGACTCTTGACAGAGAACAAACTGAGGGTTGATGAAGGGAGGAGAGTGGGAGATGGGCTAGATGGGTGGTGGATATTACAGAGAGCACTTGTTGTGATGAGTACTGCATATTGTATGTAATTGATGAGTCACTGAATTCTACTCTTGAAACCAATATTGCACTGTAAGTTACCTAACTAGGATATTTTTTTAGTTAGAAAAAAAAAGAGTTCCTCAGTGAGAAAATCTAGAATTCCACAAATTTGAGACGACAAACCTGCACTAGTCTCACTCTTCTTTTCAGATAAGTGATTCTTGACCTGGGCTTTCATACCCTGGACCTGCTCCAGGCCAATAAATCAGAATCCCCAGGGGTGGAAGACAAACACTGATACTCTTGTTTTAAAATTTCCACTAAATGATTCTAACATGTCAACAGAGTAGAGAACCACTGTTTTCCTGGAGGGTTCATGCCACAGTCTCCCTTCTCGCATCAGGGCCTTAGGCTTGCGACCTCTGTGAATCACTGCCCAAATGTCCTATACATTAAATTAAAATGTAGTTTGATTTATTCTTGTCCTTCATTGTCTTCAAACAAGGCAAAATGTCTTAGTTAAAACCAATAAGTAATTTGCTTCAATGGTAGTCAATGTCAAAAATGATCCTCATATTTACTCAATGTGATTATTCCTTATATATTTGAATATATATGGATATCTTTATGTATATATACACACACACCTATTCTTTCTTCATGGATGATTTTTTACAAAAGATTTCAAATGTGATAAAGGTGATATAATTTACATTTAATAATTCTGAATATTTCAACTACTAAGGAGAAATAACATCTACTCACTATTTTAGGGGGATTTTGGTATATGTTGATGGAAATGTATAAATGTGGAAGAACATTTAGCAAATTCATAGGGCTTTTTGTATTTGTAAACTGCTTGCTCAACAAAAAGCATCCTTTTGTTTAAACTAAAGTCAGCCTTTATTTATTACAGTAATTACTGCCTTTCAACTGTAGATAATGTGCTTGATTTCCCAAGTATTTGGGAACTCTGTCTCCTAGAAGTCACCAGGCCTCAGTCAGTAGTACAAAAATTGATATAAGACCAGGGCCTAAGTTCTATTTATGAATTTACCTGTAACCCTTTCCTGTTTGTGGGCATTAGTCCATATTTGCTTTTCAGCTATGTCTTATTTTCTTTTCCTCTTTCATATTCAGATCAAAGTATGTATACAAGTAAACATGAAAGCTTAACTTTGCTAAGTCTAATAAGCTGCTACTAGTATATGCAAACCATGCACTAATGTAATTAGCTTCAATTAGATTTGTTTGTTTTCCATTCAGTTCAGTCAAACATGTGCTTTGTTTTCACTACATAACAAATAATTTATTTGACTAAATCTTTAACTTTCTATCTTATGGTTTGGAAATCATATTAGGATGACCTCTCTGTGATACACTTTTTTGAATTTTCCTGTTGTTTTATCATGACGTATGTAGAAGATTTTATCCCAAGTCATGAGGAATGTATAGGTAATAATTTTATATACACATATACTTAACCATTCTTAATTAGAAGAACCATAAAAACTCCTTCAAAGGTCCAAGGACTAATAAGGTCCAAGGATAATAAAGTTCTAGCAAAGTGAAGCAAAAACACATTTGCTAAAGACCTGCCGTCTCCTGCTTCAATTTTATTATTTTTGTCCACCAACCATTGCCACGAATTTGCAACCATCATACTTTTGCTAATTTGTTTTTTAATCTTAAAAGTGATACAATTAAAAGTGACTCACATCAATTGACAAGCAGAATGTTTGAATATCTAGTGATTACTTCCTAAAAGTGTTAAATAACATCTTTGCCTTGTCCCTGTGTTTTATGGCTGCAATTTATGATGTTTAACCAGTTTGATTCTACTCTTATGATTGAAAATCTTGGATTCTCAGAGCTTCCTGCTGATCGTTAGAACTGTGGTCACATCACATAAGCATGACACTGTGATTAGAGTTACAACCTTATATTTGCAGACTTTCAGGTGAAATATAGCCTCTCAGCTGAAAATTGGTAGGTTTAAAAACAAAGAGAAGAAAATCATCTAGTTACAAAACTGTCCACACTTTGTGTCTGTAAATGATATCTATTTTTTAATTTATATCATACACTTTCATATGAAAAGCACCAATTCCTGAGGAGTAAATGTGTATATAAATTATCTATTTATATACACTTTTATGGACAATTACAATAAATACATACACACACACACACACTATACACATACACACATATGCACACACAAATACTGATAAACATTTGAGCTGAAAAAAGATTCAATAATGGTGTTGACGTTAGGTAGGTCAAAGCTCTGACTAAATCCCCTAGAGTATAATGAGATCAGCTTCAATTAAATGCAAACTCTGTGAGCTGAGCAATATATTGGTTCACATGAAACTTGTTTTACAAAACCCATTTGCATTTATTGACATTTTGTCGAATCATGCTTTAAAACTTAAATCCTAACATGACTGTCTGTACTCTTCTAAAATGCTTAGATTCAAACAAGTAAATCTTACCCAGTAATCCTACTACATCAAATTCCCTAAATATTTTTTGTTCGTACAGCCTAGACAACATTATGGGAATATTTACCATTCTTCACGTTATGCTATTTACAGATACCCAACTTTAAAATACACACGTACTGAGCTATTTCTGTCCTTACATATTCTTGTGATTCTCAGATTAGTAGAGCTTTGCCAAGAGTAAACCTCTAAAGAATAACTGTGAGGGTCAGAGCCTTAGGCAGAAGCAAGTGAAATGACATGAAGCTCCCAGGCAAAAAAAACAGAAAACAAAAACCAAAAAAAACAAAACAAAAAAAACCAGTATGGATCTCTGAGATTCTGGTCCGAGAGGCAACCTCCAGGCAGGGGGTAAATTCATTATTAATTCAGTTAAAGCTAATCACACTCTTAGTTACTTACTCAAATTACCATAATATCGTATCATTTTTACAAATTTAAAATTGTGTTTACAGTGACTCACATAAAATAGGTACTATATCACGATTTGCTAATAGAGTTTGCACTGTCTGCCCTTGGGATTTGGTAGAGCCCATTTTATTGCTACATTTGTTCCCATACACGGCTTGGCCACCAAATTTGCCGCTTAATTCATGAATGGCATTAGGCTTCTTTCTTATGAGCTGTATTGATCTCAATTCTCCAAAGTGTTCTCAGGTGCCAGAGTAGCTATGTCTGCATTTTAAAAAGAGTTTTGGTTTCCAATCATGGTGAAGCTCTTTTTTCCATTGCCCCTGGAAGCCACTCCATGGGTTTAACACACAAACACCTTCAATATATACCTCAGCCATCTGCTGGATTGGCATGGTGCCTGATAACAACAAAAAGGACCACCCCCTCTTCTTTGCCATAGGTACTAAACCTTCAGTTTATCCAATCGGCTTTCAAAATCCTGTAAATTATAGATTATCCTGGAAGTAATCTCTCTTCTGTTCAAGAACAAAACAGTGGTGCCTCAAGCTTCTTTTCAAAGGGACCCATCTGCTAATTAAGAGTTCAAACAATAGTCTTATCTTGAAGTCTTCCCTTCAGACTGGCCTTCTGCTTAAACCCAGGAAATATCTTTATTTCAGACCTTCCTAGAAGACATAAGGATCAGATGACCACAAAAGCCCACAATCCCCAGAACATGGTTTCAAATAGATGTTTGAAGACTTAGTGATCGCTTATTTGTCACTTAACATGAATTATTTCCGCTTACTGAGCAAAAGTCAGACTTAATTTAGATAGGATCATGTGAATTAATATCATGGATCTTTTCAAGAAGAAGATTTATTCACTCTTTGCAGTTTTTTATTGATTTGCACACTCTTGAACCAGCTATTACATCCTTAAATTTAGCTTCCTAAGCCAGTCACTCATCTACATCTTGATGAGAGCAGCGTGGAAAAAAATAGGAATGTGGCTTTGGGGAAAATAATAAAATTTGGGTGAGACAGACCTACATTTAAATTGATTACACTACCAATAGATGCCATTGGGGAAATTATATTACTTCTCTATAAAAGAGGAGCGTAACTGTCTCAAAAATATAGTGTATATTGGAGCAACTGGGTGGCTCAGTCGGTTGAGTGTTGGACTTTAGCTCAGGTCATGATCTCAAGATTCTTGGGTTCGATCCTCACTTTAGGCTCTGCTGACAGCTCGGAGCCTATATCCTGCTTCAGGTTCTGTGTCTCCTTCTCTCTCTGCCCCTCCCCTGCTCATGCTCTGTATCTCTCACTTTCTCAAAAATAAACATATGTGTGTGTGTGTGTGTGTGTGTGTGTGTGTGTAATGTATATTAACTGAAGTCCCATTTTTTAAAGCACCCAGTATATTACATGGCAGTTAATAGACATCCAAGACGTGTTAGTTGTTAGTCATCACCTTTAGGTTAAAACAGTTATGGTGTCTAAATGTGTGTGGTGATGTTACTCAGTTTTTGTATTTCCCTACTTGTCAGTGCCCATTTCTCCACATTGGAACAAGCAAAGCTATATAACATAGAATAAATTTTGTCCTGGCCATATACTCATCTTTCCCTTTAAATTTTTTTTTAAATATTTTTTCATTGTATTTCTTTTTCCCAGTTTTATTGAGATATAATGACATACAGTATTGTATGTCATCTTGTATAGGATTCAAGTATGCAACATAATGATTTGACTTACATATATTGTGACAAGATAACTCCAGTAAGATTAATTAACATCCATCATCTAATATAGATACAAAATAAAGGAAAAATAATTTATTTTTCCTTTTGATGAGAAATCTTATGATGTACTATAATAGCAACTTTCACATATACCATCCATCAGTGTTGGCTATACTCATCCCTAGTATTTATTTATCTTATAACAGGAAGTTTGTACCTTGTGACCACCTTCATCCAATTTTCCCTCCCCTTACCCTCACCTTTAGTATCCACAAATCTGATCTCTTTTTTCATGTTTGTTTTAAGAGTCCACATATAAGTGAGATCATACACTACTTGTCTTTGTCTGCCTTATTTCACTCAGCATAATGCCTTCAAGGTCGACCCATATTATCACAAATGACAGGGTCTCCTCCTTTTTTAATGGTTGGATGATATTCCATGGTACAGGTCTTCTGTGACTTACAATGGGAGTAATGTCCCAATAAACCCATCATAAGTTGAAAATGTGATAAGTTGAGAATGCACTTAATACATATAGCCTAGTAAAAATCGTAGATCAGCCTAGCCCACCTTAAATGCTCTCAGAGCAATGACATTAGCCTATAGTTGGGCAGAATCACCTAACACAAAGCCTACTTTAATGACAAAGTGTTGAGTAGCTCATATAATTTATTGAATACTGTACTAAAAGTGAAAAACAGAATGGTTGTATTGATACAGAATGGTTGCAAGTTATCAGTTGTTTACCCTCGTGATCATGTGGCTGACTGGGAGCTGTAGCTTGCTGCCCATGCCCAGAGTTATGAGAGAGGTTGGGACCAAATATCACTAGACCCAAGAAAAGATCAACATTCAAAATTTCTATTGAATGTGTATTGCTTTTTTACCATTGTAAAGTTGAAAAATCCCAAGTTGAACCATCAAATATTGGGACCATCTATATGTATAGACCACATATATTTTTAAAATATTTATTTATTTATTTTGAGACAGAGAGAGAGAGAGAGAGAGAGAATGTGTGAATGGGGGAGAGGCAGAGAGAGAGGGAGAGAGAGAACCCCAAGCAGGCTCTACACTGTCAGTGCAGAGCCCAATATGGGGTTCAGTGTCACGAACTGTGAGATCATGACCTGAGCCAAAATCAAGAGTTGGATGCTTAATCCACTGAGCCACCCAGGTGCCCCTGTAGACCACATATTCTTTATCAGTTCCTCCATTGGTGGACATTTAGGTTGTTTCCATGTTTAAAACTTTAAGTTCATGGGGACATCTGTGTGGGTTAGTCAGGCATCAGACTCTTGATTTTGTCTCAGGTCATGATCTCATGATCGTGGGATTGAGCTGTGGCATTGGGCTCCATGGAACCTGCGTTGGGCTCTCTTTTTCAAAGCTAAAAATCAAGGCAGAAACTCAATTACACATTTTCAAACTTCTATCCCTTTGTCCTTCTGAGTTCTTGTCTAAAATGGCCTTTTTCTGCAAATCTATGTCAATATCATCTCATCTGAGACTTTTCCTGACTTGCCCCAGAATATCTTGTTTTGCCTTCTACAGGACACTCAGGTACTTCTCATTTATAACACATATCACGTAATTGTTAAGTTACCTACCAGTCTCCTTTACATTTCCTAATTGTTGCACCTCTGGGATAGGCTAGATCTTATTTTCTGTATGCCCAGCATGCAAATAAATAATGTTTAGTGGTAAGTGCTTCATTTATTTAATTGAATATGAAGCAAAAAAAAAAGTGCAAGTTTACTTTGAAAAAAACAAAACAATGTAGAGGCAGAAAAAGTATGTTTTCTTCATATTGTTACAAGAGTATTTTCGATTAAAATGTCAAGTAATCTTTTTTTAAAGTTTAGAGAGAGATAGTTTTTAGAAGAGAAAGCAAGAATTGTGTTTGTGTTTTCTTTCTGTCACAACAACAGACAAATTAGTACATATTATAAAGAAATGTCGGGGCGCCTGGGTGGCGCAGTCGGTTAAGCGTCCGACTTCAGCCAGGTCACGATCTCGCGGTCCGTGAGTTCGAGCCCCGCGTCAGGCTCCGGGCTGATGGCTCGGAGCCTGGAGCCTGTTTCCGATTCTGTGTCTCCCTCTCACTCTGCCCCTCCCCCGTTCATGCTCTGTCTCTCTCTGTCCCAAAAATAAATAAACATTGAAAAAAAAATTTTTTAAAAAAAGAAATGTCTTTATTGTTTTCCTGTGATGCATAATCACCTATATAGAGAAAATGTGAGATATTGATTGTCCGTTATCAGGGGGAATTTTCACAGTGATTGTCAGGGAACTTCTATGGTGGCAGAAAATTGTGAGACCAGACCTTTTTTTGTGTCTTTGTTTATCTATGGTTACCATTTTGGACAGTGACAATATGAAAAAAAAGGTATGAAACAAAGAGAAATAAATATGAAAATGATTAAATTAGTTAATTCAAAAGGAAGCCCTTCTAAAAAGTTATTCTTTCAAATGTAATATTTTTTTCTGGTTTACTATATATTAACAACTATATGGAACACTGTGTAATCTGCTCTAAGGCCACATAAAATATTTCATCTGTTTCTTATATATAGTCATGCTACATAGTTTAGAAATTTATTCCCACTGGGTGTAACCTTTGTCGTCTAGATTCAGTAAATGCTTAACAGGCATAGGCCAGGACCATGTGTGTTTTGCTTTAAGGGTAAATAATCTGCACTGAGACAGACAACCCCTGAGAATATTCCTCCCATATGTCAATATCATGGTTCTTTTTTAGCATGCCTAATATATCATGTCATCAGCATGGTCACAGCAAGACAATGGCGGTAAGAACCCAGTGTTGGAAGTATTGCTCCTAAAATTCCTCTTAGAATATAATACTACTGTGTAGCTATTAGAATTCTGTACAAGGATTACTGTCTCTAATAAAGCCTCATTTGGAACCCCAGTTCAACAGAAGGACAACAAAAAGTAAGGAATTTATATATTAACCTGTGCACAATTGTAAGAGCTTATAAGATTGGAAAGTGAGACAAGATATGGGTCATTTTTCAGCCTATAAATCTCATCTGTGTTGTCACAAAAGAATATGAGAATGAACAGACATTCTTTTTGTTCTTGGTCATCAAACCATCTTTTTCTAACTTTATTGTCTTCACCTCTCTGTACTAACTAACTCTTCCAAGTATCCTGAAGGGAAGTCAACTGTTTCTGCCCTCTGGATAGTATACAAATTAATGTATCATTTTTTACTAGGGATTTCTAAATGAAAACAGCAAACGCATTTTAGTATAATAGTGTCCAGTAGAACTATCCCTTATTCCACAAACTAATCAGGATCGAGAAAAATCTTGAATTCAGGTAGTTTATTTATGCTAAAACTGGTGGTTATGTAATAGTCTATGAAGTAGAAAATTAAGGATTTAGAAGGATATGAGAAAGGAAATGTCTCAAAATGAATTAGCAGTAGACTTCAAGGTACATTCTTGTTTAACAGTACTTTTTCTCACAGGCTTCAAGCAACGCTTTTTAATACAACAGTGACAACATTTTTTGACCTCTTGATTAGTATTTCAATGATATATAGCTTAGTGGATTAATGCACTGGTCTTTTGTCTCTAAGATATAGTTTTAAACTGACTTGACAAATAGTCAATTTAATTATACAGTACTAAAATTGCAAGTGGAAATAAGTTAGTTTTCTGTACACCAAGCACCATACATCCCACAATTATCAAAGATATTTGTTTAGCAGTTTCTTATTTTGTGTTGGTCTTAATGAACATATGAATTATATTACTTGAAACAAAGCATACGTTCACCTTTCAGTGAAAATTCCAGCACTAGCTCCATTTTCTGAATCAGCAGCAGTTTTTGAAACTGGAAATCCATGAAATAGCCAGGTTTCCTATTACAATAATGTCCCTACTTTATAAATGAGATGTTTCTCTAAAAGTAAGTGAATTATTTAGAAATTACCTACTTGCAAGTTTGCTTCACTTTGTAAGATGTTTGTGAGACTTTGTAAATATATTTATAAATATGCCTTTATGTAGACTTTCATAGCTGATTTCTGCATTGTGCTATGCTTTTATTATTAACTGTCTCTTCTTATTGTCTATTGTATTCACATTTCAGCTCTTTAGGGTAAGATTTGTTCATTAAGATCAACTTTCAAAGACCAGTAATGGGAGATTGATCTTTATTTTTGGAACAAAATGAAATATTTCTTTATCTAAATTGTGTTTTGTAAAGAAGTAAGGGAACACAGCAATCTGAATCCTTTGTCTTCTGCCATGCTTATAAGCGCTCTAAGTCCTTTACATTCTATAGTGTCATACTCGAATCTCATCTTTTCTTGTTTCTTTTTTTTCCATTGCAAAAGGTATTCATTTCCCATTCTGGCCCTTGTTGTTTCCTGGATTGTCTGAACTCTAACGAATTTACGATATGATTGTCCAGTTTTCCTTTAAGGAGTCGATGTTCACCTTCTCTAAAGCCTTAAGGTTGCCTGGATTGTGAGTGCTGATAAGTTGTGGATAGGAGCAGCGGATGGTGCAATGCCTTCACAGTCAAGCTCTCCTTTTCCTAAGAGCCCAGACCAGACTTGAGAATGGTAGTAGGAACAGAAACACAGTGGTAACAACCAGCCCTGAGTATCTCCTAGTTAAGGCCCTGAAAGGAAGTCAAAGATTCTAGTCTACTCAGAAGCCTACACTACGGAGTAAACAATCAAGTCTATGTCTTTTTAGTATTAATTTTTACTTCTCCGAAATAAATGTAAGGTCTTTGAGATTAAAGATAATATTTTATAGACTCATCTGTTCTGCTTATAGCACCTAATATGATACTGAAATATATGAAAAATTTGTATATTATTAATAAATATGTCTATGAATAATTAATCTAAATACCGTCAGATTTCCTTTAGATGATGACATAAAATTAAACTATATGTGTGTATATGTGTGTGTGTGTATATATATATATATACATACATATACATACATATATATACACATATATACATATATATATACACACATACACACACTGGATCCAGTCATCAGGAGAAAAGAACTCCATATTACTCTTAGTGAGAATTACTGTTTTCACATACTTTTAACAATCTTTTAACAATCCTCATTTAATAAATATATCTTTAATTTAAAAAATACCTTCAAGAGTTGACATGTAAATGTTATCACAGCATCTTGAAACTAGATGAAAGGAAGTGAGAACACTTTCTCTCTTGTGTTACTTTATAAGACAATTAATTAACAATATTGTAACAATTAACGATGAGATTTTAGGGGCACTTGGGTGGCTCAATCGATTATGCATAGGACTCTTGGTTTCGGCTCAGGTCATGATCTCATGGTTTGTCGGTTCAAGCCCTGTGTTAGACTCCATGCTAACAGTGCGGGGCCTGCATGAGATTGTCTCTCCCTCTCTCTCTCTGTCCCTTCCCCATTCATGGTCTCTCTAACTCTCTCTCAAAATAAATAAATAAACTGAAAAAAAAACACAGATTTTATTTACTGATTTCTATAAGTAAGATTTGATCTTCTATAATTCAGGTGGAAAAATTTAATATGGCTTTGGTGTCAGACTATATTGCACTCCTGAAAAATATAAAGCACCAGATTTACATTTATAAGAAAGTGTCTTCTTGCCCAGTTTATCTCAGTCTGTCATCCTGTAGAGTAAAATAACCCACCACAGTAAGAGAAGAATGAATCAAGGGAAAATAGATAATTTTGAATGAATCCTTCCAATTGCCAAACATCTATATATCTTTATCTATATAGATATATAGATAGAGATATGTCACAAATATGTAGAAAATATACAAGTGTCTCTAATTCACTTCAAGCAAGATCAATTTTAGCTATATACATCACATTCTGAAGGTAGGAAGTTGGTGGAATCTTTAGAAGGAAAATATCCAATACTATGCAATTGTCCTTAAGCCTGAAATGAGAATTATACTCCCTCTGTTGGAATGCTAAGGTTACATACCGAGTATTCTACCCTAAATATCACATTTTTAGATAAATTATGAAGGGGTGCACAATTGAAATGCATATTCATAAATTCATATATGATCTTCAGTGTATATATAGTAGCTAACCTTGCATATCTGTTTCTCACTTGCTATATCTATTCTTTTACTTTGCCTAAAAATTATATTTTCTTTATTCTTTTTTCTTCTCTTTACAAATTAAAGAAATATGGGGCATCTGGTTGGCTCACTTGGGAGAGCATGCCCCTCTTGATCTTGGGGTCATGATTTGGAGCCCCATGTTGGGTGTAGACATTACACACATACATACATACATAAACAAACAAACTTTAAAAATGTAATTTCAAAAATAAGCTTGCAATCTATTTCATATCATCTACTCAATCTAAGAGTATATGCCTGCATAAACCAGAATCAGGCATAAGGCATATATACAAAGGGAAGTTATGGCATCTTGTTCGGGTGTGGGAAAATAGGATCTTCCATATTGCTTCTTGGAGTGCTAATTAACATAGCTAAAGTGCAATATTTATCTAAAAATAAAATGAACACAGCCTTAACCTAGAATTTCAGATTCTAGGTATTCATCCTGCAGATGGTTTCCATGTGTGCGCAAAGATGTTTGTACATGAGTGTTCATCACAGCATTTTTTGTGGTTGTAAAACCTGGAAATAAAACCAGAAAGTATATCTAAGATAAATGGTTAAAAATTACTGAATTAAAAGGGATAAATGCATAAATTATACCTATATTATATGTCTAATGCTGTGCAGCCACTAAAAAGAATTAGATATATTCTACCTGTAGTAAGTAGGGGGAAACTCAAAGATACACTTACCGAGGAAAAAAAGCATCATCTGGGACATTGTTTTAGTATCCTACAATTTGTATAAAAAATGAAACACATACAGGTACATACATATGAATTGAAAGATACTGAACAAATTATGGAATATCTTTCCTAACCCATTCATTGGCAATACCTGTCTTCCAGTTGCCCAGAAGAAAAACAAAATATAAAGGAAAACAAACCAAAAAAGCCCAAAACCACAACAAAAAACCTTAAAATTATTTTGCGTGTGTGTGTGTGTGTGTGTGTGTGTGTCTGTCTGTCTCTATCTTTCAATGCATTAGCAAATTGGCTTTACCCTCAGAATACCTACATAATCCAACTACTTTCTATTTTCACTACTTTTTGATCTAAGGCACCACCATCTCCATGTTTGATTATTGGAATAACTCTCAACTGTTCATGCTGCTCTTGAGAAAATGTCTTCTCTCTCTCTCTCTCTCTCTCTCTCTCTCTCTCTCTCTCTCTCGACAATTATTTTAAGTAATCTCTACACCCAACTTGGGGCTTGAACTCATGACCCTCAAGATCAAGAGTCACATGCTCTACCAACTGAGCCAGCCAGATTCCTAAGTATCTTCTCTGGTAAAGATATCTGTTGAGTGGGGTGTCTGGGTGGCTCAGTCAGTTAAGTGTCCAACTTTGGCTGAGGTCACGATTCATGGGTTTGAGCCCCACATCAGGCTCTGTGCTGACAGCTAAGAGCCTGGAGCCTGCTTCGGATTTTGTGTGTGTGTCTCTCTGGGTGTTCCCTTCCCCACTCACTCTCTGTCTCTCAAAAGTAAATAAAAATGTTTAAAAATTAAAAAAAAAAAAAAGATATCTGTTGACTCCTAGCACCATGATTATGGGCAAGACTGAACTCGAGAATCATATCAGGTTCAAAGTAAGAACACTTGATTATTTTAAAACTTGGGCCACTCTCTGAGAGCCTGGGTAACAGCATCATTTTAGCTTTTTCACACAGGAAGCCCTCTGAATAACTCCAGAGAGATGCCAGAAATCAGAATCCATGTGGTAAGTATTAAACTGAGTGGTTAGACATCGAATAAACAAGAAAAAAGGATCAGCCATAAGGTTACTTTAATGAATGTTGCTGTCTCAGGGAATCCTTTGCCACTTGAGTTGTTTGTTGTTGTTTTTTTAAACATGTAACATGTAGCAGCTGTTTTCCTAAGGCATATTAAATGCTCCCTGCCAGCTATGACACAGATCTTATTTTGGAGGTAACCATCTAATTGTAAAAATCCATGCAGATACCATTTTCTAACTGACACACTCTTCACACTTCAAGGTAAATGCTACAGAGAACCCGGCAGAGCCATATGACGGAGATGGCAGTTCCTAAATTGTTTGTAGCTATTAAAACCTCATTAAATGGACCCTATGGATTGAATTATAGATAGATAGATGGATAGATAGATAGATAGATAGATATCTTCACTATAAATATTTATAAATTAATATGTATATTGTCTCTCTAATATATATATTTAAGACAGAGAGAGAACATTTTGTCTAAAAACACAAGATTCTGCCTGCTCAGCCTGTCTATCCCTTTGGTCATCTAAAAAGAGGGGTTGATTGTCACAGACTCTGGGTCTAAAGTTCTCTCTTGTCTAACAAAAGAGTGGGACACAGGATTGAAAGCGAGAGATGGCTAATGTCCGGGAAAAGACAAGAGCCCCCAAATAAGGGTCCTTGCCCCGTTTTTATTAGGATCAGAAGGCTTACAAACATGGCGATGGATGTGCATGAAGAGACAATGAATCTGTGAACATTAACTTGTGGAGGTGAGGGAAAGGGGTCTTGAAGATATTCGTGGTTAGGGGGTTGGGTTAATACAAAACAAAATCCGGGGGTCGGGCAGTCAGGAGGAAGGATGTTGACCGTGGATGTGAGGCAGCACCTCTGTTTATCTTAGCCTAGGGGATGAGACAGATAGGGGGAATAAGCTCGGGGTTGACAAGGCATCTTTTATTTTGTTAAGCATCTCTGCTCTGGGCTGCTTTGCCTAAAGCAGTCCATAGTCCAATTCACCAATTTACCTCACCTGGCCCTATCCTACTGTGAAAGCAGCTTTCTGCTATAGTACTAAATTGTGGGTGCTTCCACCCTGAGTATCTAATCTTGTTCATTTTATATACCTATGCATTGGGGACCTTTGCACCATATCTATTTCAGGCCTTTACCTCTCCCTCTCTATTTTGGGGGTTCACACAACCTCTCTATTTTGGAGTGCCTTTGCACCTCCCTAATCCTGGCACCTTTGCACCTCCCTATTCTTGGGGTGCTTTTGCACCCCCTATTCTTGGGGTGCAAATCTGGTTTACCCAACTTCGGGTGTGAGCATTTTATGACTTTGTATTTCTTTATGCTTTGTTAACCCATTAATGTAAGCCTGGGGAATTCCTCAACATATCCCCCACAGTTGATCATGACACATCTTCATAAAGGCTTAGGATGTTATGAACAACCCTTATATATACTGGAACAATTCTTTCATAATGATATTTAACTTTTTTTGAAAACCGGATGAATTCAATGACCTTTTCATGTCCTAGGAAAATACACATAGCCATGTGCCTACAATATTTCCTATGAAGTTTCAGTGGCTTACAGACCTCCTAACATCATTTAGATCTTTATTCAAGATTCTTAGTAACATCACTGTGAAGGTGTGATTAAGGCAGAGATTTTCAACCTTTTGTGAAAGCTTAAAAGAGATAAGTACATACATAAAATATGGCAGGTTTCTCTAGTTTTCACCTTTTACTACCTCCAAGACCCAGGCTGTTCTTACTATGCATAATGTAGGTGAATGTAATTATAAATATACATATTAGACATTAGTATTAGACATATTTCTCCAGCTTATTTCTCCAGTCAAAGCCAAAATTCAAGTTTTCTATTTTGTTGCTAAGGTTTTAATTATATCTAGAATCAAAACTTCTAGAAACAAAGCATATATTTGGGATACCCGGGTGGCTCGGTCGGTTAAGTGTCCGACTCATGATTTTGGCTCAGGTCATCGAGCCCCATATTGGGCTCTGAGCTTGCTGACCATGTGAAGTCTGCTTGAGATTCTCTCTCTCCCTCTCTCTCTACCCATTCCCCACTTGCTAGCTCTCTCCTCCCTTTCAAAATAAACATTAAAAAAATAATTTTACTAAAATTGCATTTCCTCATTTAAATTGAGATGAATTTCCCTCAAAAATATTATTTGAAGCATTTTTAATAAGTTTTGAAAAAAACTTTGTTGTCTTATAAGAGTATTTTAGAATTTCATTAAAAAGCAAATTACTGTAGGGGCGCCTGAGTGGCTCAGTCAGTTAAATGTCCGACTTCAGCTTAGGTCATGATCTCACAGTTCGTGAGTTCAAGCCACGTGTCGGGCTCTGTGCTGACAGCTCAGAGCCTGGAGCCTGCTTCGAATTCTGTGTTTCCTTCTCTCTCTGCTCCTCCCCCGCTCATGCTCTGTCTCTCTGTCTCTCTCTCCTTCAAAAATAAATAAAAACATTAAAAAAATTTAAAAAAAGAAAATTACTGTAAAATAAGTCTCTACATTGGCAAGTATAAAAAACTAACATATTATACACAATTATTATATTATACATTATTATATATTATATTTGAAATATGTATTATGTGACAATCTTTGAAAGAATAGAGAATTAATTGTGTTATGTTGGTAGTAATACAGGGTGTACTCAGGAGAGAGAGTGAAATCCTATATTGTAGAACACATTAGTAAATAGATAAATGCATTAATTATCTGTTTCTGTACAACAAATCATCACAAAAGTTAGCTGCTTTATTTTTTTTTTAATTTCTTTAAAAAGTTTCTTTTTATTTTTTTTCAAGTTTTTATTTAAATTCCAGTTAGGTAACATGTAGAGTAATATTAGTTTTAGGTATAGAATTGGTGATTCAACACTTCAAACAATACCTGGTGCTCATCGTAAGTGCCCTCTTAACCCCATCATCTATTTAACCCATCCTCCCACTCACCTCCCCTCTGATAACCAGCAGTTTGTTCTCTGTAGTGAAGAGTCTAAAACTTATCTCCTTTAAACAACAAATAATTATTTCTTGCACAGTTTCTGAAGGTAAGGAATTCAGGAGCAATTTAGCAGTACAGTTCTGGCTCAGGGTTTCACATGAGGTTGCAATCAAGATGTCAGTGAGGGCTTCAGTCACCCGAAAGCTTGATTAGGGCTGAGGATTTGTCTTCCAAGATGGCTCACTCACATGGCTGTTGGCTGGAAGCCTCCGTTTTTTGCCACATGAATTCTCCATAAGACTGCTTGAATATGTTTCTGGCCTGGCAGCTAGGTTCTCCAGAGTGTGTGATCCAGAAGAAACAGAGCAAGAAGGAAGCTACAATGTCTTTTAAGCCCCCTGGTCTTTGAAGTTACGTGCCATCACTTCCTCTGTATTCTATTTGTAACCAATATGTAACTAATCCAACTCAAGCTCAAAGAGAAGAATATTCAGCAGCACTCTCAAAGGAAAGCGTATCAAAGTATTTATTCACATATTTTTAAATTATCACAACACATATAAAACAGACGACACTGAAACTTTGCATTTTGAGCTTTAAAACGTTAATGGATAATTTTGCATGAAATTCACGTGACTGTGTGCCCTGTGAAGTTGGAGGGAGTATTTATGATTATTCTCCATTGAATACCTCAGTGTATCATAGAATGACTTGTTTATGGTTGGTCCTTCATATTTGTTTATTGACTGAATCAATCAATGAAGCATATTAATCTATGGTTCCCCATCCACAAAAGAGTCATTTAGAGATATCCCCTGCTGTGTTCATTTCTTCCTATTTGCTAAGTCTGGAGTTCCTCCACTGCCGCCCCCAAATTCAGATTGATAGTTTAACAAATTCTGAGATAAACATTTTTTAAAGAACATTATTGTTGAGAACTGAGTATCTTCCATGATCCTGATAAAAAATAAAAGCTGATTGTTTTTGAGCACTTAAAGTAATAATTTTGGCAATACCATATTTTTTTTTAATTTTCTCTGTAAGATGTAACTTGATAATTCAAATTTAGTGACTTCTGATTGGAACTGTCACATGCAATGAACAAGATGAGACCTGGAGGTTCTTTTTTGTTTGCATATCAAGGAATGTCCATGGAGTACTGATGATTTGCAGGATAATTAATCTTTCTGACTTTTACTCCCATCACGCTGCTGAAATTGCTCTTGCTAATGCACCAATGACCTTCTCACTGACAAATTCATTAGACATTCTCCCATCTACTTTACCTTATTTGAACTTTATTTTAAATTTGCCATTTTTTTTTTTTTTTACTCCATCCTTCTTAAAGTAATTTATGTCAGCCAGAAGGTGTTGGATTATGCTACGGTAATAACACCCAAATCTCTGTAGCTTCTAACAAGGTTGTTTATTCCTCACTTACATAAGCATGGTTGTTCTCTACATCATTGCACTTCAGGCCCCAGGCTGATGGAGAAACCTCTCTGTGTTGCATTGCCAGTCATTATGGCAGGAGAAAAGGAGAATTTAGTAACACACATCCTGCCCTTAAAGCTACAGCCCAGAAGTGACCCATCTCACTTCGATTTACATTTATTAGCCAAAGCAAATTAGATAGTCAAGTCTCATTTCAGTGGGGCAAGAAGTATGATTATCGCCCTCAGACCCTTCTAGCTGTCCTCATGTCACTCTGGTACTTTCCCTTTCTTGTTTTCTGCTCAGCTGTAAATCCAATGGGTTTCAGGCCTTAACTGTACATAGGATTCATCTGGGGAGTTGGTGAAAATGTAGCTGCCATTACCTGTTTCAATTTGTATTGTGTATTTTATGTGGAGGCACTCTCAATAAAAAAAAAAGTTGCCCAAAATAAAACCATCGATGTCATCCTGGAGAGGGGCATACTAAGGGCATAGTAATAGGAGTATCCACCTTGTGTGCAGGCAATAAGGGGATGCTTTGTGGAAAAAATAAATAAATAATGATAAAAATTGATTTAAGTTTAGTCTCCCTTTTATTTTCATGTACTATCAACTCTAAGCAATGTCAGTGAGAAAATATTTTCTTCTGAAAAAATAATTTATTGGTATAAAGCTATGGACAGTTGTGCTTACTGTCAAGTTTTAATGAAATTTTCAAATTAGCACATATTTATTATCTATATTTCATTAAAATGGCATGTTTTGTATGAAAATTAATTAAGAGAACTCCCAAGTTTTACAGTCAGCCATTGATACATGTGGACACAGTCACACACATTCATTTCCAGGGTAAATTCTTAGGGTTCAAAGTCATTTTGAACTCCCTTTCAGTGAGCTTTGTTTCTCCAAAACTTGTGGTATCATATATTCTTGCATTTAAGCTTGGTTACATCTAGATTATAAAGGTAAAGAAATGGAACTTGGGGCACCTGGGTGGCGCAGTCTGTTGAGTGTCTGACTCAAACTTGGCTCAGGTCATGATCTCACAGTTCGTGAGTTCAAACCCTACATTGGGCTCTGTGCTGATGGTACAGAGCCTGCTTGGGATTCTGTCTCTCCATCTCTCTGCCTCTTCCTCACTTGTGCTCTCTCTCTGTCACTCTCTCTCTGTTCCTCTCTCTCTCAAAATAAATAAATAAACTTTAAAAAAAGAAATAGAATTTGAGTTTTTCATTTCCCATTCTATGTCATATATTGGAGTTTGTGTTTAAAATTTAAAACAGCATCGGGGCGCCTGGGTGGCACAGTCGGTTGAGCGTCCGACTTCAGCCAGGTCACGATCTCGCGGTCCGTGAGTTCGAGCCCCGCGTCAGGCTCTGGGCTGATGGCTCAGAGCCTGGAGCCTGTTTCCGATTCTGTGTCTCCCTCTCTCTCTGCCCCTCCTCCGTTCATGCTCTGTCTCTCTCTGTCCCAAAAATGAATAAACGTTGAAAAAAAAAATTAAAAAAATAAAAAATAAAATAAAATTTAAAACAGCAAAAGAGTGAACTTAAAAGTTTGTTTGGTAGGAGTAAATTTTAGTTTATATATGAAATATTTTACTCAATTTGATTAACATCTTATATTTGAAATTCTTTTTAATTATTTACTTTCATTTTACAGCTAAAGAAACAAGAAAGTAATAATTACTAATGATCATGATTATGACATAATTTTTTCATACTGAGAAGTAGGGTGTTAAAATTTTTTTCACTCTGGGTTTTAATTATGCTAGATAGGCACTGATCATTGATTTCTGCCTCTCTGTTAATACCTTCAACATCCAAACAACCATAACATTCTAAATTTGATTTTCTTAATTTTCTCAACCTATTTATCCCTGGCATATACCTAGGGCTGTGTAATTGTGGGGTACATTATTATTTAGGGTTTTAAAATGAAAGAAATTCAGGATCAGAAGAAGTTTAAAATAGAGCTGAATCAAAAATGATGGTATAAGATATTTGCAAATGTTATAGTACTTCAGAAATAACACTTCAGTTAATCAAATGATAAAAGAAACAATGCCAGCCAAAATTCCTTAAATTGTATGTATGTGTGTGTATATATATCTTTAAATGCTTGATTTTCTATCTCTACTTCAGACATCACCTCGTAAATGGTCCAGTGTATCCCCCTTGCTTAGTCAACTTCACTTGGATGTCTAACAGGCCCTACAAATTCAATATCTAGTAAAAACAAAACTTTGAACTTCCGTTTTCCAACACTCTACTTCCAAATACCACTTCCACTTCTAATTCTGAGTGTTCCCCATCTCAGTATAAAACAATCTATTCTTTTTGATGCTGAAGTCAAAACACTCTGAAATTATCTTTGACTCTTATCTCATTCTTATTACCAACAGTCAAAACAAAATAAAACGAATCCTTCAAATACGTATAAGAATCTATATACTACCCCATCTTTGCCACACTAATCCAAGCTGCCATCATCCCTCATGTAGGTCATTGCAGTTACCTTTTCATTGTTTTCCCTCTATCCATATTTGCCTCCCTACAGTCTGTTCTCAACCTGGTACACAAGCTGACCCCTTTCATATTAAGTCAGGTTAGGTTAGTTAGGTCATTCATTCATTCATTCATTTCCCCAAATTCCCAATGGCTTCTCAGCTCACTCATCCTACAAGACTGGGAAGATGTTTATCTGATCTATTCTACTCTATCGTCTTGACCTCTTCTAATATTATTCTTGTCCTCATTCACTCAGGTTGAGTCACATTGAAATTCCTAACGTCCCTCAAACACTCCAGAAGTGCTCCCATCAGAGCACCTCAGCACTTGCAGACCTCTTTGCCCAAAATGCTCTTCCCACAGACTCATATAGTCTACTCCCTCAAGTTTGTCTGGTCTTGGCTGAAGAGCCTTTCAGAAAGGTCTAATTAAACTACTTCTCTACTTTATTTTTTCCATATTCCTTATCACTATATAATACTGTATATATTTATTTATTTTGTCTCCCCTACTGAACTTTGAGCTTCATAAACATAGGAATTATTGTCTGTTTTGTTTACTTGTCTACTTCCCAGACCTTGAATGTTGTCTGGTACATACTAGATACTCAAGAAACCTATGTTTTAATGACTGTATGAATGTAGTGAAGATGTGACAGAGTATAATGGGATATAATTGTATCTAGAGTATAATGGGAGAATAACCTACAGATCATTTCTGAAAAAGAGAGCTCTTGACCTTTCAGAAATCTAAACTCAGCATGAAATTATAGTTATTAAAGCCATGTGTTATTCTTACTGAAAAAGACAAACAGAAAAATAAAATATGTGAGAATACGGAAATAAAATTAACTATAAATCAGAATCTCAAAAGGCTTTCTGTTAGACAAATGACATTGGGACTCTTGGTTGGCAGGACTACTAATAATAACTGGAACCATCATATATTCACTACTTACAATGGGATGGCCACTGTGTTCCATTCAGCCGTCCGAACAGCCACGTGAACTAGGTGTTATAATCATCTTCCTCATTTTACAGCTAATAAATTGAGATACAGAGGAGGTGAGCTTCCAATCATAGAGATAATGAGTGACAGAACCAAGACTTGAACTAAGATGTGTGGGGCTCGAAAACCTATTTCTTTAACTTTAACCCATATTGTAATTTGGTGAACAAAAATTATATTGAAATACCTACCTCACTCCATACAAAAAAAAAGTTAATATTTAAGACAATAAAAGTAATAGAAGGATATTTAGATTGTTATCTTTCAAAAATATTTAGGATATAAAGGCCTTCTTAATTGTATGTTAGCCAAACCTGATACAGACAAAGATTAACTGACTTGAATCACATAAGTAAGTAAGTAAGTAAGTAAATAAAGAAATAAATAAATAAAATTAAAAAGAAGAATAACTGCCAGATACATAGCAAACACTTATTTTACCTCATATACAAAGAATCCAGTTTATTAGTAAAAGGATGTACAATGCTGAGAAAAATATAGACAAAAGATTGGAATAGAAAATGCATGAAAAACAAAATAGCATTGTCTAATAATTGCATGCTAATACACTCCTCTTTACTTGCAACAAAGGGAATGCAAATAAAGTAATTAATACAGTTATCTTCTAGATTGGCAAATATTGTGATGGTTTAAAACATGAATCTTATTGAGAATGTGATGACTGTTAGTGAAGATATGAATTAGAAACACTCTTTAGGTGAATAGACTAGTAAGGGTTACCAAGTTTTTAAATTTGTGTTCCCTTTGGTTAAGAAAATTTCATTTCTTTTTTTTTTTTAACATTTTATTCATTTTTGAGAGAGAGAGACAGAGACAGAGCACGAGCGGGGGAGGGGGAGAGAGTGAGGAAGACGCAGAATCTGAAACAGGCTCCAGGCTCTAAGCTGTCAGCACAAAGCCCAATGTAGGGCTGGAACTCACGAACCATGAGATCATGACCTGAGCTGAATTCAGCCACTTAACCGACTGAGCAACCCAGGCACCCCAACCTAATTTCATTTCTAATGTTTAATTTCAACAAGACAGTAATTCAACGCAAAAATACCATACACCATTGTTCTTTAAAGTGTTGTTTATAATAGTGACAAACTAGAAACGAGCTAAATTTCCATGATTGAAAGTCTAGTTAAATAAATACATATTATAAATTTGGTTCCTGACCACCACAATACAACGAATATTTCAGTAAAGCAAAATCTATATGAATTTTTGGTTTCTCAATGCATATAAAAGTTGTATTTACAGTATAGTTAGATTTACATTATATACCTGCATTTACTAAGTATGCAGTAGCATTATGTCTAAAAATGCACATATTTCAATTAAAGATGATTTTAGTCTAAAAATGCCAATAATCATCTGAGCTTTCAGTGAGTTAATCTTTTTGCTAAAGGAAGGTCTTTCCTGGATGTTGATGGCTGCTGACTATTCAGGTGTTGTGTGCTAAAGATTGGGGTAGCTCTGGTAATTTCTCAAAGTACGACAGCAGTGAAGTTTACTGTACGGATGGATTCTTCCTTTCATAAATGATTTTTCTGTACCATGTAATGCTGTTTGATGGCATTTCACCCACGGTAGAATTTCTTTCAAAACTGGAGTCCGTCCTCTCACACCCTCACACTGCTTTACCAACTAAGTTTATGTACCATTCTAAATCCTTTGTTCTCATTTCGACAGTCTTCACTGTATCTTCACCCAGAGTGGATTCCATCTCAAGAAATCACTTTCTTTGCTCATCCAGGAAAAGCAATTCCTCATACAGTTAAAATTGTATCATGAGACTGCAGCAATTCAGTCATATCCACACTCTCCACTTCCCATTCTAGTTACCCTGCTGTCGCCACCACATCTGTAGTTATTTCCTCCACTGAAGCCTCGAACCCCTCAAAGTCATGCACAACGGTTGGGAGTCAGCTTCTTCCAAACTCCTGTTTGTATGGACATTTTGACCTCTTCCAGTGACTCATGAATATTCTTAGTTGGGTCTAGAATAGTCAATCCTTTCCAGCAGATTTCCAATTTACTTTTCCCAGATCCATCAGAAGAATCACTATCTATGGCAGCTATAGCCTTACAGATGTATTTCTTCATAAGACTTGAAAGTCAACATTACTCCTCAATCCCTGGGCTGCAGGTAGTATGTCATGCTAGCAACCATGAAAACAACATTCATATCATCGTGCATATCCATCAGAGCTCTTAGGTGACCAGGTGCATTGGCAATGAGCATTCATACTGGGAACGAAAAAAAAATTCTGAGAAGTAGGTCGCAACGGTAGGCTGAAAATATTTAGTAAACCATGTTGTAAACAGATGTGCTTTCACGCAAACTTTGTTGTTCCAGTTATAGAGAACAGGCATACATGTAGCATAATTCTTAAAGGCCTTGGGATTTTTGGAGCGGTAGACGATCACTGGCTTCAATTTAAATTCACCAGCTGCATTAGTCCCTTACCAAGGAGGGTCAGCCTGTCCTTTGAAGCTTTGAAGCTAGACATCGACTTGTTCTCTCTAGCTATGGAAATCTTAGATGGCGTCTTCTTCCAATAGAAGGCTATTTTGTCTACATTGAAAATCTATTGTTTAGTGGAGCCACCTTTGTTAATTATCTGACCTACATCTTCTGGATTACTTACTGCAGCTTCTATATCAGCACTTGCTGCCTCACTTTGCACTTTAATGTCATGGAGATGGCCTTTCCTTAAATCTTGGTTTATAATTACAACTGGCTTCAGACATTTCTTTGGTGGCCTCCTCTCTTCTTTCAGCCTTCATAGAGTTATGGCCTTGCTCTGGATTAGGTTTTGGCTTAAGGGAATGTTGTGGCTGGATTGATCTTCTCTCCAGACCACTAAAACTTTCTATATATCAGCAATAAGGCTGTTTCACTTTCTAGTTGTCTGTGAGTTCACTGGAGTAGCACTCTTAATTTCCTTCAAGAACTTTTCCTTTGCCTTCACAACTTGGCTAACTTGTGCAAGAGACCCAGCTTTCAGCCTATCTGACATGTCTTCCTCACTAAGCATAGTCATTTCTAGCTTTTGATTAAAGGGGGAGATGTGTGACTCTTCCTTTCACTTGAGCACTTAGAGGCCGCTGCAGGGTCATTAATTGGCCTTATTTCAATATTGTTGTGTCTCAGGGAATAGGGAGGCCTAAGAAGAGAGAGAGAGAGAGAGAGAGATAGGGACCATTTTTCCAATAGTATTTTCTCACTTTGTGATTCTGTGTCACATTTTGGTAATTCTCGCAACATTTCAAACCTTTCTATTATTATATTTGTTATTGTGATCTGTTATCAGTGATCTTTTTTTTTTAAGTTTATTTTGAGGGAGAAAGCATGAGTGGGGAGGGAAAGAGAGAGACAGAGAGAGAGAGAGAGAGAGAGAGAGAGAGAATTCCAAGCTGGCTCCAGTGCAAAGCCCGATGCAGGGCTTGAGTTCACAAACCATGAGATCATGACCTGAGCCAAAATCAAAAGTCAGATGCCTACCTGACTGAGCCACCCAGGCACCCCCATTTTGCCTTTTATAAAAGAAACTATATTAAAAATAAAATCAACCTTACTAAAAGTGAGGAATAAATGTTTTCCTAAAATGTAATTTTGGAAAAGAAATGAGTCATACTACAGTTCATATCCAATTATATATTTAAATTCTTTCACTCCAATTTTTCTCCATCTTGACAAACTGACTTCTCAGTTGTGTTCCTCTTATGTATTAGGTGGGTAAAATATATCATTGGAAAAGCGGACCACACACATACACATATCAATCCAAGGGATTCAAAACATTAGTTTTATATTATAAGCATTCTTAAAAATAAGAAGACTGCAGTATGATTAGTTTTCATTAATGATCGATTATTATTAATTATAAGCCAAATAATTTTTCTCCACAAAGGAATGAAGATAAAATTTACAACCATTAAATATCACCAAACTTGTTCAGAATATTGAGTCGTCTGCTGATGGCAAAAGAAAGATCCTTTGTTTTTAAGTAAATCAAGTTAATTGGAGTCAAAGGCATGCATCTTACGGTTCCTGTGACCCTTTTCACAATGTGCTCACTGTGTTTATTTCAAAAGTAATTAAACCCAACAATCCAGAATATACAACGTAACCTTGTATTATTTTACAACATTGGTAAGAATTTGTATATTTTGAAAAAAACGGGAACTGAAAGAACTACACTTAACTTCTGTATGGCTTATTAGATCAAATAAGCTTTAAGTCATTCCACATTCTGGTATTTTCTCTGGCCAAAGTTACAGTTCAACGTGGCCCTACGACAGTAGATTAAACTGCATAATTTTTATGAGAAAATTTAATCCCATCCAGTTTAACCAGAGAGTGAATGTTTATCATGAATAATTCTAAATCAATTTAAAAGTCATTATGTTATACATGGATCACGTGGCACATATTATAGTGACAGAGCGCTTTCTCATATCGTATAACCGACAGAATGGAAGTCCTGCCCCATGAGAAAGAGACCAAATTTAGTGTGAAATTGAACACAACAGTCATGAACACTAGTTGAGTTTAGTATTGTGATGCTATTGTTTGCCATGACAGAAGGCGACAGAAAGAATCTTTTTCCTTTCCAAAATTGTTGAACTCCCACCAACAATCACAGTAAATAAGTTTTAAACATATGTAAATGGAGATCCCCTTGGTACCAGGAAATCACAAAAATGTCCACTTAATTAACAAGTCTTTAGAAAGACCTGTTTCAGCAGTATCTCAACACTTCATAAACATAGTTTTCAATACTGTCTGGGGTGGATTAAAATGAGTTGGGTTACCCAAACTCCCTTTATCCCACTTTTTTTTCCCCTCCAACAAAAGATACAGTTTTCTATCAAGATAACCCCCTTTTTTGTCATCAGTCACTCAAATTTCAACAACCAACCGCTTACTTTAAGCATCCCTTTCCACATGACCATTACAGAAAAGAAATAAAACAAAGAAGGGAAGGTGGAAGAAGAAAGGAGGGAAAAAAGAAGCAAATAATTTGTGTCACTTGATTTGAAAGAAAGAATTAGGGTTATTGTATTTTGATAATTGTGTCATTACAGGTTTGGAAACCTGCTTCTATATAATTAAGAAATTTTACACTTATGCATTAATACATACTAATTAAATAGAATTTTTAAATAGTTTCTATTACTGTTGCCAGCAGCAGCTACAGAGATTGCTAAAGGTAAACATCAAACTGTTGGATAATTTTAGTGAATTACTCTGCACATTCCCTTTAGAATTCTTACACATCCAGAGGAAATGTGTGCCAACACCAGCTCTCAAAATGTTCCTATGAAAAGAAACGGCCTCCTAGGGTCCCTTTAATGTTCATGATTACAAAACATCGCTGGTCGTTGTCTAAGGAAGAATTCATTCTTAAGTATATTTTGCTATTTGTGAGTAGACATTTTTTTTTTAATTTGCTTCTTTCTACCTACAGATATGTGTTAGCACGGTGGGAGAAAAGCCTGATTCTATGGAAATGCGGGTTCCACCTCTTGTTTTTCCCTAGCGTGGAGGAAAATGTCACTCCATTTCCTAGTGATCTCCCTCTAGTGGAGACCCGCAGTCTGCATGTAAAGCCGCGCGAGGACAGTGCTGTCCTTCAGCAGTCTCAGCCAGGGTTTAGCTTTTCGGAAGCATTCTTGTGAAAAATGTAATATGCCCTGTACAGCTTCGTCCAGCTTTTTATAGAAGATCAGCTAAATCTATGTCTTGCATTACAGCAGAAGTGTAAAATATGCACTCTGGTAATAATCAGCTGATCCTAATATAACTGAGCATTCATAATGCACATGTTTAATTTTTAAAACATACATGAGCTTCTAAATATATAATTTAACATTCCTTTCTGGTTTTCCATGTCAGTTATAAAAAGACTATTAAAATGGTTAAAACAATGCAAAGAGCTATTCTCAACCCCCCGCTCGAAAGGTCTACTTTAGTACATTTCAATTTTTATCTATTGTGTGGACAGAGTAAGCCATAATCGTAAATCTGTGTTTTAATTAGTTTGTGTCCTTTATCAATCTATCTCGGTTCTTGCCTTTCATGTAAAATGAATTTAATAATATTTGTTCCTTGCATGTGTGTGTGTGTGTGTGTGTGTGTTGCGAATTATTTATACCTTGCAGTAGGAGCTTCTGTGAGATTGAAGAAACAAGGGCCTTATTTAGGAATCTCAACGGCCACATCACCACACAGAGTATTTGACAAATTCAGCAAATAGTGCCACTCAACTTAACTATTAGGATCCAGGTGACACGTTAACTTTCTTTCAGGCAATTTGATGCTTTTTAGAGGAGTTTCATTTTCTCGGTGGCCCACACTAAGGAAAAAAAAAAAAGGTCCTTCCAAAAGGACCCGAGTGGAATAAAAATTTTAATCTTACAGAACTGTCATGCGGTCACCACCCAATCTTTTGTACACATTAGTATTACTACCTCTGATTCTTTATTACTTGAAAGCTTTTGAAGGATTTCTTTGGGCATAAAATCATTGTCCTTTGGATCTGGATGAAATTCCACATAACTTTAGACCAGAGAAAATCCACTTGTTCGTTACCTAATTGTGAACTGGTAAAGGGCTACAAGGGTACTCTGTTGATCTTTGTACTGCCCGTGCCTGACACATTAGCTGGCTGATAATATGCTCTTACCAGATGTTTGTATAATGAATATATTAACTAATGAATATAGAAGTTATGAAAGTTTTCTCCTTCATCACCTCATTTAAAATTAGAGACATTTCCTTGGCTACATATTGTGTTCACTATTAATTAATCAACTGACTGAAACTTGGAGTAATGAAGTTATTTCCTGAGGCTAAACTGTATAAGATATGAATTTTTATCCTTCTGCATTGTCCTTAGCATTTGGCTAAGCAGAGTCTCTCTTGTCTTCTTGCAGATGATAAACATCATGATGTCTTCCTACTTTCTAGTCATGAAATCAGAATTCTTATCACTCTCTGAATCAGGAAAAAAATGTTATCCAGTGTTTTAGTTGCTATTTACAGAAAGTCTCTCATCTCTCAGAGCTCAGTGTTCCTCCCTATCTTATGTATTGCGATCTCATGTGTTCTTTCACTTGATTCTATTTAAGAATCTTGCCTGAAAAATTTTTGTTTGTTTCTACATGGCCGAACTTTGCCCATCAGTCCTACAAGCTGAACCTTGGGTCAGACCTCCTTCATGAAACCATGTGAGGCTAAAACTTAACTATGCCCAAACAACATAAATTAGGTCAACATGACTCATCATGTTCCAATCATGTATATTAGTGTTTCTAAATTTTTGTGGATTCAGATACTTTGCAAAGACCATATCAAGGCAAATACCTTCAGTAGAAGTGTTCAGAATCACCAAAATTAGATAAATAAAGAAATAGTTAATTCTAAGCACTCCAATTATATTATATCAATGATTTAAATGCTCAGTTTGTTTAAATATACAACTAATAGGATGTTGAATTTGGAAGGTTTCATTTAGTTACTAATGTTTATGTTTTTTTTAACTATACCATTGAAAAATTCTCAAAGGGTATATTTCTAAAACTGTGCCTCTGTGTGTATACAAAAAGGTATAGCTTCAAATAATATTTCTAAGTAGCGATTTAAAATATTGTCAACCAGGGGCGCCTGGGTGGCGCAGTCGGTTAAGCGTCCGACTTCAGCCAGGTCACGATCTCGCGGTCCGGGAGTTCGAGCCCCGCGTCAGGCTCTGGGCTGATGGCTCAGAGCCTGGAGCCTGTTTCCGATTCTGTGTCTCCCTCTCTCTCTGCCCCTCCCCCGTTCATGCTCTGTCTCTCTCTGTCCCAAAAATAAATAAAAAAAAAGCGTTGAAAAAAAAATTTAAAAAAATAAAATATTGTCAACCAATACTGTTTGCTGTAAAACTAGTATTTGTTATATTAGGGTATAATTTTAAATTAAATTTAAATTAATTTACAGTTAGTGTTCATTACTGTTTCTCTTATGAGAAAATAAATTAATAAAGTCCATTTCCTATCTCATCTTAGTAGGACTGAAGGTATTTTCAATCGTTTTGATCAAAATCTTAACACCTGACTTTTACTGAGTTTTGTTGTGTACTAGACACTGTCCTGAGACCTTGCCACATGTTTGTTTTTTTTTTTTTTTTATGTAGAGTATTTCATTTAGGGGTTAAGAGTATGATTCTTGAATCCAAACCCCTGGGTTCAGACCTCAGCTCCACAATTTAATAACTGTGTGATTTGGAGCAAATTACTTATTATAACTAAGCTATAATAATAGAACCTACTTCAAAAATGTAAGAATATATGAAAAAGTATATTTAGAAAAATTCCTGGCACCTAGAAAGCATTCACTAAATGTTAGCTAATATTTTTTTTATGTTAATTTATTTTTGAGAGAGAGAGACACAGAGAGAGAGAGAGAGAGAGATCAGGGGAGGGGCAGAGAGAGAGGGACATACAGAGCCTGAAGCGTGCTGGGCTCAAACTCACAGACTGCGAGATAATGACCTGAGCCTAAGTGGGACGCTTAACTGACTGAGCCACCTAGGTGCCCCAGCTAATGTTAACACTCAGAGTACCCTGCTAAATTTTATTATTCTCATTTTATGGATGAGGAAACTGAAAAAAGAAAAATTAGACTTGACTGTCATAACACAACTAATATATGGTAAAATCAGAATTCAAATCCAGCAACTATGTTTTTAGACAATAAACCACTCTGCCTCACAATAATCCAGAAATGTTAAAGTTATTGGGTTTTGCTTCTGGAGTCAGTTGGTGCAATCAAATGAACAGTGTTATAAAGCTCAGGCTTTCAAGGTGAAAAACTCTGGGATTCTCTAGCCTAACATAAAGTTTAGAACCAGCCACAAGGAAGATTTATGACAGCAAAGTGCTCTTCTGTTAAGATTAAGACAAATTCTTAGAGTTCGGCTCAGGACCAAAATTGAAAGTTCCTTCATGAAAATCTTCACCGGGTAAATCTCTCTCAAGATATGTGTCACTCCAGATAAGAATCTTGAGAGAACTCCCTTTCATCACAGAATTAAGTAATACCTGTGAATTAAAGGGTATTCCATTGCACCGTTAAAATCTCTTCTTTTCCCTTACAGTAGTTTGTTTGGCCACTGAGAGGCTCATGTGGAATAAATTAGAGCATCGAGGTTAAGCTGGATTGGGTTATCGTTCTACCATTTCCCAATGAGAACATTTTTTTTCAGTTAAGAGTGAAACCAGATACTTATCTGGCAGGAAAAATACCATGATCACAAGGAATAAAATTGGCTGGTTTGAGCATGGTGCTAAAACCAAAAACAAAAACAAAAATCATCGTTAAGTGTTTATTTTTGTTTGGCCCCAGATTGTTATCCTTTCAAGACAAAAAGTACTCTCTAGCTAGTTTATTTTCAATTCCTAAGGAGAAAACAAGGGTAGGCTGTAGATAGACAAATGCAGAATCTGTATTGATCCCTGGATAGATATATGGGAAAGCAATAAATTATTTGCAAAATCTTCACACACTACTATATTGGAAAACATTGTCAAAACATGTACTTTACCTTGTAACATTTCTATTTTCCACCTAAGAGCCAAATATCTTAAACCCTTTTAATTATTTCCTTCATGCCCATTTCCAACTCCTTTCCAGTCACTACTTACAAATAAACAATTATTTTAACCGTTCAAATTAAGCTAAATGCATTTCCTCAATGTGTGTATAAAGCATTCCAGAAAGCCTCATTAGAAGTCAACTATATTATAATAGAACAAAACACTACATGAGATAAGGGAGATTTCATTCTCAGTGAGTGAAACTAAGTTCAACATGCCTCTCCAGATGTACAAGTCAGTATAGTGAGCAAAGAGATATGGAGGTGAGAAGGTGTCAAAGGGGGATGGAGGTACCAGGCATCTGAGCCAGCCAAGAAGGCAGCTATGGGGTGGGGGGCGCGGTGTCTACTCTCAAACCTGGAGTTCAGGGATTAGAATCACACTGTGAGGCTCAGGACCCTTTCCTATTATCCACTATGAACATTTCTACCTGGGGTTTTATCTATTTCACTTCATGAATCCACAGCTCTGCTAGATATTTACTGTCGTCATTTTAATAGCATTCATTGTCATTACTTTGTTGTTTATCACGTAGTGAATTTATAATGTATCCAGAATTACAAAACCCTTTGGTTGCTATGCTTGTGAAAATATATTCTTACTTCACTACTCAAGATTTCTACTTTGCACTAACTCATACATACGATGTTTAACAAGCATTATTAAGCGTATAAAGAGAAAAAGATCTCCTAGAGGCAATATATGACTTTCTGGATGGCAAAATTCCAGTAGATTGATAAATTGGCTCATGTAAATTTAGTCAAGCTTCAGATAGGAAATGCTGTTTGAATGATTAAAAGAATTAGCCCTTCTGACTGTGGAAACTTAGGTATATTCTGGAGTGAGATAAATCATGTTTTAAAGGTGGAATAATATTTCAAATATAATTACTTAAAAAGCTTTCTGATTTCAAAAGTCGCATTGGGGTTAGCTTTCCACGTAATGTCTTCTTTGTATATCTATAACTTTGAATGATAATAGAAGTACAAAATTGCCCTTCACCAAAACTTCCCATTTAAGAAAATGCTATTAATAGACCCTAAAAGTGATCTCAACTTGAGTAAATGATCAACATACATAATTATCAATGTACTATAAATGCCACTGCTGTTAATGGTCTTATTAATTTAAAATCCTTTGTATTATTTTATGTATCACATGTTTTCTTGATGTTACATCAAATTATCCATTTTTCCCCAACGCCAAGAAGAAACTATCCTTTCCACACTGTCACAAAAGCTAGATTCCTATGAAATGAGCCAAAGAATTAGATCTTTCATCAAGGCATGACATGAAACTTTAGCCAGGCAGTTTGCACAAACAGCTAAAGGTCCCCTTTGTGTTTGTTAGCACCACTGTGTCAGCTTTCTTGCGTTGGCAGCTTTGGGCTTTTCCGAGGAAAGCCCCAAAGAAAGTTGTTACCAGCATATATTCTACAGTTCACAGACTCTCAAAAAGGACACATTAAAACAGTTAGAATCCCCAGGGCAAATAGGGAGATTAAGTAGCCTTCTCCTTAACAGAAGCCCCAATCAGACAAAGCTCGGTATTGTGTATTCAGTACACTATCTCTTTCCAGCCCTGAACTTTACTATTGTGCTCAAAGATTCGAGTTTACAAAGTGTTTGGGGGGCTTTGCATAACGGTTCACTGGCACCACCACTGACAGCCATCTGAGTGTGGGAATCTTTTAAAAAGACATGATGCCCACCAAATGATTGACCTATTGTATTAACGCAATGGCAGCATCTTAACATGGAGGGGAAGGGCAGGAGAAGTTTACACCAATATGTGTAGCAGCCTCATTTTTCACAAGAATCCAAATTAAGGAAAGCAAAATTAATAATAATAATAATAATAATAAAAACAAAAAATCCCTATCAGGAAAAATGTGTACATAATAGTTCTATTACAGAATAATGTGTGTCTATCTAATTTTATAAGGTGCGTGCGTTTTTGGTGAAAGATTTCTGGGACTTCATAAGTTGATTTTCTGTTCGGAAAATCTTCAGTTGTCCTCTTTTTAAAATGTGTTCGCCTTAGATGAAGTGTCAACTCTTGGGTTTAGGTACATGCACTGAACTGTGGCCTCTGCTTTGATTTGCCATGTTGGAAAGCCTTATTCTCTGGAGTGGTATACTAAAATATATCCCAAGGTAAACTGTAAGTTCATGGTCAATACTCTAGAAAAGGTTAAGAAAAATTTGAATCTTTAAATAAACATAAATCCTTAATTGCTCTAACCGACTGGGAAGAACTTGTACGTATTTGGGTCAGGGAAGGTTTCATCTAAAGCTTTTCTAATATACCATCTTGAAAACATGAAGGGTGTGTGAAGTAGCATAGCCATGACCTTTCCTAATGTTTACATACTACTTACTTACCTCATTGAAAGATCAGACATGTTTTAATAGGCATTAGTAGCAATAATACTTTATGCAAATGTTTTGCATACCTCCTGTCCATTTTTGTACATTTTATGCTTAGTCTTCAAACCTGAGTTTAAACCCATATAATTTAAAGGAGGGCTTTAAATTTTGAGAAACAATATTAGAAACTGAGAAATATTCTGATTCTTTTCATTGAAATAGTATAATGTAATTCTGTATCTCTGGATATCATAGAGTGTTTGTTAGTGTCCTTCAGGCCCCCGATCCATACAAAATATGAACATGCAGCAAAATATTGTATTATGCAAATGGCTAGAAGCATGTTTTGCTGGAAAACTTGAGGAGCTGGCTCTCAATTTCTCACTAATACTTCATATAATAGTATTAACTGAAAGGTAATATTAAGAGATGAAAAATTTCTCGAAAATAAACTTTAAGAAAAATAAATTTTCCTTAAAGGATGCTCACTGACATGAGGGTTTTAATAACACGTACAGAATGTATCAACAAATAATCTATTTTCTATTTTAAATCTGCACTTGATGCCAACTCTGTAGTACTTTTATGAGCATATCTCTTTCACTATCCTGTCGCTTATATTCATGTTCCGATTTTTCTACAATACATGTAACCTTTTGAAACAGGAAAAATACATCATTAAAAATCATCATAATCTGAGGCTTTGATCCTCAATAGTGTTTTCCATGACATATTTGTCTTGAGCTTATGAAATTTCCTCTGGATTCATTTTGGATTTAATAAATAAACTCTAACTTGCAATTTCAGCCATCTTTTAAACAGGATGAACACTTTGGTGCCTTTTAAAAGAGGTCTCTAACCTTTATTGGCATGAATGCTTTGCCAAATTACCTGAGATTAATTTAGTCACTATAGGTTTTATTTTTGTCTGACATTAGTCACTTGATCTAAATTTAGGTTTAATTTCATTGGTGATGTTTAATTTTTACCAGATCACAAAACAATTAAGTGGCCTTCAGACACACTTCACTAAAAATATGCAGCTCCCCTAAGGAATTATTGACAAGCATTGTTCTCTGCTTGGCTTATTGGAGACACAGCAAAAATAGTACTTGTTCTATCATTTTCTAAATTGACAGTAGGGTAGTCTCTCAGCCCACCTCTTTTGACTTGTAAGTATTTTAAATTTATTCATCAAAAACTGTAGAACAGCCTTAGAAATAGATTAAGAGTTTGTAAGCATCATTCCTCAGAAAATATTCTTGTTGAAATGAGTGATTCTTGTATAAAGTTCAATAATTTTTGTGTCTATGTAGTTCAGATAGAATTTTTATATTTTTCAGTTCTATAATTTAGGTTTTAATTTCTAGAATTATATTTAATAATTACCAGGAATTATATATATATATATATATATATATACATATATATGCATGCCTTTTAAAGGAAATATGATTTTTAATACATTTTGTAATAAATAGTTTTATTATCTGCTTCAGTATTATGATATTGGATGAAAGAGCTCATTATCAATTAACTCCAGATCAAATGCTATTTTTTCATTTTCTCTAAATATTAGCTTAATGTATACACAGTCTCCAATTTACATATTAATGTGAGTTCACGGTTTTATTGTGGATGTATATGTATGTTGATACCCATGGTCTCTATGATTATTTCTAACTCAAAGAATCTGCAGTTTGTCAAACATATGAATTCAGTATAAGAAAGTTGTATCAGAAGAAAGATTATGGTAAAGAGAAGGAAAAAGCATGAACTAGGGACCAAAACACCTGTTTTTATGTCTATTTATGTATTATTAAATGGTTGACCTTGAATCTAACTGCGCTGATTCTTCATTTCCCTTTTGCAAGATAAACTCTGTCTGTAAGATAAGACGGCTCTGTCTCCCGTCCCAGGGTTGCTCCTAGGATTAAACGTGATGATGTATGGGAAATGCTTTGTAAGCTATCTAATACTAGTCTCACAAGTGTAGACTATTATTCTTATTTGAGATGACAGTTTACCACAGTATTTTCACTCCTACTTCTGAGTGTTACATGTTTCCACATGTATGGTTTAATTGTGAACCAGAGGAACTATTATGCTTTGGAATTCTAGGGGCAGTAGTGCATGTTGGGACACCTCATTGCCCTCTATTGGTTGGAATGTGTAAAATCGCATGCAATTTTAGAGCTTTTGTTCTTAATCATCTAAAATAAGAAGGTTTTGAATCTCAGTGGTTGAAGTTCCCCAGAATGAACAGATTGACAAAAAAATAAAGAAAGAAAAGAAAAAGAAAAGAAAAAAGTCTGTTGTATATTTTAACTTTATTTTAAGGTCAGTGCATGTTGCAGCCACTAGAGGGTACCACCTGCATATTTTGAACAGTCCTACCTTATGTCCAAGAATAGTTCTTTTTACGAATCAGTAGCCTCTTAATTCTTTAATCTCATTTACATTCAATTACCATTTTAAATTAGGAAATTAATTAACATCCAACTAATCATATGCATGTAGAGTTGATATGTTTAGATCAAATATGTTGATCAAACGAGTCAGAAAATTCACTTTTTCTTCATTTTAGTCCCTTCCTTATAAGTGTTCTAACTATATATATGATTTCCACCTTTTTACTTTATCTCGAAAAGTCATTTTCCATCGTCATACAGTTATTAGAATCCTGGCTTAGGAAGAACTTTAAAAATCATCTATTCCAGCACACTGCACAAAACTTGAATTTCCCTCTTTAAATTATCTAATAAAAATCTTCCAACTTCTGCTTGAATGTCTACTAGAACAAGGGAGTCCCTATCTCTTAATTGCAGCCTGCTCTAGGTCGGAGACCCTTAATTGCTTCATTGCTCTTTCATATATTTAATGAATCCATCCTTCCTAAAAATGAGGGCCATTTGGCTCTCATTTTTCAATGTAATGCAACATACGTTATTGGCAAGTCTCGCAACTAGGTGCTAGAAGCACAGTTCTTCTACTCTTTTAATAAATCCCTTGACAAAGTTTATGAAAGGATACGGAACTAAGTATTGCACCGTATTCCAGATGTTCCGTAAATGTAATTATTCTTTAATACATGAAATTTACCAATTTATACTATTTTTACTATAAATTGGACTTTCTGCATTCTGGTTTAATTAGTGTAGTCAATTAATACACTACTGAGTCGACTTCCATATGGAAAGATTTAGTCACTTAATATTTCAAAGTCTCCTTTTTGTGTCATGAAAAAACTAGTTTGTATTTAAGGGTAGTTTATTAAATTATATATATAATAATAAGAGTAAATAAAAGAGCAAATAATAATAAATTGTACATTTATTATATATATATATTCATATATATGATCCTGCATTTATATGTGTTTTTTAGTTACTTAAAAACACTTATATGGTCTATGCACAATTCTAAGCACTGTAGAAGTATAAAACTGTTTATTTCTCATAACAACCTAATCAGGCAGGTATTATCATTATGCAGTTTTTTTACAGATGGGAAACTGAGGCACAGAGAGTTTATATTACTTGCCCAAGTCCACACAGCTAGTGAGTGGCGGTTTTGAACACTGGCCAACTGGTTCAAAGGCCAAGATCTTAACCTTTACAATGCTACTTCTTATTAGATATAGCTGTCAAATAATAATTCTCACTGGGTGTTGTATGTAAGGGGTAAGTCATGGGAATCTGTCCACAAAACCAAGAGCACACGGTATGTTGGACAACTTGACAATAAATTATATTTAAAAAAAAAAAAAGGAAAAGAGACAGCAAAGTTAAAAAATTAACCTATAAATAAATAAATAAATAAATAAATAAATGTTAATTAAATTAAATTTAATTTAATCTAAAAAAGATATAGCTCTCAAAATAATATTTCTAATAATATCTTATATTTGGATCTCCCTTTCTATTTATTTCATTATGAGCTTATGTCATTAGACTATAGGATAATCAGTGACACAATAATTTTTCCCTTGTTCTAAATGTTCTAATGTGTGGTGGAACACAATGGAGTTAAATGTACTAATTCCTATCACGTATTTCTAGATAAACAGAATTCTTTTAGAACTCTGTCAACTCTCAAACCATCTTTCAGGTTTATGTAAAACATTCTTTGGAAAAAGCTCCTATATATCTCCCAGTGCATACCCTTCACTCTTGACCAACGCACCACCCAATCCTACTCTTTATGATGGGATCTATGATGATTAACCTGCTTTGTACACCGTTATTAGTCGTGACACCAGAAAACAGCCTCAGCCCTTCCTCCTTGAGTAATTTTACGTACCTTAACATTAGGGAAAGCATATATTTTATCACTACTTCATGTAAACATTTTGCCTTACCCCTCCTTTTAATATGGTAAAATTGATTTTTTAAAAAATGTTTATTTATTACTGAGAGACAGAGCGAGACAGAGCATGAGCATGGGAGGGGCAGAGAGAGGAGGAGACACAGAATTTGAAGCAGGCTCTGAGCTGTCAGCACAGAGCCCAATGAGGCGCTCGAACCCACCAACTGCGAGATCATGACCTGAGCCGAAGTCGGATGCCCAACCGAGTAAGCCACGCAGGCGCCCCTAAAATTATTTTTTAAACGATTAAGATCCATATTTATAAAATTAGCAATGTTCATTTTCTTTCAAATTCATACGTATCCATGAAGGTATATGCTGATGCCAGTACTCTGAAGGTTAGCACACAAATGAACCCTTGACACATTTTCAGTGTACCTCTCCACCATGGCATGTTTGCTCTACAAATATGTGACATGGCGTGATGTTGATTTTGAGTACAGAGGTGTTACCAAAGGTAAAGTTAACATGGTACCTTATTAAAGTACCCCCCCAAACCCATGATGAAGAATCATATCAATCCAGGGTAATGCCTTCACTGATTACCAGCAAACTTTTTTAAATGTTATGGAAATTTCTATGAATGGTTCTTCTATGTTAACGTTTTCTAGCTTGTGTTTGAAGGAGAAAATTCACAACATTTGTTCTATATGATATCCACTTTTACTTTTAACAACATATACTAATTAAAATACAAAATGAAATGTTTTAAACAATTGATATTTTATATTTTTACTTAGAAAAATATTTTTACTTTGATTAGTGGACTTTTGCAGTATTTGGTAGATAATGAGCAAACAGAAAAAAGTATACTTTCCTTTTCAATGTTGGCTTAAAATAAAACAGCATATGTTTTGAACTTGATAAACCATGCTTAACTTATCTTGCTAAACTCTCTTCATAAAAAAACAAAACAAAACACTCACATACATAGAACCACTTTGTCTAATTATATGTGTGTATATATATATAATATATATATATATTATATATATTTTAGCATTACCAGTGCTGAGAACCAAAGTGTTTTGAAATAGAATAAAGATGGTAAATCTGTGAAGCAACTGATCTCCCCAAACTCTAAGGTGCTTAATTTGGAAATTTTTCAAAGTTCGAGGAAAAGAAAAAATGTAGGACTTTTTTTTTTTATTATTTCCAAACCTGATAAGGATCTCAAGAAATATAGTTCTTTGTGTCTTTTCATTTCTAGTCTGAAATATTTAAACGGACACAATCAATTAAAGAGCAATGAGACCATATTTGAAGAGTAATTGGTCAATAACGGATATCTATGGATTACTATGTAGAAGCATTTTTTTACATCTATTTCAGAGAAGAGAAATATTAGCATTATCCAATGTTCATTGCTCCCATATATCTAAGAAGTATGGTTGTAGAAAAGAAAGGGCTGTGTGGCAAAATGGCACTTGCAGCAGACCTTTTGTTGAATATAATCATGACCTAACCAGGGAGCAAACATATTGTCATAGACACTGTCTTCCTGTCATTTTGGACAATCTACCTTTGCAAAGCATTAAAAGCACAAATGTGCGCAGTGTTAGACCACATAAAGTGAGCTATGTTTTTGAATGCTAAGGACTGTACTCTTTGTTCTCCTTTTTATAGAGCTCTGCAGAGAGAGGTAGCATGAACTGAGATCATATATTTTTTAAAATCTGTGTTCTGCCTGAATATTGATTATGTTCTTTCAGTAGTGTCTATAATCTCATCCTGTATCAAAGTCTGCATGGTAGATGAAGGGCTCCCTGTGGCACTGTCCTAAGGAAGCCATCACCACATAATTGGGAAATGCAACGATAGAGGTCTTGAGACTGGGGTTTTAAGATTTCATTTGTTATCTTTCTTGATGGCTCATATATCCATTTAAAGCTGTCCCACGGATCTGAATCTGAAGTGTTGTATGATCTAGCCTCTATGAACACCATGGCCTCATGCAACTAAGAAATTAAACACTTACTAAGAAATATAATGTATATCATTTTCTAATACATTATATGTTAACTTATATGACTTTGTTTTTAATCAAATGGCAGACACTATGAGTATAAACATTAATAAGTTGAAATTTAATGCAAGCCTGGGCTCTTTTTCCTTAAAACAAACAAAACTAGTAATCAGACTATTTGTTGACAATCTAAAAGTTACCTGACTGCAGAGTTGACCCAGTGCCACTGTTTAGATGACCACCTAGCAACATTCCAGGTTCATTATTTTGTCAGTCTGTAATAGACTGTGCAATAATCTAATCAATTCATCGTCATTCAGTTATTGTCATAATTCCCATCCCTCCCTGTGAATGCATCATATTTGGTTTTAGTGCATAGATATTTGCTGAGTTAACAAATACATCTAGTAACCCAAGGCAGATTTAGGCAATCTTGCATTATAGTTAACTTGCATGTGTGTGCAAAATCATGGGTTTCTATAACAATAACTGCTTGTTTTTCCACAGGAGAAACAAATAGAAACAAGTAATGGTTAGCTTTATAATTAAGTTAAAGTGTAGATCATTATATTTGTAACTTAATGTTTATTAATTCTTGTATTTCTAATGAGCTGATTTCAAACAGATAACAGTACATTAAAAAAAAATTATACTGTGGCCTAAGCCAATAATAACGGGTAACACTGAACTATGAAGAATGCTTCACATCCACATTCCCAAACTTTAAATATTTGCAGAAGCCAGGCAGAAATACAACCAAGTGAAGCTGATAAAATCTAAAACAAAACAAAACAAAAACATGGACACCGTGGTGAACCTGATAGAACATAAACCATCTAAATAGTGCAGCTGCATCTCAGTTTTAACCAACAAAACCAAGCAAGTAGATCATGGATTTGCATAAAAAGGCAAACATGAAACAAAAACTAGTCAATTATACTCCCCACAAAAGACAGATTGACACTTAAGTCCTTTCAATATATATTTTATTAGCAACAATATATATCAGAAACCAGTGGAATAATACTTTCCACACTCTGAGTGAAAGAAACCAAAGCGAAAGAAATCTAAAGTTAGAATTTCCTACCTAGGAAAACTTTTGTTCAATAATAAGGGTAAGGAAATATTGTTTTCAGGCAAGACAAATTTACCACTTACTCATTTGCAAAAAGAACCGCAAAAAAAAAAAAATGTCTTAGGAGAAAATTGAAAGACAAGATTGCAAGGAGAAATTAATTGTAAAAAATTAAGTGGGTAAATATTGGTATATCAAAATAAACATTTCAGATAATAAAAAATTACTGGGGGTGGTAAAACCAGAGTGGTGATAACATACTTGATTATAGTAATATGGAAAATGAGTGGTGATCAGAGTTTAAAAGTTTGAAAATATTTTTTCTCTTTTTCAGTAGAAAGTTAGAGACATTGGTTATCTGAGACTTTATTAAATCAGATTTGCATCTTTAAATCATAGTCAACAAATAAATAGAAATAAGAATAATCAGGGTCGCCTGGGTGGCTCAGTCGGTTAAGTGTCCAACTTCAGCTCAGGTCATGATCTCACAGTTCACGAGTTCTAGCCCTGTGTAGGGCTCTGTGCCAACAGCTCAGAGCCTGGAGCCTGCTTTGGATTCTGTGTCTCCCTCTCTCTCTGCCCCTCCCCTGCTTGCTCTCTCTCTCTCTTTCTCTCTCTCTCAAAAATAAACATTAGAAAAATAAGAATAACCAATAAATAAGTAGAAATAGTGTGAGTCACTCCAAAGCCATTTGAGGAAAAAGATTTGGAGAGAGGTTAAAGAAACCTGATGAATTTAGTAAAAACTCAGAAAAGGGAAGGACAGAAAAGAAAGAAAAGTAATAGAAAATAAAACATGAGATCACAGGCCTATGATCAAATAGTAAGAACAGATATTACAGGTATTATTATTTCCTAAGAAACTGTTGGAATTAATTTAGTGAGTAGTTACCATTCAGTAATCTGATGCCGTTGTCATCAGATTGTTTCCCTATTAGGAAACTGAGGCACGGAAAGATTAAGAGACTTGATCAAAATCACTGCTAACTTGTAGAACTGGGTTTGATCCAAGTACAGTCTGGAGTCAGAGACTGTTTTATAATCACACATTATCTCTTAATCTGAGATTAAGTTCTCTTAATCTGAGAACAATAGGATGTCATTGAAAGTTTATAAATAACGAAGCACCTGGGTGGCTCAGTTGATTTTGCATCTGACTTCAGCTCATATCATGATCTCCTGCTTTGTGGGTTCAAACCCTGTGTTGGGCTCTGTGCTGATAGCTCAGAACCTGGAGCCTGCTTTGGATTCTGTATCTATCTTTCTCTCTGCCCCCTCCCCTGCACTCTCTCTCTCTCTGTCTCTCTCTCTCAAAAATAAATAAACGTTAAAAAATTTAATAAAAAGAAAAAATAAAGATTATAAATAGTAAATACTCTGAGGAAGATGGAGAGAAAGAAGGTGAAGCTACTGAAGGGAAAGTCCCAAGGGAGGAGAGAATCATAGGGCTGAGTCCAAAGAAATGTAGAGAAAGAATGGGATGAGATTAATTCATGTTTACCAAAACGTTAAATGCTAATCTGAATTGGCAGATCACAGGTGGAAGATGATAGGTAGGTAAGTAGATGGATAGATAGATAGATAGATACTTTAATATCCCAAATTTGTATAATTTAAGGTAGGAAATATTACTAGCAGAAATACAAGACCCTTTTTGCTTCTGGTAAATGGAGATATGGGTACATTTTGAGTATAAGTCTAATTTGGAACATTAGTTGTAAATTCAGACATCGATAATGTTTAGTAAATTAAACGGAATTTTCATATCTGAAACAGGTCAAGAATAACCATTGGTTTTAGTTATACTTACATATTTATAAGATGAAAAAAATGAAGAAATACAGGATTCTAAAAGCAAAGAGTCTAAAGGTGTTTAAAAATTAAGGTAAAGGGAAGAAAGAATGTATGGTAACAGGAGGAGAAAGGAAGTTTAAGAAAAAAAGTGAAGCTAGTGCTGTTAAATATTCTAGAAGTTGAGGAAAATTTGAATACCCATTATTAGGCAAGTAGGGAGATGGGCTCATTTTGGAACAATGATTGGGAAAGTTAAACTGCAGAAGTCAAAAAGCTATTAAAGCAGTCAGGAGAAAATGTCGACTATTCTTACTGGAAGTTTTGAAGTAACTTCAAAGAGAGAGATGTAAGGTAAATAGAAAGTCATGACAATAAATCAAGAGAAGAGAGCAAATGGAGAATGTGAGATAAAGAAAGGTTAATTGGGGTGCCTGGGTGGCTCAGTTGGTTAAGCCTCTGACTTCAGCTCAGGTCATGACCTCATGAGTTTGAACCCCGCATTGGGTTCTGTACTGACAGCTCAGAGACTGGAGCCTGCTTCAGATTCTGTCTCTCCCTCTCTCTCTGCCCTCCCCCCTGCTCATGCTCTATCTCTCTCAAAAATAAACATCTGAAAAAACTTATAAAAAACAAAGATTGATGAGACATAATCCATAATCATGGAAAAAGGAATAGATTTAAGACCATGAATTAATCTATGCAGGAAAACAGACTTTCTGATGATACTTCATGAAGAGAGAATATGATGGTGTCATGAAATAACCAGCTATGTAAGGGACAAATTAAAACTACATTGCACAACTACATTTCATAGATATACAACTGAAGCTGTTTGATTAAAAAGAAGATAAGATACTTCTTGAAAATAAAGAAGCTTTCCTATGTTAATGGTTAGGAATACAGAGAAGAACTCTTTGCTTCAACAATGTCCCCAGCAATGCTCACATCACTCAATGTATGAGATGTTTGTCTCACTGGGCAGAGGCAGGGTTGGGGAAATGGTTTCTGGGCCTTGATCTATATACTTAATGTAGACACTTTGATAGCCAGCCTCCAAGATCATCTCCAATGATCAACATATTGCAATATCCATGGACGGTCCATATGGCCAATAGCATATGACAGAAGTGATGGTATGTCACTTCATATTTTTGCTTATAAAAGACTATGCCTTCAATCTTGGGAAACTTCTAACACAAACATACTCTCTGTCTTTGGATCATTCACTCTGGGGAAAGCTGGCTGCCATGTTGTGATTAACCCTACAGAGAGACCTATGATATAAAGGACCAGAGACTTTGGTCAATAGCTAGTGAGGAATTCAGGGCTGTCAACAACGATTTTAAGTAAGTGACCTTAGAAATGGATCCTCCAACACCAGGCAGGCCTTAAGATGACTGCAGTCCCGGCCAAACTCTTGACCGCATGTCATGACAGACCATAAGTAGAACAAGTCAGCTGAACCACTTCCAGATTCCTGCCCTCAGAAATTGTGTAAGATAATAAATGTTTGTTTTATTAAGCCACTACATTTTAAGATAATCCATTACATTGCACTAATAACACAGCCATTATAACTTTTGGTTGTTCAGTCTTTAGAAAATATATTTTGCCCCCAAAACAAATTGAAAATAAATCCGTGTTGATTAACTCGAGAGCACTGATGCTGGAAAGCACTTAGATCTCTATAGTTCAACCCTCTCATTTCACAGAAAGTAATCTGAGATTCAGACAAGTTGAATAAGCTGCCCAAAGTCACACAGTCTGTAGTTGACAGAATCAATCTGTATTTTACCCCATGTCTTTTGTCTTCCAGTTCAGTACAATTCCACTACTGCATGTAATAATGAAACTAATTTCATGACGGATACCTCTTTAAAAGCATCATTAAGTTGTAAGATTTAAAATTTCTTTGTGAAATTTACTGGATAAAAAAAGCAACCTTATGTTACTTCAGTGACTGAGTTTTATTTGTCTTAATACAGTTTATATAAAGAGCTTAACACTCATTAAGGGAACTATTTGCAACAGTATAATCAACATTTTCTTATACGAGTATTATATGCTTTGCTGACTCCTTAAAATCATGAGACATATCTTTGTAATTGGGAAAACTGCATAGTGTCACAGATCATTTGAAATTAAAATAATTTTACTTTCCTGCCTTGTATGTTCTCTAAATTTTTTCTCCACATATAAAAGACTTGTAATTCACAGCAAGGAGGACACAATTATTTTTCTAATAGTATCTAGTCAGCTCTGGAAACCTTTTATGTTCTTGCTGGCAATATTAAAGAAATCATAAAGGCTTTATAGTTGTTACTGCCCCTCTACCGCTTACGGTTCTTTATCGTGCTTAAATCATACCTTCTCTTATCCAACTTTGGAGCAAAGCTTCTCCTTTAAACGTATTCCAGCCAAATAACCAGTTATCTGCTGAGAATGATTACAGGTTTTCTAGACATGCTAGGGCTTCCTCTAAAATATTGTTTCTGCCTTATATCTTCTTGAATGATATTTCTTCAAATGTGACCTGTGAGCTTCAAGTGTCTTCCAAGAGCTCATTATTATGGTAAAAAGAAGAACAAAGAGAAAAAGGATGGTAAGGAGGAACCTCCTGCTTGCATTTTTCACTGATAAAATCAGGCTTGGTATAAGAGTTTACTCTCAGAAACACTTTTTATCATATGTTGAAAAGAAGTATTTTGGCAATTTTGTTTACAGTCACATTTTTATTTCTCATATCATGGCAATGAGAGTGTTCTCATTAAAAAGTGAGTCTCTACTTGATTTTCAGTAATTTGATCAAAAGTACCAGAAAAGCATTTTAACCTGTTCTTGTAAAATAAAATGCAAATACAGAAAACCAAACCAAATACATGCATCACTTAATGAATAAGTGAGTACAAGCAGAACCCCAGGTCAAGAAATAGTCCACTGCCAGCCATCTTAGAAACCCTTTCATATGTACCCCACCCAAATCACAAATCCCCCATTCCAGCCAAAAATAACCACCGTTTAGGCTTTTATACTAATTACTTCTCCGCTTTTCCTTGTGATTTTATAATGCAAGTAAGCATCTTTAGATACTTTAGCTTACTGTTACTTGTTTTTTTTTTTTTAACATGTCTTTTAGGGTACATTTAATCTATAGGTTTCTCTTTATTGGTTGGGAGACTCAAAACATTTGACCTGTAGGCTTTCATCATGCTCCTCTGAACTCTGTAATTTCTGTAAATTGACCTCTGGATCTAGTGTATTGATCAAATTCAAGCTATATACATTTGGTAAGACTATAGTCTTGCAAACAGAGGTTATATGGCATCCGCCTTTTACTCTTTATTAAATCCTTAGGAGTTTAAAAATGGTAATTTTCTAATTCTGTATTTTTTTAACTGACTGGTGGAATAATTTCAAAAGGAGAGATTTATCACCATCTGTCATTCAGTTATCCAGTAGTGGAGTTCATATAGGAAAAGAGGATAAATGCTAGATCCCGTCATTTTGTCTATTTTTTTAAGAAAACAAATTGGTTCACAGTCAACTTCAAAGGGTGACAACTAGACTTTTTTAAATACAAATTCATGAATTTGAGCATATTTTGGGGTGTCAATCCATTGTAAATCCTGTCCTTATCAGGTATTAATTTGTTTCATCTTTGGCCAATAGAGTCTTTCCAAACTGGCTCCTAAATCCTTTCGCTATTACCCCAGTAGTCTTTTATAACTTCCTTGCTATGTGTTATGCTAAGATGTTCCAGATTCATCTTGTACATTCCCTGCCCTACACCTAGAATCAGCCATTTTTCTAAGAAGGCCTAACTTTCTTTTGATGGAAAAGGTATTTCAAGACAACAGCTTGGGTGTAGGGATGCTCACTGATTGGTTACTGTTTCTGGGCCTTTTCAATGGGCAGAGCAGGGATACAGCCAGGGTTTTGGCTTAGTCTCTACCAAAGCACAGTTGTATCTACTTTCTTCCTTACTGAGTATCTTGGTTCTTAAGGACATATGGAATGACAAAATTATAATATTTCATAAATACACATTTGCTTTTACACACTAACAACTACCTCTTCTATATTTCTTATGGCATTATTTGTTGTGTTTATTCACTTTTGTGTTTCTTCTATTTTTTTATTCATTCAAAAGTAAGGGTTTTTTTTACTCAATCTTTTAGAAACATGCTACTTCACTAGTTTACCATATAGTGAGTAATTTCCCTGGGACTCAACAAATGTCCCATGGGGAGAAGCAGCTGTTCATTTGGAGGTCCTCAAATCACGCTAGCCCCACATGACCACAGAAAGCTTTGATAGTGTCCCTGTCCTAATACTTCAGACTTGTTTCTGGTCCATCTATCTTTAATATTTTTGACTCCCTCACCATTGAATATCTTGGAAACAAAGTGAAATTATGCTTCAGGGAGGAAGAAGTGATCAACTGTGCCAAAAGCCAAGTACAATGAGGACTGAAATTCACAACTGGGTTTAGCAATGTGAAGGTCATTGATAAATTTAAGTAGAGCAGTTTGGTGGACAGTGGAAGCTAAAGCTTATTGAAATGAGGTTAAGGACAATAGGGTACTATTATTTTAAGATGGAGGAGTAATAGTATGTTTGTATTCTAGTGAGAATGATGCAGTTTCTTTTGAAAACGATGGGGAGAGAGAGAGAGAGAGAGAGGGAAGGACAGAGAAAGAGAGGGAAAAGGATATTAAGAGGGAGAGGCAGATAGGAAGAGAGGGAGAGAGGACAGGAGAGAAAGACAGAGAGAGAGAGAGAGAGAGAGAGAGAGAGAGAGAGAGAGAGAATTGCTGTTGTTGACCAGACGAGAGGGGAATGGAATTAGGGGTCAGAGTAGAGGGTCAGTGAATTACAGCTCCTGGGCCAGATCTAGCTCACTACATGCTTCTGTAAGTAAAATTTTATTGGAACACAAAATCCATCTATTCATGTGTTGATATAACCATCTATTTATGTGTTTTCTATGGCTATTTTTGGGATGCAGTGACCGTTGAGTAGTTGCAACAGAGTCCACATGGCCCACAATGTCTGAAATATTTATTATCTGGTTCTTTTCAGAAAAAGTTTCCTGACCAATTGTCTAGAGGACAAATGGAGGTCCTTTTCTTAGCTAGGATCATGAAGAATTCATCCATGGTCAGGATGGAAATCAGAGTATATGACACAGATGGAATAGGTGTGTGTGTGTGTGTGTGTGTGTGTGTGTGTTGGTAGATATTTGTAAAACTTTCTTCTATTATCTTAGTGAAGTAAAAATTCAGACATCTTCATAGTATGAGAACAAGGGAAGAGACTGTGGAAGTATGAAGAGAGAGGAATGCACAGTTTGGTCATATGGAACTGTGAATAAGCCATTTAAAGTTAGCGTTTCTGAATTTAAGATAAGGGCAGTTGGCATGGTTGTATACACTTCTCCAGCCACACTCAGCTGCATGAATATCCAGTTGTGTTAGTTCAGAGTTCCATGAGAATCAAATGCTAAGACAGGATTAGATAGGTAGGGGAATAGTTAGGGGAAATACCTGTTGGAGAAAAAGAACTGGTTACCAGAAGATGTGGTGGGGTCCACAGACCATGATGCAGGTCTATCCCTGTGAATGAGTGCGTGAAAGAAGGAGAGTGGGATGAGGACATGTTCAGGCCATAGCACAGTTCTAAAATGTTTTGGTCTGGATTAAACTCATCCATCAGAGAAAGCTTGAATTACGTTTTACCACTATTCTCAGCAATGGCTAAGAGCAGCTTGTAGAAATCATGTGTCTGTGCAAATTCTGTGATGAATATGTTAATTGCAACAGCCAGGCCATTGGTCAGTTACCTCTCTGGAGCAGGAAATCTGACTGGTGGATAGTGGGAGAAAGTAAGATTTACCAGAGGTTGATTCTTACTAGAGAAATAAGGTGAAGGAGGAGGAGACAAGTGTTTTGAGACCTTTGCAAGGAGATACGTAGGAAATTATTACAGTGGAGGAGCATGAAATAGAAAAGGGAAGAAGTACATAGGATGAGAGAAGAATAATCAAAATTATTTTGGAGGCAGGGGTAATAGGTTGTAATTCAAATTGGAATCAAAGAAATATTGGGGTAATTGTGGAGGGATATTGGAAAGATGGGAAGATGTCAAGAAAAGAAAACACTTGAATTGAGGTTATGGGGTTGTTGAGGTTATTGGGGGTGGCAGGTCTAGTCTTAGAAGTAAATAGTTGAGATAAATAAGATATAAACATTTTCAAGGGTGCCTGGCTGGCTTATTCAGTGGAGTGCACAGTTCTTGATCTTGGGGTTGTGAATTCAAACCCCACGTTGGGCATAGAATTTACTTTTTAAAAAAAGGCATACTTTGGGATGCCTGGCTGGCTTAGTTGGCATCCTAGGATTGTCAGATCAAGCCCCACATTGGGTGTAGAGATCACTTAAAAATAAAATCTCAAAAAAAATTTTTTTTCAAAGCAGGAGGAGGAATACCAGAGATCAATCAATAGGTAACTGCCACAGGATGGCATGGTAAGCAGTAAAAAGAGCTTATAATGAAAGTGAGGGTTTTAACTGGAAGAACAAAAGGTTTGGAAGCATGAAGATACCCACCTGACACTAAGACCAAACAGTAGCAGGGGTGCGGAAGAGAAAATAATGTGTCTTGGGAGGGTTAAAAGATAACCATATATCTGGGAAAGACACAGATTTCAGGTAGAGCCAGAATTGAAGAGAATCTTTAGAAATAAAGTCGTTTCTCTATATCTAGAGGATCCATCTCAAGACCACATTTTCCTGGCCCCGGGTCTGATCTTTACTCAGGAGTCATTTGGTAATGTTAACACCACTTGCCATCTTGACAGGCTGAGAACTTTTTAAAGTCCTGGCACCTTAAAAAACTTTTTTCCCTTCATTTTACTTCTTTGTATTCACATTTTTACTATAAACAGCAAGAAAAACAAATACTTTAAACACTTTTTTGGAAAATCTCCTTACTAAGATCCCCCAGTTCATTAGGCACATTCTGTGGCTATGCAGGAAAGACTCTCGCTCCAGTTGCCAATTGCACACTTCATACTTCTTCCTGAGCTCTCATGAACAGCATCCTCAAAAGTTGAGATTTCTAACAGTCTGTTTAAGGCAATTTAGGTGTTCTCTATCGTGCTCCTCAACACCCTCTGGCCGCCACCCACCGCCTAGTTCCAAAGCCACTTCCATAATTTTAATTACTTGTAAGGGCAGTACTCTGTGTGCAGGTACCAAAATCTATTGCTGCATAGCAAATAGCTTGAAAGCTTATAAGCTTAAACAACAAACATCTATGATCTTTCAGTTTCTCTGAGTCAGAAATCTGGGTACAACTTAGCCGAGTGCCTCTGTCTCAGGAAGTCTGTCACATGGTTGCATTCAAGGTGTTGACTGGAGCTTACATCGCCTCATGACCTGACTGAGGGAAGATTCTTTGGCAAGCTCCTTTATGAGGCTATCAGCAAGCCTTAGGTCCTCATTCACTGTTGGCCAGAGAGGTCAGTACCTTGTTGAGAGCTTCTCCACAGAGGAGCTGACAAGAAGCCAGCTGGCTTCTCTCAGAGTGAGCAGGGAAGAGAGTAAGAGAGGACACTCAAGATGGAAGCCACAGTCCTTTTGAAGCCAGATCTCAAAAGGAACATGCCATCACTTTTTCTTTCTCTATCTTCTCTCCGTTAGAAACAACTCACTAGATCCAGCCTCTGCCAAAGGGAAGGGTTTACATAACTGTCAATGTCAGGAGGCAGGAATCCTTGAGAGCTCTCTTACAGATGGTACACCACAATTATGGATATTCATAATTAAATAAAATGTCTAATTTTTGTTAGCAGTTAGCGAAAATAAAGATTTATCTTTTTCCTCATCAAAATTCAGGAGTCTCTTGTGTTAAGAGTCCCCACATTAGAGAAAGCTCGTGTTTCTATCATATTGATAAAGAATTATCTGGAGAAATCGGAGAAGTTTGATAAATATTGGCTTTATCACAAAGACTAGCTTATGAGGATCAAAGACCCAGTCTTATATAAAACTGCTGTTTTGTTGATATATTTGTGGAGAACATTCTAGCCCCTGATGAAGAGATTTTTTCTCACAAAATAGCTGAAGGGTTTCAAGTTAGGAAATGAGATTTTCAAAGTATAAGATTTTAAGTAACTTTTAATTCTCTGTATTGAATAGTTACATTGTCCTATTACTTTCACTGCATTGCAATGTATTTTATTGCTTTGAGTTAATGAATTTGATAATTTTGAACTTAATGGCAGCAGATCAACTTCCCCCCACCCCCCATTTTCACTTTCATCCTTTAGAAAGGATGCAGTTACTGACTTCTACTATTTGTACTAAAAGTTAGTATGTTTCACTTTTTGTCATAATTACAATGATGAAAATTAGGAAAAATTTTTAAAAAACTATTTTCATCTATATCATTTCTGGGTTGCTTTATAGTACTTCTTTTTTTTTTTAATTCCTCTTTTTTGTTTGTTTTTTATCCTGGCATCTCTCTGTGTTTCAAGGATTCAAACAGGTTTCTTATTTTTCCATAGCTTCTCATTTAAAGAACTGCCATTTACTCAGAGCCTAATGCAGCATGTCGAAAAGCATACTTTCATAGGTAGCAGAAAGTAAAAATTATTTATGTCTCAGAAGGGGTATACAATATACAAATAATTTGTTTTGTTTATTAAGTATTGATCAAATGTTGCTATCCTCAGTTTGCATAAAAGAAAACTGAGACTTAATTATTTCCTCAGTCTGACAGCAAGCAACTAACTGTTCCAGGATTAAAAACTGGGTCTCTTTGTCCCCCTTCCTCCAAATTCCATGCCACTTGCCACCGGACTTGTTAGGTACCGGACATCAGAAGGTTATAATATGCAGCTCCTTCATTCAAGTGTCTCACTGCACTTTTGTGAGGCCTATATTTCTTCTTTTCTTTTTTCTTTTCCCATTATTTCTGAAACCAAATTATACATGTCTTGTGTGGAGGAACTAAACGTGTTTGTATCCTTTAGCATATTGGTTGTGTAATATATTCTTTAATAAATGTAATTGGTTTTTCATTGGCTATTAAAGGTTAGAAATATAATCCTAATGAACTGGAAGTAAGATAGCTTCGTATATGTCTTTCATTTGAATTAATGTACTTAACCAAAATGCAAGAACAATGATGCAAACCACTTTCTCCACATTAGGCAGTAGAAAGTTAAGCTTTTTTTTTTTTAATCTATACTTTATCCCAAGTATTATTTCTCAAGGGAAATTTCAGTTCAGCCCTGCAAGAATCACATTTGTAGAGCCGTTTTGTAGGTGAATCATTGTGCAGAATCCCAATACAAAATGTATCCATCCTGGTGCAACTGTGAGCTATTTTAAAGAAATCATTCAATTAGAGATGAAAAAGCAAACCTTGCCCTAAAAATACTACCTTGCATTTAACTTTGGAATTTGTGACCCTCTGACAAGAGTTCTTTGTTTTCCTGATTTGGCAGAATGCTGGTTGCTGTATAAATTTCTATACTTAACATTTGTTATCAACTTAGTTTGACAGTTTAAATCTGGCATAATGATGCAGAAATATAAACAAATGTTAAATGCACTTTTGCATTCCAACAGGTTTTTCCTCCCAGATCTTACCCTTAAGACCAATTCTTCACAAGGAAGGCAGAATCTAAGAAGAGCTTTGAAAACATATATATATGATGTCATTTTGTATATCTAGTAGTCCAATTTGATACACTATTTAGGTTACCCTAAGCTTAAATCAACTTAGATATGGGTTTTGACCTGAAGTGACCTCCTTGGCTTTGCAAAGGGTTGTTTCTGTAAACAGATGGATCATTTTCCAAAGAGAATTTTCTAAAACTTAAAAATAGTTATGAAGACCCACACATGACTTCTGTGCCTGAGGACAGCAAATGCAAAAAGCATAAAGCTTCAAATCATTGGAAAATGGAATTCCTTGTTAAATCAGCTTATTACTGTCCTTTTATTTTATGCAATTTATTTTTGTAATCCACTAAAATGGATCCACAAACCTCCAATTATAGGTCTCTCTCAGAAACATTTGTTGTGTTGCATCTAGAGTATCTTACTGACAGTCTTCTTGAGCATTAGGCAATTGTGTTTATTTGTGGAAAGTGTTACATTAGCATCATTTTTTTTTGCATCTCTTTGTATCATGGTCTGAAGAACAGATAGCTAAAAGATAGAAGGAGTATAAGAATTACATTTAGCAGTTTATATTATGGAGAAAAAATAAAGATGTGATAAAATACAACTTTATTGTCTGAATTGGCACATTAAGAGAATGGGAAAACCTGGTGGGGAGAAAAATCCAGATTTAGCAATAAAATGGAGCATCAGGAAACCGTTATTGTGAATTCAGATTTCATTATAGAATTTATTATATTAGCACTCTCCTGGTGCATCTAAAATATGGGTTGACTTGTTCATTTGGGGAAGCATCTATCATTTAAATCATATAATAGAGATAAGTCATTATCATAATTCATATTTTCCTAGAGATTCAATGACAAACTTCACACTTTTCACATACAGAAAGTTTTGATCTAATAACTCAACTGGTAAAGGAAAATGTGTGCCTGGAAGTCTGCACAATTACTTTTTAGAAGTCTGATGTAATCTGTTGTTAGATTCAAAACATCACTGCCCTTTCCTTACTATTCCATTTGACTCTTCTTTTAGAAATTACAAGTTTAAGTTGTTATTTTCATTTTGTGATCTCAAAAAATATGAAGAGTACTTTTCACAGCACATATGATTTTAAAAGCAGACTCTGCTCTTAATTAGTTGTGTGACCATATTCAAAGTATTGACCTTTCTGCACCTCAGTTTCCTAAGGCTCAATTTTCAACTTTAAAGGATAAATTTATGCTACATTATTATAAATATCAAATTGATATGTGTGGGAGAGGGTATAGATAGATAGATAGATAGATAGATGTGTGTGTGTGTGTATGTGTGTAGAATATTATCTGGCATGTTTTAGCTTCTCAAAATATTGCTGAATAAATGGTTGAATGAATGAGTGTGTGTGAGAGAGAGAAAAAGAGGGGGGGAGGGAGAGAATGTGTATTTACATATATAGCTGGGTTCCATGTGTTGTATGTACGTGTCTGGTACCTAGACAATAGAAGTTATAGTAAATGGTAGCTATTTTTTTTTCTTATGATTCCGGGAATAATATAACAGTGACCTCAAAATGTTTCAAGAGCTCAGTGCTGTGAAAGTTGCCTGCCTACAGTGTTACAGAACACAGCCAAAGGGAAGGGGAAATGTGTGCACTGGAGTCCCATCCGGTCAGGATTATTTACTCCTTCTGGCACAGATATAAATAAAGAACTGAAGGTAACCCCAGGCCTTTCTTCACTTCCACTACCATGATGACTATGAATATGTGACCAAACCTTGGGTCAAGAAGGGAGCTTCCCTTTTCCAACCCCAGTTGGTGGGCAGGGGCATGTGTAACATTTGTTCAGAGACCACAGGGAGATTGACAGCATTCTACGCTCCTGTTCACAGAAGGTAAAATGTGAAAGGCTGCCTGCGTGGGATGACCATATGAACCCATGCAGAGCAGCTCCTTTTGGAAAAAGCGGATCTGTCCTTGCAGAATTTAGCCAAGCTGTACTTTGACATCGACATCTGGTAGAAGAAGTTCATAAGAACTGGTAGAAAACAAAACCTTCTGATTGGCATTCTCATGTAAATGGTTGATTCCGTCTGTTATTATTCTAGCCTAATTCTAGTTTTTACTTGTATCTTTCACTCTTTCATTGTCAGGGCATCGGACGTAGGAGGAGACACTCATTTAAAAAATATACCCAATAATTTGATATACAGAGACAGACAGATGAAGAACATCCTATGGGATATGTAAAAACTGAGTGTTCCTCCAACTTAAGACTAATCATTACGTGTAAAGGTTGCCATTTCATCATTAAGCTGTAAACAATGGCTCACAAATATTTATGTCTTTAAGATTTAGTTAAGGAGGTGGAAGAGAAATTCCCCAAGTCTTGGGGACGTACAGGTGAACAAGACATTGTCTAGGTGATTAAAGACTTTACTTTATAAATGAAAGAAACAGTCACAGAAGTAGCAACCAAAAACAGAGACAAAGATACAGGGAAGTAGGACTAAGTGCTAGACAATGAATGTATAAAGTGATATAGGACCATAAAATCCTGATTTCCCCAAGCAGATCTCTTACTCCTAGAGGCGTGGGGACAGTGAGGGAAGAAGGGGCATCTAAGCTGTTGTCCAGTGCTCAAAAGGAAGTTGACAGAAAAGCCAGGAGAAAAGACAGGTCTACAGTATGGAGTGTGGGTGGTATCTGAGAAAATTGGAGGCTCTGGTAGTTTTGTCAAGGCGCATGAGAAAGTCAAAAGAGGCAAAGGGTTAAGGAGTGAGCTGGAGCATGAGGAGCCTTTTGGGCTATTCTAAAGTGTCTGGAATGTTTCTTGTAAGCAGTTAGAGAGATATCGAAGTTTAAAGGGAAGTATCACATAATTGAATGCTTTATGTTGAGAGAGAGATGACGCTGACTCACGCGAACCAGAGCTAGGAATTATAGTTAACCACTGAAATGGCAAAGTGAAAATTAAGAGCTAGCATAATTTTAGGGTGCTCTAAGTCCACATCAAAAGGCATAGAGTAACATTCTAATAATAGCAGCCAATAAATATTAAATATGTATTATGTCAAGAGAGAGAAGAGTGGAAGAGCTAGGTGATATGTGTAATTGTCAAAGACCTGGTGTGTTTATATTGGAAAAGCAAATGGAAAATGAGAGTTATGTTTTTGCTTTGGAGATAAAGTAGTAGTTTTCCAAAGCAAAAACATAACGCTTATTTGGGTATTACCTGTTTCAAAGATATGCAATTTCATCCTTTCTAGTAAATAATTCTTTTTTAATTTTAAATCATGGAAAGTTTACTTTTCATCTTTTCTAGTAAATGATTCTTTTCAGTAAATGATTCTTTTTATTAGTTCTTAAAGGTTATATCTTGTATTTACTGAAATGGTATCAATCATAGAGAATTTGGTGATTTAGCAGTTGGGGGATGTTAGACTCATAAAATGGGATGAATAACTGAAAATTCAATGTTGCCTTATCATTTTTTTTCAAAACAGTAAAGCTCACAAGGCACATTTTGACCCATTATCTCAATTGATCTGCACCATTGGTGCGAGGTGCACCCCCCATTAGTGGAAGACACCATGATTTGCTGGAGCTTATGGGAAAGACTGAGGAGAATCCTGAGTCCTGTTCATGTTTTAGTTGGCATCATATGTCCTCCCTCTATTCAGGGAGTCTATTTCTAAATGGAAGTCCTTTGGGAGCCTAGATCAGAAAGAAATTTTTACATATTTCTGTGGTCGATTACAACTTGTTATTAATATCAATCTATTCAAATTAAATCAGTCATAAAAACAACCGTGTAATAATGATGATGGTCATTTATTGGGCAGCTACTAAATCTCAGGCATTTTCTATGTGCCTTGTATCTTAGTCCAACTTACAGTATTCCTGAAAAGAAACTCTTGTTATCCTCATTGTACACATATGGAACCTGAGAGTGAACTGAAGAAAACTGCCTACAGTCACATCATCCTTAGGAAGATGATCAGAATTTTACACTCATGGCCATCTCAATTCAATGCCATGGCTTTCTATGGCCCAGCTTTTCCTCCTTGGGAAGTTGTACAATACTCCCTAATCTCCCGACCTGCAGATGACAGTGGTTTACAATTCAGTTCTAAAAAGTACATAACACTTCAGCTCCGAGGCTGACTTTCACAGGATAAATAAAGGGGCATTTTTTTTAGGGGAAGATACATTCCCTGGAAAGCAATAAAGAATTGGATTCCAAAATAAGAAATAAAAAGAAAGGAAGAAAGTACCACCACTGTTGTTTACTGTAGGTAGAACAATTATTTCTATTTTTTGAAATAGATATCAAAGCTAATGCTCTTTAACCCTGTCTTACTAAAATTGCCAAAATATACAGAACATGGGGTCCAAACTATTTCTGTACATCGGTTCTGAACCATCTGTCTAACAGAGTCGTCAATCATCTTTCTTCCCCCACTGTATGACCTTCCCGTGCAGCAAACTTACTGCTCTCCTCACTTTTCTACACTTGATATATCTACTAACAGAGGGATGCTTTCCTTCTTCATGGAGGGAAAGGTGCCACCTCTGTGTGGAGACCGCTGTCTGTATTTATTAAGGGCTTAGAAAATACAGCTAGTTCTGTCTTGAACTGGGTATTTGCTTGTGAGTGTCTACTGGGCCACAGAAAGTGCTACCATCTGGACCTGAGAGTAGGAAATGTAGGGTTTGACCCCATGACCCCGTGTGACATTGGGAAGGTCATTAGAATTTAATATATAATACCAGGTGTGACGATGCTCCTTCAGGAGGAGTTTGGGTTTTTGTTTGTTTTTGGTTTGGAGCTTTGCTTCTAGTTTTAATATTTTATAGGTGACTGTTTTTTTCTTACTGAATCTTAAAATCCACCCAGGTATTCAGTTTACAGTAATAAAATGAGACTGAGGAAAGAAAATTACAAGATATGCAAGTATATAACTAAAAGATGACCTCACCGTTTGAGTGAGAAATATACTGAAAACTTATCTGAGTTTATTTCTGTAAAGCAAGGTGTGCCTTCTTGATTTCCACAGCTGTGCTTCCTAATTTGTGCCGATTGTGACACATAAAGGTAAAGCAGAGCAAGGATGAGAGGGTTAACTCTCTGCAAGATTCAAAATCTAGACCAAATCATTGAAAGAAAAGGCTCACAATTCTGCAATCACTGTGGGCAAGGGCACCACCATCACAAGGGTATACTGCGTAAGAGACCACCACACAGACAGTTGCAGCTGCCCTGAGTAATTCAGTAAGTGTGAGTCTTCCTAGAATACATGGCAAATGTGCTCTTGTTTCAATGCTGTTTCATAAATCACCATAAGATAGAGATGAACCTCCACTAAATTTAGTTTCAGATGCTCTATGCATCTAAAGCTAAGTTTCCAATGCGTGACTTTCCTACCTTCAATTATTTTATTACAAGGTTTAAGTTTAAGAAAACACTACCAGGGGCATCTGTGTGGTTCATTCGGTTAACAGTAGGACTCTTGATTTTGGCTCAGGTCATGATATCACCATTCCTGAGATCGAGCCCCGTGTGGGGCTCCGTGCTGACAGTGCAGAGCCTGCTTGGGACTCTCTCTCTCTCTCTTTCTCAAAATAAATAAACATTAAAAAAAGAAAAGAAAAAGAAAAGAAAAGAAAAAAAAAAGAAAGGAAAGGAAAGGAAAGGAAAGGAAAGGAAAGGAAAGGAAAAGAAAAGAGGGGTGCCTGGGTGGCTCAGTCAGTTAAGCGACCGACTTAGGCTCAGGTCATGATCTTGTGGCTTGTGAGTTTGAGCCCCGCATTGGACTCTGTGCTGACAGCTCGGAGCCTGGAGGCTGCTTCAGATTCTGTGTCTCCCTCTCTCTGCCCCTCCCCAACTCGTGCTCTGTTTCTCTCTCTCTCTCTCTCTCTCTCTCAAAAATAAATAAACATTAAATTTTTTTTTTAAAAAAGAAGAGAAAGCATTGTCATACAACACTTTTCTTGGTTCAGAGGAACTTAAATCTCAGCTGATTTAGCTTTTCAATAAATTCTCTCTTGGATCGTAATGAAGGGACAATAGATAGAAAATTGAACTTATAACTACTTTTATTTTTCGAAGAATGGTGTTTAAAATAACTGTCACTTGGGGCGCCTGGGTGGCGCAGTCGGTTAAGCGTCCGACTTCAGCCAGGTCACGATCTCGCGGTCCGTGAGTTCGAGCCCCGCGTCAGGCTCTGGGCTGATGGCTCGGAGCCTGGAGCCTGTTTCCGATTCTGTGTCTCCCTCTCTCTCTGCCCCTCCCCCGTTCATGCTCTGTCTCTCTCTGTCCCAAAAGTAAATAAACGTTGAAAAAATAAAATAAAATAAAATAACTGTCACTTATTCCTCAAAAAATAATAAAGTAAAATAAAATAAAATATACAAAAGGGGTGCCTGGGTGGCTCATTCTGTTGAGCGTCCAACTTTTGATTTTGGCTCACGTCATGATCTCAGGGTCCTGGGATCAAGCCCCGTGTCAGGCTTTATGCTAAGCATGGAGCTTGCTTGAGATTTTCTCTTCTCTCTCTCTCTCTCCCCCCGCCCCACCCTGCTCCTATCCCTCACTTGTGCTCTCTCTCTCTCTCTAATATAAAATAAAATACAATAAAGTAAAATAACTACCACTCGTTTCCTAAGAAATAAACATTAAATATCACGAAGATCACATTTGTAAAACTGTTTGGTACTCATTCACAGTCAACTTCCTCAATTAAAAGCTAAACTCTAACATAAAATGAAATGTTAAAATATATATTTCTAATTTACTTTGAATGACTTCACAAACTTTTATAATATCCTTTACCAAAAAAATCAAGGTTTTACTGTGGATATTTATTTTTCTTAAGGTTAAATGCATACATACACACTTCCTCACATATTTGCACACATTAGAAACAGACTCTATCTAGCAGCATAGATTCTAAAGAATTTACTCACTAAATATAAAACCCCTTTGCAATATATATAAGTTCTGTAACAAATTTTATCAATATTTATCACTCCTGGCATGAAATAAGCATATTTTGTCTGAGTAAACAATGGGATCCTTCCTTAATGCTCATCTTGGGGTTGCATGTTTAAATCGACAGTACCTACATAGTCTCTGTTATCCACTAACTGGTCATGTTTAATTACATGTCAGTTGTATTTATGAGGAAGAATGGTTCAAAGGCAAATAAATATTAAGTGGAAGAGAAATTTTATTAAAATCTAAGTAATAAAAGCTGAAGAAATTATGCAGTGTTCACACAGAGAAACAACTGAAATTCTCACGGTATCCTACAAAATGCCTAGAATATTTAAAAGACACAATAAAGGTTAATTAAAGTGAATCCTGAAAGCATTAACAAATGTTGTTTCAAACGCTTAATTTTAAAGGAGAAGATAAGTGAAAGAGCAAACTATATCCACTCTACTTTCTGGCCTGATTGAAACCTAGATATGGTCAATTTCTTAACTTTGTTATGTATTTGTTTTCACCCATAAGATTTAATTTTCATTCCCATGAGAACTAAAAGAAATTGTATATACTCTATAGAGCCATCTTGATGTTTCCTCAGAAACACTTCATCGATTTACAGACACAATTTGCTGCAATAACTCGAGAATCTGCAACATTCCTCTTGATGTGCTGCTCTGGAATCTAAAAATTCAATCCCACAGGCCTTTTTAATCACTGCAAAGTTTTCACCCCTTTTGTGTGCAACTTTTCATATCCAACATACTGTAATGTGAGCCATACCCGAGATTCTGCCCTGGATAATTCAGTAATTCTTAACAGCTGACTTCAACTTAAAATATCAAATTTGAGGCACACAGGGGCCTTCTTTCCTTTGGGCCATTATAAAACTCCCAGTCAATGTCATTTTTTATTCACAAAGGAAGAATAAAGGAAATCGATAATTTTGTTATACTTGTAGTCTTTAATAACATCATTATCTGGTTAATATTTTAGTCATAAATGCTTTTAAGTTTTGAAGTTTTTTTTTTTCTTTTTAATTTGTACAAGAGCTAATTTGGGACCTGCACATATGTATGTGTGTGTATGCTGAACTTCATTCACATACATAAAGATTCCCTCTAAAAGGAAACTATTTCTTTGGTTCTTTGGGCATGAGATTAAAAAGATGTTTATATATGAAAGGCAGTATAGAGCCAATGCTGTCTGACATGATATTGGAATTTAAACAAGTTTCTGTTTAGCTTTTTCTGCCACAGAGAACCAGAAGGAGTGGTACACTCCTTTTTTGGTTTACAAGACTGAAGTATTTTATATACTACAAAGACTCTTCATTTTAAAAGGCGATTTGGGATAATGCCGGAAATGGGTATAAAGACTGGGAGGATTGAGAAATACAGGACGGAAGCTAGTTGACCAATGGTAACGAAAGGATATTCTACTGGTTGACCTCCGGTTCATGTTAGGGTAAGTAGGTCTGCTACCAGAAGTCAGAATAAGCATTGGCTGGGTGGTCGGAATATTATGCCTTGTTGCTTTCAAGTGTGGAGTAGGATTAGGTCAGAGAGGCTATGACTCCTCCTAGTTTATTAGGAATAGATTGGAAGATTGCACAGGCGAATAGGAATGTGTTTAATATGTGGTAGCGTGTTTAGGGGATTGCTGAGGGTATAGTTGTCTGGGTCTTCTAAGAGGTCGGGTGAAAATAGGACTCATAGTACTAGTATTAAGATAAGGAATAAGAGGCCTAGGATATCTTTGATTGTGTAGCAAGGGTGGAATGGGATTTTATCGGAGTCAGATATTATTCCTGAGGGATTGTTGGATCCTGTTTCATATAAGAATAAAAGGTGGACTGCTGCTAGGGCTGAGATAATAAATGGGAGAATGAAGTGGAAAGCAAAGAATCCTGTTAAGGTGGCTTTGTCTACTGAGAAGCCCCCTCACATTCATTGTACGAAGTTAGTACCAATATAGGGGGTTGCTTGTAGGAGACTGGTGATGACGGTAGCTCCTCAGAAGGATTGGGCCTCATGGTAAAACGTAGCCTATGAAATCTGTAGCCATGACTGTAAATAATAATACAATTCCAATGTTTCATGTCTCTGACAAGGTGTAGGAACCGTCGTATATACCTCGACCTACATGCATAAATACGCAGATGAAAAATACAGAATCCCATTAGCATGTATGTATCGGATGATTCAGCCCTAGTTGACTTCACGGCAAATGTGAATTACTGATGAGAAGGCGGTTGCTGTGTCTGATGGGTAATGCGTGACTAGGAATAGGACTGTTCGAATTTGTAGAATGAGCCAGATTCCTAGTAGGGAGCCAAAGTTTCATCAGGCTGAGATGTTGGATGGAGTGGGCAGGTCAATGAATGTCTCATTGATAATTTTGATGAGTGGGTGGGATTTTCGGATGTTGGTCATTAAATTCTTGTAGTTGAAATACAACCATATATAGTACGTGTATAGTGGTATCAAGTGGGAAGGAAAAGATGAATGAAATCACATCTATAATTTTTTATTCAAGGTAACATTTACCCCCAATACTCAAAATATATTGGTTGTATAAATGATTTTTTAATCTTTATGCTTATAATGACAAGAGAGAAAGAGAAGTGAGAGGGAGAAAAAAAAGACTGACAATTTTCACTTTTCGTAAACACTTAGAAGTGGAGTTCCCTCAGTAACATGAGGAGGTCAACGTCGGTACTACCTGGTTCTGGTTCTTCTAGGAAACTTATAGGAAACGTTGATTGAGATTAATTTGGTAACTCAGCTCAAAATTCATCACATTTTCTTTCATAATTGCCTCATTATAATTATATTACAAGGGAAAGAAGATATTTTCTCATAACTTTTAAATGGATGTTTTTAAAATACCTAAAAATTTTTGGAAAAAAATATTATCAGTAAACATATCTCTAAAGTACTTGAGATGCTCGAAACCTATGAGATCCCTTAGTTAAATGCATCAGTGGTCATGGCAGTTTTGCTTGTACTATTCAAGTTGTTTAACAAAAGTGAAACTTAAGGTTACCACCTTTGTGAATTGAGGAATTTTAAGTTAATAGAATACTATAGTACTAATTTTCTTCTTCTGCTTAATGGACATCAGCAATTATTCAGTCAAGCTGGATTTCAATTTGAATATTTTCATAGAAATTAACTAAGTAAATTAGTCCTGTAAGAGTGATAAACCTACCTGAGGCTATTTGTTAGTGGAACCTGGGTTACTACTAATAGAACCGCAAAGCAGGGATACCCGGTGGCTCTGTTGGTTAAGCAGCCGACTTCAGCTCAGACCATGATCTCACTGTTCATGGGTTTAAGCCCTGCGTCGGGCTCTGTGCTGACAGCTCAGAGCCTGGAGCCTGCTTCAGATTCTGTGTCTCCCTCTCTCTCTGCCCCTCCCACACTTGTGCCCTCTCTGTCTCTCAAAGGTGAATGTTAAAAAAAAAAATTAAAAATAAAAGAATCACAAAGCAAAATAATTTCTCATAAAAATGCATGAGCTAGAGAAATAGAAAGAAGGAACTTACTAGTTGTAAAGAACTTTAATTATTTTTATAATGCTTATTTTATATTTTTTCAATAAAACAAATTTTTATTTTTAAAAAACAATAAATATGTATTTATCATGCTATAATATAAACTATTACTATTTCATTGAATTTCAACCTACCTACAATCATACTGTTAGTATTATATCATTATTCTGTTCATAATTCTAAAAGTAACATGTTCTAATTTTTTTTAACATTTTTAATGTTTATTTTTGAGAGAGAGACAGAGTGTGAGCAGAGGAGGGGCGGAGAGAAAGGGAAACACGGAATCTGAAGCAGGCTCCAGGATCTGAGCTGTCAGCACAGAGTCCAATGCAGGGCTTGAACTACCGAGTCCTGAGATCATGACCTGAGCTGAAGTTGGATGCTTAACTGACTAGGCCCCCCAGGTGCCCCTGTTCTAAATTTAAATAGTATGAAAATATATAGTTTACAAATTACTAGCAGTTTTTGTCTCCTAGATCATCAATAATGATGATTAGGGGTGAGGGGAAATTTTCTTTTAAAAATTTACATGTAGTAGGACATTCATGTTATTATTATTTTTCGATACATAACTAGCTTTCTTCACCCAGCAATATGCAGGATACCTTTCTCTGTTGGTACCTACAAACCCATCTTTCCCAGTTTAATTACATAATATATAAACTTTTCTTTGTCAGTTTTATCCTAAGTAACTCAGCTTTCTAAGTAACTCATAACTATTATTTTAATGACTAATATTCTATTAAATCACACCATAGTTTATTTGTCCATTTTTTTAATTAAAAATTTATCTCTTTTCAGGGTCCCTGACTGGCTCAGTCAGTAGACTATAAGATTCTTGATCTCAGGGTCATGAGTTAGACTCTTGATCTCAGGGTGATGAGTTCGAGCTCTATGGTGGGTGTAGAGATTACTTAAAATCTCAAAAAAAAAAAAAAAGAAAAGAAATGAAAAGAGAAAGAAGAAAGAAAGAAAGAAAGAAGGAAAGAAAGAAAGAAAGAAGAAAGAGAAATTTAGCCAATTTCTATTTTTCTCCCCTTTTCTGCATTATTTTAATTAATACTGTCAAGGACATGTAATATTAGCTTCCTAGAGTTAGGATGCCTGGTTCAAAGGGCATGATCGTTTTAAGACCCTGTTGCAAATGGATTCCCAGCTTTTCTTTCCTCCCTTAGAGGCTGTGAGAGGTGTCATAAAAACACCATGCAGTTAGAGGTGAGCAGACCTGCCTTTTGATCTACAAGCCATCCTGTGTGATAAGGACCAGTCTCCTATCTTTCTGCATTTCATTTTCCTATGCTCCTAAGTGTTATGGAAGTTGTAAAAAAAAAAAAAAATCTTTCTAGCGTTTTTATGAAGATTAAATGTGAAAAACTGATCAGTGCATCTTGTTTTTTTTAATCTCTCTTTTGAACTGTAGAGTAAAAACTTATTTTCCATCTTATTATTATAATTATATTTTTTTAGGATGAAACTTTTTTTCCTCTCAGTTTATGGAGAACCAAAGACTTCAAGTGGCTTAAAGATTGGACTGAAAATATGTTCTCGGAAAATTTGAGATGTGAATACATTTTAGAACAGAGGTAGTTAGAGTAAGTTATAAAACATTATTTACTCCAGAAATTTTTAAAAGAATTGACAGTTGTTTTGACAGGGAAGCCATGGGGAAAAATTATCCTCTTGATTCATAATAGACACTGGTTCTGAGGATAAAATGGGAAGGCAGAGCTCATGGAATAAAGCCTGTTTCAAAGAACCATGACCCAAGTTTTATAAATGTTCCAAAGAAATATACTCAGAGAAATGAAAACCAGATTATTTCAACTTACATTGTAGCTGAGAGAAACTATTGAAAATATAAAATAAATCCCAGATTCAAAATCCCAGCCAAAATTCTGAAAAAAACAGTGACAGCTTTGTTTTAAACTTTTAACCCATGTATGTTTTAGAAAAACCAGCAAGTTTCCCTTAATAATATAGTCTGACTCTTCTGCCATGGATGGTAAGGTTACTCTTTAGAAATGTTTTCGAAATAAATGTAATCAAGCATTAAAGCAGCGTGCAGTGCTAAAATGAAACCAGGTAAATTCATCAGTCTATGCATTTTATGTTCCTTGGGGCATTGTCACTGTTATTTTTATTAAAAAATTTACGCACCATTATACACTGATGTTAGTTTTTCCTCAGAGAGATGTGAATAGCATGTAAAGAATGCTTTAAAAGAGAAGGCAGCGTGCAAAATAAATCATTTGTTTAATTAGTACAGAAGACCTTTAACTGATATCCAGCTATTTGCACTTTTACTAAAACTATGTTGAGAATATTTTTCTCAACTAGATAAAAAATGTTTCTTAAGAAAAATAAACTCATATTAGATACGTAATAATTTCATAAAAACATTCCATAAATGTGCCAACAGTTAGAACATCATATACACATTGTTGGTAAACTCTAAGAATTCCTAGACAACTATGAGTCTTGTAATTATCACTTTAAAGTAATGAAATAGAACATAGTTTTTTTTTTAATTAGTGAGTGTTCAGGGTTATATAAAATAATCAAATTATTCCGCTAATACAAAAACTAATTAAAAATAACCAAAACTAAGGGAGTTTTTTTAACATGCTAGGAATGTCTTAAAAATTCATTTTATAGTTCCTGTCACTCTAACATACTGTTTCATAGCTTTGAACTGTGCCTTTATTTCCCATATTCCGTTTTCTAAGGCCCCCATTTAGTTAAGGAACAGATGGGAAGTTTTTATTTATCAATTTCTAGCCAGCAGAGGGCAACAGAGCACTGTATACTAAACACCCTCAGCCAATTGAAACCTTTCATGGAGAAGGTATTTTCCTTTATGGACAAAATTACAAAAATAAAATATAAAGGGACTTATTGTCAACTTCTTTATCAAAATGTGTGTGTGTGTGCCTTGAATTTTGAGTATTATGTTTTTGATAATTTATTGTAATCGTAGTGAATATACAATCTAAAATTAGTCCAATGGAACATGCATGAATTTAGAAATGTCCTAATAGAAAATGTTATCCAGTCTTTGAAGGGAATTTTAAGCACTACAAATTACCAATATTTGTAAAGAAGTTTCTATCAGGAGACTCTTTTGCCCATTTCATAGTGGATATGAAGACAATTACCTTTGAACTAAAAGAACTAAAAATGAACTAACAAATTTATGTTTTACCAAAAAATGATTTCCTATACTAGTACTAAGCCTCATGTTTTAAGCTTGGTTTATCATATTAATTCTGGTTTTAAAATAATTTTATTATGGACTAAGGAAATCTACTTCTCAAATAATGTAGGAAGATTATTTATATAGTATGCAATGTGAGGAAAATCTTGATAAAATCCAGTTTAAAAACAAAGTAATATTTTCTCTTTCAAGGTTAAATTTGTTCTGAAGGGTTTTTTTTAATCCTCCTTACTATGTATTGGAAAGTTAATTTATTCAGTATATATCACTATTTAGTGAATATATATCAGTATTATATATATTGAATATATATCACTAAAATATATATATATATACACACATATATATATCTCACTATTATAATGTCAGAGGCAATATCTCTGAACCTCCCATCCTTAAATAACTATTTTTTTTGATTCTAGAAGCTACTGTTATCTGCCCTTAAGTCTCACCTACTTACAAATTTTTTTTTTTAATTTTTTTTTCAACGCTTTTTATTTATTTTTGGGACAGAGAGAGACAGAGCATGAACGGGGGAGGGGCAGAGAGAGAGGGAGACACAGAATCGGAAACAGGCTCCAGGCTCCGAGCCATCAGCCCAGAGCCTGACGCGGGGCTCAAACTCACGGACCGCGAGATCGTGACCTGGCTGAAGTCGGACGCTTAACCGACTGCGCCACCCAGGCGCCCCATCACCTACTTACAAATTAATGAGCATTTCACTTGCAATAGAAAGTTCATTTGATGACACTGAAGTGTAGAAATTGAGAATTTTATTTTCATTCTCTTGGCTTTGTGCCCTCTATAAGCCAGGTTATACATTTCTGAACTTGTAATGAAATACTATTCTATACAGGTATTATCATTTTGTCACAGAATAAAATGGAAAATTATGCATCTTTTAAATTCCAAATTTCTAATTTAGAAAGTTTAACCCTTGGTTACTTTTAAAATCATATATACTTATTTTCAAAGCATTTAAGGGGGATACACTTTGAGAATATTACGTTAATAACATCTCAGCAGCACAGAACCATCACATTTCAGATATACCATGGAAACTTTAATTTTGGCATATACTCAGTTGGGTTATTAAAAAATAGGGGCTCCTGGGTAGTTCAGTCAGTTAAGTGTCCAACCTTGGTTCAGACTGATCTCTCAGATAGTGGGTTTGATCCCCATGTTGGGCTCTGTGCTGACAGCTCAAAGCCTGGAGCCTGCTTCAGATTCTTTGTCTCCCTCTCTCTGCCCCTCCCCTACTGTGCTCTCTCTCTCTCTCTCTCTCTCTCAAAAATAAATAAAATGTTAAAAAAATTTTTTAAATAGATCAACACTAATGTTCTATTGTTTAAGAATATTGGTTCCAAATACTGTATTACTTTCAAACTCCTTTGATAAAATCAAATTTGATTTATTTTAAAAGTTATTCTGCGTAGGTATCTTTTAGCTGTATCTATGGCTTTCTGAACATTTTTAAAGCAGCAACCCTTATAGGTTTTGCTTAGTTATTTAAAAAAAAAAATGTTGGGGCGCCTGGGTGGCTCAGTCGGTTAAGCGTCCGACTTCAGCTCAGGTCACGATCTCGCGGTCCGCGAGTTCGAGCCCCGCGTCGGGCTCCGGGCTGATGGCTCAGAGCCTGGAGCCTGCTTCCGATTCTGTGTCTCCCTCTCTCTCTGCCCCTCCCCCGTTCATGCTGTGTCTCTCTCTGTCTCAAAAATAAATAAACGTTAAAAAAAATTAAAAAAAAATGTTTGCAGTCTTCTACTACTAACTGTAAACCTAATCCTGAGGTTCCCAGGATAGTGCTGTCTTTTTCACAGTGAACCACAGCAATAATAATCAATTGATATGTGATATTTGATTACTATATTCTAAGTACTATGCTAAGCACTTATGCATATTATCTGTTTCAGTCCTTGCAACTGTCCTATAAGGTGAGAACAATTATTTTCTAATTTAATATACTTATTTAAGGAAACATGTCTTAGAGATAATAAAAGACAAGTCCATGGTCACCCAGCTAGTCAGTGACAGGGATCTCTTTATTTATTTATTTAAGTTTATTTATTTTTGAGAGAGGGAAAGCAGGGGAAGGGCAGAGAGAAGAGGGAGAATGCCAGACAGGCTCCGCACCATCAGCACAGAGCCCAATATGGGGCTTGAACACAGGAACTGTGAGATCACGACTTGAGCCAAAACCAAGAGTCAGACACTTAACTGATTGAGCCACCCAGATGCCTTTCTTCATGCACTTTAGAAACAAGCATTGTGCCTCATAATTGTTCTAAGTGTACACCAGACTCTTTACCTGCTCTGAAGAGCAAAGTTTAAATAAACACTAAATACACTCAGCTTTGAATTTGCCTTGGATGTTCCCTTATTTGGAGTTCATTGGAAGATGAGTAGTATAAATATGTTATATGACTGTTTTTCTTACTAAAGAAATATAAATAAAAGTATGTTTATATACTCTGAAATATAACAGATATGTCTACTACATGTTCATTCAACACTCACTATAATGTTCATTCAAAGTCATGTGCACACAAAACCACAATTTTATTAGTGCTATTTGCATTGTATCAAGTTTGGGAGCATTTAGGAGTTGTCACTGTAAGTTTTCTGATCCCTGTCAATAGCACATATCTGGTTAAGTACACACCAATTCAGCTTTACAGTTTGCCTTCACATATCATTGCTCCATTCATTCCAAGTATACATGGAAGTAAATAATGTATTATTGGATAAATATATCTCTTTAAATAGGCTAAATTGCAATTTATCAGAAGAATGTGATTAAATTTTCCATTTTAAGATATATAAGCATTTAATAACGCTTTAGCTATGTTTACATTAAATTTTACAATATTTATATTTTCCTTTACCATTGGTACACAGCATTGCTTGCTTAATAACTGTATAACCCAACTAAACCAATTTATAAGACACATGTCCACTATCTTATTTAATCCTCACAAGAAAAAAATAATCCCTCAAAACATATTGAAGTTAGACTACATTAGTGTTTCTCATTATTGGTACTACAGACACTTTGGCCCAGATTGTTCTCTGTTGTGGGTGAGGGGTTTTCCTGTATAATGTAAGATGTTTAGTAGATCACTTGCTTCTATATCCTAGATGCTAGTAGCACCTTTTTTCCTTCTCCACCTAATGTGAGAACCACAAATGTCTCTAGACATTGCCAAATATTCTCTGGGTTAGAGGGAGGGGACAAAAATGACACCACCTCCCCTACTGAAAACACTGAAATAGAGTAAACCTTCTCGTAATTGTCCATTTCCGTGGGAATTGTATAGTTAGGTTAAATGTGAAAGGCATGAATGCCCAGATACCTACATATTAGACTTTCTTCTTATTCCTCCTCTTAGTCTAGCTAAATATTTTTTCAAAAGTTAGTATGTTACACAGAAGTGTAAGCACAAAGTCATGTTCAATGTACTTTGATAAGAGCTAAAATGCTATTGGTGAACAAGTCAGAAGTCATTACTGCCACTGTGGAGTTTATCTGAATTACAGAGGAGGCAGGCTTAAAAGACATATTTCCACAGCAATTATTTGTGATAAGTGCTAAGAAGAAACAGTCAATTTTTTTTCTAAGCATTTTACAGAGACAGCTGACCTATTGGGGAAGGTGGGAATGGCAGATCTGGGATGGCTTTTCTAGGGAAGAGACTTTCATCTGACTTAAAGAATGAGGAGTCATGCAGGGGAAGTCTGAGCTAAAAGGCAAGCTCTCTAGACTGCGTTCTGGTCCCTTAATCACATAGTTTCCACCTGGAAAACACATTTAATGATGTTCTAGGATGTATAAACATGTTGAAAGAAACATCTCTATATTCGTGATCACCTTTTCAAATTTCTTTTTTTCTGAAATATTAAAGGGAGCAAGATCAGAAAAATCTAGAGTAGTGGATAATCTGGTTTATTAATTAGACTTGTCCAGGTGTTCTGTATATTGCTGTATGAGTTAAACAGAATTGACAAAAATTCACGATTATTTAAAATAGATTTGTCATATAAAGACTATATTATTATATCATATCATATTTGCCAAAAATATTATAAATAATATTTAACAAGTGATAAAATTACCACCCTTAAGAAATAATGGCATTTTACCTTCAAATATTAAGGCATCCAATATGAGAATTGATGCCTTTTCTTTAATTATTCTAACTTTATGGTTCATATTTCACCAGGGAAGGGAGGATAATTACATTTTTCAAACTCCTGTTGTGCAATGAACCACATGTGGAAGTTAGAGGAAAGTCAAGAAATAGGTGATTTAACCAAAATAACATGATTTGGATAAACTAGGATGCACGTAATACATCTAGGTTTACCCTACTTAGACTAGCGTATTTATGTTTGGTCACATTATGGACATTGTCAGTAATTATGATAGCCAAATGTTAAACAATATACACCTCTAGCTGGAAAGAGCAATTAGCAAAATAATGAATTGTCCTTAAGTTTATACTTTTTCTCAAAGGTAATTGTGTAGGAAAAGGCTTAGGTCTTGATTTATTGCCCTTGCTAAAAGAAAAGAGTTTACTTTCTGGTGTGAAATACAAAACCTATGAAATCAAGCATACTTGTGAAATACAAACACTTTCAATTATTAATCACTTGTAATGAGAACAAAAGGAACTCCTTGAACAAACAAGTAATAATCCTTTTGGGGGAAAAAAGTGAAAACTTTAGGTGTTAAGAATTGTCTAATGGTTCTTTATTGTTGTCTGTGATGTTTAACTCTTGTATATGTTGGTTCTAAGACCATTTGAACAAGTTCCATGCTAACTCCAAACAAGGAGTCACTTAAATTGTGGAAAGTATCTTTTGCTTCAGTAGAGTATCTGTGATTAACACGAAATGTATTAACTAGAAAGACAATATCCTAATACGATTTTTTTTTTTAAGAATCGGGTTCTATACAGCTTAGTGACAATTGGAAATAACTTAAATACCTAACCATCAGAGATTAGCTACGTATATTTCAGTACACTCATGTCATGGAATTCTGTTTAACTTAGCTGTTAATGATAGTGTTAAAGAATATTTCTTGACATGGAAAAAGTTGTTCTGACGTGTTGTTGAGTGAAAATGTAGGTTACGTAGCAGTTTTTAGAGTATTATTCCATATTGTAAGAAGAGAAGTCTCTACATGCATAGTAAAAAAAAGAAAGAAAGAAAGAAAGAAAAAGAAAAAAGAGAAAGAAGACTATACAATAAAATGTTGAAAGCATATGTGATTATGTATGAGAGAATTTTTGTAAATTTGTGTTTTTGGTTTTATCCAAATATTCTAAAAATATGTTACTCTTATATTTTGAAGAAAAATGAATGAAATCTCATTAGAACCAATTAGCATCTGAACATAGGGATGTAAACCATATTGCTTTTAGTATGTTATTTAAGAATATTTGTGGCAAAATATTGACATGCTAAATTCATAAAGTAGTTTTTTACTTTGTAATTGAAGCATTGTAAATAAAAATTAATGATGTGAAATCTTTGAATAAGTAGAATAATTTTTATATAATGTTTTTGTTGGTAAGGTTGTTTTATTGGCTTCAGCAAACATCTGTTTTGTTTCAAAGATACTAATATGATACATAAATGCAACAAGATATGTACAGTGAAATTCCACCTGCTAGGTGTAATAAAGCAGCTTTTAAGTAGTATATAGTGATAGGAAATTGAGAAGATGAGATTAGATCAAATCAACAAAGACTTTTAGTTAGAATAATGGAATTGGATGATTTTGTTGGAATGTGGCCAGGGTACTAGAGAGGAGGTGATTAAACTCTTGGGAAAATATGTAATTATCCTTGTTGTTAAGACAGAAGGTTTACATTTCATGTCAATTTCAACAGCAGTTTGTTTCTCAAGGACAATTGTGGGATATGGATTCAGTATTTATCTACAAGAATGGGCACCTCCAGATTTAGAATCCTAGGCCTCAATCACACCAGGCCATTAAATCCCAAAGCCCCAATTTAGATTTTTCAAATGAGAAGTCATTTTTTCTTAACCATAAGAGAGAAATACATTAATAGGCTGTAAAATAAATAACATAAAATTTTCAATATGATGTATAGTACTGAATTAATTGAGTCCTTATTATTAATGTTATTAGTAGCAGTATTACTTATGATTAACTTAGATACTTTTTTTCTGGTTAGCACAACATTAAATATGAAGTCCTACTTCTAATTTACTGACCCAGAAAATAACCTCAAAATAGGAAACTCTAATAGAATTTCAAGGTGTTTTTCAAATCAACATAATATTTCATTAATGAACTGATTAAAATAACTGTTAGAACCTAGGTAAAACATTATTCAGAATAAACAAAGCAGCAGGTGGGAAAACATAATGAATATACAAAATGAGACATAAATCCCAACATATGTACCTCCATCTTCTAAATATTTCTTGAAAGGATTTTTTTAAACAGCAATGAAAAACCAAAAACATTAAACAGTTTTATAAAACACATCTGCAGAATTAAATATAATGTAAATTACTTACAAAATAGTCGGTTTGTGTTCAAAATGTAAGCCTATCGAGTGTTTCATTCAGCTGTGCAGCTGTTAACTATGATCCCAATTTAAGAGAATTCTAATTCATGATTAGTATAGTATATGCTTGGTACCAGATATATCTGGAAGCAAGAACCAAAAGATAGCAGAATTCTATGGTAAAATATAAATATATATTCATCTTCATGATTTTCAATATACTTCGAAGTTCTTAAAAAACTTGTACTATATATTTTTCCATGCCTTCTCATCAGAGTTAAGAGAAAAAAAAACACCCTTTGAACATTTTGTACATAAAATAAAAAAATATTTAAATGTATAAATTCCTGGGGCGCCTGGGCGGCTCAGTCAGTTGAGTGTCTGACTTCGGCTCAGGTCAGGATCTCACAGTTTGTGAGTTTGAGCCCTGCGTTGGGCTCTGTGCTGACAGCTCAGAGCCTGGAGCCTGCTTCGGATTCTGTGTCTCCCTCTCTCTGCCCCTTCCCCACTCATGCTCTGTTTCTGTCTCTCAAAAATGAATAAATGTTAAAGATTTAAATGAATGAATGAATGAATGAATGAATGAATTCCAGGGGCGCATGGGTGGCTCAGTCGGTTTAGTATCTGACTTCGGCTCAGGTCATGATCTCACAGTTCATGGGTTAGAGCCCTGCATTGGGCTTTGTGCTGACAGCCCAGAGCCTGGAGCCTGCTTCAGATTCTGTGTCTCCCCCTCTCTCTGCCCCTCCCCGGCTTATGTTATGTCTCTCTCTGTCTCTCAAAAATAAATAAACATTAAAAAAATTTTTTTAAATAAATGTATAAATTCCATATCAAAGTATAACTACAGCTCCTTATACTTCAGAGTCACTTTCTTGTACTTTTTCCCAAAATGAAAGTAAATCTCCAAACAAACAAAACTTACACATTGATAGCTTTTTTCCAGCTAGACCCAAATCTGTAAGAATAACATTACTTTGGGGGCATCTGGGTGGCTCAGTCACTTCAGCAACTGACTCTTGATTTCAGCTCAGATCACGATCTTGCTGTTTGTGAGGTTGAGCCCCACGTCAGACTCTGTGCTGACAGCACTGAGCCTGCTTGGTATTCTCTCCCTCTCTCTTTCTCCCTCTCTACCACTCCCCTACTCTCTCTTGCTCTCTCAAAATAAATAAATAAACATTAAAAAAAAAAAGAATAACATTAAGTAACAGCTTTTATTTGCAGGGGTAAATCCAAGTAGCCAAGGTTCAAGTATGTTCTCAGCCTCATATTACCTGAATCCCATCATCCCTCGTGTATAAAACAGGACAATAATAATTGATCAAATAATGTATTTCTGAGGATTTAAATATGTAAAATACTGTACACAGTGCCTCTAGCACATAAAGCTATATAAATGTTGGCTGTTATTAGCTTTATGCTATTAGGAACTGAAGAATTTTTTAAAAGCTATGATTCCTATTTTCCTGAAGATAAGTTAGAAATGTGCAAACTTCACTATATAATATGGAATAATATGATATGTATTAATTGTATCATATCTACTGATGATTCTAAAGGTAGAGAATCTTGTTCACTGGTTTCTGATTAACCTGTTCCAGTGGAAGGAAATCTATAGTGATTTAGAGGACTGGGTTTTGGCTTTGGATAAAGTACAACCAAAGGAGTGGTCTGGGGAAAGTCGGTTTCTTTAAACTTGAGGTTTCTCAATTACGAAAAGTTAATGATTTAATAAATAATAGAACTACATATTGGAGAAAATATACTTTAGAACTACAGAGACAGTTTCACTAAAGAAGCATTTTCCCAAAAGATATTTTAACCATGAAATATGGTTCATTCATTTATTCACTCATTCAACAAGTCTTTGAGGGTCTATGGGGTGCTGGGCTCTGTTTCGGACGCTGGAAATATAAAAGTGAATAAAGTAGCTAAGAATTCCTGACTCCGTGTAATATTCTAGGAGGAGCGAAGCAGTCGACAAAAATAAATAAAGAAATACATAGTATCCTGGATGGGGTAGGTGCTCTGGTGAGAAAAACAAAACAAAACAGAAGAAGAAAACATGGAATGGGTAGGGAAGGAGGTATTGCGTAAAAATGTAATTTTATAATTGGTGATCAGAAAAGATTCTGAGAACGTTTGATTTTTATTACAACCTGACAGAGGAAAGAGGAGGCTTATAGGTTTATGGAAGTGGGGATTCAAGCCAGAGCAAGAATGAGATATTTGAGGCAGGTGGTTGCTGGCTAACAATCTGGAAGAACACGGAGGCCTTTGCTGTGGAGCCAATTGGCGAGGCCAAGTAAATGGGGAAGGAGATACTGTCAGGGAAGAGTGAGCTCTCAAAGTGAGGTAGGAAACCATTGGAGGGTTTTGAGCACAGGAGAGAATGTAGTCTGACTCAGGTTTCAACAAGATCCCTCTGGCTGCTCTTTGAAGTGTGGCCTGGACAAGCAGTCACTTCAATTTACAGCCTTTTTCAGTAAGGAATACTACATCGCTCTTTTCTAGACAAATAAATTTCCCCCAGGTAAGTATCATATGCAATTTAATCAGGGAAAGCCGACGATCTTAACTTTCAGGTGTGGAGCATTGGAGATACTACTGTAGTAGTAATGTGGTGTAGAAGGAGCAACATTTACTAAAAAGGCAGGGCTTCTCCAGAAGCTCTTCCCTTGGGGACTCACATGGCCATTTGCATATCAAAGGCTTTGCGGCATTTTTAAACGTGATGACCTCAAAGTCTCCCAAGCCTATCCTACCATGAAACTCTCTTTCCCCTCCCCTTCTATGTGCTGTGGCTGAAAACAAGTTGGATTCAAATATAAGATCCATGACTTACAGACCCCTGAACCTTCGGCTAATGATTTACTGTCTCAACCTTATCTCTAAGTTCCGATGATAATACCACCTCACATAATCATGGTGAGAATTAGATCAAGGCAATGTCTATAAAGGGCCCGAATAGTTAAGGTCCCAGATTCTACCAAAAAGACTTACCAATATAGCACCTAGGTTCAGAACATGTGCAATGTCCCCAAGGTGCTGAGATGGTAAAAGGCAAGCACATTTACAGTAATTCCACAGAAGCTTGAGTGCATCATAGCTGAAATTTTTTAATGAGCTTTAGAGACAGTGAGACTAATGGAGTTCTCTCGCACCCTTTCCTGTAGTGAAGAAATTGCTCCAGGTGACAGTGCCTTAAGTCTTTAAGTAAGTGAAGACAGATAACCAGGAAATCTCTTCTCCCTATGGTTCCCAGTTTGGGGCCCATAATTATACATTCTAAAAGCCAGAGAAGCAAACAAGCAAAGGAAATGCTGTTAAAGTGTGCCCTGTGTACATTTAAAAGAAAGCATCATGGTAAACTTGACTCTTTCATGAAAAAAAAGTTAACACTTATTTAAAAATCTTATCTAGGGGCGCCTGGGTGGCGCAGTCGGTTAAGCGTCCGACTTCAGCCAGGTCACGATCTCATGGTCCGTGGGTTCGGGCCCCGCGTCAGGCTCTGGGCTGATGGCTCAGAGCCTGGAGCCTGTTTCCGATTCTGTGTCTGCCTCTCTCTCTGCCCCTCCCCCGTTCATGCTCTGTCTCTCTCTGTCCCAAAAATAAATAAACGTTGAAAAAAAAAATCTTCTCTAGTATTCTTTTCGTTCATTTTTTTTTTATTACTCCAGTCCTAAATTACTTCTCTCGCCCTTGAACTGCCATTGCATGTTAACTCTGTATCCTCCGCCATACGTAATTTCTTACATATGACTTGTTGCTATAATACATGGCAGCGAGAATCTGTAAGCGATACCGTATTGCTCATTTAAACAAAAGTTAAGTTTCCTCTGAAGTAACTACCATGTGCAGTTTAGCAAGGAAAGCTGAGGCTCTTAATTGTTAGGAATGGAAGATTAGAGATATTACTACATGAGCAGCATGGCATAGACTAAGCAGCGTTTACTAAAGAGACAGGGCTTCTCAAAACAGTAGATGTTTCCAACAGATGTGTTTATTCTCTCTTTATTACGGTTACTTTAGGTCACTTTATACAATGGCATTTCTCATAGATATCCCACTTAGAAAAAAATACTCAAATATTAAAGTATTCAAATATTCTACGTAGTTCATTGACTTAGATACAAAAGATTTCATAGATTATCCAGCAGTTCCATATAAAAATTGCTAAGTTAGCTGTCGTACCCTAAGAGATAGTATCTTGGAATATGCAGCACAGCCTTCATGTGGACTGTATGTATTACATGCTGCTTCTCACCAGATTTCCTGGAACCTCTTACTATATATCCCATACCCAGGCACAGTCTGATTCTAAGGCTTCTTCCTAGGAGGTGGAGGGAGAGCAGTGTTCGGGTTTGTAGTTTCCTCAGGAGCTCTGTTCCTCCTGATCTGGGTGGTATCTGGAATTCCTGGAGGGACCCTGGGAGTTTTGTTATTTCCTGAGTTCCTGTAACTACCCCCATCAAAAAAATCAGAACAGACCAACCTAAGAGATTATCACAGCTCTAGAATATTTACTTCCAAAGAAGCCCCATTCACATGGCTCTTTGAGTGTATTGTGTTCGAGTTTCCTCCAAATTCTCAAGGAGACATTTCAGGGATCCTGAATTTCATAAGCTCCAAATGAGATCAGAATTCTCCACATGGAACTTGAGAAGTCATGACTTACTCAGATCATAGTGATGAGAATAGAGTTTCAGAGTGCAAATTAATGGCGCTTTCTCCTTACATTGCTATTTGTCTCCCAACCAGTCTGGAATGAGTCAGAGTTCTATTGTACGTATCAGACTTGCCTGAAGACCTGACATGGGTGGACACCCTATCCATGTCTACATGGTGTGAGTGCACTTGCACACATACTCATACAGACACACTGCACATTTCTGTATTCTATTAGTAATTTAATCTTCAGGAGTAGAAATGGAAAGGTGGCACTGGCTATGATTCGTCCATCTCCAGGAATGATTGAACTGTCATTTAACCCTAATGACACATTGCTTCTACTTCTTTTGATAGGTTCCACCTGGAGCTTGTATGGCTCACTATAGTAAGAGCTCAGGGGGCCTTGTGGTTGGGTTTCTATTTGCATCTTGCCACAGAGCCCTTGACTGTTTCTTGCACATAGATGATGTTTATAAAGTGTTTCTTTTCATGGGTAACAGTAGGTAAGTGAGTGGAAGAAAGGAGTTGCAAAAGTTCTTAAGTACATTGAGTTTCACTTGTTGTAGATCCCTAATATCTTCTGAATACAACTTCTTATCTTCAGATACCACCTTTCTGATATAATTGACAGAAAAGTACACTTTGCATGAGGCAGAGGAAAAAGAAAGGGCCAGCGTATGAGGTTGGCCATGATGGTCCTCATCGGGGCTGGCCAAAATTAACTCCTTGAGGATTCTTACAGTTGAGTCCTAGGTAATATGATCTCTAAGGATAAGATAGAGGAGATTGGGGGGGAGGGGCAGAGGGTTGTTGTTAACTGAGGTTGAGAAACAAAAGGATTAAAAGGAGTATACATATGGTTTCCATTCAATGATAATGAGATCAATAAAGATGATTCTGAGAAATCTTAGCAAACTTCTAGAGACCAGGAGACCCACTTTGTAAAACAATGCAGTAGGAATTCTCCTACATATTCTAGTTTATATTTAAAAGTATATACCTTTTACTCAGTGGATGTTCAAAATCTTTATTTAAAATGCACTCAGATGATATGAGGATTTGAAGGATTTTCTCCTCTCTCTCAAGTACCATGCTTTACCTTATTTATTTTCTGTTAGTGGGTAAGCTTATCTTAAAAGCATGTTTTATCCCAAGGGGGTGGGGGGGAAGATATATTCTACGTTTCTTGCTAAATATCCTTTCACAAAGACCAAATCAATGTATGTTTTCCAGCAGTTAGTGCACATTCTTGTTTTTATTGCTGGAAAGACTTTGGTTGGAGTCTTTGAATTCTTATCTCCAGCCTGTTTACTGAATTTTCACTCCGCTTTCCCAGGATCAAACTGTCTTTCACTTTCAGAGATAGGTGCTGTTAACCAGAGTTTCTTTCTACAAAATGCTGCTTCATGGTCATTGGTTGTACCACAAGCAACCAAAATAAATGTTATGATTTGCTTCTGAAATTTTGTCGTTCATTAGTAATGCATGTTCACTTGAAAAAAAAAAATAGAAAAGCACAGCAGCATAAAGAAAAGAGCAACTTCATCTTCCCCTCCACCATCTATCATGCATTTCTCCTCTCCAGGGACAACCACTGAGAGCATCCTGATAGATACCAAATGATCATTTTGAAGTGACTGTATTTAATTCTGTAGGTAATGATTTATTTAAAAGAAGAATGGTTGTTTATTTATTTATTTATTTATTTTACGTTTATTTATTATTGAGAGACAGAGAGAGCATAAGCAGTGGAGGGGCAGAGAGAATCTGAAGCAGGCTCCAGGTTTTCAGCGGTCACTGCAGAGCCCGACTGGGGGCTGAACTCATGAACTGCTGGATCATGACCTGAGCTGAAGTCAACCGCCTAACCGACAGAGCCACCCAGGCACCCCAAAGGAATAGCTGTAAATTCCAATATTTACCACGTGTTGGGCCCTCACCATGTCTCATGTGTCTTACTTAACTGAAAGAAAAAAAAAAAAAAGTGAACAAATGCAAGATTGCTCCTCAGATATGCTAGGTTTAGTTTGCTTTGGGTAGGATTTGTTAATATTTGTTAATATTTCAAGAGTAATTTTGAGAAGAGAAATCTGAGACTTGGCATGCTAAAAGAAATAGTAACTGTAGTTTGGGGTTTCAGAGAGTGCATGGGGTGTCAAAGTGCAGGCCCTCTGGTTTAGAAAATGCTTATATATATATATATATATATATATATATATATATATATATATTGCTTTTGTCCCTCATTCTGATTACTTCCCCCTTGTTAACATTCTAATACCTAGAGTAATAAAGTTGAAACAGAGGCTCTTGGTGAAACACAAAGAAAAGACCCCACGGCTCACCCCTACGCCCCTTTGAGTTGGGTAGCCTTTTTACAGGACTCTCAGCAACTGCAATGTAAAAGAAAGTGATTTTCGTAATACGGTGCACATCTATTATGCAATAGAGTGTAATAGTTAATATATTCTAGATAGTCATCACTCTACCTCCTTGTCCTACAGGTTTGTTTGCCCAAATTTGATTAAAAACAAACCAAAAAATGCAAACGCAGAGTAATGTGAGGTAGCGTTATTTGTGAGTTTATTCCAACTCCTGGAAGCGGTAAGGAAGAGGTTAAGCTGGACCAGGAGGATTTTTGAAGTCTTTGGCTGGGAGGTTCCATTTGGAGAAAGGTGCAGGGGAGCGAGGGGCAGCCAGAAAAACAAGGCAAGTTCCCATTCGTTTGGATTTCTGATCCTGAGCAGTTTGATTCTCACCTGAGGGCGCACTCGGGCACCCTGGCTCGTGGATGAAAATATTAACGAGCAGAAGTTGCCAGACCAGCATCTGGAGAGTGTAGAGTGAAGTATGGAAAGGACTGCGCGGCCCCTTTAAGTGTTCGCGGGCCGGGGAGGAGAAGGAGGAAACTGGGAGCTGCGGGGACGGTGGGGAAACCCACAAGCAATTGAGCCAGAGAAGAGGCAGCGTGAGAGCAGAAACTTCAGACGCTGCGGATCCCGGCGGAGCTCCGGGGAGCCCCGGCGGCCGTCGCTCCCACCCTCAGCAGCATCTTCCTCGCCCCTCTCCGCCAGCCCGGGGAGGTCCAGGAGCTGCCTCTTTAGAGCTCCCACGAGACAAGGCTGCGGGCAGCTATCCTCAGGAAGTTTGGGCTCCAGCGTCCCAGCAGCGGAGAGTTCGGGGTGCCCTGAGCGCGCGCCCCGGCGGGCGAGGGACCCGGGGAGATGGTGAGCGCTGCGCGGGGCTGGGGGCACCGAGGAAGTGCGCGTCTGCCCGCGGACCTGCTGCTGAACCCAGTGCCCTCCGCATCCCCCAAGTGATGGGAACAAGGGCCGGCTCGGGCTACCACTGTCGCCGCACCGCCCCCTCGCTCGGCCCCAGCGCGCGGAGTCACCCAGGCACACCCCCAGCACCTTGTGCCGGTCCCCCAGAGCTGCTGCCGCTGCCTTGGCTGCCTTCCTCGCCGCCGCTCGTGGCCAGCTGTTGACTGGGCTAGCCTGTAGACCGAGAAGCACTTTTTGGCCCTCCCTAAACCGTTCTCACACCCCAAGTTTGCCGCTGCCGCGCCTGCCCTCGCCGCGGCGCTCGGGCGCACAGTGTGGGGGCGCACGCCGGGAGGCTCGGCGAGACCCGGAGGCAGGAAACCGCACAACTGCTCTTCTCCCTCGGCTCTTTGTTGTTCGCTTTGGATGATTCTTGGAAGTGGCCGAGCCTCGTCGGAAAGCCTGGAGCCAGAGAAGGCAAACCTTGGGATTCTTGGTCTGCAAAGGGCTCTGAGGTATTGACAAGCGTCCGGAAAGGTCGACAAGTAAATTGCCCTGAGAACTCCTGGCGGATTGACCCACGTTGCTTATATTAAGCCTTTGTGTGTAGTGTGTGTGGTGTGTGGCTTCTCTTCATAAATTTGGGGACCCCATTTCTATCCCCTCCTCTTGGCATGAGACTGTATGCAGGATCCACCCGAGGACAATGATCGCGGAGCCTGCTCACTTTTACCTCTTTGGATTAATATGTCTCTGTTCAGGTAACCTCGCGTCTTCTTTCTTCACCCTTCATCCCCCTTGCTCGCCCCCTCCCCACTTTTCGGAATCAAACCTGGAACCGGGTTTCGGCGACCGCTCCCTCCTGAGGCTGGAGGGGTTCGATCCCTGTGGGAGTTTGAAGCGAAACGGTTCTTAGTCTGCACTTTTGGTCGTCCCTTTCCCCCCTTCCCCCAAGACCCCCAAGCCTCATCTCAGACCTCGGCCTTTTGCCAAGTTCAGGGCACGCCCAGATCACTCTGGGCAAACGCACGGTCTGAGCTCCCGGGTGGGAGGAGGCAGCGGTTGGCGGTGAGCTTGGGGCCTCCGGATGAGCCAAAATGAGTTTTATCCTTCGTCAGGCAGCTTCCCTCGGAGAGGGTGATGTGCGCCCGGAGAACTTGGGGCCCAGAGACTCGCCAGGATTCCTGAACCTGGTCGTCCAATTCGCCCCTCCTCTTCCGAGCACAAGGAGTTATTAGTAGTTAGTTTTATGTAACCAAGGTCTGTAATTAAATTCGATTCTGAAGAAACTTCAGGAAATAACTCCTTCTTAGGGTAGGGCATCAACTAGCCACTCTGCCTGGCTGGATTTAGAAGGAAATCAGGCGGTTGCAAGTATAGGAAAGGGAACAGTTAGTTGCCTGGGAATTTTCATTGGCGAGGGAAAGCAGAAGGCTGAATTTAAGATTTTGGCGATTAATTAAATGGTACTGAAACTTTTCATAGGAATTGTTGTAAGGATGCTACCATGAGGTCCTGCTGAGTAACATACACTTAAAGTGTATGAGGTCCTGCTGAGTAACATACACTTAAAGTAGTTTTCTTACACTCCCTAAGAAACTTTTACTCCGGCTGAGCCACGACTCAACTTTTCTTTCTTCCCTTTTGGTAGATTCTGGTTTCAATCAAGGCTCCAATTTCAGGCCTTAACACACACACACACACACACACACACACACGCACGCACACGCGCGCGCGCACACTCACACACACACTACACCTCGGGATTTTTTTTCTTTTTTTTAAATAGTTGAATACTGAGCTTCAAGTTGCATCAGAGCCTATCACTTAGAATCACTCAGTTTTCATGATTATGAAACAGTTTTGAAGGGTTGGTCTTAGCTTTTTGTGGTCCATGGCTATGGTTTATGTGTTGACCAAGGATTTTACTTTAAGTCAGTGAAATATGAAAAAGAAAATGCACATCAGCTAAATGATAGCAGATCCCTGAAAGAATTAGCCTAGTGAACATGCTTCCTGACTAAAAGGAACATTTGCAGCTAAACCAAGGACTCCATTAAATTGTTACTCCTTTGAAGAAAACAGAAAACGGAAGTTTTTGTATATTTTGCAGTGGATGGATGAGGAGATTAAACCAACTCTTTGGGACTGCCTCTTACTTCCAGCTTCCCCTTTCCGTGATAGAGCCTCTTCTTTCTTAGTTTGCAGATCTGGATGATTGAATAGCTCTCCACCCCCCACACCCCAGCCACAGATGCAAATCAGAAACATTAAGGTCTGATCTCTCTATTTGTCTCTCTTTGCTGCTTCTCCCCTTAGTTTAATTTACAGCTTCAGATACCTTTGAGATTTTTGTTGATTCACCTTCTCAGTTAAAGTTTATTCACGTGTGTAAAGTGAGGTGTCAGTGTGATAAATGACTAGAGAGGCAGATTACCAAAGATAGGGGGATTAATGGTCATTAGTCACTGTTTGAGCTGAGTTTGTATATGTTGGGACATTTTATCACGTCTGTAGATTAAAGATAGGGTCACACTAATAGGGTATCACTGAAAGCTGGTCGTGTCAGTGTGCCGTTCTGTCCTCACTTGGAGGAATATCCGTGAAATATCCAGGGTAGGAGGTGTTCCTTTCAGATTGAATAATTCCATGAATTAGTATCTGTGATTGGTAATTTAAATAGGTAGGAGGCATTTATAATCTTAAAAGTTAACTGATTTCTGGCTTTGTTTTTTCTAATTTAATTTTCCAGTGAAGCCACTGGTGCTTTTTCATAAGCCTGAGTTTTCCCTACCGAGGTGTCATTCACCAGGGTGCAGGTCAGAGGTGTCTTTGGGAGGGGCTTTCTCATATTTAACCCGAAGCCCTTTATCATTCCTCTGATGACTTTCACTCTGCCACGAATCTGAACTTGGGAGGCCAAATTACTGGGCTGCTGGGGTGATTTCCTGACAGTGTGCTGTTCTAAAGCCACACTATTGATTTGAATAAAACTTCACAGAACTCAGATAAGTAACTAGAGTGGGGTGTGCTCAAGACACCTGGACAGGGAATGAATGAAGTTCTTGAAAGATTGTGTTTCATATCTTGCCTCAAGCCTAAGATCACAGTCTATCGCTTGTTAATGGAGTGTATTTAAGAGAAATGTGGTGAGCTTAAATAAATCAAAGTGTACTGAGGGGGTAAGGTCTCTTCAACAAGATTTAACCTGTAAAAGTATCTATTGGTTGTCAGTTCTTTTTTTTCTTTCTTTTCTTTTCTTTTTTTAAACCTGGATGCCAACCTAACAAAGTCCTATAGTTTTCTTCAAAAAGACCATAAAACTCTCTTTTGATGTGTTGATGTTACACTTAACATCAAATGTTATGTTGGAATATGTGTTTGCTTTTTGTAGCCTTTTATTTATTAATCTAATGCTACAACTGTTTTTGTTCTAGGTACCTAAGGTTTTGGGAAAAAGGCATATTCAGAAAATCATTTTTTGAGTGGATTTCTTTAGTGAGTTTATGTATCTGAGTGTTCTTTTCTGAGGATAGCTAGACTTTTGGTGAGGGGAGTGGATGGGGTAGTCCTGAAAAAAAAATCTGTATGATCTCTCAGGAACTGATTCTAAACATTCTTTTCTTGATAGACTTCCTCCCCTCAACTCCATTTTCTAAAACCTGATTTTAAGGAGAAAAAGTAATTGAATTTCAGTTCAGATTTAGAATGAGATCTGAATTTTACATACAGTAAAAATTTGCAGTGCTATCTTTCTTCCTTTATAGGAGGGGGGATCTTTTTCTTGTGGGAAGAGGGCCATATTTTCGTTGTTTCACTACGTGAGCCACTAATCTGGGTGTCTGGTCTTCCCCCACCCAAAACCTCCACACAAGATTCTTCGGTAATTCCAGCAATTTCTTAATAGTTTCTTTATAAACTTTTTGGCTTTTAAAATACATTTATCTGAATGCTTTGACATCCTTTAGAGTATCCTTATTTCTTGATAATGGGCCCTCTAGCGCATACGATATTTATGGTTAAAATCTCCCGAGAACAGAAAGTTTACCTGAAGTTTTCCCTTAGTCTTCACTGTGACAAATGAAATATTCTTGTGTGAATTGAAGTGGTACAAAATGCTGAATTTCAAATCTACAAGGACAGTTGTTTGTGTGCTTATTTTACATTGCCTGGATATCTAAAATTAACAATGTTGGCAACAAGAATAAGAGGGAGGAAACATGAATGGTTTCCTCGCTTGCCAAGTGAAGATCATAGATGGTTGAGTCTTCCCGTGTCATCTGTGTTAACAAAAGATGCTAAGGTAGGGGCGCCTGGGTGGCTCAGTCGGTTAGGTGGCCGACTTCGGCTCAGGTCATGATCTTGCGCTCCGTGAGTTCTAGCCCCGCGTCGGGCTCTGTGCTGACAGCTCAGAGCCTGGAGCCTGTTTCAGATTCTGTGTCTCCCTCTCTCTGACCCTCCCTCGTTCATGCTCTCTCTCTGTCTCAAAAATAAATAAACGTTAAAAAAAAAATTAAAAAAAAAAAGATGCTAAGGTAATGCTTGTGTTCATTTCTGGCCCTTTTAAAAACGTTTGCTTCTTAAAAGTATAACTGACTTGCAGGCTCGATTTCTTACAGGAGAGTACAGGGAAATCAAAGTCATTATTCAATTTAAAGTTAGACCTAAGGTAATCTGTGGAATAAATTAAGAAAACTGATAAGAAGAAAGGAAAAGAAGTGAAACCAGAAGCACAAGTCTGGAGAAGTGTAGTAGAAATAGATCCAGAATTCAGCCAGTTTTAAAAGACAGGAGGAGGTGGAGTGGGAGCAGACAGAACAGTGCTCTGACTGTACACAGTATGAAAAGCAAATCTGAAAAGTGGGTTTCTGAAAATTTGATGTCGGTGTGTATACTCTGTGTAGCCACTATATAAAGAACTAGACATTTTGCATTTTTAAAACAAAAAAAGCTATTTGAAACATTTAAATCTTTAATGAATTCATAGAATAGCTTAAAAAAATTTTGTTAATGTTTTATTTATTGTTGAGAGAGAGACAGACAGACAGAGACAGAGACAGAGCATGAACTGGGAAGGGGCAGAGAGAGAGGGAGACACAGAATCCAAAGCAGGCTCCAGGCTCTGAGCTGTCAGCACAGAGCCCGACGCGGGGCTCGAACCCACAGACTGGGCGATCATGACCTGAGCCGAAGTCAGACACTCAACTGACCGAGCCACCCAACGCGCCCCTAGAATAGTTTTTTAAAGTTACGTTTAACGAGACTTGAGAATATTAACTGCCTTGATTTATATAAAGGAGTGAAAAACTAATTAGTTACCTAGTATGTCATAACACTTTTGCTTAGAGGAGACCAATAAAATGAAAGAAGGAAATACATAGTAAAAAATGAGATGGAGTTTGAATTTTGGGGTAGCATAAGAAACTCTACAGTGACCACTTCTATCGCTGTGAAGATACGTTATCAATATTTATCGAGCATTCACCCTATCTTGTTAATACTTATAAGAACCTTATGACATAGGTACTATTACTAGTAAAATATTACTGTATCCTTGTTTTATAAGGATGTTACTATATCCTTGTTTTGTGTAGTAGAAACTACATCACAGAGAGGTTAGGAGATATGGAAGAACAGGGATTTGCACCAAGCTGATTCCAAAACTCGTAACCACATGTACTTTCCCAGTTGAAAGAGAGAAATGAAAAATGTAAAAAAGATTCAGTCGTTTTTTAAAAAGTGTATTTATTTTGAAAGAGTGTGCGACTTTTATTAAAAAGACTTTTATTTTGAAAAGTCAGGCAGGTACAGAGAGAGAGAGAATCCAAGCAGGCTTTGTGCTCTCAGTGCAGGGCCTGACACGGGGCTCGATCCCACGAACCCTGAAATCATGACGTGAGCTGAAATCAAGAGCCGCATGCTTACCTGACTAAGCCACCCAGGAGCCCTCAATATTTTTTTGTTTGTTTGTTTTTACAGTTAAAACTCACCCAAAAAATCCACCTACATAAGAGTGAGGTTTGAACACTTGAAAATCTGGAGGGGAGGCATGCCTTTTCCTGCCATGAAGTAAATGGTCTTTAGGTTTTTAGATCACCAGGCAAGCCAATCATTTCTTTACACTGAACTGATTCACTTCGAGCCTTTATCATGTCTGCATTTTTTTGGCATGCTTAGAAGTGACTTGAAGAGAAGTCGAAAAAATGACTGCTGGGGTTGCAAAAGCATGTAGTTTCCAAGTTGTATTTTGATGTCATTCTCACTCATGCACACTCGAAGAAAGATTTTGCTCTGAGTCCCAAGGCAAATAATTGGTACTCGTCAAGGGAGAGCCTGTGGAGGGACAAACATTTCCCCCACCCCGGGGTTGCTCTTCCCCTCTGTGTCGGGCATGGGCTGGCAGTCATTTTGTAGTAGATGAGCCTTCTGCTTGACTGCTGTTCACAGATAACTCACTTCATGGTTACTGATCATGGAGGGGTCGAGCATTAATACCTGGTTGATCAGCTGGTTGGAAACTGCTTATGCATAGCCAATAAAGTTGCCATCCTGTGGAGATCAAAAGACCACCTCCTTTCTTTACAATGCTGGATTAGCATGGTTTCCTTTTCCCCTTCTCCCTCCACCTTCAGCCCTTCCCTTCAATCTTGCTGTTCAAGAAAAGGAAGAGAAAAGATTATCTGTAGTGTACAGGGAGATAGCTTTGATCTTCACTTCCTTGCCTTTCTGTCTCTCCCTGCTTTTTTCTTTTCTTTTCCTTTTTTTTTTTTTAACCATCCAAAAGGCTGTTTCTAACCCTGGAAGGTGTCCTATTGCTTGCTTCATGGGAGATTTCAGTCTTGTTTCCCATCAGCCAGAACAGGCTGCCACAGATTCCCTTACTTCTGAGATTGTGCTTGGCTTCCAAACGTCTTATGACAGTGTTGTTCCACACATAAAACAATATTTTGAACAGCTTGACTGTGCATATCTTTCTGATTCCATTCAACTGGAGAGGTGCTTCTGTGGTGTTCACAGCTGTCCATGGCTCAGAGCCGATAAAGAGCACGTTTATTTAATTAATTTATTGTATTATTTAGGGGAGAATGTATAGAAGGTAAACAATTCTAGAAAAATTCTTCGGCCACCAGTTTGATGGGCAGTAGTCTATAGGCTTGATGCCTGTCACCTAGTTTGACATTTAAATGAAGCGTTTAAAAGCACCATCAATGGATACAAGCAAATGTCAACAGAGCAGTGTGGTTCTGTGTTAAGTGGGTATATGTTCTTTTTACGTCAAGAGATTGGTTTGTCAGCATTTAAGAATTAGTAGACTTCAATTCCTAATAATACTTCCATGTATTTTGGGGATCTATTTTTTTAGTTCATGTTAGTCTTTTTTTTACTAGAAAACATATTTTTAAAGCATTCCTGGCAGTAACAGCTGATGGTTACAAGTCATCAAGTTTAAAGTAAAGTATGGGCCGCCCATGCCTGTGTTCAATTCGTCTATGAGATGAGAACCAGAGACAATTTATCCACAGTCAGCCCTGGCGGGAGCTTAGAGCCCTCAGAACTTTCTGCTAAAATTATCTGCAAGAGATTCTACTTGAGGATATTAGAGACCCAATTTGTATTCCTAACACTCTGTAGATTCTTCTTTCTCTATTCTTTTAATATGAGGAAAAGCATTTTAAGAGTAGTAAAATAGTTACTTGTGACTGTTTAGTACTTTAAAAATCATTTCAGGTAAATGTTATCTCTTGGTTTCACTTAAATTTTCAATAAGCAGAACAAGACAATGTTTATATGACCGTAAAGTTCTTTGTAGCATGTTGTATATGGTCATAATTTATGCACCGTTATGGAAAAATACATCAACTTGGCAAACTCATTCCTGGATTTTAGCAGAAAAGGAAACAGAGGTCCTGTTTTAGTTTCTCCCGTCTAACATGTCTGAGGCCCTTTTATGTTACTGTCAATCCCAGGTAGAGTTTGGAAGGAAGATAGGGCCAAAGAATAAGAGAATCAGGCCACATGTGTCTGTTTCAAGATCATTTGGCATCATATGGTGCTAATGAGATACACTCCGTTTCAAAATTTGATCTCCACATTTAAATAACCTGTATACTATCTAACTATACTATAGTTTTTATTTTAGCTTGCAATGTCTTTTTCCACTTTTCCAATGATGTACTAACTTTTAGTTTGGCTAAAAGTATCTGCCTGTGATTCCTTTCCTATGTGAAAGAAATATAATAAAAAATGCATACATTTTTAGTTTCAGATTAAAGTGGGTTTTGTTTACTCAGGCTTGTTTTATGTTTTATTTTTATTTTATTTATTTATTTTTTTACTCAGGCTTGTTTTAAAAGGCAGTCTTTATTACTCTTGAAACTTCACTAAAATGGTGCTTGCTCATATAACAAAGTGAGTTAAAGCACATTTGTGTGTGTTAACTACACACCTTTGGGTAGCTTTAAGCGACTTTAGTCAGGAGAAGCAATTTTAGTGTCTCCAGACCTTTCAATTAACAAGTTGTCCGAACAGAGTAAACTGGCTTGTACAGGCTGTGGAAGGGAACTTCATTGGTTTTTTCTCCTTCATATTTGAGGAGATGTGAGAATTTCCTTAGTCATCTGGGATTAAGTTTGGAACTAGAAGTTGCTTAAATTAAGGAAGTTAGTGATACATTGCCCAAACCTAAACATGTGGACGGAAGATAGGAGAGAGTCAGAGCCTCACCATGGTGCTGTGCGGAGAGAGGGGTCATCTGCTGACAAGGTCATTATTAATCTCACTGAATTAGGATGGAATAGAAGCATCATGAGGGTAGCTTTTTAGCTAGACTTAGTGTGGTCAGAGGGAAAATGAAATTCATTGCATCTTTTGGTCTTTTTTCCTGTTACGGATCATTCAATTTGAGGAGCTCATCACTTCCTAGGATTTCATATTCCAAATTATCCTTTCATTATTTTCCACTTGACACATTTAACCTAATGTTTTAAATATGCATGGCTATTAAAAAATATATAACTTCCCTGATGAGGAAAATAATAAAGTGATTAACCATATGATAAATTGATGCAGTATAGGCCCAATTGCATACCCTGAACCTGAAGGAATAGGAATTAATAATAATAGTAATAATAATAATTGTAAAACCTAAAATGTATAAAATGTTTACTGTCTGCCCAGCAAAGTGCTAACATGCCTTATCTTATTTAATACCACATTAGGAATGAATGCATTGCTATCATTCCTGTTTATCAGTACGGAAAATGAGGTATAGAAAAGTTATTCTTGACCATGGGCAGTCAGTTCAGTGGCATCAGGATTTGAAACGAGCCTCTCTGATCACAGAATTTTTGTTCTTCACCATTTTACAGACACACTACACTATTCCCTTTAAATGAAAATGATTATAGGTGAAACAGTATAAAGTGTAATAAGGTTATCAAGGTTGTGTGTGTGTGTGTGTGTGTGTGTGTGATGTTTTTTGTGATGCAAGATTGTGGTAGATTGTGCTGCCAAGCTCTTTTGGTGCTAAAATTTAAAAAGTTAAATTTTAGAATTTCTGGTAAATCCAATGGTCTGTTCTTCTCTTCTCCTTGTCACATGATAACCCATAACGAAGAGTGCATCCTGGTATAATACAGCACAGAACATAGAAACGTAGATCGAGTCCCACAACATGGTTGATGGAATTCAGTGCTTTTCCATTTGTGGAGTAAATGTGAGGTAGTAAAAACCAGGACGTTTTGTGATAGTTCAGTTTTCTGAACTATCCGTATATATGGAAATTTCCGTATATATGGAAAAAAATGATCACTGGGATCTAACTTCTCTAAAAAACTGGTGTTGACTTTTTGTTTTTTTTGAGCTTGAAAATAGATGATCTACTTGGTGATAAGGTGTTACAGATAAAAGTGTAGTAAGCAGAAGCTTGATTAGAATCTGTGATTATAATTCCTTGAAAGGTGTATCCTTCTCAGATGATAAGTTTTATAGAAAACAAAGAATGCAGCATTGCTTAACATGATCCTTGTGAATGAAACCTCCTAGTCTGTAATAACTATCAAAAACAGTACTGTAATCAGTAGCATTTCAGAAGTAATGGGGGTGATTTTTAAAATATCATTCTTTTGCTTTTTCTTACTCTTTTAAATACATATGTCTGACTAAGATCGGTCTATGATTTCTAAGGTATTTTTTTCTGGATTTCCACACGTATTTCCAAATGTTCGATGGGAGGTGCATTTATATTCTCTTCATTATTTCTATAGGTTGCTACTTTACATAAGGCTTAAGGGAAGATTGAAGCTTTTCTCACTTCCTTACTACTTTACTACTCTGTACCACTAATCAAAATGGTATCATATTTAAAACCTTCCTTTATGTGGGAGTTGGGAGCTTAGTCTTATAAGGTTTTACTCTTTGTCTTAAAATATACTTCATAATAAGGGACGCCTGGGTGGCTCAGTTGCTTAAGCATCTGACTTCCTCTCAGGTCAAGAGCTCATGGTATGTGAGTTCAAGCCCCACCTCGGGCTCTCTGCTGTCAGCACAGAGCCTACTTCAGATCCTCCTTCCCCTCTCTCTCTGCCCCTCCTCCACTCGTGCTCTCTCTCTCTCTCTCTCTCTCTCTCTCTCTCAAAACTAAATATTTAAAAATACATACTTCTTAATACATTTATTTCACATATTCGTTGCTTTGCAGTTTGCCATCCATTTGTTTGTTAATGCTAATTGTTTATTACTTTTCTACTTGTTTATTATTAATAGAGCTTAATAACACCATTTTATTCCTCAGTAAACTATCAATCTTGATAACAATCAAAAATTATTATTAACCAAACATCAACTTCTGTTGCTGTTAGACACTTTAAAGAATCTATCAGACATACCTGATAATGAATAAGAGCTTTTAATACAAGATCCTGGTTGTGTACATACATACAGGAAAATGAATGTTGATCATGTCCGTGAATTGTTAACAGTACATGAAGGAAAGGTGTTTGTTATGGTGGGAGAAGGGAGAAATGCATTTTGGGAACTGACAGAACAAGGGGATTAACTTAGGGAAAACTTCCTGGAATAGGTAGATTCTCAGAGATGTTGAGAGAAAGAATGGAATATCTTGCTGGGTGAAGGGAAATGGCTGCAAGGTGCATCCAGGAGTGTGATCTGGAAAACTTACATAATCTACTTGAAGAGGTAGATTTTACCACATGTATTATTATAAATTTTCTCTTATGACAATGTTATATTTTAGAGAACACTTTAATAATTGCATCCATTTGTTTCATTTATTTAATCAACCTAACTAGACAATAAAATATTTTTTAAAAAAGCTTATTCCTTGCACTTAAGAAATTGATGGTAAATGGTTGATTACCATGTAGCTAATTTAATAGAGATATGTGTGACTGCTCAGGGAGCCTATGTTTAGACCATAAAAAAGCTTCCACCAAGTGAAGACGTGATGTAAAATAAATGTAAATGTGATCATTGAATTCTTAGAGATTAAGGTATTTATTTTTTGGCATGTTGTCTGAGGGTATGGATAGCCATGTACAGATAAATAGATTTAGATATAATACGATGTGTATTATTGTTATTAACCTGTCAGAGAACATTCATATCATTAGAACATTCACTGTCTCTCTAATGCATACGCCCTGTCTGCAGTACCCAGAACACAGAGTCTTTATCCTCATTACTTCCCGTGACAGGACTTACCTCCCATAGTATAGAAGATTCCATTTATAGTCTTTTTTTTTTTAATTTTTTTTAACCTTTTATTTATTTTTGAGACAGGGAGAGACACAGCATGAATGGGGGAGGGTCAGAGAGAGGGAGACACAGAATCTGAGACAGGCTCCAGGCTCTGAGCTGTCAGCACAGAGCCTGACGTGGGGCTCGAACTCACGGACTGCGAGATCATGACCTGAGCCGAAGTCGGCTGCTTAACCGACTGAGCCACCCAGGTGCCCCTCCATTTATAGTCTTTATAAACATTTTTCTCATGTTAAGCTGTAGCCCAACATTATTCCCTGTCTTACGGGCCCTGATTTTTGCCCTCCAAAGCTATCCACGGAAAATCTGGTTTAGTTTCTGTGTGAAACTGATTCACTATTTGAAGACAGTTATGTTTTTTCTAAATCTTCTGTTCTCCAGGTAGAGTTTCTTCCAATTTTTCTCATTTGAGCAAGGCTCATTTCCCTTGGTTACGGTTTTATTAACTGTTTTGTTCATGTCCTAAAGTGTAACCTCAAGTTTGAGGAACTGACCTTTTTTTGTATTTAAAAATGTGGATGGATAGCTTTTAACTTTTTCCTAGTCTTCTAATCTTTCATTTTACCTAAAAGTTCTTTCAACATTCTGCGATGTAGTACTTTCCTTGATCAGGAGATTTCAAATGTATTAAGAAGGAAGATATTTATCTTCTCACCTTGATTTCCCCCTGAACCAACTTAGAATTGCTCTTCCTGGTCTGAAGTCACAATTCTCAGTGAGGAAGAAAAACAAAATACAACTTGTGAGATTCTGTTTTTACTTCTCTGGGTGACTGGATGTTGCCGTGGGGAAATGTGGGTCCAATATAGACAGATATGCAGAGTTTTCAAGAGAAGGTGTAAATCCATATTTTTAAGTAAAAATCTCCTAACTGAAGTCTGGGAGCAATTAAGAATTAATAATAGTAATACATGATAAAAATTAAAATAAAATAATAATAATAAATAATAATGTCTCTACCCCAAATGTGACCCCACAGGTCACCAATTTGTGGCTGCAGTATCATATTATCTACCCCACATAGGACTGACCTATCGGTTGCTGCTTATTCCTACCCTCAACACATACGTACAGCTTGATGTGTTGTTATCTTTGGTGTTTTAGAAGCTTTCACTTTTCTGATGTTTGGCCTTCCTCACTGTGTGGTTCCTAGTTAAATGGTTGCATAATTGCTTATTTGTTTAACCCAAAGCTTCTGCCTTTATCAAGAGCTATTTACCTTTTACAAATTGTATTTGTTGAACCAGGCAAAGTGATCAGTTTGACTGTTTATGTTTATTCTTTTGTCCTAAAGCTAACAAACAAAGGAAACAAGCCAGCAAGCCCTTTGATGAGCTAAGAATCCCTGATGAACTGAATAAATAAATATATTCTTGAATAAGAAGAGAAAATATCAACACAGACAGTCTAAAGGTTTACTGATTGCTATTAAGGGACACACCACTGTGCTGATTTGAATTACGGGCTGTGAAAATACAGTAAGGGAATCTGAAGAAATAAAATAAAGAAATTTAGGCTATGGTTGAGTTCCAGAGGAGCCTTTAACTTCTGCAAGAATTTAATGCAGGTTTTTTTTTTTTTCTAAAATCTAGTTTCTCTTATTTGTTTTATTCTTTGTTTATAGATCATTAGCTATTTGACAGAAATATTATCAGGGGAGAAACTTAATCTAAAGGGTCAGGAATCATTGCCAATTGAATATTAACCAGAACTGAAAATGAAACATCTTTGAAATAATTTGTCAATGAGAAATGTTATTTAATTTTAAAAAATATTGATTTATGCACAGTTTTCAAGAGCATATCTGGCATTTCTGTGAGGAAACCTTGTGCATAATTCATAAATGTTTCTAAAACAACATTTGGAGGATTTCTTTAGGCAATGGTATAATTTGCTCAGGTGTTGAAGATATACTACTGCAAAGGTAAATATATGTGAAGAGACTTTGTTAACTCTTCAAAAAAAACCTGATAGTTTCTTACGAAATCTAAGTAAAATGTTCCTTTATGTAGAAATTTCGATTTTTCGTTACGTTTTTCTGTAAAGTGCATGGGATTTCTTTTTGTCTTCAAACAACTCATCCTGTTGGATGAATATGGCAGAGTCCCATTGGGGATCATTAGGAGTATTACTCATGTTAGACATCTATCAGGGGCAGCCGTCCTCATGCTAAATTCTGGAGCCACAGCTCACAAATAATACGAGATGCTCACAGGCACAAGGCAGGGAATAATGTCTGAGTGGGAGAAGGTCAAGGCACGGGCAGGGGAAGAGGTCAGAAGCAGTAATGTGCCCTGAGCAAAGAGTGCTGATTCATTTGAAGCTGGGAACTGTCACCAGCATTTCATTGTCCATAGGAGGCATGTTTAAAGATGAGCATTATTTGATACTCTGACACAATAGCTTGCCAATAATAGATTCTTCATCACCTAAAGGGGTACCATGATTTCCATGTTTATATGGAAATTATTTCTATAGTTTGTAATTGCAGTCTTTAGAAAAATGTCATGAGGACATATTAGTTAATTTGCCTAAATCTGGGTGATCTTCTTTGCCCTGGACCATGACTCTATTTCATCTCCCTAGTTCCTTTCAAATAAAGACTCTTTTCTTCCTTCTTTGTGAACCACAGAAACATTATGTTTGATTTATTTTCTCATGAGAAAGTACTTTGTGTTTAAGATGCATTGGTATTATTGATTGGACCATTCTGCACATCTGCCTAATTAGGGTTTCCAGCCTATAAGCCAGCTTCAGCCAGGTGAATACCCGTTTGCTTCTCTGGCTTTTCTAGATGCTTTCCCCCTATCAGGGAATGCTCTGTCTAGAACCATTCCTTTCCCTCCTTGCTTGCCTGCTTTGCATCCCTATTCCTGTTTCCCCTAATGAATCAATATGGGTGTCTCCTCCTCCAGAAAGCCTTAGACACCCCTTCCACCCCCTCCCGATGTAGATATGATGTATTCCATATATATTTCCCTAGCACCCAAGGAAAAAAAAAGTATGTGGACCTTGCTGGCATTCATGGTGTATTGCATTTCTTTGTCTAGCTCTTCTTTCCAACCAAGAGGGTATATGTCTAATTAACTATCACAACTAGCACATTCAGTGAATGAATAAGTGATTCACTACATAAATTGCTTTGACAGAAGTTATGAAAGGAATTAATACTCCCTCTCATTCTTGGGTAAAATTTTACTCTTTTAGAAACAGAGAAGTAAACAATTGGAAAGAAGAAAAACCAGAATTACCAACTACCAGAAATCTTTATCCCAGTGTTTATTTAAAAAGAAAAAAAGGCAAACGCTTTTTGGAATAACTTGTGGCAGAAACGTTGTAAAGCACCAAACTTGAAAGTAATGTATGTATGAATGGTTATGTATTTACTAGATCCTGCCAGATGGATTGGATAGAACTTTGGGTGTCGACCTTTGCGTGAAGATTATAGATTTTCCTATGATTTTTGTATGAACTAACTATATTATGGTGAGGGAAAAAACATGACTTGGATTCAGGTGTGGTTGTTACTTGCTTTGAAACGGCCACTACTTAGCATTTCACCATGCCAGAGTGAGTTCGTTTCTTCATCTCTAAAGTACAGGAGTTGAAACAGTTGATATTTAGGCCCCTTCTAGAATTTAAGTTCTGTAGTTTCTTTAGTCTAGGAACAATACAATGAGCTGGATTCTTTATCAGTGAGTTTTTTCTAGTCACTGTGTCTCTCAGTAGCAGGTAGTGATTGCAAGGGGATGGGCTTCAGAATTAAAATACCTAGCCTCACTGCTGACCAGCCAAGCCACCTTAGTAGGTTATACATCTCACTTTTCTGTTTCCTTATCAGTAAAATAGAAACAATTAATTTAAAAAAAAAAATCTATTCATTTTTGAGAGACACAGAGAGACAGAGCGTGAGTGGGGGAGGAGCAGAGACAGAGGGAGACACAGAATCGGAAGCAGGCTCCAGACTCTGAGTTGTCAGCACAGAGCCCGACACGGGGCTTGAACCCACAGACCGCGAGTTCATGACCTGGGCTGAACTCACTACCCAGGCACCCCAAAATGGAAATAATTTTGATAGCTATTCCATAGGGATGCTGTGAAGGTTAATTAATATATGTGAAGGGTTCAAAATGGTGTTTGACATGTTCTCATGTCTATTCAAGTGTAGATTCTTGTGTTGTTTTTATTATTGTTTTGCTGATTGGTAGTCTTTATCAAGATCTTTTTTTAAAATATACTACTTTATGATAGTTACTTGGTATATAGACCCTGAGTTACAAACCCTAAACATAAAAATTATCCCTACAGAGAATCCAAACTTTAAGACCTCTTGCCAGAGATTTAAAAAGCAACAAATAAAAGCAGAAAAAGTGTGAAGGTTGTTAAGAGAAAATTCGGGGTTAATTTGACAGGTTGGTGACAGATTTCTGGGCAGATTGCCATGCCAATGTGATAGCCATGTCTATCTGAATAAAGCAAAATATATTATTGTTTATGCTGCACAAAAATGCCAACAATTAGAGGCTATAGAAGGTTGTTCCAGTCCCCAGCACCCCCCCACACACTTAAAAAAATGTTAATGCCTCTAAGAGGATTAAGAGATTTGCAATTTACTGTGAATTATTTTAATCAGATTATAGGTCCTCTTTTACTTGGAGTTCAGCTTTTAGCACTTGGGGAATGGAAGTTTTTATTTGGCGCATTGGATGGCGACACACTGGGAAGTGCCAGGGATGGAGAAGAATGAGGCCACTCGGGTCCTGGAGTAATTATGGGGGCCAGACTGGGCCAGGGAAGCTGGAAGGGAAGGTAGAGAAGTACCAGTAACCAACTTCACATGTTAAAAATGTTCCCTGATTAGAAACATTGTCTCTAGTTCCCTTCTTTACTACCTGTGTTCTTTTCTTCAAGAAACCAAAAATCCAATTAGGAGCATTAATACCATGGTACAGAAACCTGATTTTTAGATGAGTCCTGGATAGAAGTTTGGGAAAATATGTCTTTTATGGAATACTATGATGAGTAAGATTTCAGCCTCCCGAGCAATTCATTTATTTAAAAAGTGATGGGGCGCCTGGGTGGCTCAGTCGGTTAAGCGTCCGACTTCGGCTCAGGGCATGATCTCGTGGTCCGTGGGTTCGAGCCCCGCGTTGGGCTCTGTGCTGACAGCTCAGAGCCTGGAGCCTGTTTCAGATTCTGTGTCTCCCTCTCTCTCTGCCCCTCCCCCGTTCATGCTCTGTCTCTCTCTGTCCCAAAAATAAATAAACGTTGAAAAAAAAAATTTAAAAAAAAAAATAAAAAAAAGTGATTACCACATTTTGTGTCTCTGGCTGCCTGTGCCCTAATCTTGGTACTACCACCGGCTGTTTTAGAATGTACCCGGGATCCATTATAATGTGGAGAAGCAAGCCATATAGACTCGGTGATGACTGTCATGACGTTTTTCCTCACTGATTCCAAGAAACAGGAGGCACAGGATGCCGTGCACGGCCACACAGGGAAAGCTACAGGGTTGGTTGGGAGGCAGAAGGAGGGAGAGGAAAGCCAGGCAGAAAGCCTTTATTGTGTCGTTCATGGGAAAGAAGGAGTGAAGCAGGCTATGAAAGCCAAAGAGATTTCAGATTGGATCGTTTCAGTAATTTCAGCCGGCAGTGGAAGGTCCCTGGTTGTTCAGTGCCTGGACTTGGGGTGGTGAGAGCCAGGCGGAAGACGTGGCTCAGTGGGTGGGTTCTGGGTGCAGCTGTTTGTTTTGCAAGGTGTGCTCTTCAGCCAGTGTTTGCCACCTCTGGGAGCTGACCAGGCCTGGAAGAGGTGGTCTCCCCTCGTCAGCAAGGCAATGCCTGAGCATCAAGAATACACAAGAATTACGGGGCGCCTGGGTGGCTCTGTCAGTTAAGCGTCTGATTTTGGCTAGGTCACGATCTCACAGTTTGTGAGTTCAAGCTCTCATGGAGCTCTCTGCTGTCAGCACAGAGCCCGCTTCGGATCTTCTGTCCCTCGCTTGGCCCCTCCCCTGCTCATTCATGTTTCTCTCACTCTCTCCTCTTTCAAAATACATAAGTTTAAAAAAAAAAAAGAATACAAAAAAAATTAGAAACTGTAGTTAATACATTAGTGAACTACGTGAAGTTGGTGATATGACATAGGTTTTTTTTTTTTAATGTTTATTTATTTTTGAGACAGAGAGAGACAGAGCATGAACAGGGGAGGGGCAGAGAGAGAGGGAGACACAGAATCGGAAGCAGGCTCCAGGCTCTGAGCCATCAGCCCAGAGCCCGACGCGGGGCTCGAACTCACGGACCACGAGATCGTGACCTGAGCTGAAGTCGGACGCTCAACCGACTGAGCCACCCAGGTGCCCCATGACATAGGTTTTCTAAGCCCCTGTTTCGTCATCTGTGAATTGAGGATAGGAATAATACCTATCTTGAGCTTTGAGATCAAACTGAAAGAAGAGATTTTTGTCAGAAAAAATATTTAGTAAGTGGTGGAAGTTTAAAGTCCAAAAAGGTGACAGAGAAATGAACTCCGAGTCCAAACCAATACTAACGTTCTGAGATCTAGTGTCTGTGTGGTTTCAAGATGATGAGATGAACTTGTGTCTGTTGGCGACACAAGTTATAGATGACGGTACCTCTTGGATTATTCAATAAGGACATCGTTTCAGTCTCAGAATAGATCAAATTTATGTATAGAACTTTTACTTCTAAATCTTAACAAATAGAAATCTTACAGGTGTTATTTTATGTCTTTAGATGTGAGTGTATTTTCTGCAGAAGCAGCAGAATATTGGACTGGTGGTACTTAATGCTAATTGAGTACTAACTAATAATACCAGTGTCAGAAGAACTTTGGAGAGGGTAGCTAAAGTTGTAGAATCTAAGTTTCACAGCTGAAGGGACAGTCTGTTTTGTAATGTTGCTATTAGTTTGAATGTTTCACGTCTGCCTTTATATTGGTGTCTGCATTTCATCCCGGGCCAGTATTTTCAGTATGCCTGTCACTACTGCTTGCTTGCCATGTGCTCATGGTCACTTAAAAAAATTTTTTTTTGACTTCTTTACTCTCAGGCTCTCTTAAAGGCCCTGGGTACTCTTATTCTTAGCACCATGTCAGCGTCACTATTAATGAGTGTCCATCGTTATTTAAATTCTGCTTTCTTGGGGCGCCTGGGTGGCTCAGTTGGTTGAGCGTCTGACTTCGGCTCAGGTCATGATCTCACAGCTTGTGAGTTCAAGCCCCATGTCGGGCTCTGCGCTGATAGCTCAGAGCCTGGAGCCTGCTTCAGATTCTGTGTCTTTCTTTCTCTCTCTGCCTCTCCCCCGCTCACACTCTGTCTCTCTCTGTCTCTCAAAAATAAATAAACATTAAAAAAAATTAAAAATAAATTCCGCTTTCTGCATTAGTCTCACATCTCTGTGAGGGATGACCCTTGCCTGTTTTATAGAACTAAGTATCCTCGATAGTTGCCACACAGCACATAGGGGGTACTCAGTAAACATTTGTTGAATGCACAAAGTCTAAATGGATCACTTTAGCATTCTAAAAAAGTAAAGTATATCTAATGAAAAAATAATAAGTCCTCCTACAAAGGAAAGATAAATAAGACTATGTTCTCTAATATTTTAACTATCTTTAATGTTAATTTTTTCCATAAATATAATAGTAAAGAACTTAAAGTGTTTAGGTTTGCCTTGAGTATTGGTAATGAGACAGAGTTAAATGTTTCACTGTTTTGTTTTTTGGTTTTTTTTTGGTTATTTGTTTTTTGTTTTTGTTTTTTGTTTTTTAGGAATCTACAGCGAGTAAGTTCTATAACTGAGGTTGTAGAGAAATACTAGAGAATTCAAGAACCTCATGTTATTAAAAAAGAAACTTAAAAAAAAAAACCTCCTGGTATCCTACTCAAACTGACTCTTAAGATGGGCATAAAACATACCGTGTGATGTTCTCCTGTTCTATACGGTATTTACCATTCAAAATAATTTCTCCTGGGTACCTGCCATAGGTGATAGACTTGTAGGCACTGGTGATATGAAGACGGATGTAGTTACGTTCTCTACACGCAAAGGTCACATTGCCTGATAATTGAGGAAAGAAAGTACATGAACAATTAGAATATATATATATGTATATATATGTATATACACACACACATATATTCTAATTGTTCATATATATATATATATACACACACACACACACACACACACACACGTATCTATCTATCTATCTATGTATATTCTCGAAGGAATATATATGTATATACAAGAAGGAAAAACGTACTTCCTACCAGGGTTGGAGAGTAACCTACCAGTGTTAAAGAATAATTGAAGTAAATATTGAAGCTATCCTCTCCTCTGCTTGTTTGCCCATCAGATGAAACAGAAGAAGTATGTATATTTAGGCAAAGAGAGGAGAAATTGTGTGGGATTACAGGAGGAACCAGAAATTGTTTGGGATTACTTACTGATGAGGTACCTATGAAGGTAAGCCTGTGGTCAGAATATAAAGGTGTTCTTACTCCATGCTCACTATACTGAAGTTCATTATGGGGCAAAGGAAAACCAGGGAAGCTTTTTAGGTAGGAAAGAACTTGAGTGGGAGAGAAAGATCTCTCAACTAGTGTGGCTTGCATGATGGATTGAATGGACAGGATACCATGAGCAATGAGAAGACTTAGAAGGCTCTCAAAATAATAAAGGGGACAGATGATGAATAAATACAGTGTTGATGGAAATAAAGGGGAAAGATCAAGAGTTTTTGGATGGTAGAATGAATAGATAGAATTGACAGAAAATATGCAAGATGGAAGGATCGCATGTGACACAGATGACTCCGTGAGCAACAGGGACTTCGGTAATGAGGGAGGAACAATATGTATTGAGGAAATGCTATGACTTGTCCTTTGGTTGGTTGAGTTTATGATGCCAGTGGGTTGTCCCCATGAGCACTCTGCAGTCCCTGAAATGCAGAAAAAAATCCATCTGGATTTTAAGAGGATTATTTAGAGATAAAGCTTTCAGATAAATTTTAATAGAAGTGGTAAGAGAAGTTTCTGCAGTGAGAAGCTTGAGGTTTGTAAAGAGGGAGACAGAGGGCAGGACCTAAAATAAGTCCTCTTTGCTTGTTTGTGTTATTATTATTACTGTTTAGATTACAATAATATGAGCCTGAACCTAAGATTAGAGGCATGTATTATTAAATAAGGGAAGATTTTAGGAAATGGTTATTTCTGAGTCAGTTTTAGCTTCATCCACCTCAATTTTGAACATGTTTATGCTTTGTAAGTATATTGCAATTTCAATATGTACTATTGATTTATAAAAAAAAAAAAACATGGGGTCTGGAGAAGATTCAAGTTATGATTCAATTCCACAAATATTTGCTGAGTAATCACCATGTAACATTATTTGGGATAAACAGTGGAAATGTGAAAAAATACTTCGGACAAAGCCCTGGTTCACAGGACGTCAGGTTGTATGAATGCTGATTTGATCTTAGATAAAGTTTTGATCTTTGGAATTATAAGCTTTTCTAATTTTAAAATTAAAGTGTGAATTTATGATCATTGTGTATAGGTTCAAAGAGACTTTCTATAAACAAATGTGGCAAAAACAGATGAAGAAAGATGTTTAAGGGCAGGCCTGTAATGAGAAATTTTAGGCACATGGAATCTCCAAGTGTGAAGGAAACAGAGATCTGGCCCAATGTATATGAAGACAGAAATTCACTTACGTTCACATATTAGGGTCTTAATGTGTTCCTCCTCCTATTTCCAAAAGAGAAACCAGCCACTTACCCCAGTAATGCTAAATGACTTGTTCTTTCCAACTTGTCTCGTCTTTGAAATGCTTTTTTTTCCCCTCCTGCTCATCGGCCTGATTAGTACTCAGCACATCTGGAGCAGGTCAGACATCCTGTCTAGGAGGACATTTTGGGCTCCCATCCCCCTATCCCATCATCCACTTCCTCAAGTCCAGGTGAATTGGCCCTTCGTGCACTCCTGTAATACTGTGTATGCCTTTACTGAAAGACTGTACAAATTATGTAGGGCTATATTGTTTGTTTGTTTCCATTATCAGATTTTGAGTAATTTGAGGGCGAGGAGACTTTCTTCTTGATGTACATATGCCTAGAATCCACCACAGTGTCTTGTGTGTCAACGTGAGTGCTTCATTTATTAAATAAGCATTTGGAGACATGACCAATGTGAAGCATAAAATAAGAAGGCACTGCTATTATGCTTGTTTGTTCATGTATTCAATGCTTGGAATGGACCAGGTATTGTACAAACCAAAATTAAAACAGCACAACTGGTTTTTGTGTTTGTTTGTGTGTTTGTTTTTGGTCCCTTAGAGAATTACATGCGTGTAGTCAGAGAAATAATCAAACTTTTTTTTCAACAAACTTTTTTTTTTTTTTTTTTTTCTTCAACGTTTTTATTTATTTTTGGGACAGACAGAGACAGAGCATGAACGGGGGAGGGGCAGAGAGAGAGGGAGACACAGAATCGGAAACAGGCTCCAGGCTCCGAGCCATCAGCCCAGAGCCTGACGCGGGGCTCGAACTCACAGACCGTGAGATGGTGACCTGGCTGAAGTCGGACGCCTAACCGACTGCGCCACCCAGGCGCCCCTTCAACAAACTTTTTAAACAAATTTAATCATAATGATGTTGAGGAACAAATTTAAAATTACTCCCTACCTGCCCCCCAAAGCAAAAATGCGGGGTGACTATTTCTTCTTTGGCAAAGTTGGAGTGAGGGAAAGAAAAGACCCTATATCAATCAGTGTTTCTTAGGTTTGGCACCAATGACATCATGGGCCAGATGATTCTTTTGGAGGCTGTCCTGTGCCTTGCAGGGTACTTAGCAGTCCTTGGCCTGTGTTGCTGGATGTCAGTAACACCCCCCTTGTTCTGTCATGCAAAAGTGCCTCCAGACATTGTCATACCTTTTAGGGGACATTGCCTCAAGCTGAGAACCACTGCCTTATAGCTAGATGAAATTCTCCTCAAAAAGAATCCATCTGACCAAACTACATTGAGGTAGATTAATATCTTTTTGGATATTAACTCATTTCTGTACAGATCATACACATAGAAACACACATATGTCTGTGCACACACACACACAATTGTTCTTCTCTATTACAAAATACTATTGTAGATATTTAGTGAACAAATAACCCGTCATCCTGCCAATATGCATTTATGAAGTAATGAAGCTTGAAAGTTGTGTGTGTGCGTGTGTATGTTATTGGCTCAGTTGAGCATATTCTGTATTGATTTTTATTGAAAGTGGGTTTTATTAATACATCAGGAAAGTCATTGCTTACCGAGGTAATTTACTCGTGGGGACTGGTGAAGTCTTCTTCCATGGGAATGATGCACTATAAGAAAAATCAAACAGGCTGATGTGGTAGTGATCTGTGGAGAGGACTTACATTAGATAGAAATCTTTCAGGGCAAGATCTACGGAGGAGACATTCGAGTTCAGATCTGAGGGATAAGAATGAATGCCAAAAACCATGGGGAAAGTATGTGCTAAGGTTCTGGGGTAAGAAAAGCTTGGCTAATGAGAGGAACAGAAGGGTCAGTTTGTCCTTGTATGGTGATAAATGGAGATTGTGGTAAAATCTCATCACCAACAGCCTCTTACGGCAGTTTGCACAGGTATTTGGTTTTTTTCATATTGTTTTAAAAATTTCAGGCAACATTTAAGAATTGAGGTTTTGGATAAAACCCCAGATTTCTAGCTTCTCATGAGAAACTAGATGATCCCATGACTTCAGATTGTCCCTCACATGTGGAAACTATCACTTGGATCTGTTTTGGCACTACTCTTTCAGGCACTCTCCCTGCTGCTATCCTTCATATCGTTCATTCATACTGTGTATGCTCAGGTCTTCTTTTTTAAGTTTATTTACTTATTTTGAGAGAGAGAGAGAGCACGAGTGGGGAAGGGGCAGAAGAAGGGGGAGAGAGAACTCCAAGCAGGCTCTGCACTGTAAGTGCAGCCTGAAGCCGGGCTCGAACTCACGAACTGTGAGATCAGGACCAGAGCTGGGATCAAGAGTCCGACGCTTAACCAACTGAGCCGCCCAGGCAGCCCAGTGTATGCTCAGATCTGAATGTTCAGCCCTCCTTGCCTTGTACATGGCCTATAAATAACGCACTTTTCATTCTCTAATTTAGGGACTTAAAAGGGTCTAGTGAGGACTTTTCTTTATTTCAAGCGAATGAAGATGGTTGTAAACACAAGAATACTTGTGCTCTGTTGTAAAAACTGACAAGGTTATTCAGCATACTCTGTTCCGGATAGATTACAGAGGCCAGAGTGGAAATGGGGAGAACATTTAAGAGGATGCTGAGGTGGTGGTTCCAGCGGGGGTGGCACTGGGGGCATGGAGAAAAGTGGTCTAAGCCTCTGTTCTGGTTGTAGTTGCATGGTTCATGCTGACCTGAATGACCAGCCCCTGGAGTACAGACCCCACATATCATGGGAACAGTGCCCTCTGGACTGTGCAATATAGCAGTCTTGAAGGAATGATTTGGAATAAAAATCCAAAAGTAGAAATGCAAGATCTTGCTTACAGATTTGCCTTGTGTGGGAAGCAATGGTAGTTAGCGAAAGAAAATAATATCATAATTACCCAACTTTGATTTGGATTTGTGTGTGTGTGTGTGTGCGTGTGTAGTTACAGAGGGAATTTGTTAGCATTCATTGATGTCAGTATTAAAAGTACAAGGTTACACTATATAAGACAACAGAATAGACACTTCTGGATTGGAGTGTATAGCAGTCATTATTTTCCATCTGGTTCTCTGAGCAAGTGCCATATGAAAAGTGTCCTGGCAGCTCGAATGTATGGATTCATGTCTGTGAGGTATTTATAAACACACAATGTGAATTCTTGCCCCTTCCAGCATTTTAATGGCTTCACATTAAATGGTGGGTCATTATACTTTTCACTGAGACAGTGAAGGGTGATTAACTCCGTCTGGGTTCACCCAGTGTAATTTTAGAGGCTACAAATATTGTTCCAAGTCAGGTTAAGGTTTAAGGGTGAATGTATAGTGAAGCTTGACTGGATGACTTTTACAGCATTGAGTTAATGTACACAAACAAAGAAACTCTTGTTTTCTTTCCATTATGAGTGTAGAGAACAAATGACTTGCTTGTTATAGAGAGGAAAATGTGAAAATTAGGTTGGTCTACAATAAAATTCGTGCTGTGTGAACCCATTTACTCGGGATTTTGAATTGAAAGTTCCTTTAAAAGCCCTGTTTAACATTGCTGAGATTCAGAAGCTTTAGACCCTGAATGCATGACCTTTGTTGAGATAAGACCATCCTAACAAATGGCATCAACAGATTTACTATCTTTTACATAAAGAAGGCAATTTACCACCATAAAATACACTAGCACACTCTCAGAAGAGAAAACTGTCTTTTTCTCTCCATTGACTGTTTTTAATAGATTCAACCCGCCCCCCCCATCCCCCACCCTCACCACCAAATGCTTCCATTTCTCTCCATTTCTCCCAGTAAGTACTTTAGGTAATTTGATATAGCCTTTTCCTTTTCACTAGTTGGATGCAAATCTTGGAGACTGGATTTCTTTCAGTAAAGGATGGAGGTTGAGGGCATAAGGTTGCTTATTATGACCCAGGAATAGGATTAGAAGGCTAAAGCTTCCTTTCAAAGCTGTGTTTAGTATCTATATCGATCTTCAAGACAGATTTAGAAATGAAGTCTGACACTTAACGTGGACCAATTTTGCTTAAAAGACTAGATATTTTGAGGCTGCTCTCATAGAACTTAAGGTAAGTGCTGGAAATTATAATATCCTGGACATTAAAAAAAATACTAATATGTAATACATTAGCCATTCTCTTCTCCTTTAATATTTAACACTTTTTACTTATAGCTTTTGCTGTGGTTTGAATTTCTGTCAAATTATGACAGGATTTTGTGGGAAAAAATACTTTGGCTTAACAGATTTTAGATGTAAACTTTAAAGTATTTAGAGAACATTTTGTTTTTACAGAAGTAGAATAAATTGGACTGGAGTTTCTGGGGGAAAAAAAGTCAGAGGAATTAATAACAACAGGCAAAGTAAATAGACTTCATTGAGGCTAACTGATCCTTTAAAAAACATAGCAGCCTTGATCTGACATCATTCAAGTTGTAAAGGTTGCCATGAGATGCGTAGATCTAGTTCCTGAGGTCACAGCGAAAGTGCAAAGGTCAAGGCTTACACTTAGCCTTGTGTCAACAGCGTCATGCCCTAATAAGTCTAAGAACTGACTTGACTGGGTTCAACTACATATATAAGTATATTATGCTCTTTCCTGAACTTAAATAAGGAAGTGAGTAAATGCAGGCTTTTTGGCCTTTGTATTGCTGTCTAAACTAAATCAAATTCAAAAAAATTCTAACTGTGAGGGAGAAAAATAAATTCTCCTTAAAATACACTTTACTCAGGATGAGAGTATGCTTGTTAAATCATTTTTTTGTTAGAAACTTTTATAAAGTATGTGCATGTATGCTTGTAAATGCACCTGTGAGCATCTTAAAATAAGTCTTTTTACACGTACACGCGCGCGTACACACACACACACACACACACACACACATTATGGAACACGCCTCACTCAAGCGCATGCACTAATTTCATTTTATTTGGTTTAAATTCAGTCCTCCTGTGTCAGAGGTAATTTACTATGACATTGATTATTTTTTTATAAAATTTTATTTTTAAGTAATCTCTACACCCAACAGGGGCTCGAACCCACAACCCCGAGATCAAGAGTCACATGCTCTTCTGACTGAGACACGCTGATGATTTTAAATTTAGTTGGGTTCTATAATGATGGATATTAATAGAGGAAAACTGAGAAAGTCGTCATACTGTATTGTGAAATACCTGGATGAAATATGATCTATCTTTTCTGCTACTCCATGGCAAACTGTATGTCTCCAACCCAAATCTTGGCATATTCTTTGGTCTTCAGGTTCTGGTAAAGTAGAAGAGTCTGATTTACTTCAGAACTTTCCTTGAAAGGGGCTTTCTGTTGCTCTGGGAAACACTGGAGTTACAAGGGATGCTTCAATATCTTGATATCTTCTCCTTTGAGATTACTCTGTGATCACATTGTACTTCTAGACATTGATTGGGACCACCTGAGTTTCTTGTGCCTGCCCTCATCTTGACTTTAATACTGTAGGCAGAGTTGACACAGGGCACAATTCCAAGGGTATCTGTATTCTAAATTAAGCTGTGGCCTTGGAGTTGTGGAGCTTTTGCTGGCAAGGCTCAACAAACCATGATTTACACTGCTTTCAGCAGTAAGTAAATGCATTATGTTATATAGGTAGAAGTTCAGGGAACAAGCCACTCACAGATGTCATCAAGCACTGTATTCTTCCTGCCTCTTGACTTGGACATTCCTCTGGTCTACTTCAGCTAGGGAGTGCTCCCTGTTGTTGAGGCAAAATGGCTGCTGGTGGTAATTATGGATCCTTGTTTCAATTTTAACAACAGTGAGAGGAACTTACCCAACTTAATGCTGTAAGTTCTTCCCTTCAGTCTGATCGAGCCACCTTCAGATAACCATTACTTTGGGACCAATGAATGTACTGGGGATATGAGATGTGGAGGTTGGTTTAAGCATGGGGAGCCAGGATTGGGATCACCTTCACTTCAGACGTGTTGGTGAGGGGTAGATACCTGAACAACATAAGGGCCATTAGGAAGAAGGATTATGCCCACCACATTCTTTGTCAAATAGATTTACTCTTTACCCATCAGTGGAAATTGCAGGGCAATCCACCATTGTGTTCCAATATGGACTGTTTTCCCTGTAAGCCTACTGCACAGTTTTCATTTTTAATTTTAGCCATAATTTTAAATTTAGTCATAATTTTACTTTTTTTTTTAAATTTTTTTTTTAATGTTTATTTATTTTTGAGACAGAGACAGAGCATGAACCGGGGAGGGTCAGAGAGAGAAGGAGGCACAGAATCTGAAACAGGCTCCAGGCTCCGAGCTGTTAGCACAGAGCCTGACGCGGGGCCCGAACTCACGGACTGTGAGATCATGACCTGAGCCGAAGTCGGCCGCTTAACCGACTGAGCCACCCAGGCGCCTCAAATTTAGTCATAATTTTAATCGTCACAAGCATGCTCTTATTTTCTTATTAATCCTTTTTCATAGCATTATTTTCTTGTTCTGTAGATGAAATCACTTCCTAAATATTCCTGAGTTTATTCAGAAATAACAGTTTATTGTTATTCTCTCCCTCCCCCATTTCTATGATGCTTGAGTTATCTTAATTTCCTCTGGAGTCAATTTTTAGTTTCTTAATTTTGGAGCTTCCATCTCATTCTGCAGCTTTTCTTGTATATCTGGCAATCCTTCCTACAGGAAAAGGGAGTGTATGGTTAATGAAAGTTTTCTGATTTACTTGGAAATCTCACTATGGGTTTTGTGTAAGGTAAGTAAAAGTGAGACTTTGTTTTGACGGGGTGGGGGTGGGGGAGTTGTGGTAGGGATCTGCTAGGAAGCCAGCTGTAGACTATAGGAGCACTCAAATTACAGAAGAGGATTATGCTAGGTTTCACCTGACAGGTTGTTCAGTTGCACTGGGAAAGGGTCAGCTGTTTTTGCTGGAGGTAAATGCCAGCTGCCTGTTTTTGCCTGCATTTGGGAAGGAAGGGGTTTCAAATGGAAGAGTTGCCCTTATACAGACCTTTAATCAGTAACCCTTTTTTGAGTGTCCTTTTCACAGCCATCTTCTACAGTACGTGCTTGACTGAGCCTTGATTTCCAAGGGCTGCCTCTGCAGACTTGTACACTATCTAGAGCCCCCTCACAGCAGATTTTAAGTGGCTACCGTTATTTCATTCCTGAACACATTCTGATTCTTTCTCTTGCCTTCAGAAATTTGCTCATTGGTGATCCCAGACTCTCTACCCCATCTCAGAACTTTGGTGTCTTTGGTTTCAAAAAGAGTGGAGGCCATTGTGCCTGCTTGATCTGCCATCGTAATCATTTGCTAATTCTATGCGTAATATAATGCATATTCAGATTTTTAAATGTAAATTACTGCTTATAATAATAACATAGTTGGTTGGTATATAGTGCTAATATTTCCATAGTGATTTATTAAAACCTAAATGGAACGAGCACAAACTGACTCCTATTGCAAAAGCAATTCAAAGGGCATTTATTTTAACTATATGTGCTACGATTTATATTTGCCATTATTTGATTGCTTGCTTAATCAAAAAAGATTAATTTATAGATAGTTAAATTCAGGATTAATTTCTCTTACTCTTCTTTCATTTATTCAACAGATATCTGTGGAACTCTGGAGTGCGAGTTACTGTGAATATTACCTGATATATAATATCTTTAGTTTCGTATAAGTAATTTGTTTTGATATTTAATACAGTCTAATTAAAGAACTGACAGGTTTGAGAAAGAATATAAATACCTTCCTCATTCTAGAGTAAGCTAAATGTAACTTTGGAAGGGGAAGGGAGATGTTTACCATTTTATCTATGATTTCTCCTGAGCCAAGTACGTCACTTGTAAATAACAGCCTTTCAGTAAATATATATTGAAAACATGAATACAATTCCATTGCTTTGTTGTTAGCTACATGTTAGTGCTATTCTGACTCACTCATTTTCACTCTTACCTGTATTTAGGTATAAAACTGGGGCACCTTGCTAGCTCAGTCAGTAGTGCATATGATTCTTGATCTTGGGGTTGTGAGTTTGAGCCCCGTGTTGGGTGGAAAGATTCTGAAGGAAGGAAGGAAGGAAGGAAGGAAGGAAGGAAGGAAGGAAGGAAGGAAGGAGCGAGCTAACTTACTTGCCAGAAAACTGACTCAGGTTCATTAAGATATATGCTGATGTGGGTGATAAACTATTGGCAGAGGCCTTCTGCTCTCCTGTTTAAATGCGGTAAAAGATATACAACTTATAAAATTCTGAAATATTTGCTGAGAAATGGTTTCTTCATATGTTCTTATGTATTCAACATGACTGAAACGGTATACTATCAATCAAAAATGATTGTAAGAGTCTTGGGAGGGGGAATCTAGTGTATTAGGAAAAATATATAATGTATTAAATATTTTCTTAGGAGGGGCGCCTGGGTGGCGCAGTCGGTTAAGCGTCCGACTTCAGCCAGGTCACGATCTCGCGGTCCGGGAGTTCGAGCCCCGCGACAGGCTCTGGGCTGATGGCTCAGAGCCTGGAGCCTGTTTCCGATTCTGTGTCTCCCTCTCTCTCTGCCCCTCCCCCGTTCATGCTCTGTCTCTCTCTGTCCCAAAAATAAATAAAACGTTGAAAAAAAAATTTAAATATTTTCTTAGGAAACTTGGAAAAAGTATTATTTAGTTCAAAAGGGAAAAATCCAGTGTTGACAGATACTTTCTCCTTTCCTTTCTTTTTTTTTTCTACAGTGGTTATTACTATTACTAAATACCATAAAAGTGTAAAAATTTTAAACAAAAGGCAAATACTTTGTTTTTATACCCATTATGCGTTAATTTTTATTTTGGTTTTGGTAGCAGTGTTAGGCTTCTACTAAAATTATTATATCCCATTGTAATTAAACAATCTAAAAGAGCACTAATGTTCTTTAAAAGATACATAGATTTTTATAGTAAATTAGTGAATAATCAACAGTGATGATTAACTTACACAACAGAAGGTGAACCCAGGCAGCTGCTTCTGTTTTCAGAACCCCTGAGGCAGCTAAAACCCATGTTATATCCAAGAAAAAAAAAAGGTTTCTTTTCTTTTTTTAAAAGAGAAATCTGTTTTTTGAAATTCTTACCTTGGCGTCATTTCTCTTTGTATGTAATAAATATATATACTACATTCCTCATAACTCAAGAAATACGATATATGATCTTTCCATACCAATGTCTTTCCTAAGGACCATAATTTGACTGTTATCCAACTGTCATCTATTTACATCATTTTCTTTGCAAAAGAATTGCCTGACAATTTTGATGAAATGTAATGGCCAACTTTAAGAGAAATAGACAAGCAGAATAAACCTTGTAACAATCACAAAGCAAAGGGTTTTAGGGTTGTGAATCAATTCAGTGGCAGAAATAATGTACTAAGGCTATAGTTGAAAATGGGTGATTTTAAATCTAATTTGTACAAATACTTTTTTTTTTTCTTCCTAAAATATGTCCATGATTATCTTGGACCCAGTTATGTTTCATGCTTCCAGCAGGTGGAGATAAAAGGTTTCTGTCAATAATGCTAGTAATCTGGTGTGCCCTATAAGGAATATGTTAGACCACAAAAATGCGAGACTCCAGAATCGCATTGTGGAAGTTAGAGCAGGCAACAATCTTTTTCTGTCTTCACAGTTTATTTGCTTCCAATTTTGCCTAATTAAAGCGAATGTTCCTCCAAACTGGACCACATAGAAGAGGCTGCCAGTCTTAAGAGATAAACACGATTACCTTCATAAAAAGTTGCCTTTCAGTTCTTAGCTCTGTTTAATGGATATGAAAACTCTGGCAAAAAAGGGAGCTTAGAAATAAATTATAAACATATCAGGAAAAATACACAGACAGCAAGATTTAAAATTTCACTCTCAGGAGGAAATAGCATTTGGACAGTTAGTTCTTCATATGCTCACAACTTTTTCCCCAAATTTATTTTAGTATCCTTGATGCTAAAGAGGACATTGCAGTAACTTAGCAGATTTCATAAATAGAATATGCAGGCTGTATAGAAACAATCGTGAGTTCACTTGTTATCTTCGTTTATCAATGGTTTGTGATGTATCTTTGGATACAGTTCTCCATATTTAAAGATTTAAAATATATAATATCTTTCTAGCATGACTCTTGCCTCAACGACCTCTATAAAGGAAAGGCCCAGAGATAATTAAAATGTTTTAAAACTATAAATGTTTTAACAAGAGCCTGCTCACTTCTTAGAAAACAAATAGCTGCCCAAGGGAGGCGTGCTAGTCTACCTCAGAGGCCACGGGATTTATCACTCAGCATTTATCTTTTCTTCATTTTTATGCCCTGTATTTCATTACCAGTATGATTCTGTGAGGAATAAGAGTTACCCCTCCCCAATTCGTCATGACGTGTTGTTTCATGTATTTGGGGGGGGGGGTTGTAAAGGTAGGGTGCAGTTGCTTAATTTTGCACTACAGATAGCTCTAAGGGAAATGTATACATATATAATATATTTATATTACATATTAATAGATAATATATAGAGAAATATATATAATATGTGCATTAATTCTTTTTTTTTTCTCTTTTCTTCCTATCTCCTCACCCTGTGTTTGTGGCAAGAAACAAAAAGAAAGCAGCTTTGTTTCTCCTAAACACTCAGAGCACTTTATCATGTTATGGGGGAAAGAGGTTAACATTCTGAAACACTGCTGTGTTTTATTGCCAGTAAATGTTTTTACTCACTAGTGAAAAGTTTGTAAATAGGCACTGTTTAAGAAAACAAAGAGATAATAAGTACTCAGACTTTTCCCTTCAAATTCTCTATACCTAGGAAAATGCATTGGTGATCTCAGCCCTTCTGAACAATAGTTGGGATCACAAAACCACTACTCATCATTCAGCCTGCCTGGCATAATTAGCGGCTTTGACTCAAAGGAGACTAAGGCGTGTTTAGAATAGAGGGGAAAGCTCCCCCCCCCCCCCCATCCCCTGTTATTGAGAACCAAGACTGCACGTATCCCAAAAGGCCAGGGTTGCCGCTGAACAAGTAGCTGCCTTCTTTACATGTTCTTTAGATGAAATGTTTTCTCTGATGTGCCATTTGGAGGGCACTCCATTAAAAGTCTAAAAGACTTTTAGAGTTTGTGTGCCGGACTGATGGTTGGGAAAATTTTTCTGTTCGTTCAGGAAAGGCAAGTAGTGCTGAACCATCACTGTGGCCTGCATTTGATCAGTTTGGGATACATGAATAGCTGTCATTGAAGACTTCTGCCTGGGTGAATGGTATATATTACAAAGAGATTTGAGAGGCAGGATTTGGCCAGCATGGTTGACTGATCAGCACCCACAACTCAGAAGGACTGGGTTTTATTCTTTTTTTTCTCAATGAATGCTACCATGGAAGTATAACCTATGCTGCTCGTAATTGCTAGCCACCCAAGCCTATTAGAATATACATTAACTCTTTCGTTCCATTATGGTAATAAAGATTGCTCCAGGGCACCAAATGGTGAGGTGGTGGCTGGAAATGTTCTTTTTAGAGCCCTTTCGCTGAGATAGCCAATTGTTCCCTTTTGTCTCAAAGCAAGGACATCATCTGGGTTCTTGTTTTCTTGGATCTTCCTGTGAGCTCTCTCTGATTACCCTCTTAGTCAGGCTTCTTATGGCTTTTGAGAACATGGCATGCCATAAGTCCTGTTCTCTTCTTTCAACAACCTTTTCACTCTTCCCTCCCTTTTGCGTGATCATTAACCCTGTGTTACCTGTTCAAGGTTTGATCCTGTCCTTCCTTCTTTTCACGGTTGGGGTTGTCACTGTCCATATAACTTGAATCTTCACTCTGTAGAGCTGATATTTGAATAGGTGGAATTTCTATAGATTCTTAGTAGCATCGATTTCCCAGGCTGTGTTTGAAATCCCACCTTTGTTGCTGCCTGCAAATCTTCTTTTGAATACACCAAACAAGTGATAGTTTAAAATAATAAAACAAAAAGGACAAAATGAACAAAACTTAAATATGTCTAAGATGGTTGTCCTGGACATTTGGCGATTTGGGTGGCTACAAATGGGGGTGCATTGGCATCTAGTGAGAAGAACCATGTGATGCTGCTGAACATTCTATACCACTTAGGATAGCCCCTCAGAATACCGAATGATCCTGCTCCAGATGTCAGTTTGAGACAAATTTGAGAAACCCTGCTCTAAGATAAAATTCTTTCTCTTCTCCATTCAATCTTTACACTCTTAAAAAAACTGTCTTTTATATACCACATTTCCTTTCACTCTTTTGGACCAAGATTTGTGTAGTCACCTGTGTCATGGAATCTGTTAGCCAGCTAGTCTGAAAGGTCCATTTTTCCTCATCCGCGTCAAGAACAGGGAGAGAGATCAGGGGAAAACTAATGTGGGAGTAGAGAAGGAAGACAGGGACCTGTATCATGCTCACTCATCAAGGAGCTCTGAGAGCTGAATGCACATAGTAAGACCTTTGATGGAAATGCACATGATGGTCAGGGACAGAGAAAGACAGATACTACATGATATCACTTATATGTGGATGCTTAAAATGCTGAACTAGAAACAGAGGGTAGAATGGTTGTTAGCAGGGCTGGGGGGTGGTGGGGGAGTTGGGGAGATTTTTTTGGGGGGGTGGGGGGACATGTTTTTTAAAGGTACACACTTAAAACTGGTAGTTAAATCCATTCTGGATATCCGTGCACAGCATAGTGATTATAGTCAACCATACGGTGTCGTAAATGTCAAAGTTGCTAAGAGACTAGATCTTAATTGTTCTCACCACAAAAAAAGAAATGGTAATTATGTGAAGTGATAGAGGTGTTAGCTAACCCTTTGATGGTAATCATATGATCAGTATATAAATGTATCAAATCAATACACCGTATTGATACAATGCATATAGTACCTTAAACACATACAGTGTTATAGGTCAATTATGTCACAATTAAAAAAAAAAAAAAAAAAAGGATGGTCCTAGGAGACACCAAAAGGTTTTAATACCTTTTACACTTTACTTAATCTTTTTTCCAATATAATTATTACCTGTCTTATGTCTGTATACTTCTCACGTCATTCTTTTGTGAACCTGATGTTTATTGAAACAGACTTTAGACTTGCTTCCCTCACTCTGATCTCTCTTTTCTTCATTTACCTTCTGAGTTATCTCAGCTGTGCTTTGGGGAAGGTAGATTTGGCAGAGGCTCCTGATGTTCCTATTCTCACAAATCAGCATAGAATAATGGTGAATATCACAGACTCGGGAGTCAGTGTGCCTCAACGCATGTTCCTGAAATCTATTAGACTCATTTCCCTTTTCTGTAAAAGGGGTATGTAAAATTATTGTCATCATTGTCACAGCCCACATATAAGGTTATTGGAAGGACAAAGTGAAATGTTAATAAAGCATAGCACAGTATAAACCACAGATCTTTGATAATTTATTACTTACATTATTTTCATTGTTATTAATATTTTTATTGTTATGCATTGATAACATGCATGCATAACATGGATTCTGCTAACTGTATGTTTGTTTATGTGTTTCACCTTTTTTTTTGTTTTAATGTTTGTTTATTTATTTATTTTTTTAATTTTTTTTTAAATTTTTTTTTCAACGTTTTTATTTATTTTTGGGACAGAGAGAGACAGAGATGAACGGGGGAGGGGCAGAGAGAGAGGGAGACACAGAATCGGAAACAGGCTCCAGGGTCCGAGCCATCAGCCCAGAGCCTGACGCGGGGCTCGAACTCACGGACCGCGAGATCGTGACCTGGCTGAAGTCGGACGCTTAACCGACGGCGCCACCCAGGCGCCCCAATGTTTGTTTATTTTTGAGAGAGCTCGAGAGAGACAGAGCATGAGTGGGGGAGGGCCAGAGAGAGAGGGACACACAGAATCCAAAGCAGGCTCCAGGTTTTGAGCTGTCAGCACAGAGCCTGATGCGGGGCTCGAACTCACGAACCACGAGATCATAACCTGAGCCGAAGTCAGACACTCAACAGACTGAGCCACTCAGGCGCCCCTATGTGTTTCACCTTATTAGAGTTTGCCACCTCCAGGTTACAAGCAGCTTGTACCAACTTTGGGCCAATTGCCTCTAAAACTTTCTCCTTAAAAGTTTTTTTTTTTCTTTACAATAAACTTACTAGTGTCTTCCCACCTTTACCCCAATTGCCCTCCAATTTAACCCAAGACAGTATTGACTTCTCAATAACTTACATACTCAAATACTTATACCTATACTTGAGATTGGCCCCATGTCTTTACCCCTTTCTTTTTCCTCATCTGTATGTACCTTCATATTAAAGATTTGTGTCCGGTTGCTTAGCTTTTTGTGATTTCTAATATTATTCTCTACAATGTCAAGTATTATTCATTCACTGAAAAAAAAAAGGCTGCAGTATGAGTTCTGGTAGACTGTTCTCCCTTTTTTATTATACTGAGTTTGAGTATTTGAATCTTGTGCCAATTTGAATATAATATGCTTTTTTGATTAGCATTAGTATCAAAAGTCCTGACCCCTGGGATTGAGAAACAGATCTTGTAAATGTCTTCCAGGGTTCTTTGTATTTTCATTTAAAAACTAAGAAGGAAAGATAGTGGGAGTGGTAATTTAGTTTAAAATTGTTTCTTTGTTCCCTTTAGGAGATCAGCCTGTGGATGTGTGTGGGAGTGTAGGTGATAAGGTGGAAAGAAGGGGGGGATGTAAATTTGCTTCTTAGTTGCTACTTTTTCATTTCAAATTTTCCTTTATCAGTCTTTTCATTCTGATAACTGTGATTAGTGTGTTGAAACCTTTCAAAGTGACCTGAGCTGTTTTTTCTTGTCTAAAAGTGTGAAGTCTACAGAAAGACCACTACTGGGCTTCTCTCACTTGGAACTTGATAGAAAGGCTTAACTCTTCCTGTGTAAATGCTCTCAAGTCTATGCTATTTTCATAAATTTAAAGTGAAAAAGATCAATTTTTGAATTTGGTTACTATCATTTGTATATATATGAGTGTGTTTACAGATGTTTATAATTGTACAAAAAAGCTCAGTGTCTAGATGCTTTAGGGGGCAGGGGGAAAGGGGTGGTTGTTGAATGAGTATAGAATTCAGTTTTGCAAGATGGAAAAATTCTGGAGATCTGTTTCAGAAAAAAAATGTGACTATGCTTAACACCACTGAAATGTATCTTCAAAAATGGTTAAGAAGGGGCGCCAGGGTGGCTCAGTCGGTTCAGCGGCTGACTTTGGCTCAGGTCATGATCTCATGGTTTGTAGTTTCAAGCCCTACGTCAGGCTCTGTGCTGACAGCTCAGAGCTTGGAGCCTGCTTTGGATTTTGTGCCTCCTCCTCTTTCTGCCCCCCCCCCCATAAATAAAACATTAAACAAATTTTAAAATGGTTAACATAGTATTCACCATAATTCAAAGGAAAAAGCCCAATATTTAATCTAGGCAAAAATGCCTTCATCACAATGCCGTTGCTTATTGAGTTTTGTGTTGAAGTGGGGCATCTCTTTCTTGTTTGAGAGGTTGATCTGCAGTCACTTAAGAGTGAGATGGTAATAGGACCTACCTCATTATTTTGTAGAGATTTAAGTGAGATGTATTTGTGTGAGGTGCTTAACATATTCTCTAACTATACACGTGAAACCATTGCTATTACATCGAGTACAATAAAGTGAACTGTAATTTATTTAATTATATAGAATGCCGTAATGAGTAAGTGCACAAACTCAGTGCCTAATTACATGTGTTTGGGAAATGTGAATTCCTTACACTCTTTGTGTTCATTAGCTTTCTCACTTCTATATGGATAAAATAGTAAGGTGTATTTTATATGGTTGTTGAAAGGATCGAATAAGTTAATATGAAAAATACATACACAGTGTTTTATGTAAGTGTCATCATTATCTGACTTTGGTGATTTAGAATGTAATGATAGTTTGGATGTTAGTGGCTTATAATTTAAAGTAATATGTATTTTAAACTCATTAATTACTCCCAATTATTATTTCTTTTTATTTAATACTGTCTCCCGTAATGGATCATTTCAAAGCTGTATCTATCAGGTGTATAACCCTTACACATTTCCGTAAAGTGTTATGAGAAAGTTCATAGAATCACCTGTAACTAAGCAGAGATGGGGGAGGCACCTAAGAAGCTAAGTTCTATCCAATGAGGAAAGTTTTTTCACTGTGTATCTTCCAGCCAGTTCCCTCTGCTACAAATACCGGGTGTTACTGTTATGATGTTTGTTTTAAGTGGATACCAGGCTTCAGAGAAGCAGTGATAGTACATTCCAAGACCCTATGGTGAAGATATTCGAGAAGATGTCTAAATTTTTGAAATAAGAAATGTTCTTCCATTAGAAAAGAATGCTTTATTAATTATCCTTATATGTTTACATTTTTAGAGCCTTTAGAGTATTTTGTGGAGCTTCAGAAAAAGAACCTGATGCCTTCTGAAGTTTTCACATCATTAAGGCATAGTGACCTGTGCCAAAAATAGATGAAAACATGCAAGTTCTTTATGTTCATGTTTTTGAGGTGTGTGTGGTGGGGCAGGAGGGGGTGATTATAATCCTTATTCTCTGTCCAGACACCTTACATCCTGCTCAATCTCAGGGATGCAGGTCACTTTCTTATAATTACAGTTTGGGGCTAATATGCCTCTTTGAACATGTTGAATTCTTACTTAATGTATTGATTTTTAAATATAATTATAATGTGAATTTAATTTGGTATATGTGTTGGGAACATGTGCTATTCCTTGGCAAATGTTTCCTTAAATTATATGCTTGTGCATGTATTAAAGTGTAGGAAATTATTGTTTTACTTGTAACATGCTCAAGGTGTATTTTAATAAATATAGAGGAATACCCTGAGGCAGGGGAACAGTAAGATCAAAAGCTTACTCTGTTTTAGAAGATAGTTTCATTAAGGTTGATTATTAATTTAAGGATTTATTTTTGACTAGGAAGGGTGTGAGCCCAAGTAGATTACTTGAATGTATGTGTTTGTGTGTGTGTGTGTGTGTGTGTGTGTGTGTGTTCATTTTTTTCCTTTTTTGTCTGCATCCTGTCTTATTCCACTTCCCCTCCTACCTTTTTGTTTATTATGCCGGTGGGCTTTCATAGCACTTTTAAAAGCAACAGAGGCCCATGGTACTGTGGGTGCAGATTTCAGTCGAAGAACATGGTGTTGTTTTAACTCTTTGGTTAGTAAAGTGGATTAAAAGCCAAATAAGTGAAAAAAAAATCAAATCGACAAAAACAGACATCAATTATAGGATACTTATCCTCCCTGGATTTGTGTGATTCTTAATATAAATAAATGCAAGAGGAGATGTTAGAGATTCTTTATCAGAATATGATCTACATTGCTGAGGAGACAGAAATCTTTTAACAGTTGCCTTTGAGGAACTGTAAATTTCAACAATTATTCAGCCCATTGCTTTCAGCACCTTTTGTTGGCTTATTAGTGTATAGAACAGCAGGGTTGTAACAGGAGGAAGAGCCTCTGCATTTTAATTAGCTCCAAAGACAGTGTGAGATAAAAGCCAGGATTTTTGCCTCATTTTTATTTCCCGTTGGCTGATTAAGGATGCTATTGTGGGCTGAGCTGGCCTGACCTAATCTCAGTGACCACCCATTTATGGAAGGGGAATGGCAAAAACTTGCTCGTTTTCTGAATGGGATTAGGAAAGCACTAATTAGCAAACCCTGAAAGCCATGAGGCATGGATAGGAACACAGCACCCTTCCATAAGAAACAAATGCAGTCTGGGGAAACATTCACCAATTGAACCAATTAATGCTTGCATATATTAGCCACTTGGTGATGTGTTTTCCGGTTTTAATTACTTAACCATGAATAAGAGTCTGATGTTCCTCAAGCAGTACTTGTTGATTAAATAAATACTTCTGGCCTGAAGAGAGATGTCAGAACTTGAAGAGTACTAACGTTGATAAAGAGGTCTGTAAATAGTTGAAGAATAGATTCAAGTTGCATTTGACCTCAGCTGAAAGGGAGGTGGCTGGGAATATAATCTGCAGAATTTTTCCATCTTAAGTACAGTCAGATTTTAATTGTTAGGAGGAAAAACAGTCTATTTGTGGATCATCAGCTGTTTCTTTGTCTCTCTCTCTCTCTCTCTTTTTTTTTTTTTTGGAGTATCAGAAAACGAATTTTTAATTGTCAATTTTTTTTGTTTTTTTTTAATATATGAAATTTATTGTCAAATTGGTTTCCATACAACACCCAGTGCTCATCCCAAAATCTTTCTTTGTCTCTTAATGCATAATGCAGAACACCGGCTTTGGAACACAGAACTAGATCCGGGTATAAATCTCTTTGCTGCTAAATAATGTGAAAATGAGGAGGGATCCCTGGCCGGCTCAGTCAGAAGAGTATGTGACTCGATCTCAGGGTTGTGAGTTGAAGCCCCACATTGGGTGCAGAGATTACTAAAAATGAAAATAAAAAAAAAAGAAAGAAAAAAATTAGGAAAGGCACTTCACATCTTCAAGTTTCAATTCCTCTACTTTTAAAATAAGGACAGTATTATCTATTTTCAGTCATTAGTAGGCATGGCACAGTATGTGTAATGCCATGGATGATACCTGACATTCAGCAAGGACTCCAAAAGCGTTTGTTGTCATTACTGTTATTAATACTATCATTATTATCTTTCAACATGTCAAAAAAATTTAAGGCAGTATATGGAAGAAGTGAAAACTGAAGACACCTAGTCTTAGAAACTTTGGTCCTGGGGCACCCGGGTGGCTCAGTCAGTTGAGCATCCAACTTCTGCTCAGGTCATGATCTCATGGCTCATGGGTTCGAGCCCCACATTGGGATCTGTGCTGACAGCTCAGAGCCGGGAGCCTGTTTCAGATTCTGTGTATCCCTCTCTTTCTTCCCCTCCTCTGCTTGCACTCTATCTCTCTCTCTCTCTTCAAAAAATGAATAAACATTAAAAAAATAAAAAAGAAAGAAACTTTGGTCTAAAAGAGACAAAACTGGGGTTATTTGGTTGAAATGATACGGTGAGTTTCATGGGGGATTTCATGTATCCATTCTTCCACACCTACCTTGGTTGACTGAACTGGCCACTAGATGGAAGCATACATTTTTATTGGCTTTATATATGTAAATATATAGGTCTGTAATGAATAGATATGTGTATGTAAAATTTAAAAATCAGATTTAGTCAGTGCAATTGATAATTTTTAAAATCTGTGGAAAATTGAGACTGTATGGGAAAGGACAGCAGAGATAACTTAAGATTCAGGAAATTCATTTGTGGGATTTGTATATATGTTTATGATGAGTAAATTGGTAATATTTAAAAATAATTAGCAAAATATTTTGTTATCCCAGTTTAGATGACACAATAATAATTATTTTTTATTCATTTATATACATTAGAATTGCTTACTAAATAGATACTAAAGATTTATACAATGCTTAGTATATTCTCTCAGCCTAGAGGAACTGGCTATATTTTCAATAAGGTCCTTAAGTGACTATAATCACTAGTTTGAACAGTATCACATGTATGTGTATATCCAAAACTTGGGGTTTCAGATATGTGATGCCACTATTGTGGTACATGTTTCTAAAAAGATCTTTATTTTCTCATGATTAATTTCTTTTATGGTTTCTTTTCCATGTAGCTAGTGAATTGCTTTTTTTAGATTGATTGACTGCTTGAATTGAGATCCTCTGCTAGGTGCTCTGTTTAGAATAAGAAAATAGAGCTGCACCTGGGTAGCTGAGTCAGTTAAGCATCGGACTCTCAGTTTCAGCTCAGGCCATTATCTCATGGTTTCGTGTGTTCAAGCCCTGCATCAGGCTCTATGCCGACAGTGTGAAGCCTGCTTGGGTTGGGATTCTCTCTGTCTCTCTCTCTCTCCTCTCTCTACCTCTTCCCTGCTCATGCTGTCTCTGTTTATTTCAAAATAAATAAACTTTTAAAAAGAATTTAAAAAGAACAAAAAGAAAGATTTCTGCCCCAGTCCTCAAGGAGCTTACAAAAATATAAACAATTAAGGGGTACCTGGGTGGCTCAATCAGTTGAACATCCGATTGTTGATTTCAGCTCAGGACACGATCTTACAGTTCGGTTCATGAGTTGGAGCCCCGCTTTGGGCTCTGTGCTAACAATGCAGAGCCTGGTCTCTCTCTCTCTGCCCTTCCCCTGCACGCACACTCTCTCTCAAAATAAATAAAAATTAAAAAAATATATGAATAATTAAATGATATATGTAATTTAAGTTATTATTGCAGAGAACAAAGAAATAGGATTAAAAACTTTGCAGGCAGAAATATCATCATGCTAGAGTAAGTACTTTAAATTAATGATATGTTTTGGAGAAGATAGAGTGAAGGGGAGGGGAATGGGAAAGAAAAGGGAGTTACAGAAAGAGAGGAGTGTGTGGATAAAGAACAAAGTGTGTTTGCACTCCAGTGAGTAATCTAGTTTTTTCCAGATCTGAGGGGAATTGTGGGAATTGAGGTTTACAAAGGTAGACTTAGGTCAGGTTGTGGAAGGTTGTAACTGACAGGCTAAGTGGTTTGGAATTTATCTTAGAGACAAGAGGGAATATTCAGCTTAAATGGCCTCCATCAGTTGAGAAGAGAAAAGTAGTTTTATGCCAATTTCTCAGTTTTGTAGCTTCGTTGAATCCCCTTTTCAAAGTAAGTGAAGAAATTTAAGGGAAAAACGGGATTTGGTGTTAGGCAAACTTCAGATTTGCATTGTTAAAACGTAATGGGGGTATAGCTTATCTTTGCTGTCATTTATGAAATTTACAAGACAACCACATATTGTGGTCTTGAAGAAAATCTTGGGGAGAATTCATGTTTTGCCTGTTTTTTAATGCAAAGCATTACCCTATACATTTTGCTTACCTCATTCTTATTTCTCTTCTAATACAAGAGTAGATTTCTTAGTTGCTCATATTAAGTGAAGAAAGGCTTCCAAAATGTATAACTATATGTAGTAAAATACACAGATTCAGTTATATATGCTGATGAGAACAAAGTATCAGTCAGCACAGGATTTGAGTGGAACTAAAATTGGGCAAAGGCTGATACGGAGAGGAGACAGAGAGAAGGGCCAAGAGTTGGTTACAATGGGTGAGGGATTTGGAGGCAACGTGAAGATAGGGATTGTGCTGTCATGTGCCTTAAGCAGGAAGTTCCATCGAGGAAAGTAGGCTGCCTGTAAATCCAGGGAGATAGACTTCTGGAATCCTGAGGACCTGTCAGTCAGGCTTAACGTCTCCTGGTTCCTGATCATCTCTGTACAAGGAATTCTCAGACAGAGTAGAGGCAGGCCAAGGTCAGGATCTAAGATAGACATGGACACCAATTCTAAGGAAACTATATGACTGAGTGGCTTTTTCCTTCTTTTTCATGCATCTTTAGGTAGCTTTTCAGGCCTCCACTTTGGGGTTCTGGGAAACACTGATTCCAAGTTGCATAGTGTAGACTGGAGATCCATTATTTTGCTGTCACTGCTATTTCTCAATACTCTTCCTTAACCCTTTGCTCTTGATTTTGAGACCCTACACCCTGCTGTAGCAGTTCTAATGTGTGTATTACATTGAGTCAGTTCTTCTGTTTAGTACTTAATCCATGCCATATCCTAGTATGATGAACCAATTCTGATTAAATTTGGGATTAAAAATACACTACCACAACAAAAACACACAAAGGAACAAGATTAGGCTGACCTATATATGTTTATGTAATTTAAGGATTTGTTATGTAAAGGTCTTTATGCTGCTTTAAAGCAGGTAGAATTTTCAGGGTCAAAGTTGAATGTTGGGGTGTAATGGTCCGAAATGTCACATGAATTTAGAAACATAATTATGCTCACCACTTAGGTGCTGGGACTTTTTTGTTCCCTTTTACATTTGTTGCTGAACACCCAGGGCTAAGGAAGAGGTTGATAGATTACTTTCAGTGTTCATATAATGGTATCTTCAACAATTCTGGTTTTCCTTGATCCCAATTTTGCTGACTAGAAAGACGTGATCTAAAAGTTTTAGCTTTCAAAGGTTATTTATTTTTGAGAGAGAGAGAGAGAGAGAGGAACAAGAGAGAGAGAACATGCACATGTGCAGGGGAGTGGCAGAGAGAGAGACACAGAGACACAGAGACAGAGACAGAGAGACAGAGAATCCCAAGCGTGCTCCTTGCTGTCAGCACAGAGCCTGATGTGGACCTCAAGCTCATGAACTGTCAGATCATGACCTGAGCCCAAATCAAGAGTCAGATGCTTAAGGACTGAACCATCCAGGTGTCCCTAAATTTGGGATTAAAAAAAATATATATATATGTATATATGAAGTTATATATATATATATTTATATATATATGAAGTTATATATATATTTATATATATAAAATTATATATATATTTATATATATATGAAGTTATATATATATATTTATATAAAGTTATATATATATAAAGTTATATTTATATCTCTAACGTTATATATATAAAGTTATATATATATATATAAAGTTATATGTATATAAATAAAGTCAGGAAACTAAAGTTTAGAGAAATTAAGAAAACTGGTGGTCCAGATATATACAACTAGTTAAAGGACAGAGTTGGGACTCCAAAGTCCAAATCTCATTCTCTTTATCCCTTGTGCCAACAGTGTCCCTAAAGAGGACAGGGAGGCATGTTGGTTTTATCTTTATGAAGCCAACAAAATTGTCACAAAATTATTGTTTTACCTAAACAATTTCCCTTTATATATCAAGTCATGAAAATAGGAGATAATCTTTCAAGTGCTGTTTATAATAACAAGTGCTGTTTATAATAATTCAGAGGAATCAAAATGTTCATTTAACTGGCTTTTGTTGTCAGAACTAGCTGGGAAGAGATTTGATTTAAATATAATTTACCAGAATCTCTTTATCGTATAGATAAAGATGTAAAGGTGAGCTGAGACTGAAAGACTTATCCCAGACACTTCAAATTTTAGATGCAAAACCATCTTCCTTGATTCTCAAACCAGCTCTTTTTCTGCAAGATCCCATATCCTCCTCTCATTCCCATGTTAATGAAAATTTAATTTACATTAGAAGGACCCCATGCTCACTGGGAAAATTACCAATCAAATTGAACTTTCTGGTTCTGATTTAATTTGGTGGCATTGGTTGACATGGTCTTTGGCTCTTGGGAAAGAATTATTGAAAGCTAATTTTAACTCAACGAAATATAATCTAATATAAAATTTACCTTGAGCAAAAAAAAAAACTAAATTATTTGTAAAGAGGGACTTTACATTTGGGATACAGTATTTGTTTATCTTAGGTTACTAGTAAATTCTCAAATGATGTATCTTAAAAAATTACAATTGGTGCTGTTAGCTTATATTAGGTAAAAAAAAAAAAAAAAGAAAAAAAAAGTAGAAGAAGAAGAAGAAGAAGAAAGAAAATCAGCAGTAGGGCTTTGATAGGAAAACCATTAGACGTGATCTCTTCACCTGTTAAACCCAGCTGTCCCTTCTGGGATTTGGCTTTGTGTGCTGAGAACCATTTCTATGAAAATCTAATGAGGAAACTCTAAACTGTTGGTGACAAGACTAGCCTATTTTACAAACCATGCAGTAACTAGGATCAGGTATCAGAGTTCAAATTCAAGCCTCTTTCTATGTTTCATATATTGAGTTTGGTGGTATTTTGTAAAACTATCTATCCTTCTTCCATTGCCAAGCTGAGTAATCGACTGGTCTGTTGACACCATCTGTCTAAAGAATCCACAGCCGCTACCATGACTTTTGGTTCAGTTTTCAATAGAAACACATTCCATCAAGAAAGAAATCTTTTTTTTTTTTTTTAATTTCCTAAGTTGTGAATCACATTGGAATTTCCCTTTCTTTCAGTTTTCAGCCTTTCTTCTTTCTCTTTCTCTGTTCCTTTTTTTTTTTTTTTTGCTTTTTCTTTTTTCTTTTCATTTTCCAAACACATTTCTTTAATGTGTTTCAAGAGAGTTGAGTACTGTGGATTTTAAGGATACATTAATAGAAATTGATACATTCTCCCATGATACAAATATAATAAAAGATGCCTATAATGTTTGAAAAGAATTTATGTATAACTCATGTTAAAAAAAAATAGTTCTCTAATTGATTCCACATTTCTTATTAAACAGCCAGAGTATTTTGAAATTAAAACAGCAAGAATATTTTAAGAAAAATGCTTTTGATTTGATGAATACTTATGGTTTCATTTAGGTAGCTCATCTACTCAGTCTTGTAAGTTTCCTTTAGACCTAAATAGTATAGTGCAGCTGATATGTTTTATGAGAAAAATGTAATAGACACTGAATGCTCTTTGAAAATGACATTTTTAAAAATAGATTAAATTTGCGTGTACTTCATGGCCACCTCAGACATCATTATTTGGAACAAATACTTCAGAAGTATTCAGAGAGCTCTTAAATATTAAAAACCTGGTATTTATGTAACATCTTTTATCTGCTCGAATCAAATTCTTGAAGTAGTACTATATTCTTAGTTCCCTCTGGAAAATATGAAAAGTCTCCCAAAACTCATCCATATTGCCTTTGCTATATTTTATATGTATGCTTGGAAATGTGTAAAAACCTGTGGTGATTAAAAATAAACCTAAGACATACATATTTTATTTTTTACCTTAAGCTGTTAAAAATTAAGTTAAAGAAAAAAATAACACATGCGAACATTTAAATAATAGTTTGAGTATTAAGTTATAGATGACAAAATGACGTAGTATATTTTTGAAAGTAAAGAAGGCATGGATTTTACTGGTCTGGCAGGACTTCCTGGAAGAAGAGGACATAAATAGAAACCTGAAGGTGTTGGAGAAGTGCAGAGGTGATGGTGTAAAATTCCTAGTAGGGTCTCTCTAGTGACATAGTCCACAGGAGGAAAAGCTTCATTTAATATAGGGAAATTAGTCGATCGGGACTATTTGCAAGTGAAAGAAATCCATGTAATAACAAAGGGAGAATTCATTGATTCATGTGCTGAAGCCATAGAAAATGCTTTGGTGGGATCAGATTTAAGGGAGAAATAGAACAAATAATGAAATTACATCGTGTGCTTTGGCTTTCTCTCCTCTGTTTCCTCTTGTGTGGTTCTTACATTTTTCTACTTTATAGACCATTCTTTGTCATACAGGAGCAAACATGATGTTTGGCAGCTCACAATCTGATAGCTTTCCCTGCCAAATCTAGTTAGGAAAATCCCAGGGAAGGGTTCCAATTGTCCCAGCATTAGTCATGTGTACATTCCTGGACTAACTAGTGTCACCAGCCTGGAGCCCATGCTCACCATTGTGGTCTATGAATGGAGCCTATTACCTGAAGAATGGAGAAAATGCATGCTGGCCAATGACTTTCCCAGTCTCTCAAAAGAAATCACCACCATGGACAATTAATATGCAGCCGAAGAAACTTTCTATTTGTTGCGGGGCGGGGAGGGAGGTGAAATGAATTATTTCAATAATCGGTGGAAAATAATGAATCATGAATAAAATTAGGAATGCTACTTGGTGTCAAATTCTTTTATGTGGTAGTGAGCTTATAATTCTAGTTAGGACACCCCTGACTAGTATCATGTATGTTTGTTTCTCAATTATAATAGGATTACCTTAATTACTACTTTTTAAATTTTCGACATTGGAAAATTCTTAAGCTGTTTTAAGATAAACATGCCGACCCGTTCTTCATGTTCATGAAAGAGATGTCACTATTATGCTATGTTTGTTTAATAGACCTTTGAAGATAAGCTCCTGACACTACTTGGAAAATATTCAAAGTACAGCTTTATTGATGCAAGAAGGAATTCTAAAAACTCCAGTGTGGACTGTGGTCAGCTATGTGGCTCCAGTGTATACTATGTGGTAACTAACTCATATGACGAACAGCCACATCCCTTGCTGTGAATAAAAAGAAAGGGATTTACCAGCTTTTTAGATATTTTAAGTAATTTAAAATGTCAGTAAAAAGCATTAGATTTTTACCTGCTTATCCAATTTTATTGTCATAGGAATTCTTCTCTTTGTCTATTGGGTCTGTAGGTTTCTCATTTCACTTTGTTTTAGGAAGGTTCGAGGGATATCAGGATTGCTGCTGTTGACCTGGCCTCTTTAATTATCCATTTCAAGTTTTTAGGGCTGACCCATTTACCAGCATTGGGACCTCTTTCTCTGTGCATCACTATGTCTGCGTTCATTTTCTTATGTTATGAGCTGGTGGTTCTCAAACTTCAGTGTCTGAGCCAGACCTCAGACCAGTTCAGAAGGACGAAACTGAGTCCTGGGCATTTCTTATAGCAAACTTTCCAGGTGATTCTGTTCTACACCAACTGTTTTTCCTTCTTAATTTTGTTGTTGCTGCTGCTGAGAAAATAGTGACATACTTTCTGCAAATGCATTCCACTGATAAACTAGCAGTATCAAAATGGTAGGGAGAGCTTTGCAATCAGATGACCCAGTTTCAACTCCTACCTCAATTACTAATTGACTAAATAACCTTGAATGAGGTACTTGACTCTGTTGTTCTTAGTTTCCTCTGGGTAAACTGGGAAGGATAAAACATCCATTCCATTCACAATATATACAGATATCAAATAATTATGTTGTACACCTGAAACTAATACATTATATGTCAGTTATATCTTAATTTAAAAAATACAGCCATTAAAAAAAATCAGTTAAAAGGAAGTTACTCTCCATAGATAGATAGATAGGTAGATAGATAGGTGGATAAGATAAATAATATTTCTGGAAGACAGTTTCCTCATTACTTCCACAAAGATTTTTTGTCAGTGTAATAGTTATTTGATCATTCTATTACTATGGTTATTTTATGTTGTAGATAATATTAAACTCACTGAACACATCATTTAGACTTCTTAATCTATTATGTTTTCAGATTTTGGAGAAGTGATATTTAAGCAACAATTATGCTTAGTTTTGTTCTTTAAAAGTATACAGGAATTTCACCTCAATGTACCTTAAACTTTGGAGGGGTGGATATGGTTTAAAGTTTGAAGACAGCTTTAATGATAAAAGTTGTTCATAACATCATGTAATGTTGTATTGTTATTAATCTGAAAATCTGTTGCTCGTTTTATCCAACATCAAAGAAGGAAAGCAGAAGAGATCCATCATTATATAAGTATATGTTATGTTTGCCACACTGGGTTTATTTAGTAATCGCTCCTAAATTGTTTAATCTATGAAGCTGATATTACCAACAGTTCCTCAAAATATTGACACTTGCACTTTGTTGATTCAATCATTATTTACCATATTCTAAGTGAGTATAAAAAGGGAAAAGCCTCCTTGGATTAGGGGAGATTAGGTGAAGGTGATTTAGAAGTATAAAACTTCCAGTTATAACATATAAGTCATGGAGATGAAAAGTATAGGATAGAGGATATAGTCAATAATATTGCAATAATGTGTGGTGACAGATGGTGACTAAACTCAGTGTGATGAGCAGTGAGTAATGTATAGAATTGTCAGTTCACTGTGTCGTACATCTGGAACTAGGGTAACATCGTATGTCAGTTATATCTAAAAACACACAGAGAGGGGCGCGTGGGTGGCTCAGTCGGTTAAGCGTCCGACTTCAGCTCAGGTCATGATCTCACGGTTCGTGAGTTCGAGCCCGCGTCGGGCTCTGGGCTGATGGCTCAGAGCCTGGAGCCTGCTTCCGATTCTGTGTCTCCCTCTCTCTCTGCCCCTCCCCTGTTCATGCTCTGTCTCTCTCTGTCTCAAAAATAAATAAACGTTAAAAAAAATAAAAAAAATAAAAAAAATAAAAACACACAGAGGGAAATATTCCACTGAGGTAATTAGTGTATAGTTTATTATTTCTCTTTACCTTTACTTAGCCTGTTGTCTCCTATCTGTACCCCTATTTTGAGAAATAAAATACTGTAAAATATAAAGTGACCTAATAACCGTTTATTAACATTTTCCCTTATGCATCCAAAAAGATTGCATGTAAGGGGCACCTGGGTGACTCAGTTGGCTGAGCATCTGAGTCTTGATTTTGGCTCAGGTCATAATCCCAGAGTTGTGGGATCAAGCCCCGCGTCAGGCTCCACACTGAGTGTGGAGCCTATTTGGGATTTTCTGTCTCTCCCTTTGCCCCTCTCCTCCACTCACGCTTTCTCTCTCTAAAAGAGAGAGAGAGAGAGAGAGAGAGAGAGAGAGAGAGAGAGAGATTGCATTTAAAAATTCAGAAGCTTCCAATGAAAATCATACTTAGCTATCTTCTTGTTTTTGTGTGAAATATCTCACTCATAACTCCATGGATCTTTAGCAAAGCTTAATAATAGTAATTTAATTCTGTCTGCAAACACCAAATACTTAAGTTGTTGTTTATTTTTATTTTCATGTGCAATGGAAAATCAAGTTTGTGCCCACATGATTTTTATGTAAAATAATCATTTTCATATGTTTGGCTTTGGGTTTTTTGAAAGACAGACTTTAGAAAATGTGAGGGCTTAAAATCTCCACATGTGTTGCTGCTAGACATATCACAATGGGCCGCTGTTTCAGTACAACACATGCATCATTGAATATGCATAGTCAGATGATACTGAGCTTCCCAAGTGGATTGGCTGAGAATGTCCAGGAAGGGGAACTCACCATAGATTTATTTGACTCTACTACTGTGATAGGCATTTTCAATTACCCTGATACAGAGTCAGGATAAAATATGTTATGGTCAACCTTACTTTGCTATCATGTTTCCAACATTCTGTGCCAGATAATCAGCAGTTTGACCAATATGTGATGCCAAATAGTTGCTAGGAGGACTTTTGGGTATTTTATATATGTGTAGGCTTGTGTGCTATGCTGGACAGCATTCTTTCCATCCTTCATGAATGTAGCTGAGCTTCTCTGATGATAGCAGTTATAATTTAGTAGCATTTACCTTGGGGGAACAAAGCTGCTAGGAATTCAATAATGCTTTAAAGAAAGCATATATTGTATTGATCACAGCAACAACTATTTTCTTATATTTTAGAAAAGTACATTTGTGGGCATAGTAAGTTACTGTCTTTAGTTTATAGTATAGTGGTTGATACAGATTAGGTTTTTTTTTTTTTCTAATTTAAAATTCTTTTTTCTAAATGTTTATTATCTTGAGAGGGAGAGAGATAGAGAGTGAGCGGGGGAGGGGCAGAGAGAGATGGGGAGAGAGGGAATCCCAAGCAGGCTTTGCACTGTCAGCATAGAGCCCGATGCGGGGCTCGAACCCACGAACTGTGAGATCAAGACCTGAGCCGAAACCAAGGTTGGAGACTTTTACCAACTGAGACACCTAGGCGCCCCCGGATTAGGTTTTGAGATCCACTGATGTGCACATTGGCACAAAATTCAGGTGATTCCAGCTTGTTGGAATAGGGTAAGAAAGTCTCAAGTGATTTACCAAAAATTAGATCTCAAAAAAGACAATTAACTATTCTGAGCCTTCCTTTCTTCATCTGTGAATATTTTAAAATAAGAATGTCATGGATATTCATTAAGATAACATACATAAAGACTGGCACCTAGTTATACCTGTCATAAAATTCATTTTTATTTACCCTTGCCAGTAATGCACTATGATCTGAAATTTACTGCTATATCATGTGAATTAAACTTCTTTGTCAGAAAATGCATGTGACTCACATAATGTAGAAACTTGTACTTTATTGATGTTGTTGAGTTGACCTAGAAACAGCTAATAGAAAGAATAAAATTGAAATTTAACCAAACTTGATTCTTTACTTTCTTTTTACTAAATTATTTTTTAAAGGTCAAAGAGTTACTTTGTCATTTAAAAAAATCAGTATTTTATTAAAAATTGCATTTCTGCAATTACCATGAAGCATCAAGCTTTCCATTTTATGACTCCTGAGACTTCCACCTAAGTTGCTAATTTTCTTTGAAGTCCTTATAAAATTGTCATATCAAAGTCGCTTGTCATCATATTAAATCTCATGGCCTTCCAAATGAGATAACAAGTAAAATTTTTAGAAATTCATTGATATTTTTCTAATGGAACTGTAAAAGTAAACTGCATTTAATAGATATATTGATTTCCCTCCACCCTAAGTTTCTAGACTTAAATAAGAGAGTTTATTTAGTTGCTTTCTTATTTCAGAATGATTTGCAAGTGTGTGATATGTCCATCTTTGGAAGACAGAGCAGGTAAACCTCAGAAGAATTTTGTATGGGGGTGCCTAGGTGGCTTAGTCAGTTATGCATCTGACTTCGGCTCAGGTCATGATCTCGCAGTTTGTGGGTTCAAGCCCTGCGCTGGGCTCTGTGCTGACAGCTCAGAGCCTGGAGTCTGCTTCGGATTCTGTGTCTCCCTCTCTCTCTGCCTCTCCCCCGCTCATCCTCTGTCTCTCAAAAATGAATAAATGTTAAAAAGTTAAAAAAATCATTTTATATAATGTTGAATGCTTTTATTAGATATATTTTTTGTGTTTTTTATTTTAGGAAATTTTTTTCAATTATATGTGGGAATTACTTTTTAAAATGAAATAAAGTAAAACACGGACCAACCCTAGAGCTATGAACACCACTAAAAAATAACAAAGAAAAAGGGTTATCATTGATTGTTTGCTTCTAAATAAGATGTGTCAAATGTTGTCTTCAGATCAAGAACACTCAATTTCCAAGTCCTGTTTAACTGAGGGAGGGTTTTATTCTCTAGCTTTCTTTCTCTTTTGGAAGGGGGTGCAAAGAGGGAAGGTTAGGTGTAAGGCAAAACCAAGTCATGAGGAGGGAAGCAAGGTTTTAGTTATTGGAACTGGGTTTGGCTTAGCATAATAAAACCATAGCCAGCTTTGAGGATGGGTTGGAGTGGGAGGTAGACAAGGGTGACCAGGTCATAGCAGAAGAGCCATACAAAGCTGACTTGACAAAGCGTCACATGTCCTTAGATTTCCCCTGCCCACTGGAGGCAGTGGTCAAGGGCTCTTTGTGGTCCTAAAACTGCAAATAGGGGTTACGTGGTTTCTGGCAACTATGAACAGTATTGACCGAGAAGTGGATTAAAAGGATAAATGAAAAGCAGTCACTGGGAAGAGGAAGAAACCTGGATACCTAACCTTAGTTGCTTATGTGCCAGATACTCTACTAGGCAATTCACATTTGGCCTTGAGGACAATCCTGTGAGTAGGCGTTTTCATTCGTTTTATTTCATTTTACAGATGAGGACATTGATAAGCAGAGAATGGCATTGCATAATTTACATAACAAGCATTGGGGTGTGGATTTAAAGATGTAGAATAAAAAGCGAGTTGTGTGTAATAACCTAGGCAGATGATTCATTTACATCGGGATCTATGGAGAAACCAGATGTGATGAAGTGTAGCATTTATCCAGGGAAATTAATTGATACTTAGTGGTGTTTTAGAATGTGAAAACAATTCATTCTCTAGTTGCTTCTAAAGAGATGGAGCTCTTAGAAAAAATGTTGGTTCAAGATGCCAATGTTATTTAAATCAAAACAATATGTTTTAATATTAGGACTCAATAGTTACACTGTACAAATTCTTATTTTCTGCTGGAGAAACACAACGACTCAGCTTTGTAATGAAAGCAGAAATAGATCAGGTGTTCTCAAACCATAATTTGCATCAGAATTACTTCTGATGCTTGTTAAAAATAGATTTTTTTCTGGCACCTGATGGGCTCAGTCGGTAAGGGTCGGACTCTTGATTTTGGTTCAGGTTATCTCAAGGTTCCTGAGTTTGAGCCCCAGGTAGGGCTCTGTGCTGACAGTGCAGAGCCTGCTTGGGATTCTCTCTCCCTCTTTCTTTGCCCCTCCCCCACTGTGCTGTCTCTGTCTCAATCAAAATAAATAAATAAACTTAAAAAAATAGATTTTTTTAAAGACTTAATTCAGTATAGGGCGCCTGGGTGGCTCAGTTGGTTGAACATCCGACTTCAGCTCAGGTCATGATCCTGTGGTTTGTGGGTTCGAGCCCCACGTTGAGCTCTGTGCTGACAGCTCAGAGCCTGGAGCCTGCTTCCGATTCTGTCTCCCTCTTTCTCTGCCCCTCCCCTGCTTGCTCTCTCTCAAAATAAATAACATTAAAAAATGTAAAAGAAAAAAAGGTAAAGACTTAATTCGGTAGATCAGGAGTGGGGGACCCTGACATCTAAATTATTAACGAGACCCCTCTTCTCTAGTTCACTGGGGTGCTCCTCAGCAGTTAAGGCCCATTGGATATAATTGATGACTTTCACTGTGATGGATACGGGTGTTTAAGAGCTGCAGGTGTAGGTTTCCATCTTTGCCTTTTGTATTTATCCTCACTTAACAGCAGATTAGAACTGTGTCCTCTCCCATAGTAGCAACCAATTATGTGTGACTATTTAAATGAAATTAACTGAAGTAAAATGAAACAAAAGGTGAGTTCAAGTGCCCCAACACCTCATGTGGCTCGTGATTACTTTATCAGGGAGCACATGATAGAACATTTTAATCATTATTGCAGAAAGTTCTCTTGGACAGCACTGGATTGGAATGTAAGAATAATGAGGGGTGCCTGGGTGGCTCAGTCGGTTAAACATCAACTTCGCTCAGGTCATGAACTCATGGGTCGTGAGTTCGAGCCCCACATTGGGCTCTGTGCTGATAGCTCAGAGCCTGGAGCCTGCTACGAGTCTTTCTCTCGCTCTCTCTCTGCCCCTCCCTCACTTGCACTCTGTCTCTCTCTCAAAAATAAACATTAAAAAAAAAAAGAATGTAAGAATAAGGAAATCTGGCCCCATTGTAGATTTTATAATGTTGAGAATTATGTTTTAAAGTTGTCCCTATGAAACTTTCTTTAAGTAGGAGCAGACATTTTCTTTACAAAAGGAGCTGCCCTATTAAAAAGTACTTCTAATTAAATAACAACTATTGTATGGTTTTTTTCTCTCTTTGAAAGGAATAAACATGCTTACAGAAGATAAATTACCTAAATGGTTTCAGCTTGTACTTGGAATGTAATCATCTCAAGACTCTTTTTATGTACATGGGATTTTCCCACCAAAAAACTTGCTCCCAAAAACATTTCTTACTGTGCTCAAAGAAGTAGGAGTGCCCTCAATATTTCGTCACATTATAAAACAGGTTTAAAGGTGATCTGCAAACGTAAAGCTGTGGTCTCAACAGCCTTCAGGATTTGTCCTTATGTTGCTATATTACATCAGCATGTTTTGTGTGTCATCAAAAGCATTTCTGTACAAAATGTACATGCAGTTTAGCATTAAATCTTAAATATACCTTTTAGCTAGCATTTTCCTGAACACATTGACTATAATTTATAAATTATCAAGTATAGTTATCTTAGGAGATACACAGTGTAACTATAAATTATAACTTGAAACTATAGTTCTTGAAATAAAACGTTCTGGGAATGGGATGGAAAGAAACCCTGCTCTGCGCTCTTTTTAAAATATCATCTGTTGAGCTTCAAGTTGCTTTTTAAAGTCTCAGAGTTATGTCATACTCAATGTATGAAGAAAATGAAATTTACAATGTTGGTTTCTTAAAGTTAAACACAAGTTTAAAATGAAAACAGCCCTAAGCTAGCTTTCTTCTTGTCTCTTAGATCCTGAAACTCAGAGCTGTTGGACCGAGTTGTGTGAATTCTTCCTTCAGAATGCTTCTTGGGTTTTTCATTTATTTCATTCCCATCACCTTCGTTGCCTCACATCTAAGCTGTGGGGGTGATTATCTTAACAGGTGCTGGGGCCCCCTCTCTACTCCGCATCCCGCCCAGCCCTGTGAGTTTAATGCTCTTCAACAACATTTCCATCATGTTATTTTACTTCCCAAAATCTTGTAAGAACTTCTTTGTTGCTAATAGGCTAGAATCCAAAAGCCTTTTTCGAACATTTTTAGATCTTAATAGTTTGGCTACAGATAGCTTTTCAACTCCTAGTTTCTATTAGCCTTGGACCGAACCTTTCGTACAAATCATTCTGGGCTTCTTCGTATCACATTATTCTGTTCCTTCCTTGTTTACCCCATTTGGAAGCATCCTTCCTACTCATCTGTGCTTATCGCTTGCTTACGGGTTGAATTGTGTCCCATGAAGAGTTGATAACGTTTTAACTCCAATATCTGTGAATGTGGAGATTGTTTGGAAATAGAGTTGTTGGAGATGAGCAAGTTAAGGTGAAGTCACTAGGGTGGGCCTTACTGCAATATGACTGTGTCCTTATAGAACAGGGAAATTGAGGGTGGGGGGTACCTGGGTGGCTCAGTCGGTTAAATGTCCGACTTTGGCTCAGGACATGATCTCAAGGCTTGTGAGTTCGAGCTCTGCATTGGGCTCTGTGCTGACAGCTCAGAGCCTGGAGGCTGCTTTGGATTCTGTGTCTCCTCTCTCTGCCCCTCCCCTGCTCGTGCTCTGTTTCTCTCTGTCTCTCAAAAATAAATAAATATAAAAAAAAATTAAGAACGGGAAAATTGGGACACAGAAGCAGAGACACAGGGACACTGCCATGTGAAGATGAAGACAGTTTGGGGTGGGTGATGCAGTGGAAACCAAAGAACTTCCAGTAAACTCCTAGAATGTAGGAAGAAGGCATGGAGCGATCCTCCCTCACAACCCTCAGGAGCTATCCCTGCTGCCACTCTAATCTTGGACTTCTAGCCCCCAGACCCGCGAGACAATAAATTTCTGGGTTTCTTAAGCCACCCTGATTGTGATACTTGTTATGACAACACTAAGAAATAGATACACCCGTTATTCTGTTGTCTATTTAAAAAAAATGTTAGTGCCCCTCTTCAAGAATATGATGGTCTTTTCTGTGGATGGATCTACTCTCTACAAAAATGCAAATATATTCATAAACCCCAAACTTCAAGTCTTTTAAGGAGCAAAGAACTTCTGACCAACCCAAATCGCATCCAGCCCCCCGTATCCAACCAAAACCCCATCTTCTCTGAGAAAGCAGTTTGCTTACCTAACTTTCAGCTCTTGTTTCTTCTTTGGCGTTTACTCTGTGTATTTTGCTCTTGGTACTTCATTGTGTGCTTGTTGGAGTCTGAGCTCTTCAACATAGGTAGGGCCCTCCCCACTTGTAAACACTAATCTTTCTAGGGCCTAAACTCCCAGATCGTAAGGTTTTGTAAGACAGAGTTACTTCACCAGCGTTGCAAAGTAATTATATACCTAAAGTACAAGGAGATCACGTGTTCACCATTCTAATAAATGCCTGGAACATACTAAGTGCTCAGTACTTAACTGCCAGCTATTGTTATTGCCTAGTATTAATGTCTGCTAAAGTACTTCTCCACAGAAAATCACTTGAACTTCCTGCTTCATCAAGGGAATAATTATAACAGGTTACTCCACTCAGCCTGTGCGGAGTCCAGCATCCAGGGGAAAGTAGGTGTGAAAAGAGGTTAAAATAAGAAGTCAGGGAAGCAGGCAGTGCTGCATGAGTCTCAGCTCTTTATGAATTTTTGGGAGGTATTGTGCAGTATGATATGATATTGTGCAAATATGATGATATATGTGCAAATGTCTCTATAAATCATTTAGGAGCTATTTACCCCCTCTGAGCTTTTCTTTATTCATCCAGAAAAAGTAATTATACTTGTTATGAAAATTAGAACCTCTTCTAAAACTGTGTCAATTTTATATCTCTGGGCATGGCCACAGAAATTTGCATCTATTTCCAAGAATTCACAGACACTTAGAAGCACATCCTGAACAGGCAAAGAATACCTCTTCTTTAGTCTTTTTTTACAAAAGGTTTCACTCCTAACCTCATGTTTGTAGGATTCAGAAGAACAGGGTTCCTGTTTCTGGCTACCAGGAATGTTTTATTTACTGTCAACCTTAATCAAATATTTTCGATCTGTTGACTAGTTTTTCTTTGTTTGTAAGGTGTGAGGCTTGACAGATTTATCTGTTCTTATTCTAGCTTTAACATGGTATATTAATCTCATTTTATGGATGGAGAAACTGACCCAGTAACTGAGGTTGGTAAGGTAGAAATTTATGGGCTTAGGAGAAAAGCCAGAATATTCTGATATGAATCCACTCCATTCTCTTCTCCCAACTTCCATTTGGAACCAAAGTGTTTCCTTTTCCTAGTTTTTCTTATATGAATTTGAGAGTTAAACGAAACAGAACAAAACAAAACCTTTGGGTTTATGATGTTTATTCTTATACAAGGTAAATTCTTAAACAGTTGTACTGTTTTATACATAGTATACTGATCGCATAGTTTACTGGTCACATGTCCAAATTAGGGAGTGGGATCCCTACTCCCATGGATCTGAATCTTTATCGGTTAGTACCTGTTAAGTTTTGGGCTAACTACTTAATTTTTGTGCCTCAGGTTCCTCATCTATAAATTATGGATCCTAATAGGACCCACGTAGGAACATTTTTGATTCCATTTTAATACAGCTAATGGTTGGAATATGAATATGTCTTAGCTATTCTCTTCTGACATTCAAGATTAATGAGATAATTATGAAAATATTAGTTGTGTCCTTCTGAGACGTTTTGAGAAAGTATTATGTTTTTTTTTTTTTTCTAATAAACACACCAGCATAACTAAGTAACCATATAGAAGCAAGTCAAACCGTGTAAGGATTCTGGAAGTTATATAAGGTGGCAGTGTCACTTTGAACCATCTCCTATGCATCCCATGCTCCATAAACATTTCGATTCATCTTTTTCTTTTAAAAAACTTTTTCATGTGCAAAATCCACGACTCTTGTAGTTCTGTAGGATTTTTGCATTTTCTTGGGTGTCAGGTTTGCAAAGAGAGATCAACATCTTTAATCTCCAAGACCACAAAAGTATGGCTTTGTATGTGTAGAATGGTAAGAACTCAAAGAAGGGGCTTGCAGTCAAGATGGTGTTTTGTGTGTTATGGATTAAAGCTATTATGAAGTGAAATGAAAACTCTAGAAGCTGGCAGAAGCTCCCCTTCAGCTCTGCATGTGAACATACAGCCTGTTGCAATGGTTACAGTGAAGCAAAAACAAAACATTAGAAATAATAGTCTGCTTACACTTTGCCAAGAGAAAAGTTTATGAAGGGAAAAGTCAGTAAAAATACCTGATTCCTTGAGTATTTTCTTTATTATTATTTATTCCTCTACTTCTCTCCTTTTATAATCTCATTTCATTCATACAAGTCAAAGTAATCATTTTAAATTTTTATGTGCATATCTCTAGATAGATATGTATATAGATATGTGTGTGTATATATGTATTTATATTTGCAGATATTTCTTTTCAAGAACATTACACTCATGTTTAGGTTTAAGGCTTTGTTATGTGTGTGTGTGTGTGTGTGTGTGTGTATACATATATATGAACAGTTTTGAGTTCACAGCCAGATTGAAGGGAAGGTGCAGAGTTAGAGATGTCCCATATACTCCCTGCCTCCACAAATACATTTTCCACCAGAGTAGTACATTTGTTACAACCGACGAACTTACATTGATACATCATAATCACTTCAAGTCCATGGGTAACAAGATCACCTATAACTTTACCTTTATTGAAACGCTGTGCTTTCTGTGTATTAAACATCAACTAGTATATTGACACAAATCTGTTGCTTTACATGGTACCCTTGGGAGGTCTTTAGATGTTATGTATCACTAGTTGATCACATGGATGAATTTATAAGACTTGTAGCACATCTGTAATACAGTTTAGTGACTGATTTCATGTTGTTCCTTTTATATATGTGTGTGTGTGTGTGTGTGTGTGTATCTATATATGTGTGTGTATATATATATATTCTTTCTTTGTGTGTGTGTGTGTGTGTGTGTATATATATATACCATGTGCCTCTTTCTCTTTGTTCTTCTTAAAATCTCTGTATGTGCTGTTAGTTCTTGGCTTCCATATACAAACTGTAGAGCCAAGTACAGAGTAATTGCTCAATAAGCACTTGTGGAATTGAAATAATTTTACTTCTGTGTATCATTTTGGATGATTTTCTTCTGGACCTCTGCCATTTACCAGTCATCATTCTCATGGTTTTAGAATTAAACCAGGTAAAGAAAGCAAACAAGTACAGAAATTACTATCGGTTTCCTCCTTGCATTGGATTTCTGTCTGTATTTCCACATTGGGTAGACTGTTACATTTTTGTATTAAAAAGCATCAAATCTGACAATAATGTGGCAGTTTATTTCCTTCATTCACTTTGTCTCACAGCCAACATTTTTCTTATTTGTCTAATAAGTTGACCAAGAGCTGACTCTTCTTTTTCTGTCCATGATGTTTACATAAGATGTAATACATTTTCTGTCTTAGGACAGAAATGTCTTAAAAAATTGTATCTTAGGACAATTTGAATATACTTTTTATTTCATTTGATCAGTAATTTTGGTACCAGTTACCATGATGGATATTTCTGATAGGATGTTGTTGTTTTTTTAATCTTATTTAATCTGACTTTTTAAGGAGAGGGGGTATCCAATGGCCCCTGGAAATGATTGAAGGAGATTTTTATTACTAAATTTGAGAAGGTCACGGTTAAACTGGGTTGAGTTGGTCAACCTAAGAGGATTTCTGTATTTAAAATGAATGAGCTAATTTCACCTTACTAATTTTGTCTTCATCAGTAAATAAAAATACATGGATTTTTCCATATACTTTTCCTGGGAAGTTGTGTTCAGAGAAAGAGATTACTGTTTTCACACTGAGGATATCTATTAGAAAGATCTTGGGACTTGGTCCTAAAATGATGCTATATATCTGATTATCTAATAAATCAATCTTTAGAATTATTTATGCTTGTAAATTATATGTTTAAACATTAAGTTGTTGGGCTAATGGATAAATAAGAATTAAAATTTGAAGCTTTTCTGGAGCACCTGGGTGGCTCAGTCAGTTAAGTGTCTGACTCCAGCTCAGGCCATGATCTCACAGTTTGTGAGTTTGAGCCCCGTGTCGGGCTCTGTGCTTACTGTTCAGAGCCTGGAGCCTGCTTTGGATTCTGTGTCTCCTTCTCTCTCTGCCCTTCCCTTGCTCACGCTTTGTCTCTCTCTCTCTCTCTCTCTCTCTCTGTCTCAAAAATAAGTAAACATTAAAAATCAAAAAAAAAATTGAAGCTTTTCTTTGAACAGAATTAACAATGTTTAAAGATATGTTTTAGTTTAAAATCCCTTAAGGAATATAATCCAAAATAAAAATAGGGCATTTCACTAGACATCAGCATTTCAGGAAGTTTTGATCACTGTGAACCAAACTGAAGGCACAAATAAGCATATTTTAAAAGGTGATATGACTAAGAATGTGACATGAAAGAAAAATCAGATATTTAACTCATTTTCCAATTTTATACCTTAAATAATTATAATTTTGAAGTAGTATTTTAGAAGGACAATGTTTGCTTTCTCTTTCTCTCAATAAAGTTTAAAATGTTTAAAAATAAGTAAGTAAATAAATAAACATCTTTTAAAAAGGTGTATTAACATACAGAATGATAAATGCATATACACATCATAAAAATTAAAGAAAAAAAATACCTTAGAAAAAAGTGACCCTATTCCAAAAGGAAAAAGAGAAGAAAAAAAGCCAAACTTACTTTCAGAAGAAAAGAAACAGAACAACAGATCTGAAATCAGAGAGAGAGAGAGAGTGAGAAAAGATGGTTTTAGAGTTAGGAGATTTTTTTGGGAGATTTCTTTTTGTATCAAAAGTTGTATATGTTGATATTTCATGTAAGGTACTTTTTCCATTAGATCAATCACACAATAGCTTTGTTTTCGACTCATGAGTTATTTACTTATTCTGTTAGAGAATGAAGATTAGGGAGTATATTTTAAGTTAACATCTGGAATACACTCTAAGTCCCCAGATTTTGTATGTCAAGTGAGAGAATCAGTCTCTCAGTGTCTATTATTGGGGTGCTCTGTAGAATATATAAGGTCTAAATTCAAGATACAATGAGAGAGAAATAGGGTAGATACAGGGGAGGTGAAAATGACAGTTTGCTAATGCGTAAATAAATTTCTTTAGAAATTCTTGTACATGTCAGAAGTACTGACTGACTTTAAAAATAAGTGAAGTTGACTGCATTCCTATAGGGATTTCTCAGTAATCCTTTAAAAGGCTGTTTTAAGTATTTGTTTTCCTAAAGTGTAATTCTCTTTAGGTAATTATCCATAAAATTACAATTGTATACTCCATTTTGACAACATTAATTCACCTAGATTCAAGGGTTCTCAAAATATAACTTAAATATGACTATCTAATTTAAGAAGTAAAGTTGCAAGCCTTATTTTTAGTACTTTAATTGATTTTAGGTTATTGAGTCAGTAAATTAATATCTATAATGTACAGATTCTATAAATGTCTAATGCAAGTCATTAGAGAAGGCATGGATAAGTACTACTTTACATAATAACTTAGAAAAACTTCATATGGTTAATGGATTGTATTACATCCCTATTTGTTTTTACGTACTTTTTTTAATATATGTAAATCATAACCCTAGTCACATAGAATGTTCTTTAAAAAAATTTATTTATTTTGAGAGAGTGAGGGAGCAGGGGCAGGCAGAAAGAAAGAGAGACAGAGAGAGAGAGAGAGAGAGAGAGAGAGAGAGAATCCCAAGCAGGCTCTATAGTCAGCATGGAGCCCAACATAGGGCTCGATCTCATGACCCTGAGATCATGACCTGAGCCGAAATCAAGAGTCTGATGCTTAACTGGCTGAGCCACCCAGGCACCTCTACATACTTTCAATTTGTGACTTAAAAATATGATCTTAAACACAAAAATCAAGTGAATTTCAGGATAGAAATTTTTCCCATGGAAATTTAAATTCAGGACAGAGGAAGTTTGGTAAGCAAGGTTTCTTTCATACAGTATGTGTATTTTTGAGTTGTAATTTCAATAAGAAAGTCCACTCATGTTCTTTATATTGAGGTTATAGTTGGCTTAAATTTATAACCATCTGCAATTTCCATGTTATATATAAAAATGTGAAATGTAGATTAATGATTACAATTTGTGTAATCCGTCCTAATATGTTGAAACTCTAATATTATGATGAACTATGTTTCCCAGCAATAAAAAACATTCACAGGACCACCCAAATACTGTTTTTCACAGTTTAAAATATTGTTCAGAATTTCTTGTCTGTGAAAAGATGGTTCTAACAGCTGAAATAAGCTATTATATTTTTAGGCCTATTTTGGTTCATTATGGTAGGTATTAGTAAATAAAGGTTTATTTGTGAATTTTGATACCTCGTATATCTATAAAAAGTTTTCTTGGGGCACCTGGGTGACTCAGTCAGTTAAGCTTTCGACTTTGGCTCAGGTCATGATCTCAGTGGATCTGTATGGGATATTTTCCATAAGGAACATGGACACGTCATTATAGAAAGCTTTAGACAGACTCGAATTCTGATGATTGTTAGTTGAGCAGTAAGTTGGGTGGGCTAAATGCTCTAGTTTTGTTTTTCGTCTCTTTTGATGGATGTTTTGCTGGAATTGTGCCAGATCTTGCCAAGAAATGTGTAAATGGGAAAGAATCTTGAGTTGAGTTCTCAATCCAAACTAGAGACTTGCTTAGTTTGTAACTTTTCTTACAAATTTAGAAAAAAAAAAAAAAAGTAACTGATTTCTGTATAAAATAGTAGAAATCCTAATATAATTCCAGGAGAGGATGAAGAGGAGAATCATAAAAGTAAATATTGGTGTTTATGCCAATTTCTAATACTACATTAATGGTCACAATCAAGGGTCAATGTAATATTTAAGGCATTAGGGGTTATGCTACCCTATAAAATAGAGATATTTTTATACTCATTTTACAGATGAAGAGACTAACATTCAGAGAGGTTAAGCAATTTATCTGAGTTTACACAGCTAAGAAGTAAAAGAGTTTGGGTTTGAATCCAGGCTCTGAGTCCATTCTCTAGATTGAAGAAACTTTCCCTACAAGTGCTACATTAGTTTATTTTTTCATTTTTTGTTTTTGTTTTCCCCTCACCTAAGCTATTTCTTCCTGGTGAATTTCAGGCTGTTAAGGTCAATATATATATATTTTTTAAGTTTATTTATTTTGAGAGAGAGAGAGAGAGAGAGAGAGAGAGAGAGCGCACGCACACACACTAGTGGGGGAGGGGCAGAGAGCAAGAAGGGGAGAGAGAGACTCCCAAACAGGCTCTGCACCCTCAGCTCAGAGCCAGGGTGGAGATACAATTCAGAGACCATGAGATTATGACCTGAGCTGAAGTCGGAGGCTCAAATGACTGAGCCACCAGGGCATCCCAAGGTCAAGGATTATATCTCATATTTCTTTGTGTTGCCAATGCTTAGAGCAATTCCTAATACAATATATGCTTAATATATAGGTAAACTAAGGAATAGGTGAGAAAATTTAGACTTTAGCATATGCAAATATTTTTATTTGAAGAAGGTAGAATTCTCCTGTTTGTATATTAATTGGAAATTTTACTACAAGGGTGAATAGGAAGCATGAACCCAGCTAACTGACTTCAACCCTACAATCCGTTTAGTGACAGCTCAGGGAAAAATCCTGCCTGATTTGAGTGAGTTGAGGTCATTTCTGCAGCTAATGCCTTAGTAGCTTCTGCTGTATTTGGGTCCCCTGACAGAAAAGTTTATTCTACTTACACTCCATATTATTAAAAATTGGAGCAGGGGGGAGAGCAAACGATATTGTTTTTTTTAAATTTAACTTATTCTACTGTCAGTCTTTTTCATTTCTCTTGGGACAGAGCCATATAATATTAGATTCTGTAGGAATATTACAAAAACACCAGGGATTCACTTCTAGAATTCCATTTTGGGCAATTTTGGTAATCATTTTAGGTGATAACAGATACTATCAATGACACTCAGCTGATTTGGGGGATTATTTAGGGAGAATTACAATCATAGGAAATTAATATGAAACAAAGTACCTAAATAAAATGCATGATTCATTAATCATGTAGTTGTTTTAGTGCATTCTCTTTCCCTTGTGTTTCTTTCCTCCATATAGTTCCAGGTGAAACTATGTTTTTTGTTTTTTTGGTTTTTTTTTTCCATGATATGGTCTGTTTTTATATTTATTCCAATGATGAGTGAGTATTTGGGAAATGTGTATGAGTCAGTAGTCTACTCGCTACACAGTGAGTAATTAATGGATGCTGTCTTCTTATTTTTAACAAATATCTCCTTGTAGGATGAAATTCTGACAGGAAAATTACAGGATTGGTGCCCACGATAAGATTTATGTTAATAATTGGAGGCTGTATGCTCCTTAAAATGTAAATGGAGCTTGAACAAAAAGGTTAAGAGGCAAAGGCTCTTTTAAGAATATAGGTGTTCTTTTACAAATACAGGTTTGTTGTCAAGGCAGATCTAAATCCCCCACCCCCACCTAGGACAGATGTCACCAATTGTCTGTTAATATTCATTGTGCATCTGTCAGCGAATTACTGAACTTGTTACTCTTGTGCTTTTAGTAATTTTACAAGCATTTCTGTGCTGTAAGATGTTTTCATAGGACATATGATACAAGTGGATATTTTAATCATTTAATGGTTTCTAGTTTTTACCTACCGAAGAATATGAAAGAGAAATTCAGATCAAAATAAGACTGTGTTAATAAAATAAATACTGTTTCATTCAATCTACTAAGAAGAAGCAGACTTGAAAACATAAACAAGACCCTGAGACGAATGTTATTGCCATGCTAGGAAAAAAGAGTAGAAACATATATATGAAAAAAGAATAAAATTACATATGTGTGTGTTTTGCATATCTCAACAGAATATTACCAAGATCTGTCTTTTAAATAGTTTCTTGCTTGAGGTTCTTATAGAAGTAATGTTTTAAAGGGGGGAACAGTTTACATCCAAGTAAGAGTTTGGTTTCCTCATCATAAATCTCATGTGACTTTGATATATTTCCTTGAAATACTTAGCACTAATGTGTCTATCTTTTTCCAGCTGCGGTTGTGTAAATATTTAGATATTTCAGTCACTCGTGTTTATATTTTATCTTCCAACTGGGCAGTTGTTGAAGGAATTCTGCCTTGCCCTTTTCTCCGATGTTGGCCTTGCCTAAAGTCAACTGTGTTCTATTCCCAAGGTTCTACCAGGATTCTTGCCGAGGGCTGCTGACATTATCATCCTTGTTCCTTGTTAAAGCTTCACTCTGCCAGTCCCTTTCTTCTTTTACCATCTCTTCTATGTTACTTTTCTGTTTCCTGTGAAAAGTTTGTCTGAAAATAGGAAGTTGGTTTTACTGAGTGTAATAGAAACCTTATATCTTATAACATAAAACAAACAAACCAAAATAACAACAAATTAACGTTAAATAGAGTGGTGGTTGTCAGGTGGCTTACGGGAACTCAGAGTTTATGATAGAAGAGAGAAGTCTTTTTATGAATAATGAACCAAGAATATTAGAGAGAGAGGCTTTGTGACACAGTGGAGGTGAACACCTCTTCTAGGGAGGAAGACTAACCTACGTTCTTCTGAGAGTCACATGTAGACTTCTGTATTTGACCTTGGCATAACTCTCTAAAGTTTCCCTTTACGAAAATGAGTCAATTATTGATAGAAGATGAGAGGCTTTTCCCTCAAAGTATGGTGGTAGGAAAAATTAGAGAACCAGTAATACTGAATTTTTTAAAGATCTTTGTTTTTTTTTAATGTAACCTCTACACCCAGCGTGGGGCTTGAACTCACAACCCGGAGATCAAGAGTTGTATGCTCCACCACCTGAGCCAGCCGGATGCCCCAGTGATACTGAATTTTCATTGTGCAAAGAGTTGTGTAGGAACTGAGGTATTAACAACTGACAGTATAAGGATATTTACTCCAAAATTCAACCTCCTATTTAGAGAAGATGACGCAATAGAAGAAAAGCTTTATACTTCCATTTGTTCATCATCAAACTCTTTACTGAGCAAAAGGAATATGCAATCATGTGGTTTACAGTTAGGTGTTCTCTGTATGCATAGGGAGAGAACAACAGATGCCACCACGTGTGACTACTTCTTGTTTTTATCATCCACGTTTTCAAAAATAAGCGTTCAAAAAGAACACTTCCGGTGTTGGAATCCAGAACAGACCAAACATGTTTCTCTGTGGATTTTAGCTAATTAATCCTAGCAGTATTTATGGAATAGTTGGGAAGAGCAAGGGTTTAGAGTTTGACTAAGATTGAATCCCAGCACTGCCACCTTCCAGCTGAATGACAGCTGAGAGTCTCACTTCCCCCATATGGACACCAGATATCCAACGCCCACCTCATAAAGATGTGATGGAGGAGATGATGGATAATAAATGCTAGTTTTCATTTTCTTTCCTTTCCTTTCTGCTTAGACTTGATAATAAAGAATAATTTATTACAGTTTTTCTGGTGATGAAATGATGGCCATTTGTAATTTTTATTGTGGAGGTTAACCAGTTACTCATTATAAATATCACTCGGGAATTGGAAAGTTCCTTTTCTGAAAGTTATACATTATGAGGAATGTGGGATTTCTATGTTTTTTTGTTATGATCTTCAAAGGTATCAACTCTGTATTTAAGTAACTTTTTTTTTCTAACCCTAATCATTCTTTCTTCATATTATTATATGCTAACAGAGTATATTTTCTTTGGAAATGTGTTCCTTAGAAAAAAATTCAGTAGGATATCCTGAAAAAAAGAAAACTGAAGGGTTCAACGGCCAAATAATTTTGAGAAGTGCTGCATAGAATGAATACCTTTCTTTGTACGCATCATAATGTGCTTTAGCAAGACTAAAGACCCTGAGAGCTGCAGGTCTTTTTTTTTTTTTTTTTTTTTTTTTTTTTTTTAGCAATACATATTAACAATCTGGGGAAAGTGGATTCCAAGGAACATTTTTGAAAATTTAGCCTTTAGTAATACAGAAGCCATTTTATTGCTGAAACTCTTTTACTCAAAACTGCCGTGCTAACATTCCGGGGAAAGCTGAGGCCTGTGTTCTCCGTTCCCAGAAGTCACACTAGCTGTGGCCCAGCTATACGGGACTGCAGGTTACAGACACAGAGAGTCTTGAGCTCCACTGTACTTCAGTGGAGTCTGGGTAATCTCCAGGTTCTGTAATTGGCTGTTAATTCCTCAGTACACTGTCCCTAGACAGTTTTATTCTTTCCCATGGTTTCAGTCTCCAGATTGACTCTCATCTATGGCTCAAGCTGAGATTCTTTTCTGAGGTCCAACTTGGATATTCACTTGCCACCTTGTCATCTCCATTTGGATATTCAAGAAGTATTCCAGGCTCCTCTGTCCTTCCTCTCACCAGATTTCACTGTTTTATTCCCCACCTTCATTGGGATTGCCCTTCACCCACTGCTCTGATCACAAACTTGGAATCTCTCTACCTTGTGCTTCCTCTTCATCCTCATCCTGTGCATTGTTCAATTCTGTTTTATCCCTTATTGCCAATGATCAGGCGCTGTTGATTTTGTAACTATCTCTAGATTCTTTCTTCTGTTTTCTGCTCTGTCAAAGTCCAAGTTTTCAGAATTTAATTGTTTGAAGAGAACAAAATTTCCTGACCAATGACCTTCTAATTTAGCCTGCTATAGTCCAGTTTCATACTACCAGTAGTGAGCTCTTTAAAAACAAACTTCGGGGCGCCCGGGTGGCTCAGTCGGTTAAGCGTCGGACTTCAGTTCGGGTCATGATCTCGTGGTCTGTGAGTTCAAGCCCCACATAGGGCTCTGTGCTTACGGTTCAGAGCCTGGAGCCTGCTTCAGATTCTGTGTCTCCTTCTCTCTCTGCTACTCCCCTGCTCATGCTCTGTCTCTCTCTGTCTCTCAAAAATAAATAAACGTTAAAAAATTAAAAAAAAAAATAGAAAAAAAAAAACAAACTTGACTGTGCCTAAAATAATTAAATGTTTTGTTGCCTTCAGGTAGATTCCAGAACTTTGGCTTGATACACAAAGCCCACCACATTATTGCTTCTGACTACTTCTTCAGGCACGTACTTGCTAATCTCTGACATGCACCTTATACTTAGGCCATACAAACTCCCTGAAGGTCCCACAAGTGTATCATGTTTTTTTGTAGCTGTGCCTCCGGGTGAAATCATCTCCTTTCTTTTATTCTTGACTTACTCTTCAAGACTCATCTCAAATTTTATGTGTCAGGATGCCTTCTCTTCCTTGCTCAGGCAGTTCTAAGTGTCCCCTCTTTGTTTTTTCATAGCAAATTATACATCTCTATTTCCTATCTGAAATGAACTTTCAGAATTTAAAATAAAGATAGGCTTTATTAATTAAATATATATTACCCCAGTAGTTGATTCTCATTTGCATCCACCCTTCATAATTACAGTCAAAGTCAAGGCTGGTAATATAATGTTTTATTTTCTGAAATTTTCTAGCATTTGCAATTGAGTAATCTAAAATCTAACTTAAATTTCATTTGACTTCAGTATAGCCTTTGTGAGAGGATATGAGTTGCCAAGTTATTTTTTCCTCATGTTGCTGGTTTATTTCTTCCTCCTTTAGAACCCGGTTTCATTTAAAGAATTTATGGTATGTCATATACCATGCATTGAACTAAAGCTGTTTCTCAATATTTCAGATTGCAAAACTATTACTCAGTATTTCAGATGATACTTTTTGTTATTTCAGGATTTATATAAGCAAATGCTCTTTTAATTTCATCATTCATTTGTTCATTTCATTGAGAAAATAATATTAATTGTAGTAATTACAAATTAGAGATGTACGTCAGCCCATGCAGAGTCTACGAAAGGTTGAATAGTATGGATATGGTTACAATTTAAAAAATAAAATCTTTAATGTCTCTTCACAGAATACATGATTATTAAGCCTCAGATCATTCCATTCAAATAGGTCTTCTCCATCAGCCCTTCATTCATTTTTTTTTTCATTTATTCAACACATATTTATTGAGTACCTACGGTGTGCTCAGCACTCTGCCAGGCGTAAGAGAAGCAACCATGAGCAAAATCAGACCCATAGATCTTATAGACTAATGGGAAAGATGGTATTCAAAGCATCAAACAAGAAAATTCAAATTGTAATTCTGATCATTCTTACCAACCTTAACTATATAGTGGTGTTTAGGTTTATAAACGGGTCATTTAATTTTTGTGGTAAGATCAGGGAGGACAGAGATTTGAAAGGAAAGTGGATATTAACTAGGGTAAGATCCTTTCCAACACAGACCCTGCGGCAGGTGTAGGCCTGTGGCAGAAGAAATCACAATGTGTTTGTAAAGTAACACAAGGTGGAGAAAAGCAGAGAAAGAAGTGGAACAGGAAGAGTCTGGAGAGCCAGATAGGGGAATGAGCACACTCTTGTAGATCTTGTTAAAGACTTTATCTTAAGAGCAGTGAGTTTATTTTAAGAGCCCCTGAAGTAGGGGAGAACCCAGATTGTATTTGCATTTCAAAGCCTTCATCTGGCTACACTGAAGTGAAGCTATTTAAGAGCTTTCCTAAATCCTGGTGGGAATTGATAGTAGTTTGATCTGGGTTGGTAGCTGGCTGTGGAGACGGAGAGGAGTAGATTGATTTAAGAAATAGGGGAAAGAAAGGGAGGTGTCAAGGAAGCCTGGTTTCTACTTTACATTATTCATTGAGATTGGATGACTAGATAAGATCAAGGTTTGGGGCTCAATTAAATTAAGCCTTGGGCTGTTGCATTTGAGAAATCTTTAAGAAATTTACATATTAAATCTTTCCGCGGCAGCAATATGGTAGGAATATTAAAAAATATGAATCTTTATCCCTGTTTCAAAAGTTATAATCTCATTGGGAAAAAATAAAGTACAGACACAGGAAATATTTAAATGATATGTACACTCAGGACTTCACTTATTAAGTAATCCATAAGGTACAGAATGTAGGCCCTCACCCAGGGTCCTTTTTCATTTTATGTTAAATTTAATTATTTAAACTCAGTTATATAACATTTCATCTTTGAAGTATATTAAATATTAACATATAATTATTGGTACCTAATGAAATTCATTCAAATTCTGGGAAAGTGTACACACATGCGTACTTTTATTATGTAGGAAGATATAAAAATCTATATAGAGAGCAGTTTCATCATGTATTTGAATATGAATTTCACTAGTGTACTGGATAGTTTTTTTAAAGTGTTGATTGATGTTAGTTACAAAGGAGATTCTCAGAATCCATACAATTATTTGTAATGCTCTACAATTCTCTCACACATTCCTCTGCAGAAAACAGGCACAGAATGTGGTCTGTACAGACAGGATGATGGGTTCTGAAAGCATTTGTGGTCAAGGGATTTGAAGAGCAGACAGAATGTGTCCAGGCAAAATTGAAGCAAGAGCACTTTCTAAGTGGAGGGCCAACAGGATTCAAGAATTGGAAGATGTGCTTAAGGTGGACAACAGAAGGATTAATTAGTAAATAGGGATGACAGGGTAGTCAGTATCATCGCCTGTTTACATAGTAGTGCTTAAGCCTAGGCTTTTATTTTTTTATTTTTTTTTATAAATTTCTTTTTTAATGTTTATTCATTTTTGAGAGACAGAGAGAGACAGAGCATGAGCGGGGAAGGGGCAGAGAGAGAGGGAGACGCAGAATCCGAAGCAGGCTCCAGGCTCTGAGCTGTCAGCTCAGAGCCCGACGCCGGGCTCGAACTCACGAACTGTGAGATCATGACCTGAGCCGAAGTCGGGCACTCAACCAACTGAGCCACCCAGGCGCCCCAAGCCTAGGCTTTTGAACTAAGTTCCGTAACTGTTTCCAAGTGGTAATATGAAGATATTTCATCACTTCTTCTGCAGGCTCCCGTCTTCGTCAGGAAGATTTTCCACCTCGCATTGTTGAACACCCTTCGGACCTAATTGTGTCAAAAGGAGAACCTGCAACTTTGAACTGTAAAGCTGAAGGCCGCCCCACACCCACTATCGAATGGTACAAAGGGGGGGAGAGAGTGGAGACGGACAAAGATGACCCTCGATCACACCGAATGTTGCTGCCAAGTGGATCTTTATTTTTCTTACGTATAGTACATGGACGAAAAAGCAGGCCTGATGAAGGGGTCTACGTCTGTGTAGCAAGGAATTACCTCGGAGAGGCCGTGAGCCATAATGCATCGCTGGAGGTGGCTAGTAAGTAAAACGGGCTTTTACAGCGGGAATGGTACATTGGGATCATTTGCCTGGAGAATGGTAATAAAAAGTCAAATCTGTATCCCAGGCTTTACCTGAGGAAAATTTCTAGCTTTCTATTTGAATACGATCCTCTACCTATTTAATTTTTTCATAGTTTTCATTGTAACTGGTTATTCAAGCTAAATTGGGATTTGCCCATAGTTGTTGAACCATTTTATTTTTAATTTGGAGCTGCTTTCTGTTGAACATTTTCACTGAAATCAATTTAGTTCTTCTCCTTTGTTGCTTTTAAATATATTGAATATCCGTATGTTTCTCTAAAAAGAATAGCATGGGGTATTTTTCACTTGTCTTCATTTGGAGAAATACTTTCAACTGGTGGTATAGATAAGGTTTTAAACTGTTTCTAATTCTTAGAAATATACTTCTGGTAAACTATAGCTAGAGAAATGTATGTATGTGCCTCATTCTTTATTATCTTGGCTGTTGTAGTGCACTGTGGGAGGAAAACCCGTGTATGTCATCCTTAGGTAGTTAATGGTTTAGTTTATATGCATAAATACCAAATGTAGCTCATTTGCAATGACCTCAAAAAGGATCTGTTGACTAATGATTAAGTTGTTATATATCTAGAGTCTAAGTGTGTAATATGTTTGAATACAAATTGGGCTTCTCTTATTTCCAATAAACATTTAAGAGGTAGGCAGAGGATTTCATTTCCTTGAAAGAATCATTCTGTGTATGCGTGTGTGTGTGTGTGTGTATATATATATATATATATATATATATATACACACACGCATATATATATATACATGTATATACACACACACATATATAAATATATATACACATATATATGCATATATATATATATATATATATATATATGAATTACATAGGGATTGGCTGGAAAGACAGATGAAATTTAGATCTCTAATTCACTTTACATAAAATTACAGGTGAACCTGAATACATAACTATATGTAAATTTATATATAATATTTTTCAAGATGATTGATGTTTTGATATAATTTATGTTCAGAATTTTAATTATATAATCAGTTTCATAATCTCTGACATTATCTCCATTATTCAACTAGAACTTGAATATATAGATCCACAGATAATTACACAGTTATACAAAGAATTTTGAAACAGATTTTACAACTTGATCAGATTATTAATGTGGAATCAGCTCCCAAGAATTTAGATGAGTTGATCACACTCAGAACTGTGTAGTACTTACAATGAGACAATGCCAAAGATGTCTAATATGAGCATAAAATTTAATTAGCTAAAAATGCAAATAACCATCGAAGACTATGTCAGCACTAGCCATTCACATTTTTAAAACATTTACTTGAAACTCAAGTTTATATTTCTCTGTTCACATTTACTTCATCATAAACTTATGTACGTTCTCTTATTGCCTTGATTCCCAGTGAAAATCTTAGAACTACATCGATGAGATGTATAAAAGTTGTAATCATAGTAGCAGGCTATTTTGTTTTTTTTTTTTCTTTTTCTCTTTTTCTTTATCCCAACTTTAAATGTAGCACAGGCAAAAGAAGTTTAAATGTTTTTATAAAAGGATGTATATATTTTGATAAAGTCATCTTTGAGGTTATGATATTAATACCTTTCTAACTTTTGACACGTTTATATTTAGAATGCTTATTCCCTGTCGAGATAAAATTAAGTTAACATTTGAAAACAAATTTAGAGAATCCCAAAAAATGATGTAGATGACCTAGGCCAACTCTAATTCTTGGTAGTTAAGAAACTGAAGACTAGAGGGAAAAACAGAGTCATTGTTTGTTCCCTGAAATTATAATTCCTTATAAATGAAGTGTATACCAATAGATATATAAAAGATCATCTTGTGTTTCTGTGTTATTTCTTACTCTACTTAAATTCTGATTATTGCCAGAATTTTTAGAAAAGGTTACACTTAAATAGAATGTCTAAATGCTTACCTTCTAGATCTTGCCTTTCTTTCTTTTTTTTTAAATTATTGTTTTTAATGTTTATTTATTTTTGAGAGAGAGAGAGAAAGTCAACAGGTAGGGGCAGAGAGAGGGAGACACAGAATCTGAAGCAGGATCCAGGGTCTGAGCTGTCAGCACAGAGCACAATTAAGGGCTCGAACTCATGAACTGTGAGATCATGACCTGAGCTGAATTCCAACACTTAACCAACTGAGTCACCCAGCCGCCCTTAGATCTTTTTTTTTTTTTTTAATTTTTTTTTTTTTCAACGTTTATTTATTTTTTTGGGACAGAGAGAGACAGAGCACCAACGGGGGAGGGGCAGAGAGAGAGGGAGACACAGAATCGGAAACAGGCTCCAGGCTCTGAGCCATCAGCCCAGAGCCTGACGCGGGGCTCGAACTCACGGACCGCGAGATCATGACCTGGCTGAAGTCGGGCGCTTAACTGACTGCGCCACCCAGGCGCCCCTCTTTTTTTTTTTTTTCAAAACTCCTTTAGTTTTACTTCAGATGATCAAGATACCCTTAAAGCACTGGAGTTTAGAGAGCTGTGTTTTTCTAATCTGGCTTTTGTGTAGCTATTTTAAAAGACATTATTAGTTTCCAGTTAAATTCTTTTTTTCTAAGCAAGACGTTCCATTAATTTGTGAGTCCATTCTGGGAAATACTCTTCCAGTCTTAGTCAACAAATACACCATCATGGAAGTGAAACCAGATATAAGATCATTATATAACTTTTACCAATAAAATATTCAAATACATAGTCCCTGAATGCATAAGTCACAAATTTTAGTGTGATACACCAAAATGTTTCAAGCTCCAGAGAAAAAAGAATATTATAATTTACTAAGTAAAATTTAAAGTACTTTAAACAATGCTTTAAGATCATACTCAGTAACAATTCATGTATGTATAAAGCCAGAATGTATAGATAGTGTATATTTAGCAAATATATTTGGATATTAATAAAGACAGTTTGATAGCAAAGATTTTTATTAGTGGTAATAATTATTCTAAACCCTGAAAAAAGTTTGAGTAGTGTTTGCTAACAACAGTTTTTATACTTGTTTAATTGCATTAATTAAAAGCATATTTTTATTTGGATAAATTGTATTATTTGGTTACATAAGTTACATGGGGAAAAATTAAGTGCTCTGAGTTAAAATAGATTTTGTGTATTTAAAAAATTTGGAAACTTATTTTGTAAACTCAGGCTTTAGTGCACTACAAATAGATATGTAGTAACTTAGTTCACATATATTTCAGTTATTTATTTTAGGCGATGGTTACTGCTAATTCACCATTCTAAAATATGTTTGCGTCCTAAAATGGAAGGTAGGCTTTTGTATGTTACATAAACCAGGTTGTGTAGGGGTAGGGGGTTGGTTGGAGGAGGGGAGGTCTGGGGAACCATAGGTCATATTGCTTGTAGGTTAAATCTGTAAGGTACAGTTTTACTTTGGTTTTATATTTTCTTGGAGAATATTACTACTTTTTTTTTTTTTTATTTTCCTAGTTTTGGTACCAGAAGTTCAATAACTATTCTTATTTTTCCGAAAGACAAAGACACAGGAAGGCAAAGATTGCATCTAATTTCTTAGTGATCCTGTAGCCCAAAGTAATAGCATTAACAAAAGTGTCTGTGGGCAACACAGGTTTCACAGCACAGTTGTTGGTAATGCTTTTAAAAACATTTATTTTTTGTGTTTCGTTTGCCTTTAAACCAAGTTTTACAGCTGTAACAACAACTGGATTTCTTGGTTCCTAACAATTGTCAATCTCTCAAACTTTGAAAAAAAAAAAGATATTGAATGCCATTTAAAATCTTCATTTCTGTAAAGAAAAGATAACAATTGTCTTTTGTGTTTTTAATATTTATTGACATTTACATAATGCCCCAAAAGGATTGCATTTATTATTTAATAGGATCGTTTATTTTTATTTTCTTAATTTACAAGCCAATTATAATCTGGTTAGACCCAGTGAAAAGCATTGGCCAGACTTTTGGTGCCTATCCTTGCCATGTAGTAAAAGCTGTATTCCTTCCTTGTCCTTGAAAAATCACTTTCAATGCAATTAAAAAGTCATCTCACACAATTAATATTCTAAAAATTCGAATGGTAAGAAATGTATGATGGTCCTTACACCTAAAGTTTCCTGAAACTTTTGGAAGTTTATCTCTGTACAGGAAAAGAATTTTTTATTCACAGTTGTATTTTTTTAATTTAGTTTTTAATTCTTACATTTCTTTGCAAACCAAGAATGATATATCATGATGGAGACATTAAATTGGAAAATTAAGGAGATATTGATGCTTGCTGTTTGTAAGATTTCTGAAAACTTTATCAAATTCAGTTTCAAACGAGGCTTTCTAAAAGGGGCTTGCAAGCAGTATTTTCTTGCCTGCCTTGTATTAACTCTATTCAAGAGTCTACTAACTGTTTAGGAAAATATTTTATGGGCCCATTCTTCAATACCCGCCATTATCACTCACTAAATTTAGAACTCCATTCTATGCCTGGCACAAATTGATAGCCCAATTCTTAGACACAACTTATATTTCACAAATAATTTGATCTTGGGTAATTGCATTGAATTTTAAGGAAAATTAATTTGAACCTTGACCCTCATGCTTTCCATCGTAGAACGTGGCCCTCTACGTCATCTGCTAAGCAGTGCACAGCCAGCATATGGCTATTTGTTTCCTATTTAAGCTGTTTTCTCTTGAGGAAAAGAAATTCCCTTCAGACCAGGCAGACATCTGCTCGCTGTCTTAGCAGCAAAACCAGGGAACTATCTTTCCTGAAAAAAAAAAAATCATTTTGTCCAATTAATCAAAGATTAAGTCTTCCCAGATTTTATTAACTGGGGTACATTTTAATAGTAATTAATTTGAGGTGAATGTTTATATCTTGAGGTAATATTTTCCCATGACTTTCAATATATCATCATCTTTTGTTTTTATTATTATTAAATGGTACTGCTTAAAATGATTTAGATTTTGACTTCTCCAATTTTCCTCCTTTGGGTAAAATGACAACTGAATTGACCATGCATGCTAAGTAGTCATGTGTTTACCTAGGTACAATAGAATGTATTCCCAAACTCTGGACCTTGGAAGATGGAAGGATTACTCCTAGAGGTGAAATGGTTCAGATGAGCAGGTAGAAGTAGAATATGCCATTATATTTTAAAATATTGATTGATTGAGTGTGTGTGTGCACACACACACAATATGACCTCTATTATGGTCAAACACTGGAATTATTTATACAATTTATATACGTGCGCGTGCGCGCACACACACACACATACACACACACACACACACACACACACACACACACACACACACTGTTCCCTGATAGACTTTTATCTTTGAAGCTGAATTTGCTGTATATTGCATCTTTAATTGGGGTGCCTGGGTGGCTCAGTCAGTTAACCGTCCGACTCTTGATTTCGTCTCAGGTCATGATCTCGGTTTCGTGGGTTTGAGCCCCACATTGGGCTCCATGCTGACAGGGTGGGGCCTACTCAGGAGTCTCTCCTCCTCTCACTTCTCATCCCCGTGCACTCTCTCTTTCAAAATCAATAAATAAAAACATAAAAAAAAAAATCTTTGTTTCCTCTACTTAATTTGTTTTGTTTTTTTAACTTGCCATTTTCAGGTGTTTCACCACATTCTAAAACCTTTTTTATATCTTATTTTTGTTTTCATTATTCAAAGAAAGAATGTTAAAGAGTCATTTAGTTTCATGAGTTTGTAATCTTTTACTTTCTGGCCCACTTATATTCTGAAATGAACTGATTCTTTCTTCCAGAATTGATTCATGATTAAATGAAATTATGCATATAAAGTATAGCACAGGGACTATCACATAATTAGAAAACATAAATTATAAATCGTAAATGTAATTGTTGGTGCTATTATTTTCATTACCTTTTTTCTCTTTACCTCATTATTGTCAGTTACCTAGATTCTTTTTATATAAAGGGGATCTGGATGCTTCTGAAAAATGGACTCACTTCATTTTAAATTTAATGACATATGTGTTGGGGCACCTTGGTGGCTCAGTTGGTTGAGTGCCTGACTCTCTGTTTTGGCTCAGGTCTTGATACCAGGGTCATGGGATTGAGCCTTGCATCAGGCTCTGTGCTTAGAATGGAGCCTGCTTAGAATTCTCTCTCTCTCTCTCTCTCTCTCTCTCTCTCTCTTTCTCACTCTCACTTCCTCTCCCCTTCTTCCTTGCTCACACACTCTCTCTCAAATAAAATAAAATAAATAAAATAAAATAAAAATGTGTGTTAACATACTAAAATGTAAGTACAATGCTTCAGGAATTAAATTGTCTTAAATTAATTTCTGGTTGAGTATGAAATGTGTTGAATATATTAAATTCCACCTTGAGTTGGGGCACCTGGGTGGCGCAGTCGGTTAAGCATCCGACTTCAGCCAGGTCACGATCTCGCGGTCCGTGAGTTTGAGCCCCGCGTCGGGCTCTGGGCTGATGGCTCAGAGCCTGGAGCCTGTTTCCGATTCTGTGTCTCCCTCTCTCTCTGCCCCTACCCCCGTTCATGCTCTGTCTCTCTCTGTCCCAAAAAATAAATAAATGTTGAAAAAAAAAATTAAAAAAAAAAAAATTCCACCTTGAGTTGAAATCCATGGTATGAGAAATTGACCCTTACCTTTGAATCCTCAGTGCTAATGCAGGACATTCAATAGTGTTGACTGAAATCATTTTTGTTGCAGCGACAAATGGAAAAATTCACTTTTATAACTTTTACAGTTGGGATAACATTCATGTATTTCCTAATGTATATATTTATTCACTTAAATAAAGAGGCAGTATTGCTAAATTCTGTGACATTTTTATGTTTACTTAAAGACTTGAGTGTTTACTGTCAATCAGAATATATTCTTTTGTTGTTGCCTGTCTAAGCTTGTGCTGCTATAACAAGAACGCCACGTACTGAGTGGCTTGTGCAACACACATTTGTTTCTCACAGTTCTGGAGGCTGGGAGGTGGAGATCCGGTGCCAGCATGGTCAGGTTCTGGTGAGAGTTCTTTTCTCAGTTTCTCACATGGTAGAGAGAAAGCTCTGGTCTCTTTACCCTGTGCAAGGACACCAGTCCCATGCTGAGGTCTCCACCTCCATGAACCATCAAATGCAAATTACCGTCAGAAGTAATAAGCTTACAGAGATCATTTTTACAAAACTTTGGAAACTTGTGTTTCATTTTTTATTACAGAACACTTTAAAAAATACATACGTGTTCTTGTAATATCATTACTGACAGTTAGCTACTGTTGAACGTTGGGGAGGTATCCTTTTAGATATCCTAAGGTCCCTATATATTCTCTGGGGAAGACTATTCCCTATTTACTAATATTCGGTCTTTGGTAGCCAAAAAAGGCATTGGATATGTTGGAACGCATATCTGTGTAATAAAGACGAATTGGAAAAGTTAGCTCTCTAGGTTGGATCTGACCAGAGAGCTTTCTTCTGCTGAATATTACTAGATACACCATCCTGGACAAGATTCAATCCAGTAATCACGGGGTTAGGGGTTACATATACCGTTACCAGTCTCATGAGCCACTCCTTTTATTTTCTCAAAAACTTGATTGCGTTCATACGTGCTGAAAAGTACTAAGATGATTTTTTCAACACTAGTTGATACTTAGATATAAAAGCCCCTTGAGGCTCCCAGAAAATCAATTCAGTATTTAGTTATTTATGAGAAATTCTTGGCAGTGTCTCCTCCTATCAAGAGTTCTGTCTGTAAAAAATATTAAAAGAACAAGCTAGATCTGGTTACCTCTCCAATGTTATCATATCATTCCTCCTTTTAATCGTCCTAATTTACTTAAGACTTAAATGCTAGAAGTCTTTCCCACATACACAGACCAATTTGAGAATCATTTGTATGTATTTTAAAACTAGTGACAAAACATACCTAAACCTTTTTAGTATGCTTAATTTTAATTAATACAATATAAGTTATCTTAAACTGTCATTAATTATCAATTAAAATTTTTTTGTGTCCGGCTAGAATAAATTATTATTGCATGTTTCGGGGGGGCATAAAAGTTCTCTGTTTCTTTGTTACCCAAAGTGGGCATTAAAAATGTTTTTAAACAGAAATTAAATAAATATGTGAATACCAAAATATAGTTTATTCAAAAAATGGTGTTTTTTCTTTAAGTTTATTTATTCATTTTGAGAGAGTGTGCCCTGTGTAAGTTCATGTGGGAATGGGGGAGGGGCAGAGAGAGAGAGAGAGAGAGAGAGAGAGAGAAAGAGAGAGAGAGAATCCTAAGCAGGCACAACACTGTCAGCATGGGGCCTGATATAGGGCTCAAATGCACAAACCATGAGATCATGACCTGAGTGGAAATCGAGAGCATGATGCTTAACCCACTGAGCCAGCCAGGTACCCCCAAAAATGTGTTTTTTCTTTTTTTCAAAAATAAGTCTGGGGGCGCCTGGGTGGCGCAGTCGGTTAAGCGTCCGACATCAGCCAGGTCACGATCTCGCGGTCCGTGAGTTCGAGCCCTGCGTCGGGCTCTGGGCTGATGGCTCGGAGCCTGGAGCCTGTTTCCGATTCTGTGTCTCCCTCTCTCTCTGCCCCTCCCCCGTTCATGCTCTGTCTCTCTCTGTCCCAAAAATTAAAAAAAAAAAAAAATAATAAGTCTGTCTTGGCCTTCTGCTTAGTTATAATTATTCAGTGGTGAACAAAAAGGAAATGGTTTCTACCTTTGTGGAAATTACAGTATAATGGGGAGAGGGGAGGAGGACAGTAAATAAGCAACTAGCATACAAATAATTTCACTGTTAAAATTGTGACAGGTGCCAAGAAGAATTGGGGTCAAGCTGAGAAATGAAATACAAGTAGATGTTACTAAGACACAGAGCAAAAGAAAAATCATTTCGGATAGAAAGAACAGTACATCCAAAAAGCCATGAGAAATGATAGACTTGGGCATAGTTGAGAAAATGAAAGATGGGTAGTATGGCATATGAGTAAGGGAGACAGCTAGGAGCTAGGTGGGATCTAGATCATACAGGGTCCTGTAACCAGGTTAATAATGTTGTATTATATGTTCAGTGCAATGAGAGCCACAGAAGGTTTTTGGGCAATGGTGGAGGTGACATGATCTAATTTATGCTTAAAAAAATGTCTTTCGTGTGATACTTGAGTGCTATATGCGTAGAGAATGAGTTGCACAATGATGGGGGAAGACCAATTAGGAAGCTCCTGCAATGTCCAAGCAGAAGATGATGTCAGTGAAGGATCTGGTAGTCATGGAGATGCAGAGAAAAGCAAGGATTAGATTTGAAGATTGAAGATTTGGCTTAATTCTGAAGGGTGAGATCAGAGAAGGTGAAATTTTGCATGAAATACAATTATTGGAGATGGCAAAGTCAAGGTCAAGTCTATGACCATGCAGATGGGATTGAGAGTTTGGATTATGTTGTTATCCTAATAGTAATTCGGTATGCTGCAGCCCATCACAATCCCCCAAATTGTATTTTCTCAGCCTGAAACAGGTTTACCTTCCTGTTTCACTGGTCACTATCTTACAGTCATGTCAAGCATCACTTCCTTTGGAGGTGGGTGCCCAAGTGCCTAGCACCATTCTTGGCACATCGCAAGTGAAGTTATCTAAGGTGTAATTCAGCAACATTTTATTACATGCGTGATAAACATGATAAAGTGTCATAATGCCGCTTTAAGGAACAGTCTAATCTATGCTTTTCACTTATTCTCTGCACAATTTCTTTGTGAACTCAAGCAGTCCACATGATCTCCAATTCTCCTGTGAAAGCACAGTACCTAAAATGCAATCATCAGGTACTATTTCCCTGGGAGTTTTTCTTTCTTTCAAGGTTTTGGGATATTTAGTAGCTTTTCTGGGGATAGCATTGCTCAGGAAATTTAGCTCAGGAAATTCAGGAAACCAGAAGGGTTTTTCTGAAGTTACCATGAGAAATTCTACAATTGCAAAATAAGACCTAACTATCTTTACTTTCTCTGTTTCTTTCTGGATAGGGAGAAAAATACACAAAATTAAGTTTTCTGTAAAAGAGAATTATTTGTATTCTTGTACTTTGCCAGTAGTCTATATACTATATGTAAAGCTGTAATCATAGTCCAGTAGATTTATTTATATTTAATGAAGCAGATTTGATGAGAAATCAAAGGGATGTTATAGCATAGCAATGTTTTGAATTTCTTATTACAGTCTCAGGCTTTAGTCTGTGGTTAATGAAATATTTTTTTAAAAAAAAGCTTAGTTAAAATTAACATGTAAAAACCAAGTGGAAATCTGGACACTACAGTTAAGTAGGCAAGAGAAGAAACCTGGGGTGCCTGGGTGACTCAGTCAGTTAAGGGTCTGACTCTTGATTTTGGCTCAGGTCATGATCTCACTGCTTCATGAGTTTGAACCCCGCTTTGGGCTCTGCACACTGACCCGTGCTGAACCTGCTTAGGGTTCTCTCTCCCTCTCTCTCTGCCCCTCCCCTGCTCTCATGCTGTCTCTCTCAAAATAAATAAACTCGAAAAAAAAGAAAGAAAGAAAGAAAGAAAGAAAGAAAGAAAGAAAGAAAGAAAGAAAGAAGGAAAGAAAGGGAAAAAACCCATATAGATAGTAATGTTGTGTCTAGCTATGTGGGAGAAGCAAACTCAGGTATGGAAGGATTGGGTCTGCTCCAGGCAGCAACTAGAGGCTTCTAGTCATAATGTGGTTAGGAACCAGCAGCATTGGCATTACCTGGAAGCAAGTTAGAGGTGATGAATGATGGGCCCCATTGCATACCAACTGAATCAGACCCTGTATTTTAACAGTATTACAATGTGGCTTTTGCAAATTCAAATTTGAGAAGCACTCTTCTACATTGCGCTAAACTAGAGTTCATAGACCCCTGTTCATCCCCTAGAACCAAAACAACAACAACAACAACAACAAAAACCTTTTGGAATGTAAATCCAGTGTTTTTTTTTTTTAAGAGAAGCAGGTAGAACATGATTTTTGGTGAATTACACTGAATTTCTGAACCAGGAGAGAGGGCAGGGGAGAGTGGAAAAGGATGTATAGGAGACTAGCAAGTCAGGGGCAGAATTAGAGAGAAGGAAACACACAGAAAGAAAAGCACAGGAGGTACACTGAAGGAAACACATCCAGAATAACAGGAGGAGAGACTCCAGGAGACAGAGCAGGGGAGAAGGAAGAGGGGAGAGTAAGTAGGAGGATAGGGAATAAGACAGACAAGGGGAAAGAGAGAGAGGTAAGCAGAAGAAAGGTAGAGAGAGGGTATGTGCTGGGGGCTGGGGTGGGGGTGTGGTTATGGTAAGGATTAAACTTGGAACAGTAGAAAAATACATTTGCTTGGATGCAGAAGGAAAAGAAAATTGTTGGCTACGTACAAATAATTACAGACAATGGGATATTAAGCAGAGAATAGGACACTCAAAACTTTATCTGTATCCATAGCATTGTTTACCAAGAAAAGTAATGCATGAACTTGTATCTTAGGTGTTTTGAAGCAAGTTCAAAGGAAGGTCGTATTTACTTAATCCAAAAGTGAAATGCCATGTGTGTATACAATTTTTTACTTCACATTTTCTAGAATTAAAACTATGGAAAAACTGGAATTTATTAATAAGAATAGAATGATGCTGGAAGGGTCATTTGGAAGTCATTTAATCTGTTCCTCTGACTTTTAAATTGTCTAAAGATCATTTGTTGTATTAAAAGAGGTTCAGAGCTAAAGATTATCTACCCTCCATCATCAGTACCCCTTACATGCATCAGCATATGTTAACACAAAGTTATTACTTTAATTTACTTAAATCCTATTCCGGAGAAATCTCTTTCATTTTACATGCTAACTGATAACAGAAAAGCCATTTTTTTTTAATGTAGCGGCTCATATGTTTGAAGATAGTCATTAAGTGGGGCCTAATTTTTGATAAATTATATCTGTTGTTTAATTTAGGTTTCTAAGTATAATAAAACTGTTTTAATCTCAGTCTCTTAGTATTTCCAGAGTGGAAATTGTAGCTTTAGTAACATTTTAAGTCATATTTAACCTAAGGTCTAAATTGAAGTTTTAATAGTGCCTGTGACATTTTACACTTGTCAAGAGGAATAAAAGTTTATGACCAAGTTATTTAGTATGCCTGAATGGGGACATTTTTAATCTTATCCAGTAAATAATGGAGTAAAACTTAGAAGAAAAGCCAGATACTTCAAACAAAATGGGAAAGGACATCCCTTCCCCCTAAGGATTTATACTCTTTCTCAATCTCTATCACCCTATATCTCTTTACCACAGGATACTGTACTTTATCTAGATTGAGTCACATTAAGTTACCATTTTATCAGATTCTTATCTCTGTCAGACACCAGAAAATGGATTAGGAGTCTGTGTTTGATGGAGAAGGACACCGAGAGCATTTTGATCACATAACTCGGCACTTGTCATAGCTTACTCAGGTGACTTCCCTTAGTTCTAAAATGAAAGTGTATGACAGGTCGTAACCTTGTTGAATCTTGCTTAAGGGAATTCTTGGAAAATATGATTATAGCATATTTTCCTTTGGGACTACCTCAGGAAAGAAAGTAGCCATGAGCCAAAATTCCAAAGGAGAGGAGAAATATTTTTGTGGCTGGTGGGGTGAGAGCATGTTGACAGGTGCCTTTAATTCCTTTCCTTTCATCTTTTGCCTAAATCACCAAAAACTAAAAACTTGAATTCTGTGGTCATACTCTGTAATATTTTTCTTTCTTTTTTTCTCCTTCCTTCCTTCCTTCCTTCCTTCCTTCCTTCCTTTCCTTCCTTTCCTTCTTCCTTTCCTTTCTTGCCTTGCCTTGCCTTGCCTTCTTTCCTTCTTCCTTCCTTCCTTCCTTTCTTTCTTTCTTTCTTTCTTTCTTTCTTTCTTTCTTTCTTTCTTTCTTTCTTTCTTTCTTTCTTTCTTTCCCTTCTGTCCTTCCTTCCTTCCTTCCTTCCTTCCTTCCTTCCTTCCTTCCTTCCTTCCTTCTTTCCCCCGGTACCACTTAAGTCTCTGTTCCTTCTGAGCTATGTTGGTTTATAATTCTTTAAGCCTCTCTTAAAATTTTAATCATCAACCCCAGGTGAATAACCATACATTTCTTACGTTGTATTCCAAGAGGAGTTTGTGTTGTTTGAATATAATGGGTTCCCTTAACCCTGTATAAAGGTTTTTATCCATAGAGTACATTGTGAACATTCTTTATAGTTACAAATAGAATTTGTACATGGATATTTTGTATATATGTATACACATATATATTTTGTGTAGATTTGCACATATATAATTTGTATGGAATTAGTTACAACTAATTCTGTCCTTAATTTTGTTCTCCACAAATGCAGTATATGTTCATTTATGACCTTGGTGAATTTACTTAAGCTCTTTATGTTTCAGTTTTCTCACCTGTAAAAAAAGGGGACGTTACTTCTACTTACCTTAGAGAGGTTTGAGGAGGATTAAATAAGTTGATATATACAAGGGGCTTAGAACTGTGCCTGGTTGACAAGCATTATATAAATGGTAGCTGTTGTATTATGTGCTATTTACTGTATTAGGCACATTACTATGGTTCCAAAGAATGTTTCTCTTCATTGCAGATAAGTAAAGGCTGACAAACTAATGCCACATACGCTTACATTCAGATGAGTTTTTTGTTCCCAGAGTCAATCCTCTCATACATAAGTGTACTTAAAATCCGTATAAATATTTGTGAAATGATAGATAGTCTTCGTATATCAGTGCATGGTATGTCTTTTATGATAAATATATTTTTGAGGGCTTATAGAATTATTGTCATTGGCATGGCCAGCATTGAAATATTTCATTGTGGCCTTTCTCAAAATGTGTTCCAGTGAAGCATTTCTGTAAGCTGTCAAAAAATAATTTGTAAAATAAGTCTTTAAACAAATTTCTAAACATATCTCTTTTCTATAAGACTTTTGAGGGTTTAAAATATTGATGAATCCTAAGAAACATGAGTAGGAGATCTAAGTTACTACAATTCCCACATTTATATGGAATGCCAATTTTTTTTTTTTTCAGAAAACAATTTGTTTTCTCAGAATGCATTTTGGATGAAAAGTAGTGTTTGGTATTTTGTGGGTGGATGTACATTTTCAAAAGTGTCTGAGTATCTCAGGTTCAGGTCTGTGGTTATTTATCTACATGGTTTCTTTGTTTCAAGAGCAAAAGAGTAAGATTATGATATACTATTCTATTTCTTTTTTTTTTTTTCCTTCTTCCAGGGATGTTTTCTTCTCCTACATCAGTATGTTGAAGGCTATAACAGGGGACCATTCAATATTCCAAACAATTCAAATATGGTGCTTACCAAAACTTTGCAAAGAGGTGCTCAGCAGTGTGTGTGGCCTTACCCTTTTCTCTCACTAATATCCTGTTACTGTTAATAGTCTTGACCTCAGCTTTCTAAACTTTGCTTTCTATAATGGATATAATTTACCTCTTGCAAGCATTTGACACAATTGACCTCCTTTGTGAAACGTTCGCTTTCCCAGAATTTCGTGACACCCAGCTAGATCAGGATTACATTCTGCTGCATGTAACTAAAGTCAGGCAATTTACCAGACGGGTTTAAAATTGATTCTGGAGGAAGGCTGTACCACAGAAGTATGGCAGCTCCAAGAAGCCATCAAGAATCCAGCTTCCTTTTATTTTTCTGCTCTGCCAGCCTTAGTATGTGGCTTTCTTCCTTGTGGTTACAAGCTGATGGCTGTACCTCTCAATATCACCTTTCTGTGCTGTACTAGAAGGAGGAGTGTAAAAAATCAGCAGCTATCCCCGTCCCCCTACCCCTGCTTTTTTTTTTTTTTTTTTTATCAAGACAGTAAATTTCTGGAAATCTTCACCCAGTAGAAGTCTATTACATTTCATTGGCTAGACCTATGTCACATGACCACCTTTAGTTTCAAAGATGTATGGTGTTCAAAAACAAAACTCAAGGGAGTTATACTTTATTAAGTGATTCATGAATCAGGCAGCATCCCTGTAGCAAGTAGAAAGATGCTCCCAGGAGTACATCAACAAATGAAAGGTTTTTATAGGAAGGAGGGTAGGGCCAGTCATTATTAGCAAAAGAAAAGAAAGGATTGTTTCAGGCAAGGTCACCTTCCATCAGGGGAAGGGCAGGGGGTCTTATCATACACATGACCTCATCTTCCTTTGGGGAATGGAGAGGGCCCCTGTGACAGATTACCTCATTGGTGTTGACCAGAAATTTTCAGATTTATTGGCTTAAAATTCCCTTCCTGGAGAGGTTGAAACTACAATTAAGTCTTGGTTTGCTGTCCTGGGGAAGTGACTCTACCTTGAGCCTGCAGTTTTCTTTTTAGTAAGGAGAAGTGTTTTTAACTAGCTCATTTCTTCCCCAAACAACATTTGGTATTTTGCTAAAAGGAAGAACAGAAAAATGGATGTTCACTAGCCAACTAGCAAGGTCCACCATCTACCTGCTATTGATTTTCTTATTTATATCTAGACTAGTCTTGGCTTATAGCTGAAATGTTCACATTCCTGGAGTGTTTATTCTTCTCTTTTTGCTCTGTGGTTTGCCTTGGATGACCACACCTACCTCTTTGGATTCTTCTAGCACTATTGTCCTGTTTCACTCCCTGTTCTCTTGTCTCTAGCTTTCACTTCCACCGTTAGCTCCATTTGGAGATCCTGGTAGTATCTCCAGCTGAAATGTCCAATATGAGACTTAACCATCTTCCTTTCCATTCCTGCCTTTCCTCTAGTTTTTCCTAGCTCTGAAAGGGATACCACCATCCATTTGGCTCTCCAGACTAGAAACTTGAGATTAATTCTTTCTTCCTTTCTTTCCATCTGTTCCTATCAGTTGATCCTCAAGTCTTGCTGATGATTTGTCTTGAATAGCTGTAGGATTTTTCCACTTACCTTCATTCCTCTCACTATTCTTCTAATTTGTGTCACCATTATTTCTCAACTACATAACTGTAATACTATTTTGCAAGTAAAAATCTGATCTGTCCCTCTTGATTGTTCACTCAGAGATTCTCCAATGCCCCTAAAATCTAAACCCTTGAAAATGATTTGCAAGGGTCTGTGTGATCCTGGCATTGGTGGCCTAAAATTCATGGTCTCCTACCCCTATCTCTTTGGTCTAGAAAAAAAATATTTATTGTTTCAGAGTTCAGAAGGCCCATCCTTTACTCTTAGCCTCCTTTTCTGCACATCCTACCCCTCCCACTGTCACATCAAGTTTAACCTTACCCATATCACCCTGTATTCCTTTATCATATTATGTAACTCCTGTATTGTAATTAGATTGTATTTACCACTTAATTCCTTTTTTTTTTTAAGTTTATTTATTTGTTTTGGGAGAGAGCACACACGCCTGCAAGCAGGGAAGGAGGAAAAGGGGAGGGGGGAGAGAGAGAGAGAATCCCAAGTAAGCTCCATGCTGTCAGCACTGAGCACAACTGGGGGCTTAATCGAACGAAATGTGAGATCACTATCTGAGCTGAAATCAGGAGTGGGATGCTTAACTGAGCCACCCAAGCATCCCTTGCACTTAATTGTAAATACTGTAACTTGTACCTAGTATAGGTCACAAAGGGAGTGTTATTACTAAATCTCTGTCAGTAAACAATTCTGTATAATGATCCCTACCAACCAACAATAATGGAAAAAAAAAAAAGGTTTCTTTATATTTGAAGGTGCTAATGTGCAATTTGGCATTTTGTTTCCCCAGTAGAAATGAGAGACCGCATACATTATCTATTTTTTTTTAGCCTGGTATGTTTTATGCCTCACCTTTTTTTTTTTTCTTCCATGTAGAAATTTTTTTTTCTAGAATCAACTCCAATGGCAAGTTAAATCTGTGACTGTATCTCAGCTAATTTTTCTGAAAAGAGTTTCAAGTATAACATTCATTTATTTAATACCATATTCTGATCATTAACTCAGACCATAGAATTTATTATACCTTAAATAGAATGAAATTAAGTTTTGGAATTTAAACTAAACAGTGGATACTTGCACGGATACTGAAAAAGAAATATGTATGAACATATATCAAGAGAAGTAAGTATCACCCCCCCCACATTGGAACAAACTATTCATTAACATTTAGATTTAGATTTAAACACTTAAATGTATAGTTTAAAATTTTATACCAATGTTTGCATTACTAATCTAATATACACTGCTTGAACATCGATTGTGAGGCATAACCACAGAGAATCCTTCCCAAAACTTTAGAATTTAGATTTTTCTCTTATGGTGTTAGATATAAAAATTAACAGAATAAAACATTGCTCACATTAGTATGAATATTTAAAAGCATAAACATTTTGGGGATCCCTGGGTGGCTCATTTGGTTAAGCGGTCGGCTCTTGGTTTCGGCTCAGGTGATCATCTTCTGGTTTGTGGGTTCGATCCCCACATCGGGCTCTGCGTTGATGGTGTAAAGCCTTCTTGGGACTCTCTGTCTCTCTCCCTCTCTCTTGCTCTCTCTCCCTCTCACTCTGCCCCTCCCCTGCTCTCTCTCTTTCTCTCAAGGTAAATTAGCTTAAAAAATATACGTATTTTTCATGTGAATATAAATATAAATTTATATATATAAATATAAGTTTATATTTATATATATAAATATTTTTCATGTAAGTATAAAACAACCATGTTAAATATTTTAAAATTTTAGAACACTCTTTTTTTGTTTAAAGTAAGACATAAAGCCTAGACCTTAGAAGAACACAGTCCTTTACATTGGTAACTACTTCTTTTGACTGACTCAGTTATGCTGATAACCATTGTCTAAGTTATAGCATTGCTACTAAGAGGGGGGAGGGGCAGAAAGTTGTTAATTTAAATGAAACGGTTGCAATTTAATTAATTTTATTGTGATACAATTGACATATAAAATTGTATTACTTTCAGGTATACAACATAATGATTTGATACATGTGTATATTGCAAAATGATTACCACAGTAAGTTTCACATTTTTCACCATGTATAATCATACATTTTTTTCTTGTGATGAGAAAAAAGATCTACTTTTAAGATCTCCCTTAGCAACTTTCAGATATGCAACACAGTATTGGTACCTATAGTCCCTAGGACTTACTTATCTTTTAACTGGAAGTTGGTCATTTTTGATCACTTTCATCTATTTGCCCCACCCCTCTGCCCTCATCTCACACCCACCTCTAGTACTCCTTAGTCTGTACTCTGTTTCTAGGAGTTTGGTTTGTCTTTCTTTGTCTCATTTATTTCACTTAACATAACGCCCTCAAGATCTGTCCATGTTGTTGCATCTGACAGGATATACTTTTTTTTTTTTAACATTTATTTATTTTTGAGAGACAGAGAGAGACAGAACATGAGCAGGGGAGGAGCAGAGAGAGAGGGAGACACAGAATCAGAAGCAGGCTTCAGGCTCCGGGCTGTCAGCACAGAGCCCGACGCGGGGCTCGAACCCACGAACCGTAAGATCATGACCTGAGCTGAACTCGGACGCTTAACTGACTGAGCCACCCAGGCGCCCCATAGGATTTCCTTTCTTTTTATGGCTGAATAATATTCCATCATGTGCATGTATATATACACACATACAAACACACACACATATACCCTTACACAAACATACCCCATATTTATTTTATTTGTTCATTCCTAGGTTTCCATTGCCTTGGCCAGGGAAATGCTGTTATCTTTGTGAGGTAGTGATTTCATTTCCTTCATAAATACCCAGAAGTAGAAATGCTGGATCTTATAGTAGTTCTGTTTTTTTTTTTTGAGGAACCTCCATACTGTTTTCCATAGTGGCTGCACTGACATGGTTCCAATTTTAAAGAGATTTTTATTGAAGTCAGAAAGTATACACACACATTCATATTCACACGCACACAAACTGAGGAAATATTTTTACATGCTGCTATGGATTCAGTTAAAGCTCCTTTTTAATGTTTTTAAAAATGTCAGATTCAAATCTTCTTTAGATTCTTAAAAATAGGGTTGAAGCATATGATTTATTCATGAAATTTTGGCTAGGAAAAATATGAACAAAGAAATTCTCTTCCTCTATTCTTGCCCTGAAATGCTACAGTTACTGTGATAATTAGCTCAATGTTATTGTGGGTTATTTTTTTCTTATAAATAATTTATACCTCAGTTTGCCTTCATCCTTTAAAATGGCAATGCATGAAATTGATTTTGTAGAATTGTACCTTTGATTAATATTTAATTTGAAATTATTTTACAGATTCAAGTTTCGATGTAACTATGTCACATTTTGAGATGCTAAGTGTATATTAGAAAACTTGAGTGTACATGTCTTTATAATCACTCACTGTTTTATTATTCAAAAGCACCATTTCCTCAGTTTATAAAGTAATATATTTTATAATGTGTAATTTTTTTTTTTGGCTCAGTAACAGAATTGATTACATTTAGAATCACTTCATTCCCCCAGCTCCCTGTCCCCCTGAAGTTCAGGCCATATGCCTATAATATTAAATATATAACATGTAGATGTTGTAAATAAACTATTTACCAATATGAAAATACGCATTTGAAAATATAAGTCATTAAATCCACCGAATACAGGTCAAGTCTCTACTTTATGCAACTATTTCTGTCATTCACATATCTGAGGACCTTGGGCAATCAGTTCACAGTGAAAGCTGTTGAGTTCCTGATGCTCATGTAGGTGAAGAGGCCCGGGACCTAGAGGGACATATTTCATAGGCAACTTGAGTTGATGAGTGGAAATGATAGCTTGAAAGATTAGTACTATCTTATTCCTCTCTTCCCAATCCCATTATCTTTTCTCCCCTTAAAAGCCTTTTGATTTGGTACAAAGGTGGGGGGCTACTGTAGAGTAGAGTTACACATGTCTGTCAAAGGTTGTTTTCCCATTCAGCTCAAGAACCTGGAATTTGTCCAATGGTAACCTACCATGCTATGTGCATGGATCTTAATCCGGCCCTTTGTCGTTTTAGCAATAAATGACAAACATACAAAAAACAAGATAGGGTTGGGATCATGTGATTAATGATATACATTTGTTTACCATTGATTTCCCTTCTTGCTGTGTCTGCTGCATGAGGACCAGGAGCTTGTCACTCTTTATCACTGCTGATCTAGAACAATGCCCAAGCAAGTCTCTGGAATGTTTGGTGAATGGATGTTATGCTAGTTTAATGCTTGGAATTGATTTTCTGGGACTTTCCTAAGGACCTGATAATACCTCCTAACCTCTGTGACTTCATTTGCTTATCTATAAATAAGCAATGCAATTTGCTATCTTATGTAATAATTGCATAATTAGCTAACTATTGGAAAGTAATTTGGACCAGTCAGAGATAGGCATTGTACAGATAAGAGGGGGTTATCTTTACTAGCTAATCAATGATATCATTAGAACTTCTGATATTTCTTATGCTTTTGCAGAACTGTACAATCTTAGTATCTGGAAGAAAGGCTGTGGTTCTATAAAAATAGAGGAGAGGAAGAGAGGAAAGGGAGAAGGTTTTAAGTTTAATTCACTATGATGACCATGTCTATGAAACTTTCTTTAAAATTATGCTTTTTCATGAGACTTTGTGTATTTTTTATTGACTTTTTTTTTTTTTTTTTTTAGTTTTTTAGCCGGGAAATGTGGATTTGCATGTCTAGGGGAAATTAGTGAGTGAATGTCAGCCATGATCATATTTGGCAGGGATGATAAGCCTGCTTTCAGAAGGGGCATTCCTCCGGTTCTTGGCTGGCTCAGTTGGAGGAGTGTGGCTCTTGATCTCTGGGTTGTGAGCTCGAGCCCCATGTCAGGTGGAGAGATTACTTAACTAAAGTCTTAGGGGCACCTGGGTGGCTCAATCAGTTAAGCATCCAACTTTGGCTTAGGTCGTGGTCTCTTGGTTTGTGGGTCAAGCCCCACATCAGGCTGATAGTGCAGAGCCTGTTTGGGATTCTCTCTCTGCTCCTCTCCCACTCATGCACCTACCCATGCATGCTCTCTCTCTCAAAATAAATAGACATTATATATACATACACACACACACACACACACACACACACGTAAAATGAAAAAAATAAAGAAATAAAAAATATGAAATCTTAAAAAAAAAAAAAAAAGAAGAATGTGCATTCCTTTATGTTTTCCCAGACATTTCTGCTTGGGGATGTGGGATGTGGGAGTGGGAGAACTGTTTCTGTAAGGGATAATTTTTTTGGTTTTTATTTCTGAAGGACAACGTTAGCCTTAGTTTTGGATCGTATTCTCACAGCATTCATTCCATTGACTAGCCTTACATGCCTATAATTGTGTGGAAACCTAGTTTGTCTTTTATGTGTTTAATTCATTAGATGGCTAGAGATCATTTCTGTGTTTTTCATCTGTGCTGTATCTTCCCTTTATCTGATAGTTGTTTGGCACATTTAACTGTGCCAGATTTTGCTCCCTGTTTAAGTGTGTTTTTGTGCAAGTGAACTGTTACAAATGATGCATGCAAACACACCCATTTGTATCCTGCCACTCATAACCCTCTTCTTTTTATACTAATGTCCCCCAAATTCTGACTTTTTACAAGGTGGACTTATTTTGAGAACAAAATCCTATTATTTCAAAGACATTCCTTTTGGGACATTTATTGTACTACAGAGAATCTCTCCTTTCAAATGACTCGTATTTCACTTAATGTTTACAAAAACTGTTCATTTATCTGACATAAGGGGCTAATCAAACGGCTTAAGTACATTCCTGGCTGTTTGGAAGCTTTTTAAGCACCATAGAGAGAGTACTTAGCAATGGAAATTGTGTTTATGTGTGTGGAATATCGCCGCTGAAATTCTGAACAGACCCAAAGGAAGAAGAATATTGAATTTTAATATTCAAGCAAACATAACTTATTTCTGTTTTATATTTAACTTAGTGGGATAAATTGGCTGTTATGGAAACCTTCTTATAGAATATAAGCTACGATGTTATTTTTTTTTTAATTTGAAGAAGAAGTTGAGGTGGAAGGCTGTTAACTGTAAAAATAACCACTACTTGCGAGTGTGTGCTCTGTGCCAAACACTGTTTATATTTATTAATTTACTTAATCCTCACAAAAACTCAGTGAAGTACGTATTGTTATTACCCTTACTTTTTAGATGAAATCAAGGCCCAGGTGGTTTAAATAACCATCATGCTCGTGATCCTTATGCTATATTTCTTCTCACACTGATGTGAAACTTAAGACAAATTCATTTTATATTTGAGACAATTACCTTCCCACAAAATAAGACCAAAGCATAATATACATTTACTTCCCTTGGTAAAATTACTGTTAATGTGGCAGTAGGTACTAAAATGTACAATTTTCAGTTTGTATTTTTCTATTTGTTTTCCTAATCTGTAGTTACAGACAAGAACCAGTAAAATGTTAATGTTGTACATGCAAATCCTTTTCATACATGAAAATCATACATTTTTCTTCAGCTGCAGTCAGTGGTTCAATATCTGTACATTTTGCATTTAGGATTAAGCTATGGCTTTGATATTTATACATTATTGACAAACCGAACTATCATTAAATTAGTATACTTAAAAATATGCTTCCCAATTAAAACATGAGATGGGCTAAAAGGAGGAGGTAAAGTGATGGTTGATCAGTGTTCTTTCTGTCTTTATTATTTTTTTAATAAGGCTTAAGAAACTTAACCTATATCTTCCTCAATTTGTTGTGATACACTAAGTGATTTCCGTCACTCCTGTGTAATTAAAGAAACAAAACAGATGAACATAGGGGAAGGGAAGGAAACAATAAGATAAAAACAGAGAGTGAGGCAAACCATAAGAGACTCTTAAATACAGGGAACAAACTGAGTGTTGCTGGAGGGGGGGGATGGGCTAAATGAGTGATGGGCATTAAGAAGGGCACTTGTGATGAGCACTGGGTGTTGCATGTGATGAAGCACTGACTTCTACACCTGAAACTAATATTACACTGTATGTTGACTAACTGGAATCTAAATATAAACTTGAAAAAAAAAAGGATAAAGTGACTTTGAGTCAAGAAACCATTCCTAATATGACCCCTTAAAAGAACATGACTGGTATGTCCAGGAGAGATCAATATGTGGAATCTTCTGACATGACATAGGTAATCTTTTAAAGCCTGGATATTGACTAGACAATCCACTAAGTAAATAGCTGGGAAGCAGTAAAGCTTCAGTTGGCTTGCATTGTGAACACATGCTGCTTCCCTTTCTCTTGTATTGATGAGACCCTTCTTGTGATGTGTTCAGCTTTCCGTTATGGTCATTTACTTTGATTCTACTTAATTTATACTTAATCTTGTTGTTTTATGTTATCAGATTCAGCATGTAATTCTTCAACTTAAAAACTGGGAGTTACTCATTTCTGGCTAATAAGCTTCAGTGATGTGAAAGTCCCAGTATTTCAGTCTGGTCTTGGATTATCTGACCTAGAAAATGTGTGAATTCCCCTGCTCAGAGGATCTCTGGAAGCATCACTTCTGAGGACGCACTTGGGGCTGCTTGAAGCTCAGGTGACCATGATCTCCTGAGGGTCAGATACAATAAGCCTTGAGAAAATCAAACACAGATTGATAGTATTGAATGACATAAACTTTGTATCAGAGGGAGTAGTCCTAATTTACTTTGCTTTGACAGTTGCAGAGATAACATGTTGTCAATGTATCATTGACTTTTTCACTAAAATTGGTAAAGTATTTGTAAGTATATGAAAGATCATGTCAATGTTGTAATGTTCCTCTGCTCCAGAAAGAAGCATAAAAAATGATCAGTAAATTGGTTACAGAAACATCGTGGTGGAGAATTAGACATACACCAAATTAGGACAACTGCCAGGTACTTTCTGTTTTCATATCTGAATGTTTTATGGTGATAGGCTCAGGGTCCATGAGATTTCTTTTCTGCATGAGGTTTCCTAAAAGTATGAAGGTTGTATATATAGGTACATTGTCCTCAACTTCATAGGTATATTTCCTGGCTCCTTACAAGGCAGCTGAGAAGACAAATGAACAGTCAACAGTCTGAACTTGTAAAGTTCAAGAAGGAAAGCCAGGATCTAATTGAGCTGATGCTTTATTTCTTTTGGCTGCCCTACCTGGTGATTTTTTTATACCCTGAAGAGTAAGCAGACACTGAGTAAAGAAAGATTGCTGCACATTTACATGAAACAAAACACACAAATTGCCAAATAAGGGATAATGGTTTATCTTCAAGTGTTGAAAGCCTCAAATGTTTCTCTAAAATTTATAGCTATTTTTAGTTCTCTCAATTGAACCATGTTTGATAACCAGCAAGTTACTGTATTTTCCATGCTAGAACTTTTTCTAGTTAATAACTTTCCCAAGCCATTCTTCCATCATTGGTTTTCACACATTTCTCTCATCACTTTTAATACTCTGACTCTTTTATGGACCATAGGCATTCCAAAATATTTACCTATTTCTCTTTGCAAAATGGGGTTTTCACTGATTTCTTTTCCATTTATAGATGTAAATGTCATTAACATAATTTAACCTTATATCGTAGAAGAAGGAATAAATTAGAATTGTTTTACAATTTTTCCATAGACGGTTTACCACATATATGTGTTCTTTTCAGAGTTGATTCAAAATCTCCTACCAACAGACTTTGGTGCTCACAACATGAATTCTTAATATTTAACTTATTATCAAGTATTACCATCAGTTAATGTGTGTTGAATGCCCATGGGGCTGCTGGCATAGACATGTGGTGTGTACCTAAAAAAATATAACAATCACAGAACAATTTAGGCTCTGTTGTGTAGTAGCTCTGATCTTCAACAACATGAATAAGAACTCACATAGGGAAGAATAAAGAGAAGGAAGATATTTTTTGAATGGAAGCTGAGAGTTGGGGTTGAGAAATAAAAAAGCCAGTTATTTCCTTTTTGCTTGCTTTCTTCTTTGGATTCTTTGAATTAGAATTGTTAATAGGCCAGATGAATCTGTCTAAGTGGAATCCTTCAAAGCTGAGTGAACGATATGTCCCCAGAGAAATTATCTTACTGGGATATGATCTGAGTTTATGCCAAAGGCCTGTTTAAAGGTTCAAGATGACTAAGGACTTCTTCAGACTGGAGTTTTAACAGTCTTTCTTAAATATGCTTTCTTTTCTCTTTATTGTGGCTGAAGAATGATGATGGAAATTCAGATTTTATAAAGTTAATCATATTTCTAGATATAAAACAACTTAATTTACCACCTTCAACAGACTATACTTATATTGATATGGCACCAAGGCAAAATAAGTAGCATAAATTTGTGTAATTTAGCTTAATCTTTGCTTACTTTAGAAATACTTATTATTTTTCTAAGAAGTAATATCCTTATTGGTACAGAATATTTCAGATTTACTTTTATAGCCATATATAAGAGAAATTCTAGCTCTATTGATACTATCATCATTGATTAAGATATGAAAATTTTATGATGCAGCCTTAGAACTCAAGGTGAACGTTTTCAATTTTAGATTTTTTTAGCTGGTCTGCTAATGCTTAAGTCATTCTACTTGAGGTATATAGTGAAGTTCTCAGTGGAGGATTTCTTGTTCTGACTAGTTCAAAGAAGATGGATGTAAATAAACTCTTATTTGTACATCTGTCTCTTTTCTTTTTCTTTTTTCCAATGAGAGAATACCTGAACCCAACAAGTAATGTCTATTCAGGCTCTGAATAAGCTAGACAGTAACTCCTGGAAACTACATTATTTATGAAGCTTGGAAATTGTAGCCCCAGTTATTATAGTATTGTACTCCATTCATAGTCACAAGTGTTATAAGACAGATACTTAAAGAGATTAGAAAGTGTTCTCTTTGGTAGCACTATACTAAAATTGGAACAATACAGACATTAGCTTGTCCTGTATGTAAGGATGATACACAAATTTGTGAAGCAGTCCATATTTTATCCTAATATCTGTGGGTGGGGAAACAGTCTCTGTAAGTGAAGTGATTTACCTCCTCAAGGTCCTCAAGGACCCATCCCTAATTCCACCGCCTCCTCCAAAAAAAAAAAAAAAAAAAGCGATAGAGGAAGATTAGATAAACAATATTATTTATAGATCAATTCCAAAGTTTTTCATTTAGAAAACAGCATTTTGGAAAAAGTGATCTGAATGTAGTTCTATTTGATTTTTTTATATAAATTAAAATTTTCCCATAGAAAAATAGTTAAGGGCATATTTTGGATATAATCTAAATTTTGCTTTTGTAATTAAGCCTTGTATCTCAATAAGGGTTATACTATAGAAAAATACTTTCAAAAATCTCTCATAAATAAAGTATATAAATATATGGGAGAGAACTGTAATCAGTGTGTAGAAATATTGGAAATATGTTATACCAGATAAAAACAATGCTAATCTGATCTATATTTTTCATTGTGATTTTGTTTAGAAATAACCATAGAGGATTATGAAATTAATTTTAAATAGAAATTGAATATAGAAATTTTTGATAGAAGTGGGTTAAAATCCAATCAGAAACACCAATGCTATTTTTTTCTCTTTATCTCCCCAAATTTGAAATATTTTTAAGAATTGTGAAAATCCTTTAGAAAATTCTGTGTGTTTCTTACTATTTGGTACCTTTATAATTTTGAACAAATCTGAAGTTAACCCACTGTCAATTCTATATTTTTGCGCATTGTGTTTTCAGGAGCCCGAAGTGTAAAGGCTAATTTTCAACTTGTTAGAAGAGATCATAGTCTTTCATTTTTTTATCAAACTGTGTGTGATGGTGGGACCACTATTTTCTGTACCCCTTCTGTCTTTCCAGTTTGTCTCTGTTTTGTTTCTCTTGTTTCAACCAAACATCCAATAAAAATATTGAAAAAAGGGAACAGGCTTATTTGCAGGTTTTCTGTGCTGATCCTTTAAGAGAAAGGACTTTTGTGTAAAACGATTAATTTGTCATTTTTCATAAAAATTGCCATTTTCAACTACATATCTTATCTTTAAAATGCACTTTCTCCGTTATTACCTAAGGTTTTAGTTAAGTTTAAATAGGTAAAATTAAATGCATATTTTATGCCAGAACACCTTTTTCCAAGGTTAGTGTTACAAAACCAAGTAAGTTATAATAAAGACATTGATTCATATTATTGATTCTTCTCATCATTCACTGAGATTGTAGTAGTGTCAAAGAAACAGTTATATAGGATGAGGGCTATTGGAGTCTAAATAGCATGTCAAATGGACATGGGATAGATATGTATATTAAATATACACAGCTTTCCCATCTGGCTCTTAAGTCCCTTCTAACATTAAACTTCTCAGCAAAACTTATTGTATGCACTGAGTGAAATATTATTTGAAAAAAATATTGTAACTGTTACCTTTAAATTTGCATACATTTTCTTGTATTGTGAATGTTGGTATTAAATATTTGGTAAATTTCTATACTTAACATCAGTTTTTCAATTTTTGATCAAAGCAAGTAGTTTAATTCTTTGTGATTTTTGAAGAGATTTTTAAAATATAATATGAAACTATTTTTGGAAATTATGGAGCACAGTGTATGTTTCTGGCCTATTTATATAGCCAGTGATTCATACAAAATGAATTTTTTTAATTTTAATTTTTTTTTGTTTAATTTTTTTTTCAACGTTTATTTATTTTTGGGACAGAGAGAGAGACAGAGCATGAACGGGGGAGGGCCAGAGAGAGAGGGAGACACAGAATGGGAAACAGGCTCCAGGCTCTGAGCCATCAGCCCAGAGCCTGACGCGGGGCTCGAACTCACGGACCGCAAGATCGTGACCTGGCTGAAGTCGGACGCTTAACCGACTGCACCACCCAGGCGCCCCAATTTTAATTTTTATTTAACTTATTTTTTAAAAATTTACATCCAAGTTAGTTAGCATGTAGTGCAACAAAGATTTCAGGAGTAGATTCCTTAATGCCCCTTACCCATTTAGCCCATCCCCCTCTACTACCCCTCCAGTAACCCTGTGTTTGTTCTCCATATTTAAGAGTCTCTTATGTTTTGTCCCCCTCCCTGTTTTTATATTATTTTTATTTCCCTTCCCTTATGGTCATCTGTTTTTTTCTCTTAAAGTCCTCATATGAGTGAAGTCATATTATTTTTGTCTTTCTCTGACTAATTTCACTCAGCATAATACCCTCCAGTTCCATCCATGTAGTTGCAAATGGCAAGATTTCATTCTTTTTGATTGCTGACTAATACTCCATTGTACACACACACACACACACACACACACACCATATTTTCTTTATCCATTCATCCATCGATGGACATTTGAGCTCTTTCCATACTTTGGCTATTGTCGACACTGCTGCTATAAACATTGGGGTGCATGAGTCCTTCAAAACAGCATACCTGTATTCCTTGGATGAATACCTAGTAGTGCATTTGCTGGGTCGTAGGGGAGTTCTATTTTTAGTTTTTTGAGGAACCTCCATACTGTTTTCCAGAGTGGCTGTACCAGTTTGCATTCCCACCAGCAGTGCAAAAGAGATCCTCTATCTCTGCATCCTTGCCAACATCTATTGTTGCCTGAGTTGTTAATGTTAGCCATTCTGACAGGTGTGAGGTGGTATCTCATTGTGGTTTTGATTTGTATTTCCCTGATGATGAGTTATGTTGAGCATTTTTTCTTGTGTTGGTTGGCCATTTTGATGTCTTCTTTGGAGAGGTGCCCATTCATGTCTTTTGCCCATTTTTTCACTGGATTATTCGTTTTTTGGGTGTTGAGTTTGGTAAGTGCTTTATAGATTTTGGATACTAACCCTTTATCTGATATGTCATTCGCAAATATCTTTTCCCATTCCGTTGGTTGCCTTTTAGTTTTGCTGATTGTTTCCTTTGCTGTGCAGAAGCTTTTTATTTTGATGAGGTCCCAATAGTTCATTTTTGCTTTTGTTTCCCTTGCCTCTGGAGATGTGTTGAGTAAGAAGTTGCTGTCACTAAGGTCAAAGAGGTTTTGCCTGCTTTCTCCTCAAAGATTTTGATGGCTTCCTGTCTTACATTTAGGTCTTTCATCCATTTTGAGTTTATTTTTGTGTATGGGGTAAGAAAGTGGTCCAGGTTCATTTTTCTGCCTGTCGTTGTCCAGTTTTCCCAGCTGAAGAGACTTTTCCACTTGCTGAAGAGACTGTCTTTATTCCATTGGATATTCTTTCCTGCTTTGTCAAAGATTAGTTGGCCATATATTTCTGGGTCCATTTCTTTTTCCAAGAAAAAAAAATAAAGTACTGTTTCTGTGCCAGTACTACACTGTCTTGATTATTACAGCTTTGTAATATAGCTTGCAGTCCAGGATGATGATGCCTCCTGCTTTGGTTTTCTTTTTCAAGATTGCTTTGGCTATTTGGGGACTTTTCTGGTTCCATATAAATTTTAGGATTGTTTACTCTAGCTCTGTGAAGAATACTGCTGTTATTGTGATAGGGATTGTATTGAATATGTAGATTGCTTTGAGTAATATTGACATTTTAATAATATTTGTTCTTCCTTTCCAGGAGCATGGAATCTTTTTCCATTTTTTTGCCTCTTCAATTTCTTTTATAAGCTTTCTATAGTTCTCAATGTATAGGTTTTTCACTTCTTTGGTTAGATTTATTCCTAGGTATTTTATGGTTTTGGGGGCAATTGTAAATGGGATCGATTCCTTGATTTCTCTTTCTGTTGCTTCATTATGGGTATATAGGAATGCAACCTATTTGTGTGCATTGATTTTATATCCTGCCACTTTGCTGAATCCATGGATCAGTTGTAGCAGTTTTTGGTAGAATCTTTTGGGTTTTCCATATAGAGTATCATGTCATCTGTGAAGAGTGAAAGTTTGGCCTCCTCCTGGCCAATTTGGATGCCTACAAAATGAAATTTAAAAGTGAATACATAAGGGACCACCGATTTAAAAATCCTAGCCATATGGGAGATTTCATTTTCTTACTGCCATTTGTTTCCTTTGAATTGGTAGTCACTTGTCCTTATATGAGATGAAAATCACACCCTTGTCCTCATACTTTGATTACTGAATCTTAGTTCTCAATGAATGAATTGTTCTTGCCACTGAACTCCAGGCCTGGGGCAGTTAAGTTTTCTTGGTCTTTAGCCTAAGGAAATATGACCCTCTCTGGGAGTACTTCCCATCTGCACACATAAAAGGGCTCTGTCTTTAACCATTACAATAGCTTTCTGCTTTCCTTTAAGAAATATTTTGTAAATCAAGAAAGCTTCTGTGACGTGTTCTTTAATCTCTATTTGCTTGTCCCTATTCTTTTTATTTCAAAGTTTAATTAGGAATTCTAACATTTCACAAGTTGAAGGAAATAAAATGTTTGACTAATATAAGTCAGAACCCAACAATGTAAGACCAAATACACCTGCAAACATCAATCTATTATTTCCTTCAACAGTGCTGAATTTTATGACTATTTACAATGGAGGGATTATATTTGAGATTATTTTATCTTTATAGTTAATCTAAAATGAAGCAATGGTACACTTTGTACTCTTTATAAACTATTTTTTGCATTGTTTTACAATATTCGTTAATATTTAGTATCAAATCATACTGACCTGAGGTCCTAAGTATTGATCACTATATAAAACAGCTGCTAGTTGACCTGTTTGGCCCTTTGCTCAGTTGGCTACAGCATATAATGCAAACATATAGGGCCACAACTTTGCGTGTGATTTCTACATAGCTGAAGTTAGCCCTGTACTCACTAAAAAAGAACTCAGTATCTATCTGATCATTGTCTTTCATATACTACTGGTTACATATTAAGCTAACCAGATAAATAAATACATTCGATAATGGAGCATGTTTTTTATTCCAGTTTATTCTATAGTAGAAGTGCATATTTATCTGTCTCCATTTTTTGGCTAAAGACTTTGTGAAGTAACTGATATCATTCAAAATATACATTTTATTTTTCAAATAAAGGTAACTTTTTTCAACTATAGTATGTTAAAACTCTGCTTCTTTTCATATACTATTTTCTGTCAAATACATTCAATCATGTAACATTTTTGTAAGTGATGAGAAAAGGAGGGGATTTTTAGCAAAATTTTTTATAGCAAATTATGTACGTGATCATTTTAAAGGTTAAAGTGTTGTTTTTTTTTTTTTAATGGAAACCTATGTTTTAATTTATTGTGGCATGTAGCCTCACAACTGCCTAAGCCTTATGAAAAAAAAACTCACTGCTTTCTGTTTACACTTGGGTGCTTTACTATTTAGCTAAAATTGATGATATTATCAAAAATTTTTCAGTTGTACAGGTCTCAAGAACAAGGAGGAGGTTTAATAAAACAGAGGCTTAGATTCTGCTTAAACACCCTGTCTTCCATGCTAATCTCCTATTTACCATGATCCATTACGAATATTTAATGGTAGGCAGCATGCAGACCAGAATTAAAGAACATATGGGTACAGTTATCCTGGTTAAAATGGCCAACGTGCCTTGTATTGTGTATGGAAGATAACAGGACAGGTGGTAATCCATCTTCACAGAGTGGAGACAGCTGGTATTTTCCGTAAGCTGAAGCAGTCTTTTTCAATGTAGTCTCACCTCGCAGCTGATATGTTGCTTATTAGTATAATTCAAAACACACATCGATGTTAAGGAGCATTCTGTTTTTCTGGCCAGTACAAAAGGTACCCTGTGGGTCAGGCATAAGTGAAAGCAAACAAGCTATATATTTTAATTTTTGAAATTGAAAAATTTAAGCTTCAATTTAATTCAATTGTGTTTTTTTTAAATGTAAAATAAAGAGTATCTTTAACTAGGTTCTCCTGTAAAATATTTTTCCTGTGAACTAGGTAAGAGAACTCTCTTCCCAGTGTTTCATATCCTCCAAAATTATGAAGTGTTCAGGGAAAAATGTTAAATTCATGCCATCAAGAGATATTTGTGAAAAGTCATTTTTTAAAAAGTTATTTACCTCCTATCATTTCTTATATTATTGAAAGAATTATTGGACATATATTGGAATCATAATAGTCGAATCTGTATCTGTTCAGAAATTATTGTATAACATTTTTGTTTCCTTCCTGTTACTGAGCGTAAAGAAGAAATCAAGTGTGTTGGATTCCTGGCATATTGAGAACTGTAGTTCCGTGTTGCTTACAGTCCATTTCAGATTCCAATTACCCCTTTCAGATACTGTAAAAAATTTGACAGGGCCTCCAATTGTAATGGCCATATCAATTGATTTAGTCTGTCTCAAAATTCCCCAAAGGCAAGCTCGGGTTAAAGGTCAGGTTACTGGTGCATGACTCTCGTACTCATTTTAGTAAGATCAGGATCTGAAGTTTCCAGTAGCACACTGGGCATTAGTTTAATCTCTGTGTCCAAGTATTGCACAGTCAGTATCACTAATACAGTCTCTATCTGTAGAGGAGGTAAGAGTGTTCACAAAATAACTGAATGAAATATGATAGGAGGGTTCAGCACATACATTCAATTCTTATTTCTCAAAAGTGAATGCTCTTTAATCATTCAATTTTCAGGTTAGTGAATTTTGTGTCTTGTGCTCTTATATATCAATTTAATAAAAATATATGTAACTGTGCTCTATAAAAGTAGACTTCAAAACTACAGACATAAAATCAATAATTATTTCCCAGACACTGGATTTCAGAACGTCTCCAAGTATGGGTTTACTTATCCATTATTTCCTTTAAGTTCTTTCATGCCTGTGGTTCTGTGTTTTCTGATGGTAAACTTCTTTTATTTACATGCTTTTGCAATGGTTGGGATTATTTAGTGCACTGACAAGCTGATTGATCTCTGACCTAACTTTCTCCCTGGGGTGTGATTTAAGTGTAGAACAGCAGTTCTCAAACTTGAGTGTGCATCAGATCATCTGGATGGCTTGTTCAAACCTGGCTTGCTGGGTTAGAAGATACTCTGATTTAGTAGGTCTGGGGTTGGGCCTGAGAATTTGCATTCTTGACAAGTTCCCAGGTGTTGCTGATGAAGCTGGTTCAGAGACCGCACATGGAGAACTTCTGCTCTATAAAATACTTTGTAAATGTTGCCTTCAGCCTGTTTCAGTTAGTTGACACCTTTCAAAATACGGTCTCAACTGTAATGAAGAAATTACCCACAGGAATACCTAGAATATTTGCCATAGCATCTGACCAAACCATTGTAAAAACATTTGCTTGGTTGACTTGGGAGGGGCACTTATGGAAACTACCAGTATTTCCTCCCACCTGTCATTTTTCTCTTCTCCCCATTTCTGTGTGTCCTAATCCTCTTCTTTCACACTGGAGTTTTCTTCAAGATTTCCTTAATGTTTGACTCTTATCAGCTATCTTATGAATTAGGTAATGGCATTTCCTATTCTCATTGATCTCTTCTAGGAGTTGAATAGGCTTTGGTATTGGTGGGATTGGAAAGAGCGAAACTTTCTCCTGCTTCCTTGGGATAAATGCTACAAAAGTGCCATTCCTTAGGTGAATGTAGGTCTGATTTGAAGTGATCCTTTACTGAGGAGTAAAAAGAAAGCTTAACACACACACACACACACACACACACACACACACACACAGACATTTTCATGTATAATGCATATACACTATAAATATGTGACATTTTTGAAATATATAAAATGACTTGAAATTTCAATTTAATGAAGACTTTATTTTATAGGACTATGAACAATCCTTTGTAAACATAAACACACCATTGACTGTCTAATACATTAAAGATCATTTACTTTTATGTGCAAAGTACTATTCCTCATTTGTTCTCTCATTCAAAATAAAAAAAGTCCTTTAATATTAAGTAATATAATAGTAAGGCTCAGGAGTATTTAGATACTCATATTTTCTCTTCCTCATGTCTTTATGAAACAATACTGTGGATGTCTAACTTTACTTAAATTTTGGAGAGTCTCAGGGTCATATAATCTTATTTTATTGTGATATCATCAGCTTTTATAGTTGAAAGTATAGTATACCTAATGATTAAGCAGCAATGATTATTGATAGCTGTTAAAACTACTGTAAAAATTATTTTAATTGCGTAATGCCTGATATTAACATTAAGTAGCTATTTACCAAAATACACTGATGGTCTAAGAACATGACTAGGTTTTTCTCTTGGAATTGCTCTTTTATCCTTGGAAGATCATTGATGAAAATATCAAATGAATACCTTCTTTCAAGAAAAAAAAAAGAAATAAGAATAGCAATTTATTAATGTTCAGTTTGAGGACTTATTGAATTTATTAGTAGACCAGAATATTGACAACAACAAATAAATTTTTTGCTGCCAGGAAATCAAACTATGAGTTTTCTTGGTGAACATGTAATTAGAGAAGAGATATCTGTTAGTCTTAAGACACTTCATTGGGTTTAATATATGTACCTCTTACCTCCTAGAGGAATAACTTTTGTGTTGGCTGCTCTTGGGCAAAACTCTCCTCTTTTTAATAGCGTGGAACTTACATTGGCTACATTTTGCTTTGTGAACCAAGTAAATAGATACTTCTAAACAGCATGAAACTTATAACTCAATCCTTTGTGTGAACAGGAAAATGATTGTATTTTATATATATGATAATTTTCAGTTTGATTTTTTGAACAATTTCAAAGTAACTGTGAATGTAGTTTTTTGTTTGTTTATTTAATGAAGAATGTCATCTATAATTCTAGTATATATGGGGCTAACTAGAAATTAACTTCACAGGGCATTAGTAAACTGTAGGTAGAGATACTCATGCTAAACACGTTTCCTGTCCTGAAATGGCAGAGTTACCGTAAGTCACCATTATAAAGAGAAGCATAGATCTTTCTGCATTACCACCTATATCCCTGTAATTTAAAAAGTTTTTGTAATTAAAATAAATCTTTAAATTGTTTTAAGCTTCATGTTTATATTTTTGGGTTTTAGCACTCATTTTTAGTAAAATTCTAAAATTGCTTTTTAGAGTAGGGTATGGAATGCATCTTACATTTTTATTGTATCTATGTCGAAGGGCTGACCAAAAAAGTCTGTTGGAAGGATTTTAGCAAGCTCTAGAGTGTACTTTAATGTTCAGTACAGCTCGTGCGTGCTTTTCATCTGTGAAAGAGAAACTGTCCTCACATTGCAGCAGTAGGCACTTTCAATGCCCCTAGCCCCTTGGTACAGTGAAGCTTAAGGTTAACTAATGGCATAAGGGAGGCAATAATGTCTGACTTTCCAAAGGGGAGAGATTTGCACAGCATGTGATTCTAATGAGCTCAGACAGCGGTCAAGAAAAAAAGAACCACAATTAGTACCAAATAGAGTAGTTTTTCTACTCATGGCCAGCATTTAATATATTCATTTTAAATGGCAACTCAGAATTATTGGTAAACTCCATTATATATGTAGTCATCACTTACAAGCTCTGTGTTTTGCAAAATTGCATATTTACCACACAGCACAAGTCTCTGATGACATTAATGTTTAGCAATTACCTTACTTTCAGAACTGAACCCTCTGATCACCAGATATAGTAGGAAGTAGCTAGTTTTTTTGATGGTAAGTTATGTTGGTAAAAGTCAAATTTTCATTAGAGCTACATATACATATATTGAATACGGGACCATTCTGAATTTGATAATGGTTGCAGCATGGCATGATAATTTATTTATTATTATTATTTTTTTGCAGCATGGCATGGTAAAGAGCAATGATAGAAATTAATTTTTACTGAATATTCATTAAGTTACAAATATCTTTCTTCACTGCTGTACTCTTTCATTAATGCAAACTAGCTAAAATTAGTGGTCTCAAAATTTTAAGAAAAATGTTTTAAATTATTTCAGTTTTTAAAATAAAATTTGCTATTTTAGAATCTCTTGTTCCATTTTATCCTCACTATATTCTCATTGAAGTCACATAAAGTCACTTTTGTATGCATCTTTTTTTATGAAACAAAGTCAAAATGCTTAGAAATTTTAATTTTTATTGTATTTAAGTGACAGGAATTGCTTACTTTTTAAAAAAAAAAACTCTTACTATTACAATTTAAAAAATAGGCTTCTTTCTTTTTCAATATTTTCTATTACCTACTTCCCACCCACCCACCCCCATACCCAGGTCATAAAATAAAAGCCCTGAGCTGAGACCTGATATTATTTTCTACCAATCATGGACTTTTAACTATCAAACTTGTCATGAACAGACTGCAGAAATGAAGGAATAAAAGAGAATAACATGAATTTTATCAGACTGTTCTTCACAAGTGCAGATTTGTTTTCTTCTATTTTTTTCCTACTCTGTGTGAATTGCTGTCCCTTGTATGTAAATGTGACTAGGACCACCACCTATGGTTATGTAGTTTGTTTACAGTGAAAGATCAGTCTGGCCTGGGGAGCAATAGAGGCTCTCCAATGGGCTCCCTACTACTCTCTAAGCCGAGTTTGTAAGGCTGGGTCCTCAGGAGGGCCTCTTTTTTAATCTGTACAAATCTACTGCTATGGAGTAACTAAAGTCTTGAATCTTTTTATAAGGTTCTTTGTACAGTTGCTACATCTTTCTTTGTCACTGTGCTAAATCCATTCATTCATACTTTCTTCAGAGTTTTGTTTTGTTTTTTTCATAGCTGATTCTCAAAGTTTGGTCCAGAGATCTGCTTAGGGAGTCCCCGATGTCAAAATCATGCATAGTAAAAGATTCATTCAAAAGTCAAGACAAAACAATATATTTTAATTTAATAGATTATAAAAAGTTCCTTGGTGTATCTTCAGATTCTACATTGCCACTAACACTTAAGGGAACCACTCCACGTTGTCTCGTGGTACAGTATGAAAGCAGAACAGCGCAATTGTTTGAAAAGGGTATTAAGATCCCTTTTCTACCTTGATGTCTTTGTGAGGCTTGATTTTCTTCATGTGTTTCAACAAAATAATGTATTGCAACAGACCGCATGCAGAAGCAGATAGAAGAATCCAGCTGTCTACTCATTAAACTAGACATTTAAAAAAAACCTGTAAAAATGTAAAACAGTGCTGTTCTCTTCACTGTATTTGTCTGGGAGAATATAGTTTTCTTGGAAATGTTATTTATGTTTACATTTAACAAGGTTATCTTTATTTTCAACTAAGTTAGTAAGTATTTAAAATTTTTCTCCATTTGAGTTTCTAACATAAATGCATCAATGGATGAAATTCCCATAAATAACAGCACTTTGGGGTCCTCAATAATTTTTAAGTGTACAAAAGGCTCCTGACACCAGATCATTTGAGAACAGCTGCTTTAAGATATGAGAATGTCTAACGTTCCTTTGTTAGCAATAATAGTGATGTTCCAAGTATTGGACTGAATGTGCACATACACATTTGGTGCAGGAGAATTGCTTATCTTAGGAAAAAGAAGTTCAACCCTCCTGTTTTTCAAGGATCACTTCAGTTTTCACATCTTGAGCCAGCCTACAGGTGCAGATGTGTTGACTCAACTCAGCAAACATGGAGAGAAGCTGATCATAAAGGCCAAGTCCATTGCTGTCAGGATGGTTTTAATTAACAGTAAGACACTATTGGTCCCATTTTGTGTGCACTTCAAAATGTTAGTTGTCCATTGAGATGGCTCACAGATGAGGCACTACTTGAGTGTAGCTGAAATGCAGCTGTGACATATGCTTTTTAAAGAAGCCAGGAGAGAGGGGTTCGGGGCAAGCGATTCTGTGTGAATTAGGAACTATTTTATGAGCGATGTTGGACAGCTGGTCTGTTCATAATGATTGTCAGAGAAAACCTAATATGGCAGGAAGGACCTCAGGATTCAAGAATAAGAATGTCTTGTTAGTGTGACCTAAGTAATATATATCTAAAACAAAACAGAGGAACAAACAAAAAACAGAACCAAAACAAAGCAAAAAGCCTCCCTTCCACATTTATACAACTTTTGCACTTTGATTAGACTTACGTTGATTTGTTCAAGAATCATACCTAGTCTTGACAGTTATGCAGTTAGCTGTAGAAGGCAATCTATCATAGTGGTGAAAGCTCTGAAGTCAGTCAGACATACTCAAATCCTAATCCTGCCTCCAACCCTTACTGTGTGTGAGTGTTGGCAAGTTGTCTTAATTCACCAGGGCTCAGTCTCTTCGTCTAAAAATGAGTAATAGTACTTCTCTTGAAGATTTATGTGAGTATTAAAACACAGTTAAGTGTGAAATATAGTACCTTTTCTGTAGTGAGTGCATCTGTGCGTGGTCTCTCTCTCTCTCTGTTCTTCCCACTCATCCTGCCCCAGGTATTACTCACTCAGCTATCAATTTGTTTAGAGCTAGCTAGCAACAACAGAGTTTGAATGTTTGGGATCTCTTTTTCTCTCTCGCTCATCCCCTCCTACCCTGCCCTGTATAAATATCCCAGTGTTGCCTTAGATTCCAGAGGTATAGCATATGAAGGCAGAAACAAAAGGGTTCATGTAGTGGCTACCCAGTCATTTTCAGGGGAAGTAAAAATAGCCCCTTAGGGCTCCGTAGACAGAAGTATTGACGTCAAGTTAGGTTAATTCATAATTAGTGACAAAGCATAATCTCTCATACTTTGATAATTTTAGTTTAAACAGAAACTTGGGTTCATCCTGCATCATCCTTATGCTTTAATTGATTTTAAATGTGGCAGAAGCAACTTAGAGAAATATACAGAAATAAGACCCCAGTGATTCCTCAGTTGAAAAGAATGGGGTTGGGTTTCCTTGAAAGCAAATTTGAGATACAGTTACTGTTATGATAAGGGATCATTTATATTAGTTTATTAATTGAAAGAATGAATTGGTGAACTAATAGAGATGACATTTACATAAAATAGAAATTCTTCTATTAATTGTTATGGTCCACTGTTTTGCTGGATTCTGGTAAGAGGGGAGCAGGAAGGCATGTCCATGAGTCTGTGTTTGTGTCAATATGTGTGCACACAGGGCTGTACTACTTAAGTTCTCTTGGATGGTTTTCGTTTTCCCGCTTGCTTCAACATTTACTAAGAGCATGTCATTCCTAGTTACTTTGGGAGCTTATTTATCCAGCTCCAATTCCTTATGGATATAAATAAAATTTAGGGAAAGGATAAGGATGAGTTATTGATGTTTGGGGACTTTTGTTTGCTTGTTTTTTGCCCCAGTTACAACTTTGCCAGGGATAGAGTCTTAGAAGCTAGAAGAAAAATTGAAGTTTGGTCTTAGTGTAGTAAGTTGCTTGATATCCTTGCTATGAGGAATACTTAAAACAGATTAATGTCATAGTGCATAAAAGTTTATTAAATGGTTTATATGTTCTGTTCAGTATTGATACTTAATTAATAATATCAGCACTTGAGAATGTTTAGAAAGTGAAGTTAAACCTCCTGAACAGATTTATAGTCATTAGGAATGAGATATATATGTATATATGTGTGTGTATATAATGTATATATACACTAATAATAATTATAGTCCTCTAACCAATATAATTATATTCACATCACCTTATATTATTGAGTACTCTGTGTCAGGCCCTGTTATAAGTGCTTCATATGGGATCACCATTATTTCCTAAAACAATCCTCTGAGGTAAATAAAATTGCTTCCGTGTTATAGATGAGGTGTAAGTACCCTCAGCATGATTGTTAACTTAGCCACAAATCACATAATTGGTAAATGACAGAACCCGAATTTCAACAAAGACAGTCTAGCCTCTTCTCTCCTATTTAATTATTTTATTATATGGTCTAAGATAACCAAGTGTCATGGCAAGACAGACTTCTAACCTTTTGTTTTTTTTTTAAATTGCCTCATTTTAAGAAATATATGTTTGCTTATTTTGCACTTTTTTTTTTAAGTGGAAGCTCACACAAGTGTGGTGTCAGATTTTTCTCCTTCTCTCAGATGTTTTATATGAAATATCCCTTTGAAGTTAAGCTGGAAGGCAGGTGTTGGGGATGGGGTGTTGCGGGACAAAACTTCCAAAAGTAAAATAGACATTTGGAGAACGTATTTGTTTAGTAGCTAACACTTTCTGCTGGCTAAATTGAAAAACCATAATATTTATCGTTATGATGAGTGTGGGATTTGAAGTTATGAAAGAGAATTCAAAAGAATGTACTTCAATGAAGATTATGTTAATATAAAGTGACACACATTCATTATATTAATGATTTTTACTTATTTATTTGTATATAATGTGTTCTGTTTCTGTTTGCCCCATCCCTTTCTGGTGAGAGGAATTGTTGAACCCTGTATATATAAATGAGCAATTTTCTTTTTTTTTTTTCAACGTTTATTTATTTTTGGGACAGAGAGAGACAGAGCACGAATGGGGGAGGGGCATAGAGAGAGGGAGACACAGAATCGGAAACAGGCTCCAGGCTCTGAGCCATCCGCCCAGAGCCCGACGCGGGGCTCGAACTCACGGACCGCGAGATCGTGACCTGGTTGAAGTCGGACGCTTAACCGACTGCGCCACCCAGGCGCCCCTAAATGAGCAATTTTCAAAATCATTTTATACTTGACCATAATTACATTTTCTTTTTTTCTTTTAGTTTTTTTTAATGTTTATTTATTTTTGAGAGAGAGAGACAGAAACACCACAAGCGGGGAAGGGGCAGAGAGAAAGGGAGACACAGAATGTGAAGCAGGCTCCAGGCTCTGAGCTGTCAGCATAGAGCCCAACGCGGGGCTCAAATTCATGAACCGTGAGATCATGACCTGAGCTGAAGTCGGACTGTTCACCGACTGAGCCACCCAGGCACCCCAAATAATTACATTTTTCTGTGCCTGGGAAGTTTTTTTTAAAAAAAAATTAACTATAGGAAAAATAAACTCTATAGCTTGGAGTTTGGGGACTGTATGAGAAAATGTGTCTGTACCACTATATCTATAGATAGGTAGGTAGGTAGGTAGGTAGGTGAGTTTGGGGACTGTATGAGAAAATGTGTCTGTACCACTATATCTATAGATAGGTAGGTAGGTAGGTAGGTAGATAGATAGATAGATAGATAGATAGATAGATAGATAGAGTTTATATTTTTCCCTTTGATAGAAATTTTATATTATTTGCCTTCTTAAGTAAACACAAAATGAAAATTTTATAACATAAAAAGTTATTATTTGTGTCCTGAAGCCAGCAAAGGATAAGGCAAAAGAAATCAGTTTAGATTTTAGAAATCCTTATCACTTAATATTTGCAAAATCAGAAAGGAATTTATTTTCTATGAAGATAGTATTGTGGTTAAGGGAATTCTTTCACTCTAGGGTCTCCTGGGTGGCTCAGTCAGTTAAGCGTCCTACTTCAGCTCAGGTCATGATCTCACAGTTCGTGGGTTCGAACCGGCCTTGGGCCCTGTGCTGACAGCTCAGAGTCTGGAGCCTGCTTCGGATTCTGTGTCTCCCTCTTTCTCTGCCCCTCCTCCACTCATGCTCTGTCTCCTTCTCAAAAATAAACATTAAAAATTAAAAAAAAAAAGAATTCTTTCACCTAAAATAGAGCTTAAAATTCTTTGATTTCAAATATTATTTGCATGTTTAATATAGCTCCACTTCACCATGTTTGATGCATTTTATCTCACTTATTTAAGGCTTTTTATAAAATTCTAACTATTTATTTCATTGGGCATAGAAAATATTTGGCCCTTATAATAGCTTTGAAAGTCATCAAAGATGCCAGAATATCAAGTGGTCATGGATTAGTAGGACTAAGTGCTTGAGTTCTATTGCTTTCTAGGCTGGTATTTATCAAGGATTCTAGAATGTAGATGGACTTAAGAGTCTATATAGAAGAAAATAAGCTGTGATTTTTTGGAGAGAACTATAAAGGGCACTTATATTTCATCAAACCAATTTTTCTCTCCCCCTAGCAGTAAATGACAGAAAGAAAACAATGGAAAAAGTGGCCACTGTAATGGAAAGATGGGCAATCACAAATGTTATTAGTGTAGACATTTGATGGGGTCTAATCTACCTATGGAATACTGTATTCTGTCAGGAAAAGAGAGCTAATGCATCTTCTAAATATCAAAAGACAGGAGCCAATTTATGCCTGTCAGGCCTCACTTTTCACAGATTTAAATCATTCCTGCTAGAGAAAGATACATTACTCCATTGTAGTCAAATTTCTCTCTTGATTTTAGTCAAAAATAATTTTAAAAGCTTTCTGACAATTTCAAAGAGCATTTTAAAATAAATGGCATTATTAAAAAAAATCCCTACTGGATACCAGAAATTATCTATAATTAGTAGTAAGTTTTAATATTTTACATTGCTTCTCTTTTATATTTACTATATTTTAAAGTAAAATTTCTTCAAGGCATATTCCCATCCATTATTTTTTTTCTTTGTAAATGTTGAAGAGTTGTATAAAACTTTCACTGTCTTTGAGTGAACTTTACATTATTATTTTTGTTGGCTGAATGAAAGTAAGTCCCTGATGATATTCCATTGGTTAATTAACTTCCTAATATTTTCAGGTGTGGCATCTGCTGTGTTCTTGATTGTCATGGCATAATGAAATTGTGGGCTGGAAGACATGAATGTGGGTATCTCCCCTACCCATTATATTTTTTATGCAAGCAATATATCCTAGTTACTTCAGGTCAGCATGACATTGTGTGCAAAATTGCATACTGCATCGGACCAGATGAGACATTGCCATACTTTGCTCATGAGGATGCAAATTGCCACTTATCTGAAAAAGATTCTCACAATAAATGAACAAGCAATTTCTCTCTCTGTAGTGAGGCTGTTAATGTCTCCATGGGTGGATAATGAGAAAGAGACAGATGAGATGAATAAAGGTGTTACATTTCGTTTACTGTTCTTTTTCTTTTTTGTAAATTCTCCTATAAAATTAATACTTTATATAAAAGGATTTGTTTCCAATTTTTTTTTTGTTTGTTTTCATTCCAGACCATGACATTTATTTTGGAGAAAGGGCTAATATTTTTATTTTATATGGGAAATTGGTTAACATACTCTGTAACTCAAATACTATTTTTGGGGTGTTTAAAGATAATATAAAAAAGCATTTTAGAAACATTTTGTTTTTAAACACACACACATCGTAGAATAACGTGTGAATGCTTAAGCATTTGCCTAAATGCACTCATTTTTAAAGAGAACACGTAGGCAAAGATAAAAGAGATAGAAACTCTCATCCCTGAAAAAAATTTTAGGGCCTATTTAAAAATATTTAACAAGGTTTAATTTTAAAATACCAATGCATATAAATACATTTTTTAAAATTTGGCAGCCAACATTTTCATTGAGAACATTAGCCTACTACAGTATTCTGAATGTTTAATGCAATAACTTGAGACCCATGAATCTATACATTTATTTTTTTGGCAATTAAATATTTAGAAATCACTTTCTTATTTACATCCTGTTTATATAGACATTGAAGAATAATATGAATTATGAAATAATCTCAAATGTATGAAGAATTTTATTGGTGAACCAAATTAAATATTAATTTAACAACTACTTGTTAATATGTTGGTATTGATTCTATCTTAGAGAAGTGCAGTTATGTGTAACTGAACTTTCTGTTTTCTTGTGGTCAGGCCTTAAATTACCATGTCTTCTGGTTTCAGTGTTTTTCCTGGGGCACAGATCATATTTCTTACTGCCAAAGCCCAGAAATAATAGCCTCACACATCCAAAGTCCCAGAGGTTTTCCTGCCAGGTACCCGGAGAGCAATTGCAGGGCTCCAGACTGGGTTCAAGAATAAGAAATTCTAACGATGCTGTTGAAAGCAATTTCATTTCATAACACAATTCATAATTATCTGCATTTATCTCATTGTCTAAATTTCAACTGCTAACCTATCATATTGACTAATCCATAGAAGCTCTCTTTATCCTATAGGATGTGTGCTTTTCAAACTGATGTTATCTTTAAGAAAGCAATCACTGTAATAAATAGGCAAGAAAAGAAATGGTTATTAAAAATCTTTAAATATTTGCTACATTTGCATTTCCTTTACCATCTAAATGAAAGTATAATGTTTAATAGAACCTTCTGAATGTAAATTCTTTATTTTTAAAGTGTGTTTCTTTTTGTCATTCCTTATAGCAGTGCCATATTTACAGTTGTTTAAAAATTCCTGTTCAGAGAGTAAACATCCTTATTTTCCCTGGTTCCTAGGTATTATCTAATACAAAGACAGGGGTATATTAACCCAAACTAGATGACTTACCTGTAGTGTGACATAACCCTGCATCCTTCTATTTAATATTGAATTGCAGAGGAATAACTGTCTACCATGGTTATAAAACATATTAGCATTTAATAATCACTTTTGTAAGTTGCTTAATAATTAGCTTATGATAGTTTGTTTCCTTTGCAATGAAAGGCATCTACAATTTTAATGGCTCTCAGGTATAGGAAGTCATATAGCATGGCATTTTTATATGAGCTGGATTTCCATCTTCAGGCAATGTAATCACCTATTTAATTTGTCCCTCCCCCTCTAATTGCTTTGTTTTTTAAAAAGAAAAAAGAAGTGTAGTACATTTATTCTGTGATAAGTATAGATCAGAAGAATACTTAATATTTTTAAATTGAGCCGGTTAATGACTCCAGAATTGGGTGAACACTGGGATACCAGCCCTGGCACAGGACATTGGTAATGAATTAGATAAAAGTGGGAGGAAGGAACAAATGCACAGATTTGTGGACGATGCCTGGGTCTTTTGGGCATGCTCCATTCTTGGTGACTCTGGGCTTCTTAGTCTGTTTCTCTCTGCCAATAGTCAGACTGTGCCCATTTCAGGCTTTTTTTTTTTTCCATTTACAAAGTAACTGAAAACAGGCATGACATTTATCAAAAAAGAGAAATCACTTTTGGGATATAAGTATATATACATGTCTATGTTTCTGTAGACACAGATATGTAACGCAGTACAAAATAAGCACTATATGTTTTGATTTGATTTGTGTTTTTTGCTTTACTAACTGTAATATGTCACATGTGAGTTTTACCATTCACTATTGTAAGTTGTATATTAACAGGCATTTTGTATATCCAAGTCAAAAATCTGAAAACCACCTCATTATATCTTTTTGTTCCCAGTCAAGAATGAGGATCCATCAGTGATGCACTATTTTTTTTTTTTAAGATTTTAGTTTTACATAACCAACCTGGGGCTCAAACTCACAACCCTGAGACCAAGAGTCTTGCTCTACTGACTCAGCTAGCCAGGCATCCTATTGCACTACTGTTTACATTTTGGCTATGGCTGTAATGTTTTCTTCTTGTTTCTTATGTGGAATTATGGATTAAAAATTTTATTGAAAAGGAATGATATAAATGTTGATTCATTTTACACATCTATTTAAAAATGTATTAGGTTTAAATAAATATTATAGTGCACTATCACCAATATAAAAATAATGCAATGATTCCTCTTTAAAAACACATTCATGGGGCGCCTGGGTGGCGCAGTCGGTTAAGCGTCCGACTTCAGCCAGGTCACGATCTCGCGGTCCGTGAGTTCGAGCCCCGCGTCAGGCTCTGGGCTGATGGCTCGGAGCCTGGAGCCTGCTTCCGATTCTGTGTCTCCCTTTCTCTCTGCCCCTCCCCCGTTCATGCTCTGTCTCTCTCTGTCCCAAAAATAAATAAACGTTGAAAAAAAAAATTAAAAAAAAAAAATAAAAACACATTCATGGTAAACCAGGCTACTTTCAAAATAATATGAGTGCACCACACAGATTCTCACTCAAAAGTATCTCCTTAATTTAAGAAAACATTAAAAAATTTCTATAAAGTGAACTAATAAAAAAATAATAAACCAAAAGACAAGTATGCTAACTACTTGGGATATACAAAGATACATAAGGGCTATTCCCAATCCTGACTTTTAAACATGGTACCTGCCTGGAAATTGCTTTTGATACATTTATGGTTCCCAGACATGTCTGCACACTGGAATCACCTGGGGGCCTTCTAAAAATACTGATGTTTATGTCCATCCCCCTGTCCCTCAAGACTGTGGATTAATTGGGTCGAGATGTGGCCTGGGCTTTGGAATTTTTAAAAGATCCCAGGTGATTCTATTGTGCATCAAAGTTTTGGTATACCTAGTCTAGACCTTTGAAGTACATACAGAGTAATAAGGGTAAGATACTCATCATTTTCACAACTACACCAAATTATTTCCTTATATAAATAAACCTTATTGATGGATAGTAGATCCTCTGATGTGTATGTGGGAGTGTATGTGCACACATGTGCATTCACATGCACAAATGATAGGAGTAAATCATACTTTTTCTCACCTTTACTGTTCTGACTGCATCCAATTGTGAACCAAGAATTGTTTTTATGTAGGCAGATTCGTTCATTGTTTGGATTGGTGGTATACTTAGTGGCTAATTCAAGCACTAGAAGTTCCTTCACATTTTTCCTTTATGAATGCAAGATGGATAAAAATAAGAACTTGACCATGAATGCATTTTTTAAAGGTTTGATAGAATGATTACATCAATCAGTATTTAAAAATTTCAACAAATGGAAGCATTTATTGGGTACTTACCAAAACAACCCTGTCCTTTAGTACTGTTACCCCATTTTATAGCTTAGGAAACTAAAGCAACAAAAGGAGAATATAATCCTCTTTGGGTACCTTCTTTTATTTCAATCAAGTTAAAATTCCTGCTACAATCAACATACCTATTTGAATAATTTTCCTTGTTTTAATAGGGAGAGCAACTCTCTGAGTATTATGAATCTTGACAGCCCAGAACATAATTGGCCAAAAGCAGCTGTTTCTTATAGTCTTAACTCTCTGAAGGTTTTGATGTCTTGAGCAGTTAAGATATGTGAATGGTGATGAATAATTACTTTTATCTAACAGGACTAATTAAACATGCATTCTTCCCATCTTTGAAATTTTGAGTATTGCTCCTGAATGTATGACAAAAGTACGCTCCTTATTTTCTAAGAGAACCCAATCCTGAAAAATTCAGTCCTATTGCCAAATAGGTCATGTGAAACACATCAAATGTTGTATCCAGATTTTTGTTTTAAACTATTTGATTGTTGCTTCTAAAAATGGCTTTTGGTTCAAAAGAAATTATATTGAGAATTAAGATGACTACCACGACATAAGTAAGTTGAAACTTACTTGATCAATGCCAAATCCTGCCAGAGCACAGATGACTTTTCACCCAAGGCGAATGTTGTATTTTAATGGATATACTCAAGGTTCTGGTCATTTGGCTCAATGAGAATATTCACTTAGTACAACATGACTTATTTTTAAATTTATACTTCATTTTATACTTTATAATGTGAATCACCTAATAAGACAGTCACCTAATGAAATCACCTAATCACCTAATGAAAGCATTTTAAAATATATCCTATAAACAAGAATTCAATTTAAAAGCTTAAACCATTGTGAAAAACAAAGACACCCTTTTTCATTGGTTATAACCCTCCCCATCTTGGAAATCCCCCCTCCCCTTCTCTTTCGTTTCCAATTTTCAAGTCTCAGAGTTTCCCTAATTCTGCTGATCAAAATAATACATGTGGCCTCAATGAAGAAAAGCATGAATGTTTGTAACCATAATTGTCAGCAGCACTGTTTTTCTGACTGCTGAAGGGAACTGATTTGTGTCTGCATTAGCACCCCTCACCCTTCAAACCATTCCTCTCCTGCCCCCCTACGCTGGCAGCTTCCAAACTACCAACTTGTTTCCTGTCAAAGGCATGTTCGGCTTTGTAATAAATCACTGATGAACAGCCAACTCTCTATTTCGGAGGTGCAGCCTCTGAACATTGATTAATGTGATTCTTCAAGAGTGGAACAATGGCCTGCGTGCATATGCACAAAAAAAAGCCCATCCAATGCAATAGATAGCTTTGTTCCATGGGCTCCAGCCTCCCTCCTTACAGTGTTCTCCTTCTGGGCTGAGCCTGAACCAGCTAATTGATTAGCAGAACCTTTAGGCTGCCTGAGGTGTGCCTAAAACAGGGGTGTCATCAGAAGTTTTAAAAAACTCTGTTCTTGCCTTTGGGGGTTTCTGCAGGCACATATGGCAGCCACAATAGACAGAACAGCAAGGCTTCTTATTTTTGGAAATCTTGGCGAATTTTAGGAGCAATTCGCTTCTGCTATATTATTCTTTTGCTTTAACCTAAGTGGTTGTTCTCATGTAATTGACAGGCATTTTTAAGAAAAACTTCATTTTAAATTCCTCTCTCTTCTTCATGTCCTCTGTGTTATCTTTTATTTTTATTGATGTGCTGGAAAAGCCATTTTCTATGTTAACAGTTATTCATAAATACTGACATCTATGGACAGTTAAAAATAACAGTCACAAAAGTTGGATCACAAAAAGCAGCTCAATTTATCCTTTGTCTAGTATCTAAATAATTCTTATAATTTACCAGAAGAGTGAACAGGTATTACATAAACATGGATGAGAATTAGGTAATGTTGTTTTCAGTATTGTTTATTTTAAAAACCTAAATCATTGAGTGTTTTTTCATTTATTTAAAATTTCTTAATAGCCAAAGTGTATATGATAGTAATAATAATAGCACATTAATTGCTATTTTTACATTTTTCATAGCTTTGAATTTTTGTGGTTGTCAGATTATCTTGAAAATGAATGGCGTGTTGGCTGAGGGAAATACTAATGTGGGTTCTGCTGTGATCTGTTTTCTTTCACAGTTAGAATCATATATTCTTTTAATTTGACCTTAGAATTTTATAGGTAAATGAATGGTTCTTTTATAGACCAAGTAATTGAGATTCAGTTAAGTGTTGAAAAGATAAAACATTTCTGTCGAAACGTTATCTGTGAGTATTCACAAATCTTACTAGAAATGTTATAGGAGAGAGCTGCCTGGGTGGCTCAGTACGTTAAGAGTTCAACTTCAACTCAGGTCATGATCTCTTGGTTCATAAGTTCGAGCCCCGCATCAGGCTCTGTGTTGACAACTCAGAGCCTGGAGCCTATTTAGGATTCTGTGTCTCTCTCTCTCTCTCTCTGCCCCTCCGTTGCTCGCACTCTGACTCTCTCTCTCAAAAATAAATGAACATTAAAAAAAATTTAAAAAAACACAAATTAAATAAAAAAGAAAAGAAATATTATAGGAGATGATATTCTCTCCATTTTAAGAATAGGAAAGCAAGTATCCCAAAGTTCAAAATTGGTGAGTAGTAAAGAAAAGAGCAAAAGCCCTTTGGTGGTCTTTCATGTACTAATTCATGATCTATAGGCTTCTCTCCTCTCAAAAGAGAGAACTTTCTAATACCAGATCCTGGAGGAAAATCTGTCGTAAAGTAATATTTTAGAGAAGTCAGTCATTGTACTGTACAAAAGAGTTTACTTGCATGAAACGGAAAAAAAAGGTAATTTTTCATTTACATAGAAGAGATTTTTTTCCCAAAGTATACTACATTATTTCAACTTTGAAATTATTTTCTCATTAAAGCTCATGGCAGTTAATTCTTGCACTTGCTCAACAAAATTATAATTTATAAATAATAATGTTCATACATGAGGCATGGGAGTAATGTTAATAAGCAGGCTATACATGAGACCCAGCAGTGATTCTAGGACAAATGCATTCAGAATTTTAACTTGAGATGTAAGGACATATCTCCCAGAGAGCTGTGCTTACCAACAGTGTGAGTGGCGGTGGACGGGAGCAGGTGGGAGAAGGGATAGATGTCACAGGTATTCCTCGCTCATGCTAGAATGAGATTCCCTTTACATGGAATTCAGGGGACTATGGTGCGGGGAGAAACAGAGGGCAATGGTCATTGACCTGATGGAACATAGGACTGGGGCCACCTTCGCTTTCTGAGAGTGGAGTAGGAAGAAGAATTCCATGAGCCAAGTAGTTGATTTTATATGAGGGCTATAAGAAAACGCTGAGACTAGTGTAAATTAGAATGAGACTACATTAACTAGAATGGCCAGAGATAAATGGTCTACTTAAACATAAAAATTAAGGGAACTAAACTTTTCAGAAACATGAACTAAGCACTTTCTCTACTGATCCACTCACTGCAAATATTACAGCCTTTTAACTCAATTGATTTAAAGTGAGACCTTTTAGTCTTTCATTTTGGCATTCAGAATAATAGTGATGATGACGATGATGATTGTCACTCAGAATAACCAAGATGTTGATGATGGTGATGGAACTTTTATTGAACAATTACTATTACCAGTCCCTGTGCTTAACACTTTATATAGATTCCTACAATGGGGTGCCTGGGTGGCTCAGTCGGTTAAGCAATCGCCTTCTGCTCAGGTCATGATCTTACGGCTCGTGAGGTCAAGCCCCACGTTGGGCTCTGTGCTGACAGCTCAGAGCCTGGAGTCTGCTTTGGATTCTGTCTCCATCTCTCTCTGCCCCTCCCCCATTCATGCACTGTTTCTCTCTCAAATATAAATAACACATTAAAAAATTATATATAGATTCCTACAGTAACTCCACTTAGTACAATGCAGCATATATCATTATTCCCATTTTAGACGAGGCTTAGAGAGATAACCTAACTTGCCCAAGTTGATTATGTGTCTAGTGTTTTATCACACCAGATCTTACTTCCAAGGGCCTATGTGCTAACCATTAGCCTATCACCTAAATAAACTTACATTTTTTCTCTCGTCAAGGTATGATTTATATGCATCTAATTAGAAGTGTCAACCTCCATAAGAATTGGTAATGAACTGGGTTTTTTACCCTGTCTCATTTAAGTGAAAACTTTCTTTTTCCCCTTAGTTTCATTCACCAATATTTAGTGAACTCCTCTGTGTGCCAAGTATTCTACTTCTTGTCAAGTGCACAGTATGATGCACATATGCCCTCATATTCTATTCATGTACTTTCAAGTTTCTAGGATTCAACTATATGGATTGTTAATGAGGGACTCTGACCAACTTTTCCCCATGAGAAACCTGTCCATACATCTTTCCTGAAATGACCAAATATTTGAGTTTACCTTCAATGCAACAAAGCAGTTAGTTTCAATGGAACTCCCCTATACCTACCCTTTATTTTTGATATATCATTCTTTAATCTCAGGTACTGAAGACACATGCATAGAGATGGCCCTAATAATGTCCTACAAACTTTGGTAGAGTTGCAGTGTTCATATATTTTCAAGGAAAGGAAACCCTTCTCTTCATGTCTTTATCATCTTTGTGACTCAGAAATGTTAGCTTCCCAGCACAGATATCTGTATTCAATCTAAATTGAATTTAAACTTACTAATACAGTGAAATTCTGCATATAGAATAAGGATCATGTGCTATCTCTGAACAATTCAACATTATTGTTTTTTTTTTTTTAATCTTGAGAAAAATTGGAAATCTCACTAATCACTTAGGCTTATCTTATTATACAGAGTTAAACATATAATTACTGGTGACTATTGAGATTTTCTTTTCTATAATTTTTCTATATTTTTTAAGCCTACATTTAAGTTCCATGACATCCCTAAATACCCTAATTAAAATGCTTGGGGCGCCTGGGTGGCGCAGTCGGTTAAGCTTCCGACTTCAGCCAGGTCACGATCTCGCGGTCCGTGAGTTCGAGCGCCGCATCAGGCTCTGGGCTGAGGCTCAGAGCCTGGAGCCTGTTTCCGATTCTGTGTCTCCCTCTCTCTCTGCCCCTCCCCTGTTCATGCTCTGTCTCTCTCTGTCCCAAAAATAAATAAACGTTGAAAAAAAAATTTTAAATGCTTATCATTAGGAATGGCTCTAGGAAGAATTATAAAAAGTGCCTGAAAGTATTCTGTATTGCAACCTCATATGAAGACACTATCACTCTGACACTGTCAGAGTGCCTCTGATAGTTAAATATACTTGCACAAGTTGAAAAATTATTGACAGTTTGGAGGTGATGGGTGTGTTTATTGTGTAGATTGTGTTTTCACAGTTGTATGTATGTGTGTCTCTCGACCTATCAGAGTGTGTACACTATACCTACACAACTTTTTGTATGTCAAAAATTTTAAAAAGAGTGACTGTAACTTTTGTCATGAGATTATTTTCCTGGTGTCGTAAACCGATATTTTATGTTATTATTTTTAACTGAAGTATAGTTGACATATCGTAAGTTTCAGGTATACAGCGAAGTGATTTGACATTTATGTGCATTAAGAAATGCACTGCTTACCAGGATAAGTGTAGTTACCATCTGTCACCACACAAAGTTATTACAATAGTATTGATTCCCTATGTTGTACTTTATATCCTCATGTCTTACTTATTTTATATCTACAAGTTTGTAGTTAGTGCTTTTCACCTGTTTCACCTATCCCCCCTCCCATACCCTGACAAGCAACCACCAGTTTGTTATCTGCATTTATGAGTCTGTTTCTGTTTTGTTTTGTGTGTTCATTTGTTTAGCTTTTTAATATTTTTTTTAAATTTTTTTTTCAACGTTTATTTATTTTTGGGACAGAGAGAGACAGAGCATGAACGGGGGAGGGGCAGAGAGAGAGGGAGACACAGAATCGGAAACAGGCTCCAGGCTCTGAGCCATCAGCCCAGAGCCCGACGCGGGGCTCGAACTCACGGACCGCGAGATCGTGACCTGGCTGAAGTCGGACGCTTAACCGACTGCGCCACCCAGGCGCCCCTTTTAATATTTTTTAAAGTGTTTTTTTTTTTTTTTGAGAGGAAGAGAGAGAAAGCATGAGTGGGGGAAGAAGAGAGAGAGAGAGAGCGAGAGAGGGAGAGAGAGAGAGAGAGAGGGAGGGGGAGAGAGAGAGAGAGAGAGAGAGAGAGAGAGAGAGAGAGAGAGAGAGAGAGAGAGAGAGAGAGTCAGTCCCAAGCAGGCTCTGTCTGCACTGATAGTGAACCTTGAGATCATGACCTGAGCGGAAGGGAGATGCTTAAGCCACTGAGCCACCCAGGTGCCCCTGTTTAGCTTTTAAAATTCCGCATGTAAGTGAAATCATATGGTGTTTATCTTTCTTTCCCTGTCTGACTTATTTCACTTAGTATAATACCCTTTAGGTCTACCATGTTGTCACAAATGGCAAGATTTCATTCTTTTTTATGGATGAGTAACATTCCTTTGTACATATATGTATGTGTGTGCATGTACACAGAAACATTATATGTACATACCATATCTTCTTTATCCATTTGTCTATTAGTGGACACTCAGGTTGCTTCTGTATCTTGGCCACTATGAATAATGCTGCAAGCAGTTTAGGAGTGCATTTATCTTTTTGAATTAGTGTTTTTGTTTTTGGGGGTAGACACCCATAAGTAAAATTGCTGGATCATGTACTCATCCTATTTTTAATTTTTTTAAGGAACCTCCATATTGTTTTCTATAGTAGCTGCACCAATTTGCATTCCACCAGTAGTACATGAGGGTTCCCTTCTGTCTACATCCTCACCCACATTTATTTCTTGTCTTTTTGATAATAGCCACTCTACCAGGTTTGAGGTGGTATCTCACTGTGGTTTTGATTTTCATTTCCCTGATGATGAGTGATGAAAATCTTTTCATGTACCTGTTGGCCATCTGTATGTATTCTTTGGAAAAACATCCTTTCTGGTCCTCTGCCCATTTTTAATTGGAATTTTTTTTTTTTTTTTGGTGTTGAGTTGCATAAATGTTTTATATATTTTGGGTATTAACCCCTTATCAGATATATCATTTGCAAACATTTTCTCTCATTCAGTAAGTTGACTTTTTGTTTTGTTGATGGTTTCCTTTGCTGTGCATAAGCTTTTTAGTTTAATGTAATTACATTTACAAATTTTTGCTTTTGTTTCCCTTGCCTAAGGAGACAGATCTAAAAAAAATATCGCTAACACTGATGTCTAAGAGTTTACTGTCTATGTTTTCTTTGGGAGTTTTATTGTTTCAGGTCTCTCATTTTGAGTTTATTTTTATATCCGGTGTGAGAAAGTGTTCCAGTTTCATCCTTTTGCATGTATGTAGCTGTGCTACATGTTTTCCCAATAGCATTTATTGAAGGGACTGTCTTTTCTGAATTGTATATTCTTGTCGTCTTTGTCATAGATTAATTGACCATGAAAACATGGGTTTATTTATGTGCTCTTGTATTTTCCACAGAAGTAGAACAATTCATCCTAAAATTGTATATAACTCTAAAAGACCCCAAATAGCCAAAGCAATTTTGAGAAAAAGAACAAAGCTGGAGGTATCACACTGCCAGATTTCAAGCTATCCTACAAAGCTACAGTAGTCAAAACAGTATGGTACTGGCACAAAAATACAATGAGTATTTTAGATTAAAACAAACAAACAAAAAACAAAACTATTTTTCTGTAGAAAGAATACTTTTTAACTCCAGAAGACCACTGAAGTGTTAGGTACTCTTTTTCATTCTGTTTCAATGATGCAGAAAGGACCACTCTAGGATCAGCAGTTAACTTTTTAACAAGGTCTGTTGTGAATACAAGAGCTAAATAACATAGTGCTTTAGTGCTGATTGTAATGTCTGTTCTAATTCTGGAAACACAGATCTCATTTATTTAATATTTCAAATTAGCTGATACCTCATGAGTTATTTGATAATTAGTGTTTGGTAAAGTTAATTTTGAAATATATACCAAACTAAGGAGTAGACAATCACATCTTTTACTGAGGTAAAATTTACCTACAGTGAAATACATGAATCTCTGCCTGATCTGATGAATACTGATGAATGTATATATCCATGTAACTACAATGCTAATCAGGCTATAGAACATGTCCAACATTCCAAAAGTTTTTTCATTGTCTTTTCTAGTCAATCTCTATCATCACAGACAACTGCTGTTTAGATATTTATCACAGTAGGTTAGTTTATCATCTTCTTTAACTTCATATAAATGAAACCATTCAGTGTGTCCTCTTTTGGTATGGCTTTTTTCACTTCACATGTTTGTGTAATTCATGCAGCAGTTTACGCACATCAGTATTTCATTCTTTTTTATTACTGAATAGAATTACATTGTGTGAATATATATGACAATTTGTTTATCCTTTCTCCTACTAATGGGCACTTTGGTTATTTCTGATTTTGTGCTATTCTGAATATGCTGCTAGAAACATTATTTACAAGTATTTTTATGGGCATATGTTTTCATTTGGGGGAGTAAATAGTTTGGAGTGGAATTTGCTGGGTCGTGTTAAGTACACGTTTAAATTTATAAAACACCATCAGTTTTCCAAAGTGATTGTACCATTTTGTGTTCCCACCAGCGGTGTGACTGTTCTAGGTGTTTCACATCCTCCCAAGTTTAGTATCTTCAGTGTTTTTACTGTGGGCCTCCTAGCGAATATGAAATCTCTCTCAATGTGGTGTAATTTCGTTTCTCTAATGCCTTAGGATGTTGAACTTCTTTTCATGTGCTTATAAGCCATTTGTATGTCTTCTTTTGTGAATTTTCTGTTTGGTCTTTTGCCCACTTAGGAGGCTTGTAGAAGGTTTTAACCCACTTTAGGGGCACCTGGCTGGTAGAGCATGCGACTCTTGATCTTGGGGTTATGAGTTCGAGTCCCCCTTGAGTATGGAGATTACATAAAAATAAAATCTTAAAAATAAACAAATAAACCTATTTTAGATACTAACCCTTTGGCAAATTATCTCTCTCATCTATCATCTATCATCTGTTTCTTCATATAAATGGAATTATGTAAATACAGAGATAAAATATTTTCTCTCAGACTGTGACTTGCCTTTGCATTTCATTAGTAGTGTCTTCAGGTGAGTGGAAGGTTTTAATTTTGGCAAAGTCCAATTTATCCATTTAAGAATATGTTTAGTGTCTTTTATGTCCTAAAAAAATCTGCCTACTCCGAAGTCATGAATATATTGCTTGTGTTTTCTTCCAGATGGCTTATTGTTTTTAAATCACTGATGTATATCGAATTGATTCTTGTATGTAGTAGTGTGAAGAAGGGGGCAAAGTTTAATTTTCCTAGGTTTATCCAGTAGTTCCAGCATGATTTGTTCAAGAGACTTTCCTTCCCCAACTTAATTGCCTTGGTGCTTTCCTTGAAATGAATTGGTTGTGTATGTGTGGGTTTATTTTCAGACTTTCTCTTCTGTTCCACTAATCTATTTGTCTTTGGTTATGCCAAAAACAAATATGTAAACCTTTTTGATTACTGTATCATAAACATCTTGAAATCTTGAAGTTATTCCTCCATCTTTTTCTTTTCTAAATTATTCGGCTTTTCTAGGCTCTTTACAATTTTCAAAAACTATACAATAACTTCAGTAATGCCAACAAAAGTATGAACCCATTTTGATTTTTTTTAAATTTTTTTAACGTTTATTTATTTTTGAGACAGAGAGAGACAGAACATGAACGGGGGAGGATCAGAGAGAGAGAGAGAGAGAGGGAGACACAGAATCTGAAACAGGCTCCAGGCTCTGAGCTGTCAGCACAGAGCCCGACGCGGGGCTCGAACTCACAAACCGTGAGATCATGACCTGAGCCGAAGTCGGAGGCTTAACCGACTGAGCCACCCAGGCGCCCCGTGAACCCATTTTGATTTTATTCGGATTGTATCGAATCTATTTTGTACGAAATGGACATCTTTATATGAAGTTTTTCTAACAGTTTCTAAGCAAGGATGTCAAAATCTTCAAGTATAATTTATAATTGTCAGTTAATCTGTTCTCCATTTGGTTCTGTTATCTTGATTCTTTGTCCTGAATTCTACAGTGTCTGATATTCATAGAGACGTAACAACTTTATTATACTTACTGTTTGCATGTTATATCGTTTTTACATCCATGTACTTGTAACCCATATATTCCTATTTGCAACGCAACTTTCAAGGCTAGGTAGTCTTGCCTTTTTTATTTTTTAATCTAATGTGACCAATATAATACTCTAATAATGTCTGTTCTATTAAATAAAATGTTTAGTGTACAGTTAATGTAATTATTGTTATAGTTGGGTTTGGCTTCTTATTTTGTCATTCAGTTTCGCTTTCCCCATGTTACTGTGTTCTTCTATGTCTTTCTTACCTTCTGGGTTAAATATATATATATATATATATATATATATATATATATGTATTTAATATATATCAAGTATATATTAGTATTCCATTTTAATTTCTCTATTGGCTTTTTAACTATACTCTTTTTAGCTATACTATTAATATTATTTTAAAAATGATTGTTTTAGGTATAAATATATGCATCCTTAAATGATCCTTTAGGTATAAATGATCCTTTAGGTATAAATATATGCATCCTTAAATAGTCTATGTAGCATCAAGATTGTACTGCTTCAACTAAAATGTTAAGAACTTTGTACCAGTGAAGTTCTATTGACCTTCACCATCCTTTGTATAATGTTGTCTCATAATTTAGATTGACATTTTTTAATGTTTATTTTTTAGTTTTGAGAGAAAAATTGAGCAGAGGAGGGGTAGAGGGAGGGGGGGCGGACACAGGATGCCAAGCATGCTCTGCACTGACAGAAATGAACCTGATGCGGGATTCGAATTCATGAACTGTGAGATCATGACTTGAGCTGAAGGCGGTGGCTGAACCTACTGAGCCACCCAGGTGTCCCTCTATTGACTTTTTATAAACCCCACAATGTTTGAGACTTTTTGTTTTAAAAATTAGTTTTTAAAAGAAATTAAGGAAAAAAATCGCCTTCAATTATCCACATGTCTCCATTTCTAAGTGCTTTTCATTCCTTTGTAGTTTAAGGTTTCCATCTGGTATAATTTCTCCTTGGCCCAAAGAAGTTCATTTAGCATTTCTGTGGTGCAGTTTTCTTGGCAGTACATTCTCACAGCCTTTATCTGAATGTGGCCTTATTTCACCTCATTTTTGAAGGATATATTCACTGGATATAGAATTCTGTGGATTTAAAAAAATGTTGTTTTGTTTTTATCTTTCAGCACTATAATAATCTATATCTCCTGGTTATTACTGATTCTGAGGAAAAATTCGATATAATTTATGTCCATCTTTTCCTCTGGTTTCTTTCAAGACTTTCTCTTTATTTTTGCTTTTCAGAAGTTTGTGCTGTGTTTAGGTGTGGTTGTCTTTTGATTTATCATGCTGATGTTCATAAAGTTCCTTGGAACCTTTTAGTTTACAGTTCTGGTCTTTGTACTTTACTTTAGGAAATTTTGCCATTATTCCATAGAATACATTTCTGTCCATTTTCACCATTTTTATTTACATGCATATAAGGCCATCCTGCACTTGAGCTCGGCCAAAAGGCTGAGAAGTGATGTATAAGGGTATTCTGTATTGTCTCATCTGCCCATGAGGCTCTGCTCATTTTACTTCAATACTTTTTCTTTCTGTTCCTCAGATGGATAATTTCTAGAGACCGTTTTTGAGGTTCACAGCCTTTTCTTTTGCCGTCTCCTATCTGCTGTAAGCTAATGCAATGAATTTCATTGTAAGTAGTTATTTCTTTTCAGTTCTACAGTGTAAGTTTTACTCTGTTTTTACATTTTCCACTTGTCTGCTGAATATCTCCGTCTGCTCTATTATTATGATCATCTTTTCCATAAGTCACTTTACTTACTTTCAGTAACTCTTTTCAAGCCCTTGTCTTCTAAGTCCAAGAGTAGAAAGATTTTGAGATCTGTTTCTATAGAATTTTTTTCCTTCATCAGCATATTCCTGCACATTAGTTACATGTCTATAAATTTTGGTTGTATGTCATACATTTCAAATTAGATATTGGAGAGATTCTGTGTTCTAATATCTTTTCCTGAAAAGTGTTAATTTTCTTTCTAGCAGATAATTAAACTGTATTCCTACACCTTAAACATTGTGGTGGCTTTATTTTACTCTCCTTTGATACAAATTTTTGGTGGTTTGTTTGGTTTTGCACTTGGTCCAAGATGAATCCCTTTTGCATAGGACATGGTTTTATTCATCAGATGTGCCTCTTCTAACGTGGCATGACCTCAGCCCCACCTTTCCCATGTTAGTCTAGGCTCTTTTGGCCTTTTAGCTGATGCCTCCCATTGGGATCTCTGTCCTCTCCACTACACATGTGCTATTCATGAGTCATTCAAGGATGTGAGGGGAGGTTATATGCAGATTTGGAACTCCCTTGTATGTTACTCTCTCATTTCTGGGATACTTTCTCCTTCACTTTATATCTGCTCTGGCCATTGTGAGCTTTCTTCTCTTACATGTCAGGCCAGTAAAATTGGGGCTTTCTACTTGAGCTCTGTGATTGTGTTCTAACGCATTGTTTCTGCACAGCCTGGGGAGTGTCTTACTGGAGAAGTCTACCAACGTGCATTAATCCCCAGTGAAATTTCCTTCTCTCAAGGTCGAATTCTCTCCACTTTATGCCTGATTTTAGTCACTCTCCAGTGCCTTCAAAGTATATAATGGTTATCTGTGGGTGGGTTAGTTTAATTTAAGCTGTGTAGCTGTTACTGAAGCTGCAACTAGAATCCCCTATCTTTGACTCATTTTTCATAATAGTCTCAACTGGTTCCTTCCTACCTTGATTTCTTCTAATATCCTTGTGTAATAAGACTTTATTTATCAGATTGAAAATATCATTCCATGTCAAAGGGAATGGAAGAAATATTGAAACAAACCACTTATTTAGATTGCACAGGGGGGGAACATGTAATACAAATGTCATCAACAGATAAAGTATCCAGATAGTTAAAAATAAAAAACTGAAAAAAATAAGTTTAGAATAACTTAATGGACAGCAAAATATCTGTGGCTCTTCCCCACTGTACTAATTCCACTGATGGGAATTCTTTATTTACAATGGTTGTCAATGGTTGTGAAACCTTTAGTCTGTTAAAAAATGTTCTGAGTCCTAGATATACAGTAGTGAACAAAACTGAAAACATCCCTGTCCCTAGAGATCTTCTATTCTATTGGGAAGAGATGAACCTTAAGAGAATAAGTCAAATATATGGTATATTAAGGTGGTGTTGGTGCTCGGGAAAAAAATAAAGGTGTAAATGGGATATAGGGAGTTCAATGGGGATAGAAAGAGTTTTCTTTAGAATAGCCTGGGAGGGCTTACTGGGAGGATGACATTTGAATAAAATTTGACAGTACTGGCCGAGTCAGTCAGACAGAAGGAAAAGCAAGAACAAGCGAAAAATGCTCTAATATCATTAGCTTGGAAAGTTGTATTTTATTAAAAATCTTATTTCTTCCAATCTTGTTTCTTTAGAGATCGTATTTTAATTATTAATGTTTAAGTTGGGTGCCTGGGTGGCTCAATCGGTTTAGCGTCTGGCTTCGGCTCAGGTCACGATCTCGTGGTCTGTGAGTTCGAGCCCCGCGTTGGGCTCTGTGCTGACAGCTCAGAGCCTGGAGCCTGCTCCGGATTTTGTGTCCCCCTCTCTCTCTGCCCCTCCCCGACTCACGCTCTGTCTTTCTCTGTCTCAGAAATAAATAAACATTAAAAAAATTTTTTTTAATTGTGTGCGTTTTAAAATACACCCTTTTTTGCTGACTGACTTTCTCCACTTGTTTTTTCCCTTGGAGTTATTTTCTATGTTTCATCATTCCAAATGAGACTTGTGCTGTTATGAACGCAGAGTACCCAAGCATGATTCAAAACCCCATTTTGTCAAGCTGCCCAACTGGCAGTAAACATGGCAGTGTCTGTTTCCACCAAATTTGCTGACTTCTAACATTTCTGCCTAACTAGGAAGAAACATCATGTATGCATCAATCACCAGAAGACTGTGTCCACCCTAATTAGAATCATGTTTATGTGTATGTACCCTCATGCACATGCGTGCTTTCTTCTTAGTCATGGTTCTCTAAAAAAAGGCAAGTTGGTGAATTTCGTTTAATTTTAGGGTTCTATGTGTGGTAAATGTGGAAATGTCATTTAATTCGAGAAGAAAGAACGCTGTAGCCTGTAGACTTCCCCTAATATGCTGCTGCAGCATATGTGAAAAAAATGTGCTGTCCTGGCTCATCTTTAATTCTTTTTGAAATTTACGAAATAAAAACAAACTGGCATATTAAAAAAAAAAGTGCCTAATGTAAATATAGAACAAGGAAAGCAAAAACACTATTTTACTTCATGCTGGAAATATTAATACATTTTACTTGTCTATTGAATTTATTTATGATCAGTTCCAAGAGATTCTTATTAGTTTAACTCTTAAAATTGCAGCATCGAATAAGGTCAATCTCTTTCTTAAAAACCTGCTTTCTGTTATCTGTAGATACAGGCTCCAACATTGCCTTTCAGAGGAAGTATCTTTCTATAGAATGCATCATCTTGTCAGAAGAAAGGATCGCAGTATTGTACTTTTAAAGGACCCATTGTTCACATTCTGGTTATATCTAGTATAATACACGAGAAGCATCAAACCAATGGGTAAACAGTTATTTATTTATTTATTTATTTATTTATTTATTTATTTATTTATTTTGGATGACTCACAGGTTTAAATCAATCTTAATGTAATAGCTAGCTATTTTATGGCACCACTGAAGGGAATTCTTATAAAACTTGTACAGTTTTTAGCAGTTTTGGAGGTTGGTTCACCATGACCTGAAACAGAGTCAGGCTCATTTCTCATCATGCTGTATGTCACTGCAGAATTGATCTAAGCTTTATATATCTCTTTGAAGTCAAGACAAGAAAGCAACCCAAAGGGTTTTATGAAATGTAAAGAACTACTGTTTCATGGTGGAGAAAGGACTTCTATAATCTTGTTTGTTTGCTGAGAGTGTTCACTTGAGGGTCAAAATGGTTACTTAATTTTAACTAGACTGACATTCTAAAAATGGTGGGTTGTTTTTGAGCAAGAAAGGGAATATTTGAAATAAGACTTGTTTTAAGAATATTATTATTGGATACTTAATTCTGTTACCACAAAAGCCTACTAATTGCTGCTTTCTTGTAGTACATACCATAGTTTACATTTTCCTGCCATGATCAGACAAGATGTTAAAAACCCACATACCTATAAAAATTCCAATTTGGTAAGTCAGTGACTTACCAGTAGTTTACTGTTAACTTTTTTTTTTTAATTTTAATCTCAGAGTGGGACATTTTAATTAATCAAATATACATTATATAGAGAAGCAAATTTTTAATGATTTCCTTTGATTAAAAACATTTAATTGGTTAAAACTCCATTCTAAAAAAGAGGAACACAAAAGAATACCTTAGTCCCAATTTCCCTTTGTTGTGAGGTAACATTTTAAGAAATGCAGCATCTACTGTTGAACTTGAAGTGGTATGCACTTGTGCAGTACAATCTTCTTATTATCTTCCCACTCAAGACAAGAGACAAAAGTGACAGATGCTTTCTGGAAAGGATTTTTTTGTTGTTGAAGGTGGGGTCATGTGAAAACTGGGAAGAGTCTCAGTCTCACGCAACGTGAGACAAATCCCAGTTGAGAAACAACATTCAGGGATTTGGCCTAAAGCTCGAGGAGGTGTTTGAACCACCAAGGATTTAGAAGGGAGGTTTGGACTATCTTATTCAGATCTCAAGGAGCCAGGTGAGCCTGGTATTTATGTCAGACCACATAATTATAGGATAAAAGCAAACTAAGCAAAACACTTCTGCATTAGCTTACAAGGCCCTTCACAACCTAGTTTAAACACAACTTAGTTTAAATACAACCTGATTTAAACATATCAGCATTTCCTTTTGTCACGCTCCACTCCTCTCCTCTACACACACACACACACACACACACACACACACACACACACAGAACTAACTAAACTATTACCAAACTTGAATAGCTTGACATCTATGTGTTTGTTTTTTGTTTTTTTGGATATTTGCTTTTCCCTGAAATCATCTTGATGAAGTTCAGCTCCTACTTCCAGTACCTGTCCAGTTGTCATTTCTGGGAAGTCTTAAATTTTGTAGCTGTTCTCTAACCTTATAGCTTAAATGAATTGCTTTTTTGTGTTTGCGTGCAACTTTAAAAAAACCCATAGGACACAAGAAATAATGTTGATTAAAGTCCAGTAATGAATTTCACTGAGTCTGCTCAAAAGCCCATTTTATTTTATATATATTTTTAAGTTCTTATTTATTTATTTTGAAGGAGAGAGAAAGAGAAAGCGAGTGAGCAGGGGAGGGGCAGAGAGGAAGGGAGAGAGAGAATCCCGAGCAGGCTCCAATGCCATCAACTCAGAGTCTGACGCATGGCTTAAGCTCATGAAACGTGAGATCATGACCTGAGCCAAAATCAGCAGTCTGATGCTTAACCGACTGAGCCACCCAGACGCTCCTACCCCAAAGCCCCTTTTAACAGATAAGTCCCAAACTAAGAAGTGATGGAGCATATTTTTGAGCTGAGGTCACTTTGACCCTAAAATCCGGATAGTTCTTCACCTAACTTTTCTTTTTAACGTTTATTCATTTTTGAGAGACAGAGACAGAGACAGAGTGCAAGCAGGGGAGGGGCAGAGAGAGAGGGAGACACAGAATCTGAAGCACGCTCCAGGCTCTGAGCTGTCAGTACAGAACCCGATGCAGGGCTCGAACTCACGGACCGCGAGATCATGATGTGAGCTGAAGTTGGCCACTTAATCGACTGAGCCACCCAGGCACCCCTATTCTTCACCTAACTTTTTGCCATCATGCCACATGATACATGTTTTTGGTCTCTCTTTTTTCCCTTTCTGAGATTTGATTTTAATTGTATTGCATCCATATTTTCTTCTTCAATGCTAGGAACTCTAGCATTATTGATCTAGCATTGACTCTAGCATTAATTGATCTAATTAAATGGTCAAAAATGCCGACTCATTTAATTAATAATGTTTTATAAAATGCAAATTTAATTGAAATCTGCATAAAGAAAATTTTATAAATTATAAGTGTATAGTTAGAGACAAGTTATAACAAATTAAGCATAGCCATGCAACACTGATTGCAGGTCAATATATAGGATTTTATCAACAACCCAGAATCTTCTTGGAGTTCCTCTTAATCTTTGCTTTTGCCTTCTCTCCCACAGTACCACCATCTTGACTTCTAACATCATATGTTAGTTATATTGGTTTTGACAGTTTTTACCTTTACAGAGATAGAATCATAAATGTATTATTTTATGTGTGTTTTTCTATATTCCATATTGTCTTTTTGAGATTCATATATATGGGTTTATGCAGAAATAATAATTTATTAAATGAATGCCTTTTGAATGGCATCCTCTTGCTTTATTCTGGTAACAGATATATGTATCATAATATAATTTTTAATTAATGAAATCTGAATTTGTTAGCGATATATGAACTTTGATTCAAGAACCTTAAAAATAAGTATTTTTCTTATAATCAGCTTATTATTTTTCTCTTTCTCCTCTAAAAGATTTATATGCTAAAATTTTATATTTGTAAGGGTTAACTCATGGTAGCAAAAGCATTGTTGATTAAATATTTGACATAATTCTTTGAAAAATTTTTTTAATGAAATTAAGAGGAAAATATTGCATATCAAATGTTGAAAGAATTTTCACAGAAATACGAGCTTGTTTATATCCAGGTAATATTATTTATCAAGTGAATGTTAAATATACATACCCATAAACATATACACATATATACACTCCTGCTATCAGTAGTTATATAGCCTTGAACATGTCATTTTACTTCATTTTATTGATCTGTAAAATGAGCAGATTATATGATCATTATGTTTCTAAAAGTATAGTGTCAATGTATGATAGACTAACAAAATTCCAATTCACTTTCTACCTCTTTGTAGTTCTTTAATATTGGACATGTGAGTAAACCTTCCCATTTCTCATTTTACTTATTTGTAAAATGGAGTAGTAATAGTCCCTACCTCGTAAAGTTGCCTCAGGGATTAAATGAGTTGACACATGTAAAGCATTTAGAATATGATCTGGCACATGTATATTCCTAAAGTGTCAAATGCTATTGTTGACATTATTATTATTATTAAGAATATAATTATTTCATTACTTTGAATAGATGAAAAATCGTCACCTTAGCAAATGGAATTTGGAAACATTTTAAGAGAAACATTTTTGAGAATGCTCAGAACTTTTCATGACATTATTTGAACTTTATGAAGATGAGCTCACATGACATCTCATAGATCAGGTTAGAGTTTTGCCTGTGGAGGACTCCCAAGATGCAGCATTCATACAAAGAAATGACTTGCTTTCCATGATGGGAACCTGCAGAAAACAAACACGGGCGTGCGCGCGTGCGCACGCGCGCGCGCGCACACACACACGATCTATTCCTTCTTTTTCCTTCTGGCATTGTTTCAGTCTAGGAACTTATCATTTCTTTTCTCAACCACTACATTTCCTTAACCGGCTTTCGTGCTTTTAGTGCCATTTTAGAGAAATCATTCTTCTACCGCATTGCTGGTAATAACCGATTTCTAAAATATAGGTCTGGTATCGCTATTTCCTGTAGTATAATTCTATAGTGACAACTCATCAGGCATATAATAAAATATAAGCTCCTTTACTTGGCATGTAAATGCCAATTAATGAAGTGTGTATTGAGTAGTCACTAATTGCTTGCCGTATAGTCCTTCATGATGTAACCCTTGCCTTCCTTTTCATCTCCGTTCTCGCTCCTTCCACCTGCAGTCCTGGACTACCCAGGGCAGTCAGGCTCTCTGACTTAACACATGCGGTGTCCTCTCCCTGTCCTAGTTTTGCTGTGAAATATTTGGCCAACTCTTTTACTCTTTGGACTAAAGCCCCTCAATCATAAAATTCAGGTTACATTCTGAAGTCTTTTCCAGATCTAAAAGCTGTGAATCTTAGAACCTTCAGGCATTAGGTGCAAGAAAGGGAGTTTAAAAAGGTGGCTGGATTGGTGAACCCCAAAAAGCATATACTATAGTTAGATACACTGCGTAACAAATCATTAATAATGCAGTTGGATAGGATGAAAAATTGTAATCATTTAAATAACTTATGCTTGAAGATAACCAAGTGTGATCACAGCAGTGGTTGTTGCTCTAAGACAGCACCCAGAAGTCATGGTGAAATATGACATTTTATTGATACGCTGAGTTCCATTATGTCCCCTTTTCTTTTTCTCAACCAACAGAAAGCAGATAATTAAAACCTTGAACACAAATGTCCCAGAAAAAAAAAAAGTTCATTAGAATGAACCTAATGGCTTATTTCAGTGTGTTTACTATGAAAAAGGAAAGGTGGGAGAAAAGGATGGGGAAAAAAGAGGGGTTCCCTCTCAGTGTAGAGAGACTGAGAAATATTTCCTGCCAGTTTTTGACAAAAAGAAATGAATGGATTAAATAGATACAGTAGTAGATAAAGGGAGATGGGTGGAGGGGCAAAAGAATGAAGAGGGCCTGAGGACATAGATTGATAATTCAGTGGTAGATGTTGGGAAACATGGGAGGAAAGAGAGTGTATGTCCAGTCCTGAGGTGACAGAAAGATGCAGAGGAGAGGAAACATTTGGAAGATATTTCACCATGATGGCCGTATGCTCAAAATGTCAGCTCAAAACAGCTTGTTGTATTTTGAAGTAAAAAAAGGATAAGATCTAGCAGATGACAACAGAAACATAAGGGAAGGCAGGACGCAGTGGTGTTTTGAATGTGCACAGTGTTCGTATGGCCTTTGTTTGTAAAGCAGACCAATATGTGATTCAACTTCCATTGTTTTAGTCAAAAAAGTATTTACTACTTCTTAGTTGGGTGGAGATCTTTCTCCCGTATCAATCCCCCCCCTTTTTTTTACCTTTATAAGTGAAGAAATTCAGCATAAAACTTAGGACTTATACTAAATTCAACTAATACTATCGTAGCAGACACTTTCTCCAAATGTAGTCATTTCTATAACATTTTTACATTTAAAAAAATCGCCCTAAAGTTGAACTATAACATTTAGCACTTGGAAACTCTAAAATCAAAGCTAAGAAATGTCTAAAATTCACATTTTCACATACCATTATCTTTTAAAGAGATGGAAAACAAAGCTGAAATGCACATACACGTCAACTCTAACATAAAATTACTTCCAAATTCATGTGTTACTTATTTACTATACATCTAACAATGATTGAAGGGTTAAAATCCGTAACCTCTGTTTGTGTATTTTATTTCCATTGATCTATTAATACCATGTCCATTAAAGTGTGCTGAATTAGTAAGTCTTATTAAAAAAATTAGTAACATTTTCTCTTATTGGATGCCCATAAGCTAATGTAAGAGGTATTTCTAATTAAAAGACTTGAACATATTTCACTCTTCATCCTTTCCTATTCCTTTACTCTGAGAGTTTGCTGTACTAGGCCATGAACTCAGACGCAGTTGTTGGTAAAATCTGCTAGTTTTCATACCTGGGGAGGAGGGACTCTTCATCGGAAATAAGAAGAGAATACAGAAAACAGTGCCTCCGGTTAGAAAATTAGCTCATCAAAGTTAAATTCAGAGGAGCAGAATACTTACATAAGATGATGAAGGTCTAAAAATAATCAGACTTTTCAAAATTAGACAATGAAAGAAAAATGCTTTTAGTTGTTGCTGTGTTTACAACCTTTAGTGGCATTTTTATTATCTTCAGAAATTTGTAGTGCCGGATATAAATGCATCCATACAGGAGACTAACCCACCCCCGGCTGTAAGCAGAGGAGAACAAAGAGCTGTATGTTTGTTGTGAAAAGAGGAGTCTGTGAGGTGAATGCCCTACGGGTAATGCAGACTGAGAGAGACTCCCTACCATACATTCCCACCAAGTTGGAGATGCTAAATTGAGTTGGTGAGATCTTCAGCAGTCTCTTGCCCTTAGTAGAGCTCAGAATCCTCTCATCAATATTTCTTCCCACTATTAGAGAAACAAATAAAACTCATCTCTGCTGGGATTAATTTGCTTCAGCCTGAAGCAGTAAGCCTCCACTGGCAACCACTCCTGAGCTGAATAAGCAGCATCACGGCATCTGTTGACAATATGAAATTGTTGCAGCAGCCAATATTCATAAGAAATGGCCTCCAGAATCCAAAGAGAACGCACTAGTCAATAACTAGCAGAGTCTGACCACTGAGAGAATAGCATGTAATTCCAGATTTTATAAGCTATATTTAAATTGGGGCTTTTTCTCTTTGGATCAGAATGTGGAGAATCTGTGTAGACCTAATTTTACTTGAAAAGACCTAGTTATATAGCTGGCTTGGGCTGAAAACGCCTGAACTTATTTCCAGCTGGACATGGATCTGTCTTATGAAACCAGGACGTAAATAGCGGTTCTTTAGCAGACTGGTCACTCCTTTTATGGAGCACTGTGATTGGAATAGAAATAAAATTTTAAAAATGCATAAAAATTTGACTTTCTAGGTGCCATTGTAGTTGAAAGAGCAATAGCCTGGTGGAAATACCATTTAATTTGCATTTTTGGTAATAATGCATTTTATTTTAAATGTAAAAAAAATTTAATATTTGTAGCAATTCGGGTTTTAACTGATTTACTCCTTTCTTTGATTTATGGACCCTGCTTATTCTTATTATTTTTACTGTGTTTTATGTATTCATTCATTTTTATCCTTTGCTATGTGGTGAGGACATAAAGGTGCCCTTTTCAATAAGGCAATGAAGGGTTTGTGCTTCTCTGTCATCCACATTTTCTAAGGTGAAAACTTTCGTAATCTACAAAGTTACCTTTCTTTACAGTTATAAAATACAACAAAATTTCACTGCTCTTTTTTTTTTGCAGAATGTATTTAATTATTGACATCTTAAATAATTGTGTGGGATTCAATCTAATGACCCTAGCTGGTAGGACTGGTAGGATATATATCAAATAAGATTGCATGATCTTTATAGTTTAAAATGCCTCTAGTGCAATAATTTTACTAGGATTTAGGGTAAGGAAAAATAGTAGCCCTAATTAATATAAAAATGATGTATCTTGACTTTTCCGTATGGATTCGTTTTATCAATTGTGCCTCTATAATTCATAGACCCTAAAATTAATGTGAAGCTTGGATAGGTATTACAGGTTCTATTACACATATTTTACAGGGTCATGTATACATTATACGCATCTTTCTTGAGTAATGATTATAGGTCATTTATTTTCTTTCAGAACAATTTAGTGTTATCATTTGATTTTTCTTTTGTGGGTACCAAATCCAGGAAAATTGGTCCCTGTAGTATGTTGCAGATTAACTACCAGTCTACTGTACAATGTTGTTTGAACTTATTAAAACCTGATTCATGTGATGCCAAGTTTATTCTAAGGCTTGTGCTGGGGCAGGCATGCACATCGAGGGGGAAAAAAAAGTCAGTTTCCAATGGGAGTGCTAGACAGCTAAAGTCTATGGGTTAGTTAACTCTAGTAGCCAATGCTGAATCTAAAGGGATGCCCTTGACTACATTTTTATTGTTCACTTTTATTTTCTTTTCTGAAATGGTCAAGGGGGCATGTGCTTGAACATGTGAGCCAGCAAAGCGTCTGTGATTCTAATCCTCTAATTAGACTATTGTGCACAGATGGTATTTAGTTTTTTTTTTAAATGAATGAAAGCATGTGGTGATGATGTTCATGAATTTTTATAAGATAAAAAAAAATGCTACTTGAGTTTTGCTTATATTTGCCTAACCTTCTGTATAGGTCAGACCATGGGTAGAAAGAGCTGTGAAATTTATATAAATAGATGATGCAATTTTGCCCATCCAGCTGATTGGCATGATAGGAGTATTTACACACACACACACACACTCCCTCTCACGCATGTGTCGATTTAGATCAAGTATATGCCATTTGAAATTGTGGGATATTTTGTTGGGGGAAAATGAGAATTTTTCTCATAAGTCTTCTATCCTGCCTGTAATTCCTTATTTATATTCTTTAATAATTTTTATTAAGTCCAACTTAACATAACAGAGGAACTTTGTTACACGTGCTATTTGGTTTAGTTTAAAATGCTTTTGGCAGAACGATGTTAAAGCGCAGTGAATTAAGGGAAGAATAAACAACTGCAGTAGCAAGACAATGAACAATTTTAAATAGGAGCGACTGTCTTACAATGCAAGCACAGTGACTCATTTTCTCCATGTATAAGGCATAGCTTCCACACAAAATGGCCAACGTTAAGAGTTTTATTTTATAATAGCAATGCTTTTGTCTTTTTGTCATCTGCCTGCTATGACAGAAAACAGGTATTTTTTTCCCCGGATTGTGTAAGGTAGTATTCAACTTTCGGCCTACAGAACACTGCATGAATTTTCTCTTGCATTCTTTAAGGCCTTTCCAAATAAAGAAATATGTGAGTTGATAGATAGATGACAGATAAACCATAGATGGCTGATAGATAGACTGATGATTGATAAAGTTTGGCTTCACATATTCTCTTTAACTTAAATACGTGATACCGGTTAGTATTTTATCATTAGGAAACTAATTTGTGCATCTTATTTTGCCTGGTTATTTCCAAAGTAGTTTAAAATGCAGGTGTCCACTGTGTAGTAACCTAAAAGTATACATATCACAGCATATTAGTGTCTTCTAATACACATGGCATTTAGACATTACAGGCATGGAGTTGAACCTGGAGTTGGAGAGTGGATTTTTGAAGTAAATTTTTTTGGATTGTGACTGGGCCTGAATTATTCACTGTTAAAGTATTACGTGCTTCTTGGTGTTTTAAACAAGAACTTCCCTAAAGTAATACAACATTTCTCGTTGAGAGCAACAGCCTGGAGGCAAAAGAAATCTTTGGTGAAAGTGCATAAGGAGGTGCGAAGATATGCACAGGAATCATGTCCTTCAGAAGGTATGTGATTCAAGAGTCTGTTGAAATGAGAAGTTATATACATACAGGCTATGTTCCCAATTTGGAGATCCTCATTGAAATGAATTTTTAGTTCTGAATAGATGTAAATTTTTTTCAATCTAGTACAAAATTCAAAAAGCATTTGATAATTTTACACAAATTTTACCTTTTTATTCACCCTGTTTTCACCATGTGTTCTATCTGTTTTTTAACATAGCATCTTATAAAGGTTCCACGTGAATGCAGTAATTTTGGTCCATTGGATGAATGAAAAGGAGGTGGCTTTCTTGTGTTTAAAGACAGTTTTTAACTCTGTTTGTGGATATCATTTAGGAATAGTCTGAGGGATATTGAAATGAATATAATTAGACATGTGCAAGAATGCTCATTTTACCTTAAAGCTACTTAAAAAGTTAGATCTAAACTGTTTTCATAATATACCAGAGTTATTTTTAAGCTTTCAGTGAAACATTTGAATATGAATATTTTTCTTATTCAAATTTAGTGTAAACCCTTGTGCTATTTGTATATTTTTCTTTTATTTAGGTTTATTTTAGTGTTGTTTTTATGCTTTTTAGTACTTTGTATTGGTGAATTCTTCTAATAACTAGCATTTTCTCCTTGACTTTATGTTGTTATTCTATCATCCTTATCACTCTCTTTCATGTGGAAATTTTAGTTTTAGGTCAATATTTCTTGATCTCAATAGATGTATTACTCTCTCTTTTTTTTTCAGTATATGTATGCTTAGAGGTCTAAAATTCTCCACAAAGTTTTCTTTCCTCTATTCTTTCCTATGTATTCTATTTTAAAATGTATAGAATGGAAGTACATCCCAAATTTTATCAAGCTAATATTTTAAAATGTTAGTACCATCCGTTGCTTTTGTGTTGATCTTTTGTATTCGTTCTCAGTAAATCATATTTAGTGGTTGCTCTGTGCTAGACACTGTTGTAGGCTCTCGGATCCAGCAGTGAACCAAATGGGTGAAAGTCCTTACTTTGATGGAGCTTACATCCTGTTGGAGGTGCAGGGATTGGCACTGACACCATGTTGAGGAATTCAGTGGTCTCTATAAAGCAATGGGTTCACAGCAAGTGAATTCCAAATGATATTATATACATGTATGTGTGTGTGTGTGTATACAGACACACACACACACACGCATATAAATAGTATGAATGAAGTTTCTCAATAGTTCAAATAGGGAAGAAAAAATGATGGTATTTTAAAGACACTTTTTTGGTTCAGAGTTTTCCTGTATTTTTCACCGTATTTGGTTTGACCAAAGGTATTTTAAATGTAACGCAGCAAAGCTTTCACAATAAATAGACCTTCAGACTACATCCTGGTAGGTTCTTCGCCATGATGTGGTCTTGAATGGAGCTAATCAGATCTTTGTATTAGTGAGTGGCTCATTTCAAAGTGACTTTATTCACTTCAACTGTGGAATTTTCATGTAGTTTTTACTACTTGAAGTAGTTTTGGCTTTTCTCATATTGGATCAACGGACCTTGTTATTCTAGCAATTATCGATTATGTAAGTTGGAATACGTTATGTGTAATACCAGTATTTGAAAGCCAAGTGCTAGTTTCTTTACTACCACTGTTACGCTTATTGACACATATTTATCTGAATTTATCAACAGACTTCATAACAATCTGAATAAACAGAGCAAACTCTATAGTATCATCAGGTAACTCGATCCTAATAAGAATAAGATACAAATATGGCTAAGCTGATGTAGGTTCTTTCACAGATATAAATCTGTGTTTGACTCCTTGGACTATTTTATGTGTGGTTACACTACATAAAACTGTTTTGAATGATACGAAATATATTTTTATTATTGAAAATTTTACTCATATTACAATTTAACTTACTTGATGATACTCTTCAAAAAATGAAAATAGTGAATTTTGTACTCAAGAAATAGCACTTCTTATCCTTGGAATTCACTATTATTTTTTATTGATTCCTCAGTTTTGACTAACTTTTCCTTTTCATTCTTGGGACTTTGTGCTCTCCAGTCATTGCACTGTACTTATACTGTGAATCAGTCCTGTCTGCCAATACTGAATTATTTATTTGTAGGTCTTCAGTAACTGTGCTCTGGCCTATATTTAGTATTTAGTGTATTGTCCTTTAGTAAATGGTGATTGATTTCAGGTAACAAAACCTGTCACTAAAGAAAAGTAGAGTTTAAATTGCAAAGATTATATATGTGAAGCATTTATTAATAGCTCCTCTTTCTCCACTGAGTTGTTAGTTCCTAACTTTGACAGGTAAGGGCTTGATGTTTTTCACTTTGATTCCTCTTTTAATCTCCATGTGGGACAGATTTTCATGATTCTCTCTGTAACGTTTTGTCTTCCTAAAACCAAATTGTTTGAATGTTCTGATGTTTGGAGACTGCCAGAATACTTGGCCTGAATTCTGATAATTTTTCAATTGGTAACATACCCCTTTCTTCAGTCTCTTTTGGACTGGCAGACGCTTTGTACATATTTCCATAAGCTATTCTGAGTGCATGTATTTGTTTTTTTTTTTTTCTATCCTAGCTTTATTATAAGTTAGTAATCAGTGCAGCCAAATCACTTTAGCTATTAGATTAAAGCTCTTTTCAACTTACCATTATATGTCATTTATATAACTTCACAGTCCTAGTGCCCTTCTGATTTATGTCTTCACTTTATTTGAATTGTGTTTAGTTTACTTTTGCTTTTAAGCTTACTAATTTTCTGTCCTAGTATTTTGCTTTTAAGCTTACTAATTTTCTGTCCTAGTATTTTTCATAAAAACTATCATGTAATTTGACTTCTATCACATTTTCCTGATCACCCAGTCCAGCACACTTGGAAGGCGACATGATTTTTTTTTAGTGAACCCACACTGATTCCTTGTGATTGCCTTTCCCTTTCTAAATGTCCCTAATCCGTTTATTATTTAAATGAGTCATTTCATAATAACTCTGAAATTGCTGCTTAGGATTATTTGTTGGCCATCTGGAGACTCAGATTTTACTCTGTTTTTAAAACTTTAAAACGAAACTTTAAATTTCCAAGTTTTGTCATTTCCCCATCTTCGCATGACTTTTCTGGAGCTAAAAAACTTTGTTTTAGTGCTTCAGTGCAGTTCTACAAACCTCATACATTTAAAATTCCTATCTTTTAAATATGTGTTGAAGGGCCAATCTGTTATTAGAGTCAGTCATTTATTCATTCTGAAGTAAAGCAGCGGGATGTGGTATTATGTCTTTGACTCTAAGGTACATTTCAATAGAATAAAGGTATTTCATTTGAGGTAACTTGTTGAAGTAACAGTAGTTCATGTAGTGAAAGTAACAATAATTTAAGATAACACTGTAGTTTTGGGTGTTGCCTAATTTTTTTTTATCTAAGTATTTTGACATGGTATTTTATTTTATTTATTTTTGCCTTTTTATTTTTTTTATTTTTTTATTTTTATGAAATTTATTGTCAAATTGGTTTCCAGACAACACCCAAAGCTCATCCCAACAGGTGCCCTCCTCAATACCCATCACCAACCCACCCCTCCCTCCCACCCCCCATCAACCCTCAGTTTGTTCTCAGTTTTTAAGAGTCTCTTATGGTTTGGCTCCCTCCCTCTCTAACCTTTTTTTTTCCCCCTTCCGCTCCCCTGACATGGTATTTTAAAGTTAACTTTATGATGGCTTTAGAAAAGTATTAATGGTTTATAAATTTGAGAGAAAATTCTTTTAACTACCTGTTTTTTACATCACAGAATTTTATGGATATACAATTATGAAGAAACAAGCGTATTTTAAGAAGCAATGACCCAGTAAACATTTATTTTGTGCCTACTGTGTGCTAGGTAATTGCTAACATTATATTTATAGGAGATACAAGTAATTTTTCCTAAAAATGCTGCAAGTTGATTGAATGATAAATATATTTTAATACCCCATCTAATTTAATAGTTTAATGCATATTTCCTTCAGAATATTTCTTTGAAAACTGAGCTTACATCAACTCCTAGTACTTTTTTTTTTTTTTTTTAAACTAAGAGGCAAACCTGTTTTTTTTAAATTTTTTTTTTTTCAACGTTTTTTATTTATTTTTTTTGGGACAGAGAGAAACAGAGCATGAACGGGGGAGGGGCAGAGAGAGAGGGAGACACAGCATCGGAAACAGTCTCCAGGCTCCGAGCCATCAGCCCAGAGCCTGACGCGGGGCTTGAACTCACGGACCGCGAGATCGTGACCTGGCTGAAGTCGGACGCTTAACCGACTGCGCCACCCAGGCGCCACTCCTAGTACTTTTAAAGTTAGTAATGGAGGTCATATATCTTAAAGAATATTCCCTCTCTACATTTCCAAAGGAGCAAAGGTTATAATGGGAGTTCGGGGTACAGAGATAGGCAAAGGGGGTTTGAGTGCAAGCTTTTGTACCTTAGATGGATTATTTGATTTCCAAAGACTTCGTTTCCTCATCTATAAAATGGAAATAAAAATATCTGTATTAGTCATAGTGTTGATGTATATATAAATTCAATGAGATCATCGAAATACAAAATATGCAGCGTAAGGTATGGCCCATAAAAGTCACCTGAAAACAAACAAATGAACACAGTAAAAAGGTACTTATTAAGTCTTCAACTTTTCTTCCATGGAAAGCATTTGTGAAAAATTCCCTAATCCTTTCAGGAATATACATGATAGCAAATTTAGATTTTTGAAGGAGTATTCCTTTAGTTTAATTTTATACTGGACCTTTCACATGACTCAAATATTAGCAATATCTGTTTTGAAGTATTTTCCAAATTGGTATCCTATGTTTTCGTTTACTCTTGTGTAAGAAGAAATCTCCTTAGTCCCAAGCATATGACAAGTAATAAAACACTTGCACAGACTATCACTCTGGGAAAAAATTGGAATTCATGTCTTTGATGTTGTTTCAGCTAGAGTTTCAATTCATGGACAGAAACTTGTGGAGAATCCAGAAGTAAGATCTAACAGTTTGGCCAGCTCATCTATTTTCCTTTCGAAGGAAGAGATAGGGCAGAATTGGATATCTCCAGAGGGAGATCTAAGTGCAATGGCACAATAAATCCCCTTTCGACTGACAGAGCTACCTGAGTTCCTTTGGAGAGCTAAAGGAAGGGGGAAGGAGAGGAAACAGAGGCTGACTGATTTAGGGACTAAACATAGCGCTTTAATATACAGGGGAGAGAGTTCGAAATATTTCCCCTTAGACTGTTTTGGGGAGGGGAAAGAATTTTAAATATGATAGCATATATTCCATAAAAGAAAAGAAAGGAAAGAACATTATCAAGTCAGTCTTATCCAATCCATGCTTTTTTTCTGCTCTTCAACAACAAGAAACAGAACTGTTTCTTCTGGGTTGGGAAATGTAAACATTTTCAATGTCATTTTTCCTAACTTTAAAATGCATCCTAAATTAAAATTTGTAAATCTTATAATGACACAGTCTCTCGAAATATCCCTCAATACTTCACATTTTGAATATTTCTTTACTTAAGAGTTTCTGAAGTAAAAAACGGTATTTGTGGAATTGCCAATATCATGGGGATTTCTGAAACTCTTGTATTTGGGCTATTGAATTAAATAGGACTTTTGGGCTATTGAATTAAATAGGACTTTAATTTGTCTGGAGGGCCTACTGATAACGTGAGTGTTACAACCTGGAAACTAGCCTACTTTTAAATCCCATACCCCTGCCCCTGTTTCCACCCCCAAATGTTGTATTTAATTTTGAATATGTAACCAATCAGAATTTGTCCTTCACTGTGTTTGTTTAATATAATGTTGAGGTCTCAAAGGCAGTTGCTGATTGTTAGGAAGAGAGAATAATCCTTCTCAACTGTCAAACATCAAACGGAAGGTCATAAACCTTATAACAATAAAAGAAATTTCTTTTGTCCTTTTGTAGTCCTCTAGGATTCCAGAATAGATTCAGATTGCAGCAGAGGAAGTTGAAACAAGAGTAGAGTTGGAAAGTCCAGACAAGATTTATCAAACCAGACATTGTGCCTTCCCCCAAACTCAGCATAGTTTGGAGTTACTTCCTTATCAAAGCACACAGGCAGTTCTGGGAAAGTTGTCTGTGTTACCCCTGGCATGGTTCTACTTACTGTACCATCAGTCAAGTTTGGTGGGGAAAGGGGTAAGGGGGAATGGAGGGGGTAGGTTACAACAAGGAATCACAGAAGAGAGTATTTGTTAAAAGTCAGACAATTCCCTAGGCTGAAGTGTATGTAGTCACAAGTCTCAGAAAACAGTGAAATGTTAGGCAACTTATGCTCATATCTCCTAAAATATCTGCAATAAAATATGGCCCAGGGGGACCTAGACTCAATGATAAGTCTGATGTTGTTGATGACAAAGCAAGCGACAGAGAAAAGCACTTGTGCCCAAAATTGATGGGTCATGAATTTAAAGCAAAAGGGGGGATTGGTGGAGGGGGAATTTCTTTCATTCATACTCTCTTTTTAATACAACTGAACATTGGGAGCATGATTTTATGGTGACAAATGAATTCATTCCATTTTCAGGTAGGTGAAGGTAGAAATTCATAAGTGGGTCTGTTTCAGACTCAAGTTTTTGCACACCTTTTTTTTTCAAACAAAAACTTTGCATATTCCTTTTTGCTGTAAAAGCATATAACACAACGAATGTATTTTTCTAATACTTGGCTTTACAAAAGATTAGGAGATTTCCAGATTTCACTCGCTTTTCTTTGACACATTGTACAAATACAATGAGAAAAAAATAAGGCTCAGTAGTACAAAAAAGGGAAAGAATGCAAAAGGAGAAACTTTGAAAAAATGAGATGCATAGTGAAAATGTGTATAGCTTCGTCAAAATAGTAGTGCTGTGAATGAAAAAAAAATCATACTTTAGTGAACAACTGCTGCTATGTGAAATGAAAGCTAAGGAGATGGAAAGTTTGTATTTTTTTTTCTTAAAAGGAATTTAATACCTTATAAGAAAAGCTGAAAATCTAAAGGTCAATGTATTTTATTTTATTTTATTTATTTTTTTTTTAAATTTTTTTTTCAACGTTTATTTATTTTTGGGACAGAGAGAGACAGAGCATGAACGGGGGAGGGGCAGAGAGAGAGGGAGACACAGAATCGGAAACAGGCTCCAGGCTCCGAGCCATCAGCCCAGAGCCTGACGCGGGGCTCGAACTCACGGACCGCGAGATCGTGACCTGGCTGAAGTCGGACGCTTAACCGACTGCGCCACCCAGGCGCCCCAAGGTCAATGTATTTTAAATTACATAATAAAAATGAAACTGACCCATATGAAAAGCACAAAGCTTCTTAATCATTAACTCTCAGAGGCTTGGGATCATAGCTACTGTCACAAACTGAACCAGGCTTTATGTCACTGACTTTCATACGGGTGTCCTTCCCTCCTGCTTCGAATGTTCACACTCACATAGGCACCGCTGTTTTCAGATGACTTTTTTTTTTTCCTTTCAGAAGGTTACTTTTAGAAGAAAACGAGGAAATGTGGCTTTTCTTAAAATAGGCAATGCAGGATCTCATATTTTTATTTTTTGTAATTTTTTTTTTCTTTTTAGAGAGAGAGAGCACACATTGGTGGGGGAGAGGGCAGAGGGAGAGAGAGTATCTGAAGCAGGCTCCATGCTCAGAGTGGAGCCTGATGTAGGGCTTAATCCTGTACCCTAGGATGATGATCTGAACTGAAATCAAGAGTTGGACACTTACTGACCGAGCTACCTACACGCCCCTAAGATCTCATATTTTTCGTAGCATCATAATAGCTAACAACAAATGGCCTTTACTGGACACTTTGTGTATTCCAGGAATTATACCTAGTGCTTTACACATATTATGTCACTTAATCTTTAAAATAATCTCACGGAGCACATGCTATTATTTTAATTCCTATTTTACAGGTGTAGAAACGGATTTAGAAAGGAAACATCTTCAGTGTCATTTAGTTAGTAAGTGGAGGCCCACGTCCCAAGATTGGTAAATACTATTGCTTGACACTCCGTTCTCTCTCTTCCATCCCATTTTCTCTTGCTCACAGTATCTCCATGTTCCCTGGGAAGCCATGGGCCCAGTTTGAGAGGATGAGTCCTGATTGGGCAATCTTTTTTACCCCATGCCATTGATGATGGGCTCAGCCATAACTCCCGACGTTTATGAAAGTTTGCACCAGCGTGCTCCTGGGAAACATCCCTCCCTCTAAGTTATGCAGTACAACCGAAAAGCCTCCTCATTCTGACTTAGTTCTGTCCTTTCAGGGGCATCATTGTAGGGGAATTGTTTCTTCCTGTAAGGCAATGCAAGGGAAAGGTTTTTATTCCTAACCATTCCGGTCTTTGTGAAGATAGTGTTACCTGGGGTGGGGATGAGATGCGGGCACTAGGAGGAGTCCTCCTTTGATCACAAGGGAGAGACATGGCAAACACATTTATATGGAGAACTAAAAATGAGAGTGTGGGACCTTGGAGGACTCGCTGAGCATCAGAAACCCTAATATCAGCAACCTCCAGACTTACTGCCAACTTCTTTTCGTTACAGTATTCTGTCAACTTGCAGGCAAATAGATGCATTCGGCCAGGCCCCCTAAGGCAATTCAAGGGAACAAACCCCAACAGAAGCAGAGGTGGTACACAAAGTCAGTGCAGATGAGAAATGAGAACTGTGCATACGATGAATGACAAAAAATACCCATTGAAAAGTAAAGTCCTTCTGCTCTTTTAAATTCATGACCCATATTTTACACAAAGTTCTTTTTGTTTTCAGTTGCCATGGTATCATCTTCTTTAAAACAGCTATAGAAAGCATCTTAATCTTTGAAAGGGTGACCAAGTACTGGTGACCTGTATACTGAAGTTACTCTTCATTATATTGTTTAATTATAGCAGATATGAAACACTAACTTTCTTGTTTAAAGCTTATTACTTGTGGGTAGAACGCAAAATACAAATTTTTGAAACTTCTTTCACACAAAATTGTTGATTTAAATGGAGAGATTCACCCCTCAAAATATTACATACAAGTTTAATTACTGGGTTAAGTTGAACAATTAAAGAGACAGATGGATTCAAAATTCTTAACTCTAAAAATACTGAGATTGTAGCTTTGATAAAAAAGATAATTTTGAAAAGAGGATAGTTAAATATCAAGTTCATTGAGTCATTTGTGGCAACAGAAAGGTTTCTTCTAAAGAATAGCTTATTTTTAGTTGATTTTCAGCTTTAAAATTTTAAATAATATGCTCATGTGATAAAAAATAAACATGTTTATTTTAAATAATTCTTATTAATTTGAGACAGAAATTACTTTATAATTTACTGTTTAATAGAAGTTATTCTTGATCAACACTTTTTAACATCATTTTATGCAAGCTTGCAAAATAAGACAAAGTTTGCAAAACAGAGACAGGTTGTTCTGTTTCTACCTACACTTCTTTAAAAAAGAAAAAAGCTACATACAGTATTTAAAAGAAGCATTACCTTTTGACATCTACGTATTCATTGTTCTTTCTAAGCTTTTGTTCCCTAGCTCAGGCTGAGAATGGATAATTATATATAATGGAAGACAGCTGGGATGTACCAAGTGTATTTTTTCCCTTTTTATCTTGTGCTTGAGTGCATAATTCCTTTCCTGCTTCAGTGTTATATAATGCTCAATTTCCCTGTGTTTACTTTACCCTGAAATTTTTGTGTGAGGACTTTAACAGTGAACTTCAATAGTTTTGTTGCCACCTTTGGGTCCTGCCTTAAATTGTGGATTAAAACACAAGATTTCTAATAGTAGATCGTTTAGTTGAGCAGGGTGGCAATTGCTCCAGATATGTAAGAAATAATGCCATTATAAAACGAACAGATAATAATATTTTAAACCACCCATTAAATTGACTCCAATTTCTATTTTGGGTATATCATTGGACGATATCATCAACTTTTTTTGTCTCTTGTTTTCTTTTTTCAATTCTAACGCAGAACTTGAGTTGTTTTTGTTTTTCTTTTGTCTTTAGGATCTCCCAGGTTTGCTGTCGCATCCTCTATACAGTTTGGTAATCATCGTATTTCTGAGTGCGTTGCAGTGTGTATTGTAATAATTTTCTTCCGTGCTCTTGTCCCTCCACTACATTACTGGAATAGGAATACAGTATTATCAAGTCCTGGTGGCTCCACGTGTTTCCTTCCCTTGCGTCCTGAATTCTCTCCACATACCTTATATCAGTGGTAATTGGGTAATTAGCCAGAAATGCTGTCGCCTGAGCAAGGGAGTAAGAAATGTCTCATTGAACAAAATAATCTTTCTTTGTACTCATGATTCATTTTTGATATGCTACAACTCTATCAGCAGGGAAACTTTCCTCCCCATCGGGAGTCTAACAAGCCTTTAAGACAAGAATAGACAGAGAGGGTCTGCTATTAGTCTCAATTCTAAGGCAAATTGGGTTACTCTGCTGTAGTCGCATTTTCTGCCTGCACAGCACGAGATCTTAGGAGATGGCAGAATTCTTCTGTTGAAGATTTGATGAATAAGAAGATAAGAGTTCTATTGTGGACCACTTGAAGAAAATTTGTAGCCAATTTGGCTTTTAAAACAAGCTAGAAGGCATTTCTGCAAGTCTGAAGAGCCCACTGGGTTATTTGGTTTCAACTTTATTTTGATGCGGTGTATAGATATATGGAGCAAAATGCCCTCCGGTGAAGAAAAATTTCTGTTTCTGGCTATCAGTTGCATCATGATTCCCAAGCAAATAGCTGAGTAAAAGAAAACATCCCTTAAAGACTCTACTGCATTCTTGTAATAAATCACAAAAACATTGGTATCAGCTTTCTTCGTCATTCTGCAAGAGTATAGTTAAGAATATTTCCAGATGTGTCTTACTGAAGGGAAGGTAATTTTCTTTCACGCACAAGAGATCCTTTCTTAACATTGAAGGGAAAAAAAATCAAACACATTTTTAGTCCTCTGCAGGTGACAAAATTTCAATTTCCTGTATCCTCTGACTGCTAGCATTTTGCCTCTCTCCCATGGGAATGAAGAGATATAATCATAACACTACAAATAAGACTAAGGTAATATAAATGAAGAAGGCAATTTTCTGGTTTCCTGACAAGGTAGCTTCGTGGAACAATATCTGAAGAAAAGAAAAGAACGCACAGGAATGGAGCTGATTGCTTGGGTTTGTGGTAAAGGAACCATCCCTTGAAATATTCAAGTTAAGAGCAAAGAGATTTTCTTAATGAGGTACTGAATTGTTCTCCAGGATAAACAGAAAGTTCAATGAAAATAATGTCTCAATTTGTCAAAATTAGTGATAGACCAAATCTCTCAAAGAAGAACTATAAACCTAGTGGGCAATTTTGTCTTCTTATTCTAATCACATTCTTGGGTGGCAGTAACTGAAGCACAAAGGATCTATTACAGTCTAAACTCTCCTGTGTAAATTGCGGCTATGTATAGTATCACAGTTTGATACCAGTGGAGATCTTTCATGGTCTGGTATTATAGACTATATTTCTTTTTTCTCTCCCATCATCTACTATTCTCGAGAGATAAAAGCAGTGTAGACAAAGCCCTGTATGAACTGTAATTATCCACAGCAGTTTTAAAACCATGTAAGTTAAGTTGTTTCTACATTGACCAGTGCAAAACAGGAATTATGTGGATGAATATTTAACAACTGTAAGAGTTCTCAGATCCCCAAATGTATTTTACTTTAGTCACCTGGATTGCTATGTGAATTTATGCCTCTGCAGTGCATTATTACAAGATATATTTCTGGTTCCAGGTCGACATAATAGTGCTTCCTTTATTTAATATGTGCATGTTTGTGTCGGAGGAAATGGCGTGGGGTGGGGATGGGAAGCAGGGTTCCACAGTCTATCAATTTGGTAAACAGAGGCAAACAGTTTTCTTTTATGGTAAGAGTTAGCAGTCTCCATCTTTCCTGCCTTATTTTAAGTGAAGCGTCTCTCTTTGGGCACAGGTGGTTCAAGGAATACCTGTGGGAAATGCTGTTCTCTGCACATTTGCCTGTGCCTTTTTTTCACACACATAAGCATTGTTAGTAATAAATAGAGAATAATTTTCTAAATTTTGTATTGCTTTTGGTTGGCAGATATTTGTGTTCATTGAAGTCCAAATGTAATTACAAAAGAAAGACAGTTTTAATGAGCATACAAATAATATTTATGCAAACATAATGCAAGGATGATAAGAGTTCAAATGTGTCTCTTTTCCAAAATGTGTAACACTTGGTGCCTGTTTGGTGAACATATACCTCTCCAAGAGGTATATTTGTTACAGCTGGATTTGGTCAAAGCTACCTATGATATATACAGAAAGAGATATATTAAGAGAGCTGTATCTATATCTTCTATTTGAGAACCATGTCCAACATTTGATGTAAAGCTAAATATGTTTTATATTGGAATGCTGGCTTGTCAGCCAAGGAGGCTTGCCCTGTTGAACTAGCACATTCCCCCATCAGACCGCAAGTAAATGAAATTTTGTGTGTCTTTTTAAAGATCACAATTAATGTTGAGTTTCTTTCTTTCACCATTAGAGCCATTTCCTAAAAACCCTACCCTGAAAACAATCTTTTAGTGGAGAACTTTAATTCTATGAACTTCAGAATAAATTTGTGTTGCAGTTTGTGTTAAACCTTAGAAATGCAAAGCTAAGATTATATGTTTGCACAAATACATTTAACTCACATAACTTAGTGTCTGGTGAGATGACTAGAATTGGTAGTAAAATTAATACATAGTAATGTATGAAGCATATTGAATGGTTCTCTCTTCCTGGCAACTTTTGTCATCCCTTGTTTTTTTTTTTTAATTTTTTGTTAATCTTTATTTTATTTTTGAAAGAGAGACAGCATGTGAGCAGGGGAGGGGCAGAGAGAGGGAGACAAGAATGCAAAGCAGGCTCCAGGCTCTGAGCTGTCAGCACAGAGCCTGACGCAGGGCTCAAACTCACAAACTGTGAGAGCGTGACCTGAGCTGAAGTCGGACGCCCAACCGACTGAGCCACCCAGGCGCCCCAAGTCATCCCCTGTGTGTGTGAGTTGTGAAACTTGGGAAATCACTCTTACAAGGATGATGGGTAAGCATTGGAGCTTTTCTGTTAACTTTAAAATATTGACCAGGATGAATGACCAGGGGACCTAACACTGTAGCCCTAGATATAATGAATGAGGCTGGCATGTGGTTGTGTGTGGGGAGCTCTGGGGGTACATAGAGACCATTAAGCAGGAGGAATATCCGAAGTTGCATTTTTCCACAGATGTCTCGATTTTGGAGTGTAAGAGTTGTTTTAGGTAACTGACAAGCTAGATCTGAAATGTAGATCTGTGTGAGATCATTAAGAAAAACTGAGGTCTTCCTGTAAAGACAAGATTGTTCTGGGTAGTAACTGGAATTACTTGTGCATATTATCAAGATTATAATAGATGGTATGATTTAATAATAGCTTATTACTGTGTCTCAAACCATGATAAAGTTTAAAAATTTACTATCATGCCTTCCATTGTCTCGAAAACAATTACGGTTTATATAACTTTGGAACTTCTTTAATTTAATACATACTTTTAGAGTGTATACTCTGGGCAAAGCACTATTTTAGGTACTAGAGAAGAGCACAAACATAAGACACTCTTTCTGACATTAATGGTGTTCAAATACTTTTCTCGTAAATATAGGCAAATCCTTATAACTGTATTATACAAGGCAGTGTATGAGATGTGCAGTAAAGAAGCAATTCACATTTTGGGGTACTATTCTTAAGGTAAAAATGGAACATCAGATATATTTAAGTGCAAACGACTAGAGACTGTGGTGGCGAAAATTTGTTTTGCCATTCTGGTATTATAATGCACTTGCCAGTTGCGAAGCAAAATCAAAACAAGGCAGCATTTTCACCACAGAATTGTTGCTATGACATTTATGGCAATTTTGATAGTAATTCATTGTAATTTTGCATTGTACACTTTGTTCCAGTTATTTGTTTTCCCCTAAGTACTGCACAAAGGGAACTGTGCTTGGTTTATGCAGCTCAAATTAATAAGTAAAATGTGCAGACACACATCCTGATCTAAACAGTTTCCCACAAGCCAGTCAACACAGTAGCCCGCCGTCACTGGTACAGTACCAGTACTAGATTTCATTCTAGAATGTACTGAATGGTAATACAAAAAATTGGGGGTCTGTTTTAGTAAAGATAGCATCCTCCATTACAATAGTATTCAAATATGAAAATTTATCACATAAAACAAAAACAAGTCTTTCGTTTTTCAAACTGTTTATAACCATTCGGGTCAACACTATCATCTGGTAGTGATTTTTTTTAATGTCGTTTTTTTTTTTTTTCTTTTCTCTTGTTCTCCCATGAAAAGAATTTTGTGTTTGGTTTGGTTTGTTTTTTCCTATTTGCTCAGAGGGTTAAATTAGGTAATGTTCTAAAAAAAAAAAATCAATAAGACAGATTTTCTAAATCTATTAAAAAAAGTTATTATGAAAAGCAAAAGGTCTTTCCGCTAATACCATTAGAATCTAAAACTGGTTGTATTTAATTCAAAATACATCTACATACATAAGATAATTTTGAAAATGAATTTTGAGGTTAATTTAGCTGTAAGAAATTAACTTAGTTGTTAGGGAATTAATCAAATTTCAGACTATGCATTGCTATGTAAAAACTATCTTTCTTAGGAACTTTTTTGTCCCTGAAAAATTTGTTTGCATTTATATAATGTTATTTGGAAATTTCTTAAAATTACTTAAGTATAGGCTCTTCATGCATAGACCTCCCAGGGGAAATGCTATATCAATTTATATCTGGATTCCCACAAATTAAATCGCTTACACAAGGCAATTAATTTGTTTTCACTTTCATAAACATTGTGAATACCAGGATTATTGCTTTTGGCTAAGAGCTGATCATCTGAGGCAAAGAAAAGGGTTCAGAAGGTAAATGGCATTCCTTCATAAGCCATGAAGCCAGCTGTTTGTTTTGTTTGCTTGTTTTTAGAAGAAGAGGGATAAGTGAGATGGATTAGTGTAGTTTGGAAGATAATAAATTAACATATTCTTCCCGATGAGGAAAGGGTAAATCTCATTATGTTCCTGATAAGATGGGAAAAAAGTAGTCAATGAATTTGTGAACTACATAAGCAGCAGAGAATGCAGCAAGCCAACTCTCTGAAGGACCTTACACCTTTACGTTGGCGGTAATCTTGTAGCAGTGTGGAGGCAACAGGTTGTTGTACAATAAATTTTAATTACAGGGCATAAAAAGTTATGTTATTCTCAGCTGAATCAGTGTGCCATGGATTCTTCCATGCTCTCCCAGATGAGACATTTGTCTGTCTAACATTTGTCAAAATGATCTTGCTGGTCAACAGACCCTCCCATCCCTCGTTCTTTCAGCTCCCAGTAGTTGGACCAGAAATAGCATGCAGTGCAACAGTGACTACATTTGGGTATATTTTGGCATATTTCCCTAGCCTACTAACTGAAAGCAGCTGAAATTTAACTGAAAGAACATGGTGGATTGAAACCAAGCATATGAAATTTCAGATCCAAAGAATCCCCTGAAATGAAGAAACTATAAAACAAGTGTAATTTTTGGCCTTGCTCCTGCAGTAACTGGGAAGAACCATTGGCTCAGTGGTAGGGAGACTACTTTCCCCAGATCCCTGTACACTCCCCACTACTAAAATAGCCTCCTGGCGAGTGACACAGGCTTGTGGTTGGCAGTCCCTCTTGCCATGGCCTCCCCTGCTGGTTTTACCACCAGCTCCCATTCTGCCTTCACACTGTTTTCTTCACACATAGTTTGCCTATTTCCTGATTGGCTGCTGCTTCTTGTCCCTTGACCTAAAAATCTAAAGGTTTGTAATGAAAAATGCAAGTATGGTCGATAAAATATGAAAAGGTTTCAGTGGATGTTAGATGCTGTTACAGTTCCAAGTGGATAGGATGTTGAGAATGTTAGGTCTCTAGATTAATTATGACCTGAACCATTTCTTACGCGTGAGACCCAGGACATCTTAGTTCACTTGTTTTCCCTCAATGTCTCCATTTGAAGAAGAGAGAATTAGAGACTATCCTATACATTCTTTGGGTAAATTCAGTGACCTATGATATTTAGAACGTTTCTTGGCTCGGAGTAAACATTCAATAAATTCTTTCCATAATTACCATAATTTTATTGACATTACCCTGGTATTGATACGGTTATTTATTTCTTCTGAAAACTGGATCTTTGGGGCAGTTTAAGATCCAGCTTTCAGAAGATTACAGTTATGATTAGTTTAAACTTCATTAAGACTCTTTAAAAGTATAGGTTTGGTCCTTGACATTTCCAAATCAGTGTTTCTTAACCAGCTGGACTAGAGAAGGTTTGGAGAGGGATTTGGGGAATGGGGTGTATTAGAATTATCAAGAGGATATGACAGCCTGCAAATTCTGACATAAATATCCTCCGCCCAAACACTGTCCTCTGGTAATTGCTGAGAGGTTTACATCATATTTCTCAAGTATGTTCAGAACAGGAGAGAAGCTAGGGACCATGTTTATATTTTTAAATAAAAACAGCATTTTTGCTTAGTTAAATTTAGTCAGGTTTCCGTGAGTAAAAGTGACTTTTTAAGGACTCATCACTTAGATTCTCTCAGATACTCTCAGATCCTTAACAAAAACTGCTGCCTTAAGTTTGTTGTATTCATTTTCTAGTGCTCTTTTAACAAATCACCACAAATTTAGCAGCTTAAAACAACACCCCCTTATTTCAATGTTATGCAGGCCAGAAGTCTGAGTGGACTCAGCCAGTTCCTTTGCTTGGGGTCCCATGAGCTAGAATGAAGAAGTTGCTTAGGGCTGTGCTCCTTATTGAAGATTCTAGAAAAGAATCTAATTCCAGTCTAGTTCAAGTTGTTGGCCAAATTCAGTTCCTTGTGGTTGTGGTTGTGGTTGTGGTTTTCGGGATGAGGGCCCTGTTAACCTTGCCGCCTGTCAAACAGAGGCCAGTCTTTGCTCCTAGAGGTTAACTTTTTCCCAGCAAGGGCTGACTGAATCTCTCTCATGTTTATAGCCTCTCTGACTTTTGCCACATCTCTCTGATACAAATCAGAGAAAGCTCTCTGCTTGTAAGGGTTCCTTGATTACATCAGGTCTACTTGGATAATCCTCCAGTATATCCTCCCTATCTTAAGATGTATTGCCTTAATTACATTTGCAAAGTCCCTTTTTGCCATGCAAGGTAACAATATCCACAGATCCTAGGGATTAGGACATGGATATCATTGGAGAGCTATTCTATCTACCATGCTCGGGGTGTTCTAAATCCAAATATTCTAAAATGTGTGTCTTAGGGAACCTTCTTCTGTCCTCCCTTTTACTTGTTCAACAGTTTGTATTAAATATCCTAGAAAGTCTAAGAAACTTAGTCTAGTTGAGAAATAGTCTATATACACCTACTTAGATGTAAGGGGCTCAAGAGAGCTACAAAAAGATGTTTGGCACATAAAGGAAATTGCAGTTATTTTAATGGGAAGCAAAAAAAAAAAAAAAGATCAAGGAAAGCTTCTTTGAAGAGGTAGCTTTTGAAGGATAGCCTGAAGAATGAGTAAGGGAAAAGTATTTTTTGTCTTATGGATGATAAGACATAAAAGCAGAGACAAATGCTATATTCAGGATGTGCCAGCAGCTAGGTAGAATTCATGGCAATATGTAATGAAAATGGAACTTTGTATAACCATGCTAAGAAGTTAGAACTTTATTCTATAATAGGAGTCACTGAAGCTTTTAGACTGCAGGAAGTAATAGACTAAAAGTCAGGTTTTAGAAAATGAAAGCCTGGCGTCAATGTGAAGGATATATTACAGGCAGAAGACTGAGAAGGCAGTTGTGCAGAAGAATACAAAGGCAGGAAAGTGGCAGGAGAAATGGTAGAAATTATGTAATTATGTTGAGAAATTTTTTCAGGGTGATTGACTGGCTGAATGAAGGGTTGAAGGGAAATGTAGAGTCCAGATAGGACATTTTGTAACCTTGGAAACTAAGAAAGGTGATGCTATTTTCTGAAGATAAAGGAGATTGGAAGAAAAATAGGGCTTCTGAAGGAGAAGATAGAAGTTGGATTTGTGTATTTAATGTCCTCATGCAATCAGAGAAGGAAATTAGGAGAGTTACAGGCCAGAAATATCTTTAGGAAATTCATCATCGATATGATAGTCAAGGCCAAAGGACGGGTAAGGTTGTTTAATAAAAAAAAAAAAAAAAAAAAAAAAAAAAAAAGTGCAGAAGAGGGGCACCTGGCTGGTTCAGTCAGTAGAACATGGAACTCTAGATCTCGGGGTTGTGAGTTTGAGCCCCCACATTAGGTGTCAGGATTACATAAAAATAAAACCTTTAAAAGAAGGAGAAGAAGAAGAAACCCATAAGTTCCTTTGCAAGACTAACGGTAGTCCACATATGAGAAGGACGTAGCAGGAATTTAATTGGTGAAGGCGGTTCACCTGCAACCACCTGGGATGCTTGAGAAAACCTTCTAGCAGGGCAGCTTCAAAACTAGAAAAGGAAAATACATATTCTTTCACCAGCCCCTCCCTATTTCCCCAGTGAATAAGGTCTGGGGATCTAATGTAAAACATGGTGACTTTAAGGGACAGCACCATATAGTATAAGGAAATTTGCTAAGAGAGTAGAACTTAAAGGTACTCACCACTGATAAATACATACATACATACATACATACATACATACATACATACATAAATATATTAAATACATAAATACATACATAAATAAATACTGTGACAGATGTGTTAATTAACTAGATGGGAGAATCCTTCCACAATGTGTACACATGTCAAATCACGATAGACACTTTAAATATCTTTATAATTTTATTTGTCTATGGTACCTCAATAAAGCTGGAATTTCAAACAGCAACAAAACCTAGAGGAGAATTTGTGACTAGGTGGGAAAGTGCCTCCTCCAAGAAGAGATATCTTTTACTGGACTAAGGAAGCTTTCAGTAGCAGAGGGCAGCCAAAGAGAATACCTTGAAAGCTGGTACCTAGGAGGTCCTGGCAGAGGCTAAAAATCTACCTCTGGTTTGAGTTGAAGTGAAGCCACTTCACTTGGCAGGCAAGGCCCATGGGTTCTGGGCGAGGAAAATGAATCAGGGCCGACTGTTCAGTCCTGGTTCTAGGCAATTCCATCTGCGGTTAGACTATTTATGTTGAGGAACCCCTTTTTAAGCTTATTCATTTCTTTGCTTTTCTACTATTGTTTTTTTTTTTTTTTTTTCATTTTCATCTCCCTTAGTTTCCAAGTAATGATCCTTCTGGGGGGAAAAAAAATCCATCATTGTTTCCTCTGAACCAAAGAGAAGGTCTTTATCATAGTTAGACCAGAATAACTAGAGACATCATTATGTCCTTGAAGCAATGGTTCTCCACATTTTTTTTCTATTTGAAACACCTAATGAGGTAACAAAAATATGATTTCTCTCCTCTTCCAAAAATCCCTGTTTCTTTGATGTTCATTTAAGCAGACTACCTCCCAATATCCTTCCTCATTGCTATCAAACACTGGCACTCTCTAGTTCTTCTGTTTCATGTAATAATAACTTTAACACCATATTTATTGCCTTTCGATTCTAATATCCGTCACCATCTTGGAAAGTTGGCCTTTAGTTCTCTGACCTTCTCATCCACAATAATCTTTTCCTCTACATTTCCTTGATCCTATCCTAGATCTTATCACCTCTCAAATCATACTTTCTCCAAAACCTATACTTAAAATGTTGTCATTGCATTTAATTCATCAGTAATACTCTACTTCCAAAAATACCCCAGCTCCATTTTTAATACTTCACTCTGTCTCTATGAGGACCACCCTGACATGAGTTACACTCTAGTGTACAAATTCAGGGGTCTGTCACTGGTCTCCCCACCCTCCCTACATTCCACCCAGACCCTACATGGTACAGAACAGGAGTTCAGCAGATAGCTGTTGAATGAATGAGTGATTTATGCATGTTTAGGAAAAAAGCATTTTGGGATTTTTAAAAAGCAGTTCTCAGGATATGTCCTGAGGTAATTATGGTCAGTCTCTTCATTATTATTATTTCAGTTGTGGAAAACCTGACTTCTGTGTATGGCCAGGGATACATATTCCTTTATACAAAGTGTGTTGGACATGCACCCACGCTGATTGCAGATTTCCACTTTCAAAGGATCTGCCTGAGAATCTGGCTACCACTGATGGTCCCAATGTCAGGGCTTGTTTGTCATAATAGCTTGGGTGTGGCATGGTTCATGAAAAGTCTGCTTATGGTCCTGGTGAGGGAGGGATCTAGGATGGATGAAGAGGTAAATGAGAGAGCTCTTTTAGAGATGTGGGGCCTGAATGTCTGCTCCTGATTTCCTCTGCTGTGTCCTCTGAGAGGAGGGATGTCCCCTGTTCTGCTTGCTTCCCAACAATAAATAACCCTCTCCTTGTCAGAGCCCCAGTCCTAAAACACTGCCCCCTTTCTGTTTCATGAAGAAGGCCTGTGTATAGTCTGAGAAAGGTGGGATGGAGAATTTGTCTGGCCAGATCAGCAGCTGGGAGCTAGAGGCATTATATATTTCAGTCTCAAATCTTGATAATATATCAGGAATGTTTCCTGTGTTTTACATGACAGTTGAACATTTGTCAGAATGCTGACCTTGAGACATTGTAAAATTCTGTAACATCAAAGTTCCTCCGCTATGTGCAGCATACTCTCTTTATCAAAAGTCACCCAACTTAGGAAGAAATACAGGTTTGAAACCAAAAGGGTCGCCTTTAACTGAAGGTCATATTAAGATACTGACTTAAAGCTTGGGCCTTAAAAGAGAGAAGCTGACCTGACTCCCCCTCTGGCTTCACCAATTACTAGATGTATAACCTTAGGCAAATTACCTTAACCCATGCTTGTTCTAAATTTTAGCATGTATCACCATTACCTGACGAGTTTGATAAAACACAGATTGCTGACTGCACCCCCAGAGTTTCTGATTCAGCAGGTCTGGAGTTGGGTCTGAAGAGTTTGCATTTCTAAAATGTTTCCATATGATGTTGATGCTGCTGGTCCAGAGATAACACTTTGAGAATCGCTGCCTTAACCTCTTCAAGTTTGTTTTCTAATAACGAGAATAGGAATCTTCAGAACTGACCTCTTTCGGATTGTTGTAAAAATAAGTTTTTTTTTTTTTTTTTCAACGTTTATTTATTTTTGGGACAGAGAGAGACAGAGCATGAACGGGGGAGGGGCAGAGAGAGAGGGAGACACAGAATCAGAAACAGGCTCCAGGCTCTGAGCCATCAGCCCAGAGCCTGACGCGGGGCTCGAACTCACGGACCGTGAGATCGTGACCTGGCTGAAGTCGGACGCTTAACCGACTGCGCCACCCAGGCGCCCCAGGATTGTTGTAAAAATAGAGCACACTTCAAAACATCAGGCTATTAATCAGGACCCAACTGATGTTTAACTCTCAAGTTAACCATTTGTGGTTCATTACCAACAGCATACAAAATTTAAATTTTTGAAACTTCAAGTTTTTTAATGTCTACCAATTAACCTGTTACAATAGCAGAAAAACACATTTCTTCATGTCCTATGCACCCATGTCCAGTAGTTAAAAAATGAAGCTTGTCTATGAGGCTACAATATTTTTTTTATGTACATATTCTCAGTACTTGTCGTATTCATTTGTTTCCACAAATTTGTTACCTAATTATTATACCACCCATTTGGGGCCTTGAAAAACAGTTTTTAGAAGGTTGAATATTCTTTGAATAAATGTAATAAATAATATTTACTGCCTGAGCTCTGATTGGAGATTTTAAAAAATGGATTTAAATATAACTAAAACTGTTGGGGCGCCTGGGTGGCTCAGTCGGTTAAGTGTCCGACTTCGGCTCAGGTCATGATCTCACACTCTGTGAGTTCGAGCCCCGGGTCGGGCTCTGTGCTGACAGCTCAGAGCCTGGAGCCTGCTTCCAACTCTGTGTCTCCCCCTCTCTCTGCCTCTCCCCTGCTCATGCTCTGTCTCTCTCTGTCTCAAAAATAAATAAAAACATTAAAAATTTTATTAAAAAATATAACTAAAACTGTTAAACTCACTTTTAAATGTAATTAGCCTTTAGTTAACACTGTAAACATTGTTCTGAAAAGTCAGTAGAATAATTCTGAATGGGATTTTTTAAAGGAATAAGAAGGTGAAATTTAGGAGTGGCTCTTTAGGACTAGAGAAAATAATGGTGATAATTTTCAAATGTCTATCTGTCATCTCTTATAGATTACAATGACAGTCCAAAATGTAAAATACATTTTGGTCAAATGCAGAGTATTCACTTAATTGTATGAAATATAATTTTTAAAGAGAATTCTTTTGGGTCAGTATACTCTAAACATAAAGTCTATCAAAGGAGGTTGGATAATTTAGTTTATTTTTATTAAGTTGGACTGTACCTAAAGGTCAGGGCACATAAGTAGATATAGACTTTATGAGGCAGCTAGATCTCTTGCAATTATTGGTTATACACTAACTGTTGGGAGAATTAATTGTATGTTCTTACAATGTTTGGGTTACCTTGAAAAATTCAGTGACCTTTAAATTTATGGTACTATATTTTATCTCCCAAGATGACATGCTTGTAATAAGCATAGGGAAGTTATTCAGCGTTAGATAGCTCCTATATTCTTCTGGTGACATGTTTATTCACTTTGTTTATGTGCTTGTTCTTGGCCTTTTCCCCTGGATTTTTTCATATTGTTTTTTTTTTTTTTCTTTTTTTTTTTTTTTTTTTTTTTTTTGCTAGGGTATGATATTTACTGTAGGTTAACTATACTTCTCAAGTTTAGCTGAAGTTTTGTGTTTTCTATTAATAATTTACAATAAGTTTTGGAAACAGCCATCTACATTTCCTGTTCAGAACCCATTTCTGATACTCAAAACTGTAAAGAAATTACAACCCTTATGTAGTTTAATTAGAAAATAGATCCTCCTTTTAGAGTACAGTTTGTTACTCATGAAGCTTTAAAAAACTAGAAAGTTCTGATAGTATACCATTTCTGAATATTCCCTTGAAACTAACTATATTTTAATTCTTAAATGTTTTCTATTCTTAGAATATTAAAAACAAAAGTAATTTTTGACTTGGGTGTAGTTTCCACTTTTATTTCCCTTAGTGTTTTAAAAAAAAGCAGTGGGGCGGGGAGTGGGGTTTCATCTAAGTATTCATCATTTTATGTTGAGTGAATGAGCAGTCTGTGGTACATTCAAGTTTCTTTTGCAGTCCTTCTTTTGTTTCTATTAGGATGTTTGTGTAAATAAAAATACTTTTTTCTGCTAAACATTATTTAAAATAGAATTTTCTTCCTTCTTGTACTCATGTGAGTGACCTAGTTTTAAAAGTTTAATGCATGAAGCCTGAGCAGAGAATTTTAAAGACACATAATAATATGTAAAGCATAGCTTAATGAGGTTATCGGAGCCACTTTAAGTTCCAAGGAGCATATAATTTGAATAATTATGGTGTAAAATATTAATGAAAAACTCAACGTTGCCTGGCAATGTAGAGATGTGGCAATTGTTTAAGGCAAATTCTCTACACAGGTAGCTCTCACAAGGTGGCCTTAGCAAATTTGCCTTGCTGAATCTACCTATGTCTGCATACTGCCTGACTTTGCAGGTTCAGATACCTGGTTTGTTAGCACTGCAAGAGTGGATCTGTTGCTCAAGGTGGATTAATATTAATAAACTCAAGGAGACCTATAGAACATCAACCAGACCGCTAACTCAGACATTTAACGTTCTCCAAACATCAACTTTTCTCTTTATGGCCATAATACAAAGGCATACCTATTCCCTTTGGGCTACTGCTGGGTGAGCATGAGATCAGAGTAAATGATCAAGGTGTGATGCAAATGTTTAGTTTAGTGAACTTAATGATGCAAATGTTTAGCTTAGTGAACTTAATGATATCATCTTCAAAATAGGCACTCTGTGTGATCCCAGTACCAGGTAAATCACATTTTTGTCCATTGGCACCTTTCTCAGTGGACGCTGGTTTGATGGTTAATCCCAAACAAACTTCTGTTTTGTGACCCTCTTTTGGTCTGTTATTTTGTTGATCAGTTCCCACCCTTTCTAGCTATAATCTTCTTTTTTTAGATATGTTAGACCATCTTTTCACAGTATGAGCAAAATTTGGTGCTCTGGAAAATATCCCATCCTTTGGGCAAGGCCAAATGTTTAATATTTTGGCAAACTATAAAAGTTAGTTGAAATATGTGGAAAGGAACCTATAATCTTCATTGCATTTTTATTAGACAAATTTCTATGTTAAAATTGTATACAATTTCAAACATGTATACAATTTTGGAAAATTTGTAATAGTTGCCATAAAAGATTTATTTAGGATTTGTAATATAAATTTTTAATTCTTTTAGTTAAAAGAGTTTATGTCTTGTTTCTGATTATAATAGTAAAACTAACATATGCTCTCCCAGGAAAAATCATAGAATACAGAACTGGGTAGGGAAGAAAGTAGAATTCATCCGTGATCCAGCCATGCAAAGAAAGCTACTCTTCATGTTTTGGCAAGTATATTTTTTAATGCAGATATATATTCCTTAACTATGAAGTGATTACGTTAATGACGCTTCCCCTGAGAAACAGAAATAATATTAAGTCTACATATAGGAGAGATTATAGAAAAAACAGGAGATGGGGGCGGGGCTGACAAACAAAAAATCTGCAAGGCATGCTCACAGGGTGGAGATTCAGAGAAGAGCAATGTTGCTGTCTGGGGTCTAGAGGTAGAGCATTCTTTCTTGTGTGGGGTGCCTGGGTGGCTCAGTCGGTTGAGCGTCCGACTTTGGCTCAGGTCATGATTTCACAGTTTGTGAGTTCGAGCCCGACATCGGGCCCTGTGCTGACAGCTTAGAGCCTGGAGCCTGCTTCGGATTCTGTGTCTCCCTCTCTCTCTGCTCCTCCCCACTCATACTCTGTCTCTCTGTCCTTCAAAAATAAATAAAACATTTAAAAAAAAATTCCTTCTTGTGTGTGTGGAGGGGTGAGGGATGTGAAGGGATCTCACCCTTTTCTTCTAAGGCCTTCAACTATTTGGATGAAGACTTCCCACATTGTGGAAGGTATTCTGATTTACTTAAAGTGTTTGGATTTAGATGCTAATCACATCTAAAAATTCCTTTATAGGAACATCTAGACTACTGCTTGACCAAACAGCTGGGTAACATTGCCTAGCCAAGGTGACATACAAAATTAGTCATCACAGTGATCTTATATATATACACTATATATAATGTAAAATGCATCCTATGTACACACATGCAACTGTACATGCACAATATGTGTATACATATGTATATATACACACATACTATATATACTACATATTATCACATATACTGTATATAGTATATATACTATGCTATATATATGTATATGTGTGTGTGTATGTATATATATATATATACATATATATATGTATATATATCTATATACACATACCTTTAGTGTATATGTGATGTTCCCTACTTTCCTTGTCTCCTTTATGTGCAACTTTTGCTTACTTCTCTCCTTTCCCATCACCTCCCCTCCGTTTTTTCCCTCCCATCCTGCTTCTGACCTCCTCCCCTGCTTTTCCAGTCACTCAAGTAACTGATGACTTCAAGAATTCTGTTCTAAATTTCAGACTCTTAAGTACCAAATGCTTACTGTGATCTTCACTTGAGCCTCCTATAATCACCTCAAAAGTATCTGGAACTGAATTTATTATCTCTTCAAATCCATTCCTTTTTTCTTTTTTTTTCTTGTTTGAATGAAGTTAATTCGCCCAGGCTATATTTAATGTCCCCATCTTCTTTCCTATCTATTAACCATTATTTCCCATTCAGTGGCCACCATGAATAGAATCTGTTGTCTAGACACCTCACAATCCCGCACCACTACTTGGCATTTCTTAACTTGCCTCTGCTTATGCTCTGCATCTGTTTTCTGTTTTGCCATCGTAAAAATCTATTTGATATACAAACCCTATCTCATCATTTACTTTCTACAAATCTCTTACAAGGTCATTGTCTTCATAGTAAAATCCAAATTTCTTAGCCTGTTACCCAAAGTCCTTTTTGATTTGCTCCCTACCTAATTCCCTTGTTTCATCCTATTGATATCTTCCTTCTCATTGTTAAAATAACAGAGCATCGAATAGTCTTCACAAAGAATTGAACAATGGGTAAGCATTAGATATTTTTATGAAAAATTATAAGGAGGAATTAAATGACAATCCTGACCACATTTTTTCTAATTTTTGTTGGTAACTTTTTTTTGTTTTGAACATGTACTCCTTTTCTTTTTTCTTTTATTATTTGTTAAAGTAAGCTCTAGGCCCAAGGTGGGGCTTGAACTCACAACCCCAAGATCAGGAGTCACATGATCTACTGACTGAGCCAGCTTGATGCCCCTTGTTGGTAATTTCTTAATGTTGCCTGAATTGCTAATCTCCAGTTAAAGAGTCTTGTCATTGGTGGTATTATTTAATAAGAGTTGTTATAACATACTACAGAAAGTAGAATTGACATTACCATAGAGAAAAGAGAAATCTGTTATAATGATAAAGATTCTAACTTAATTGGAGTCAGATATATTTCAGAGTTTTTAAGTATTCCTTCCCACAAATCATCTTTGCACTTCTACTTAACATGTATTAAATTGCTTTGCTTAATTATAAATATCCTACAATACTAAATGAAATCCTTAAATAGCTTTAGGGATTGATAGGAACCATAAAAAATGACTGCATGCTAGATGTTATGTTTCATTTCCTAGAAACTGATTCTAAATTAAAACATGGTTTAAATTTCTGGGAAGCTACAATACATTGGCTTAATGTATTGCTTGAATGTATAATATATAGAGAGATTACTGTTCATAACATTATTGATAACTAGCATAACATCCCATAAGTGTTTGCTTATAATGTTTACATATTTATGTTATGCTATGCTATGTTATACTAAAAATACTGAATTTTGAGTATTTTTTAATAAGAAATCAATTTGTTGGCTGGCAGTCTATAAATTGAGTTAAATGAAGGGGATTAATCTGAAAAAAAATCAAAATCTCAACCGCAAGTCTGCTTTACTTTTTCAAAAAAAGTTATCTATGCTTTTTGTTTAATTTTCAAATAGCTCTGTTAACTTACTTTTTGTATTTTTTGTATCTTACATGTTGCGGATCAATCAACAATGGTTTATAATACTAACAGGCACTTTGTAAAACTGATGTACATATTCTCAAGTGCTTTTGGGTGCCCTTTCAAAGAAATTCTTCTTTGTTTTCTGTGAGAATTACTAGCTATAACTTATACACATATAGTAATGAGGCTGAGCATTCTTCATAGAGCAGGTATATAATATTTCATCTCCACAACTACCTCGTCATGAGGAAAGGGAGAGGTAGTGATAGTCGTGGCTAACCCACATGCCAAACATTCTTATTCTCTTAATTTTGGAGTAGGCAACAAATAGATTTTCTTGACAACATTTGTAAGTAAGCTAATAGGAGTGTATTTTTTAGATGTAATCTTACATGTTTAAAACTATTTAAAAGATGAGTAGGGAAGAGTAAAAGGTAATAAAGAGTGTTATCCCCTTAGTGAGCTGTTTCCCAGACCAGAAATGGACTTTCCAGAGACAGAAACATCCTATGTTTATCTTCTAGCATCTTTTGTAATTGTGTTCTCCGTCGACAATCTATGGAGACCAACAAGCAGGACAGAAAAGAAAGGACTGCACTGAGGAAATGAAGACATAATTGACTGCAGTGAATGGGTGTGCCAGTCCAAGCAACAGCACTTGTGCCTGAAGCATTGTGCTCCGCAGCATGATTGCTGGCCCTTGTCACCACCTGGACTGTTCTTGTCCTTGCAGACCTTTTCCGTGTCCGACTTCCTGACAGATTTTTTGTTCCCTAAAATTCATGAAAGACTTTGTTTTGTTCTGTATCACGTATTGGCTTCAGTGTTCTACCTCTGACTTGTGTAACAGAAGGGGATGAAAAGAGATGAGCTGTTATTTTATTGTCCTACTGTATAGCCGTGACCTTCAGTGTGACTACTTTAATCTTTTCTCGTTAAACGTGTTATTTGGTTTCAAATTTAATATTAAAGTTTGCTAACAATATTTAAAATATAGATTGAGGGGTGCCTGGGTGGCTCTGTCAGGTAAGTATCCGACTTCGGCTCAAGTCATGATCTTGCGGTTCGTGGGTTTGAGCCCCACGTCGGGCCCTGCTGACAGCTCAGAGCCTAGAACCTGCTTCAGATTCTGTTGTCTCCCTCTCTTTCTGCTTTTCCCCTGTTCATGCTCTGTTTGTCAAAAAAAAAAAAAAAACATTAAAAATGTTTTAAAAATATAGATTGATATAGTTACCTTTTTTAGCTACACTTTTTCTGCTCAAAAAAAAGTTATCATACTCTGAAATAAAGCTTATTAACTCATATTTGAAAACATAATTTTGCAGCCAGACTCAATGCTTAATGCCACCCCAAAAGGGGGAACTAAAATATGTATGTCTGTATGTGTATGTTTATGTATGGTATATGAGAGGGAGGTTGATTGCAAACAACATAAAGGTCCTATCCTCGCCTCATCTGTGTTAAAGACATGTGGAAACTAGGAACTAAACAATAATGAGTAGGTGTTACTCATAGAAGGATGCTTTGAACCTACCTCCTCTCAAACCTTTTTATATCATCTAGACTTTGATGATGATGATATTTTATATCATCTATACTTGCTCTTGGAAGACATTCTGGCAATGGCTAGAAAAGGAAGATGATATTGGAAATATAAATTATTTTAAAAATCAAACAAAAATAGGCCCCAGATATTTATTTTCAACTTTATATATTTATTGATATTCTCATCATAACCATTCAAAAGAGACTAAATTTCTCTTTGAGCATTCTCAAAAAGGAGACAAGTAAAATCACTTTCATTTACTCGAAGATTTGAAAGTGCAGTCCTTTCCTTAAAGATCCTTTAATTTTTTTTTTTAACGTTTATTTTTGAGACAGAGAGAGACAGAGCATGAACAGGGGAGGGGCAGAGAGAGAGGGAGACACAGAATCTGAAACAGGCTCCAGGCTCTGAGCTGTCAGCACAGAGCCTGACTCAGGGCTCGAACTCACAGACCGTGAGATCATGACCTGAGCCGAAGTCGGACGCTTAACCGACCGAGCCACCCAGGCGCCCCTAAAGATCCTTTAAAAAGCTGACCATTTATTCACATACAGTTATGACATGATATATTGAAGTAAGAGATTAACTGGGATTCATGAGACCCTGATTCCTGCCAAAGCTTCTAGTAAACATGTGTTTCTGAGAACATTCCCTGTGCTTCCCTACAAAGTAAATCAAAGTTGTTGGTTAGATCCCTTAAACCTCTTTGGTTTAAAACATGACTCCACTGGACTCTATGGAACTGCCAGCTGAACTACCAGCTCAGCATCTCTACTAGAAGATCTAGAAGACTCCCCAATCTCACTGTGCCCAAAACAAATATCTAAAGACCAATCTACTCCCAGCTTTCCAGGCTTGGTACATAGAAATTCCATTTTCTATTTGTTGCTCAAGATAAATGCCATTAAGTTGTACTTGACTTCTCTGTTTCTTTTTTACACCTCATCCAGTCCATCAGCAGATCTTGTGATCTATACCTTCAACATGTATCCAGGTTCTCATCCTGGTTTTGATCACCATTACTGTGGTAGACCGAGCCACCATTATCTTTCCTTGAATTACTGCAGTCACCATCTAAGTGGGCTCTTCCTTCCATCCTGCTCAGTTCCCCATCTCTCTTCCTTCTCAGGGTATCTAGAGTGATCCTTTTAAAATGTAATCCACTTCGTGATCTTGGATGTTTTCAGTCTCACTGTGTGTCAAAGCCAAGGTCTCCCCAAAGATTATGAACCTGACATGATGCTTATTATCATCACCCCTCCACCTACCTGCCCCATATCTCTCTCTGACCATGGGCTCATTTCTCTCCAGGGTCGCAGGACACCTTCAGCTTAGCCATTTCTATCTACCAGATGCCCACTTGGTGTGCTTATGCATTTCCTTTAAATCTGTGCTGCACAGCAGTGATGAAAACAGACTGCCCTGATTTCTTATATGATAGGGCAACCTGCTCCCCCCCTCCATACTCTCTAACCCCTTCACCCTCCTTTTGTTTTTCTAATTAGCACTATTGCCATGAGGGCAAAGACTCCATCTTCTTTGTCCACTGCTTCACCCTCAGGACCTAGAACAAATTCAGTTGAATGAGTGATAGATTGAATGGAAATATTTCCTACTGAAGTTATGATAGAACTCCTTAAAATTTTCTACTTTCATGGGTGGGATAAAGAAGTAATACCAACAAAACTCTCCTTTTCCTTTAAAACAACTAATAGGCCAATTGGAATGAACGCATTTCTTTGGTTGTTGAGAAAACATAAAATCATGGAATGTTTCTTGTATATTTCATGATGGTATGGTTCATTTGCAGAAAAGTAATAAGGTTCATACCATTCAGAATGCACAAGTTGGGGTGCCTTACTGTCTCAGTTAGTATAGCATGTGACCCTTGATCTCTGGATCATGAGTTCAAGCCCCTACATTGGGTGTAGAGGTTACTTTAAAAAAAAGTCTCTTGGGGCGCCTGGGTGGCGCAGTCGGTTAAGCGTCCGACTTCAGCCAGGTCACGATCTCGCGGTCCGGGAGTTCGAGCCCCGCGTCGGGCTCTGGGCTGATGGCTCAGAGCCTGGAGCCTGTTTCCGATTCTGTGTCTCCCTCTCTCTCTGCCCCTCTCCCGTTCATGCTCTGTCTCTCTCTGTCCCAAAAATAAATAAACGTTGAAAAAAAAATTAAAAAAAAAAAGTCTCTTAACAGAATGCATAAGTTAGTTTTATGTTGCCTTTTGACAAGAATAAGTGGGGGAAAAGAGATATCAGAAGACTGCTTAGTTGCCTGATAATTTTTATAATCTTCTGTCAAGTTGACCTTTTTCCAAATGCACTGTTGTTCTACAAACAAACAAACCAATTATATATATAAAGTATAATACATTTAATTATCTTCGCTTGTCTTTTTACCTGAAAGCAGAATTTACTGCAAACGAACAGTGAAGAATTTCTAGACCAAGGTGAGCCGGCCTAGTTTTATTTCCTCTTTAACTTAGTGTGTGGCCTTGGAGAAATTACATGCCCTTACCAAGCCAGAGCCCTTATCTTTAAAATAGGTGTAATAATAGGTATAATAATACCACTCTGTTACCTGCCTGACTGGTTGTTAAGGTTAATAAGATAATGGCTGTTTAGAACTTTGAAGTCCTTGGAAGGAAGGAGTTATTAATATGAGAAGAAAAGTCTTACATTTTTCTGATATTTATAATTATTTTGGAAAAATGCCATATCGGATATTTTGCCATAGCTTCCCTGACGGATTCATGGAAGCATGGTTGCCCTCCTTAGACAACTGTTTTAAGGTGTGGCTTCACATACTCCCCACGTTGCCACAGTTAAATCTCTGAGATCTACCAACTTTACACATGTGTTCTGCAGTGCACCTATTAAAAGGAAACAAACTGTGGCTTGAGACATTTCTGGCCCCTAATATGGAAGATACATCAACCCCTCATTTTCTATTACAGTAATTTGAAGCTCTTTAGAAGTACCTGTCCAAGGTAAACTTGGCTTTTTTTTTTTTTTTTAATTTTATTTGTAAGTAATCTCACCACCCACCGTGGGGCTCAAACTAACAACTTGGAAATCAAGAGTCACATGCTCTACAGACTGAGCCAGCAAGGTGCCCCTAACTTGGTTTCATAAGAAGTTATATTCCATCCTCTATACAATGTATTTTAGCCAAGATGATGTCTCAAAAGCAGATATCTTTAAAAATCTAAGAGGATTTCCCCTTCACTTGCCTTTTTTTTTTTTTTTTTTTGTCTTCTTTTAAATCATTTTGTTTTTCAGCCTGGAGCCTAGATTTGATTAATCGATTTCCCTGTTCTGTTTAAGGATTGTTTTTATTAATGCACTTTTCAAGCCGAGACACAGCATTATCGCCTTCTCGATCATTGTACTAAGTGTTGAGATCTTAGCAGGCCAGCTGCGACAGCTGTGTTTCCCCTTGGATCTCAAAGCTGAAAACTTTTCATCTCCTTTGCTGTCTCAGCTGCTGGTCTAAGGCTATGGCCTTCCCATAACTCAAACCAGTTTCAAAGCAACGTAAGTAACCTCTTTGGAATGCTTTTGGAAAACCACAGAAAGGTTCTTTAAAAGTACACCACTTATATACTTTAAATGAATGTTTCCATTTTAAGGTAATAACAGCATAATGTCAGGAGTCAACACATGGTATTTAACTACACTATGAACATAGTGTGGGCTTGTCTAGATAGACCAATTAAAAACAAGAAAAGAAACACCAAAGTCGATTGGAATCCCTAAATTGATCTCATAGTTGTGGAATCTATGAATCCAAGATTTTTTCAAACTTCTATTTATAAAGTAACATTTTCTGCAGGTTTAAAGACTTTTTTTCCTATCTAAAATATCATGTGAAAGGATAGTCATCAAAAATGAAAATGGAATTGGTTGTTTTAGCTGGAGACATGCTTGATATTCACAGGAAAACATTTCAGATTGGACTTTGGTTTACTTGGGTGGGAGGAATATCAAATTTGCATATATTTTAATAGCAATTTGTTAGATCAAAGCATCGGTGCAGTAAGATGTGATTGATGATTTATGAGGTTAAAGATCATTTTAGTGAAATCTGACATTTACCTCCAAGTCTGAACAAGAAGAAATGCTTTTGGCTTTTATATTCGTCTTGCCTTCACAGAGGAAATTGTCACTTAAACCTCACTTATTCGGACTCTGTGGTGACTCAACTAAAGGACTTCTTGATGCAGTTTGTTTGTAATTACAAAAGAGATTACAAATTAGATTTTACATTTATATCTTTCTTCCCATCTCCCTAGTGTTTAGTGGCAGGAAGAGGCCTCATTCTAGGACGCTGGCAGAGAAAAAGAAGTCTTTGGGACTAATTTAAGTGTCTAGTTGATCTTCTATAAAAATAAGCTAAATTCCAATATTTCAGAGTCTCCAAGGGCCACCTTTAGAAACCAGCAAAGTAGAGCACGCTACCACAATCCAGGAAAAATAATTTACTTGCCTCAAGAATTCTGAACACATTGTTTTTTTTAGTGATTTACTGCACGGATTTTAAAGCTTTTCTTTATAATCACTTGTATTACCTTATCTGGAAAGGCAGCTCATTTCAGTCCTCCAGAGCAATTGCCTGTGCTACTGGGGGATTAAAACATGTAGGCATGCTATCACTTTCCCCTCTGGAGGCTGCCCAGACATTATGGGCATTATGCTTAGCTTCTGGTGACCTATTCTTGAACTTGTGCCATTCAAAGCCAGCATTTGTTTGTACAGTATTTAGAATGGCCTTTAAAACAAATCTACATGTTTCATGAAAGTACCTTCTATAATTTCGTAAATTCTTTTCCAGTAAGTTTTTTTTCTTTAGGAAATATATATAATATGTCAACCTATAAAATATGAAAATATGTCCACATATGCATATGCACACATATATGTGTGTGTATAGTACCTTCTAAACTACATATGCATAAGGACAATAGAAATATAACGTAAGGTATGAATGTGAAGCACGTGTAATTATTTTGTTTTATAGAAGCCGTGTTGAAAGGAAAGCAGCAAAGTGAAACTCGTCTTAATAATATCTTTTTATTTACCTCAGTGTCCAAAATAGCATTTTCAGGTGTAACCAGTGTAAAAGTTATTGAGATCTACATCTTTTTTTCATCTTTTTTTCTTCAGAATCTCTGGGAATTTTACACTTCCAGAACATCTTAATTCATAATATCCACCTCTGGTTAGTGGCTGTCTTATTAGACAGTGTAACTACACGCATAGACTTAAGTCTAATTTGAAATAAATCCTTAGGTAGACTCTCAGAATTGTAACAGTGTCAGATTTTGACCATCTCTTTTCCTTCCGCCTCTTCAAGTTTAACATAATTAAGAAAGTCTTCTTTTATTTTAACAAAATTACTTGAGCTCTAGACGTATCTTTTAAAATAGCTTTGACCCATTAAGATAATAGACACACGTATTTGGTGGTACACTTAACTCTCTACCCTCCATTTTCCAGAGACTGTTTTGGAGGAATTTGAAGGCATTACCCATACCCACGTGGCAGCTGGATTCATTAATTATCAAACCATGAGGCCATCTTAACTTCCATATTACCTATTGAATGTATGCTTTCTTGATTTAATTGAAAATATATGGAAAAACTTGCATTTAAAACATTTTAAATGTTAGAACCTGACTTTAAACGTGTATTTTGTTATATTTACACTGAGAACTGTAGTGCAAGACAGGAGGATTTTCAGGTGAGACAAAAGTGCGGGGGGAGTGATCTTGCCCAAGCACAAGGTTTCCCTGAACCCTCTAAATGATTTGCCCTTTGCTCATAAATCTTTCGTCACGGTCAACATAGAGCCTAATATTGATTTACCAGTGAACTATCTTGTCATCTCTGGGCTTGGATCCTTTGACCTTTTGTTTGTTCCTGTAAAATTATGGTGTATCACAAACTTCTTTTCTAATAGATCCTTTTAAACTTTGAAAGGCCAAGAGGCTCTGTGTGAATATATTAAACAGTTGGATAATCCAGAAAAGGAGGTTAAAAAATAATTGCAGACAGCTAAAGGTCAGAAAAATCCTTACTGAGTCCAAAAACACAAGCAATTCTCTTTGGAAGATAGGACTGAGAAAGGGAAGGCTTGAGTTTAGTTTGATCCTAGCTAAATTCACTTGGACTTTCTTTGTACAACATGTCAAATATGCATTTCCTTCAGGATAGCTACGTGGGGGAAAAGTTAATTTTAAAATGTGACTCCTAAGCAGTGTAAAATGAGCACAAACAGCAATTTAAACAGCATAATGCACGTAAATGGAATAATTACAATTTTTCCCAAAATGCTGGTGTTAACATAAAGTGATGTCAATGGAGTTCAGAGTCTTTTCGGGGCTGTTTGTCACATGCACACATAAGTATGCCATATATTCTCTTGATTTACAGAAGAGCTGAACATAGGTTCCAGAGACTGAATCTTAATGAAATAAACGCCGAATCGGGATTTAAACTTTCATTCAATTTATTTCATATCCTTTAATTTATTGAGAGTGTGATTTATTATACTAGCCTACCACCTGATGATTCTGCTACATATGTGTTTTATTTCTTCTAAAAGGATTCTTTCTAAACTTTAGTTTCTGGAATTATTTTTTCTTAGAGATCTGTATATAAAAAAGAATGAGGGTGCCTGGGTGGCTCAGTTGGTTAAATGTCTGACTCTTGATTTTGGCTCAGGTCATTATCTCACAGTTCAGTTCATGGAATCAAGCCCCACCTTGGCCTCCATTTTGACAGTGTGGAGCCTGCTTGGGATGCGCTCCCTCTCTTTTCTGCCCCTCCCATGCTCACATGTGCATGCTGTCTCTGTCCAAATAAATAAATAAACATTTTTAAAGAAAGAATGATAGGGAGCTTTGCATTTTATATCATATAATTTGTTTCCAGGCCATGGCATACCTTTTATTAAAACTTTCTGAGAAATATATACTCTTTCTGAGGCATGTTTACCTAGTAACTGTTTGTCCCGGGTGCTACTAAAATGATGTTTTCTGTGCAAGTATAACTTAATAATGGAGCATCAAAGAGCTTCTGGAGAGTTCAATAAGTGCATTTAAAATATGAAGATTTCATTCCTCCTTAACAAACTTTTGTTCAGACGTAAAGCAGTGCCGGAAATGGAGTGATGAATTTAAATTGGCCTCATGAAAGGTGAATCTCTCTCCGAATCGCTGAATGAATGAGGCACTGAGTTTTGGTTCTGAAAATCAGATTATTATTTTCTAATTAGGTTATTAAATAGTTGAGACTATGGGGCGCCTGGGTGGCGCAGTCGGTTAAGCGTCCGACTTCAGCCAGGTCACGATCTCGCGGTCCGGGAGTTCGAGCCCCGCGTCAGGCTCTGGGCTGATGGCTCAGAGCCTGGAGCCTGTTTCCGATTCTGTGTCTCCCTCTCTCTCTGCCCCTCCCCCGTTCATGCTCTGTCTCTCTCTGTCGCAAAAATAAATAAACGTTGAAAAAAAAATTTAAATAGTTGAGACTATTTAACTATTTACCTATTCACATAGTTCAATGTTCAGAAATTTCAAAAATGATCTAGAGTAAGTTCCCTTGCTTCCTAGTTCTTCTCCGTAGGAACCATCCAAATAACCAGGTTTTGAGGGATCCTTCCAGACATAATTTCAAGCATATGAAAGTAAAGGTGTGCTCATCACATAAATGGTAGCATATCGGTATCAGTACATAAGGAACTTCCTCTTTCTTTATTATAGTGGATAGTATTCAATTACCTGAATAGATAATACTTTATCCAGTTTTTAATACATATACATTTATATGGTTTCCAGTCTCTTTACTGTGGCAAACAGTACTACAATGGATAATCCTGTAGAAATGTCATTTTGCAAGTGTGAAAAATTATCAGAAGGATTAATCCTAGAGTTAAATCACTGTGTCAAAAAGTATATGCATCAGTAATCTTGTTAGATATTGTCAAGTTTTCCTTCCTACCAGTTATAGAAATTATTGTCCCTCCATAGTGGTGACAAGATTACTCCCATTTCTCCTAATCCTTCACTCTTGCATAAAATCATTTTTTGTTTTGTTGAATTTTTATCTATCATTATGGGTTTAGTTTGCATTCCCCTTAGTATGGGTGATGTGGAATATTATTTCGTGTGTTTTAATGCCATTTATGTGTGTGTGTGTTTGTGTGTGTGTGTGTGTGTGTGTGTGTGCGCGCTGGACAGTTTGGTCATTCAGTTTTTATGTGTCTTTTGTTAGTCTTTTTCTTATTGATTTGTATAAGTCTTTATATATTAAGGAAATTGGCTATTGTCTGTAATATGTCATAGGAATTGCAAATATCTTCACAGTTTGCCATTTATCTTTTCATTTTGTTTATGGTGGTTTTGAAGTACAGAAAATTGGGGTTTAAGTAATTGACTGTATTGATTTTTTTTTCTTTCTTTTATGGCTCTGGCTTTTGTGACATTGTTAGAAAGGCTTTCCCTACTCCTAGGGTATAAATTAGTTCTCCCATCATTACTTCCACTCCATTTATGGTCAAAATTAGGTAATTGGGCTGAGGCAAGTGTCAGCACTTCTGAACATCATACTGCTTTGCTGGTTAATTATGGCCAGCATGCTGCAAAGACCTTGTGCTTGTTCTGATTGAGGAAAGGAGGGGTTCCTTTATGTTTCCCATGGGACCCAGCCCCAACACTTGACTGAATCTCCTTTAAGCCCAAAGAGTCCAGCAATAAGAAGCTGTCTCATTTCAAGTCATGCTGGGGAGATAAGTGAATGCCAGATTTCCCCTACACTTTATCTATGCTCTGTATATGCTTTGATGATCAAGAGTTAAATATAGTTGTTTAACCTGAGATTTAGGTTTATCCATGACCCTACACCTCATTATTTTATATATTCTGCAGTTGACTGTGTGTTATTAGTGTACATTATTGTGTTAATATATACCATTGCCTTATTCGCATTATAATAAACTGCAAATATATATTTTATTCACTTTTCATAATTAGAATTAAAAGACATGTTGTTTTTACATTTTTTACTTCTCCTTTTTCTGTTTACATCAATATAAATATAAATTGGCTTTCTACATTAACATTGTTTAACATTCATCTCAACTATGTTGCTATGGAGGGATTAAGGTTTGACAGTAGAGTGACTCAGTTAGCAGATAGGCAATTTCGTACAATTATTACCTACATGACCTTGTGCAAGTGTGGCCTCATGCGTTGCCTTCCTCATCTTCAAAATGTGGATAATAACAGTACCCATTTCAGAGGATTGTTGTGAGGATGAATGAATTAAGACTTATGAAGCACTTAAACTAATTTATGGCATACATTAAGACTTCAGTAAACGTTAGTGATCATTTTTTATCTCATTATATTCCAGTTATGAAATCCAGATTCAGATAATTTGGTAGAGGGTGAATATGACTGGTAGACGGGTTATACTCTGTACACTGTTTGTTCCATATGAAGGTACAATTTTAGTCATTTTCAGATATCATCAGATCACAGCTACTTTTTTTTTTTAAACTCTGAGACTGTATCTATTTCCTCTGGATGATCAAGACAGCTGAACATCTAATCCATTCATTTTGGCCCTCATTGTGATTGAAACAGCTGAATCAATCATGCAATGATTTGCTTTGATCATTAAGACAGCCAAAATGAAAGCATTGGCCATGCTGCCTAAGGTCCATTTATTTTGGAAATTACTTTTGACAGGTAAGACATAGTCCCATATTGCCTTCCTGACATTTCATTGATATCTTGTGTGGCTTCTGGTAGCATATTTATCATTTAGCTAATACACTTTTTGTTATCATTTGTTCTCTGTTATCTTAATAAATGTAAACAGATGATTCATGGGGGTGATTCATTCAGAGCCATTTTGCTGCAGATGGCCTGAGAAGCAGCAGAGGAGGTGGCGTTTTGTGCTTTTGTTGCTGACGGGTGTAATCTAAAGGATGGACATAGTTTAAAGGAGAGCAAAGTGTAGTGGTTCAGGAGAAGAAACGGTTTTCATGTGCATACATCGTGACAAGTCTAAGATTTTCAGTCTATAAAGATTTTGTTTGAAGTGGGTATGATTAAAAGTGATAAAACCATGCCATTGCTAGTATGAAAATGAATTTGATCCGAATGAAAGAACTTTTTAAAGAATGGTAGAAATATTTGTTTTGGAAATAATTATTTAACAAATATTGTTTATTGTTTCCTATCCTAATAAATGTTTACTGTGATTTTCCATTAATGTTACTGACAAGTATTACTGGAAAAAGAATATGCAGTGCAAAGCGATACAAATTCCTGGACCAGGAAGGTCACCAATTTTACACACACACACACACACACACACACACACACACACACACACACACAGATAAGATCAAATAATCAAAAATGCTTGCAACCAAACTTTTGTTTTGAACGTTGGACAACCGTAAGAATGAAATGCCATGAATCTTAGCTTTTAACTCTTTAATATCTTCTGAAGAATTCCACATGTCAGATAGATCAATAGGCCTGGGGTATGATTCTCAGCTAAGGACAGATTTTAGCAAAAAGATAAGCCCACAGGGAAAATCTCTCAGGATCTCTGGAGAAATGTTTTCCTTTTGTTTGTCTGGCATACAAGGTCATGGTTTGAAACAATTGAAGAGCATGGCAGTAGCCCATCATAAGCAACATTCAGTATCTAGATTTAGTCAAGGAAATGCCAGAAATGTCTATGTTGGGAAATGTGGGATGGGGAATAAGGTTGAGAATCCTTTGGCTGTTTTTCTTTGAGCAATGACTTACGTCTCAGTGGGAGAATTAAAAATAGTGATTGGCTTTGCAAGTAGTCAAATCACATGGCAACCCAAAAAGAGAGCTAGACAAGACTCTTGGCCATGTATTGATCCTTAGGTACACATAGTTTGTGATCACTGTAAATATGACCTTTAATTATGATGTACACTTTTTTTGTTTCTTTCACAATGGCCATTCTTTCACAATGGTCATTTATGGAATTAGTGAAAAGGTTAACTTGTAATTTCTTTTTTTTTTATTTTATTTTATTATTTTTTTTAATTTTTTTTTCAATGTTTATTTATTTTTGGGACAGAGAGAGACAGAGCACGAACGGGCGAGGGGCAGAGAGAGAGGGAGACACAGAATCGGAAACAGGCTCCAGGCTCCGAGCCATCAGCCCAGAGCCTGACGCGGGGCTCGAACTCCCAGACCGCGAGATCGTGACCTGGCTGAAGTCGGACGCTTAACCGACTGCGCCACCCAGGCGCCCCTTAACTTGTAATTTCTTATCAATCTGAATTAAACTTTTAAAAATTGGAATTAAACCCAAAATGTTAGCATATTAGCTGAATTTATGGTGAAAGTAGGCATCCTTATATATAAAAATGTGTTTGGCACTATTAATAATCTTGAGGTTATTTAGAGTTACAAAATAGTTTTTAAAGATAGGAGTCAAATGTTGAAAACATTAAGATATTTTTGCAAAGTTAGGGGCGCCTGGGTGGTTCAGTCGGTTGAGCGACCGACTTTGGCTCGGGTCATGATCTCACGGTTTGTGAGTTTGAGCCCCGTGTCAGGCTCTGTGCTGACAACTCAGAGCCTGGAGCCTGCTTCTGATTCTGTGTGTCTCTCTCTGCCCCTCCCTTGCTCATGCTCTGTCTCTCTCTGTCTCAGAAATAAGTAAACATAAAAAAATTAAAAGATATTTTTGCAAAGTTGGAAATTTAATTAACATTTGAAGAGATTTACCATACTTATAATCAGGAGTTATCTCATTATGTAGCATGGTTCTTATTTTTGTTATTTAGTTATTTAGTTATTTGTTATTTTGTTGTTTAGTTATTTGGTATTGGATGTTGCTCTTTAATGGTATGCCTGTGTGTGCAGGTGCATACATGTGTGTGCACGCACATGCAGGTGCACACACACACATATGGTGCTTTTTAGTGGTACTGAACATTTTTTGTTAATTTTATTTTTGTATATTTTATATTTTTGTGGCTGCAATGAATCACTGTCTTGGTGTTCTTGACTAGTGATATATAGGAAAGAAGACATTTTCATTATTTAGTTTGAAACATTCTTATATATTCTTACAGGTTGTCAGCTGATTCTTTTAGGTGCCACTTAAGTGCTCAAATCATCAAAAAGTGATCGTTTTGACTTTCATTTCCAAATATCTATACTTGATATATTCTTTCCTATCAAAGTGCATTGGGTAGCACATTCAGAAGAACATAATGTAATAGGTAATAGGAAATAGCCACTTTAAAGCATATTAAGTAACTTTATTTTTATTATTATTATTATTTTTACTTCTCTCATCAATGTTCTGTTACAGAGTAGATATTCAACAAAATCCCCACTGTTTGGCAGTGTCATAGAAGGGACTTTTTAGGCATATTCTCTATTATTTAGAAATTTTTACTTCTATGTTTTTCAGTTAATTCAATAAGACTACCAATATTTTTTGCTTATTGAATTTTTATTTTTTATAACGTTTATTTATTTTTGAGAGAGAGGAGAGAGAGAGAGAGAGAGAGAGAGAGAATGCACGCACGCGTGCGTGTATGAGCAGGCAAGGGGCAGTGAGAGAGGGAGAAAGAGAATCCTAAGCAGGCTCCATGCTGTCCCCCCCCAGAGCCCGACATGGGGTTAGATCCCACAAACTGCGAGAGTATGACCTGAGTCAAAATCTAGATGGAGCAGGACGCTTAACCAACTGAGCCACCCAGACGCACCCTTTATTGAACTTTTATATTCAAGTTTGGAGTTGGATATAGCCACCATTTTAAGCAATATATAGACATCATTATGGTTAAATGTTTTTGTAAATATGAAGAACACTCTTAAGCCCATATTTTTTAAGTAATTGTTTTTATTTCTCATTTTCCCCATTATAATAATAATGTTTTTAGGTTATAGCCTTTAATAAATTAACAGAAAGTTGTACAGACGGCATAGTGACTTGGAGTCGCTGTGGATTACAACAGATGCTATGGTCTTCCCTTTTCTTTTGGTATAAAAAAATAATATTACAAATTAGTAGATTTGAGTACTGTGATTTAAACTTGTTCCTTTAAAATGTTTCTGTCTCATTCTTACATCAAAAAGAGACTTTGTTTACAACTGGGTTTTAAGCTAGGAGGAAAAAAATTTTGGAGAAGTATGTTGCTTTCCTTTTATCATGCAGGCTGGTTCCCCTTCTAATAGAATTTAATTTAAAATTTTAAACAGCAAACAATTATTTTACTGTGTTTTCTTGGCTTAGTCTCAGCAGTAAGTTGTTAATGATTATTTATCATAGTCACTAATCGTCTGTGTTAGAGTTTTCAGTTGACACTATTAAATATGAGTGTTTTCCATGCTCCCTAAAGGAATTTTTTTTAAATGTTTGTTTACTTTTAACAGAGAGGGAGAGTGCACACTTGCGTGCAAGCAGGGGAAAGGCAGAGAGAGAGGGAGACAGAGGATCTGAAGTGGGCGCTGCGCTGAGAGCAGAGAGCTTGATGCAGGGCTTGAACCCACAAGATCATGACCTGAGCTGAAGTCGGATGCTTAACCGACTGAGCCACCCAGGCACCCCTTTCTAAAGGGATTCCTAAATGGTAAATTTTATAAAGAAATTTGGAGAAAGCCCTGAAAGAGAACCAAACTCTTCCACAAGTGAAACAGGGAAATAGAAGCATTTCTAGGTTATGGTTTACACAACTCAGTCATAAAATACATTTCACTGATATTTAGCAGAATGAATGGGGTCAATTGGTTTAGGCAGCATTGTTTGTTCAGTGTGTATTTTATCTTTTGATCCTACCAGATTTTCACATCACTAATTTCTCTCAAATAAGTTTGGTCTAACCCAATTGGAATGATTTAGTTCCACTACAAAAACAGGTGAAGTAATTTAAATTTTCAAGTGCTTAAAAAAGGTTTGAAGTCACAGTATGGAAAATGTCATCCCTAAGATTGTAATTAATTAGACTTTTGCTTTTCCAAGACAGGAATAATTTTAGTTTAAAACCTGAATATATGACTATGGCTTTAAAAATGTTTAATTTGGCTGTCTCACTACATTGAGATGTAGAAGATTAATATAGCAGTTAGAAATACAATGAAATGTGCATTTCCCAGTCGATTAAATGTGGGAATTTATAATTTGTTAAGTTGATACAATTTCTTAGACATATTGTTTGCATAAAACCATGAGTGTATCATTTCCCAATAGAATTTTTACCTAGAAATTACTGTTTTATAATGCAATCTCAAGCATTCATTGTAGGAAATTTAGCAGTGTTGTAATGTGAAGGATGTAGGCCACTGTGTCATAGCAGTTTCTTAATTTTTTTTTCCCCATTTGGAGGCATTAATAATGCTGCTTATAAACCCATGGTACTGAATCACTGTCTTTTAAAAATGTCATGTTCAGGTGTTTTGTCTGCCAAGTTATAAATCTCATCATCTCTGAGTGCTGTTCTGTGTCTTTACTACCAAGAACTCATCTTGGTGTTTTTGGGGGGTAATTTACTTTTCTTTTGATTGCCCTTTGTTTCATCTTGAAAAGCAAAATAAGACATTTGGAAAATATTAAATACATAATTTTTGATGACAGTACTCACAGAGAAAACAATAGTTTGGTTCCTTGAAATGTGGGAATTGAGGGGATGGTTCTAATGGAGGATTCTGTTCTGTAAGTAATGAAAAAGGTGGATGACAAAAACATCTGTTTAATATATAATAGGCTTTGATTCATCTTTTGGCTTCACTCTGTTACAATAGTCAGACTGGAAACCCATAAATCCCACTAATAAAACAAGTTGAATGTATTGTTTTTAAAATTTTAGTGGGGAGGGGGACTGGCTCAGTCGGTAGAGCATGAGACTCTTGATCTTGGGGTTGTGAGTTGGAGCCCCATGTTGGATACAGAGATTACTTAACATAAAATCTAAAGCTTTAGTTGGGGGCAAAAGCTTCATTCTAGCTTTTTCAAGTCCATCATTATATACACAAACACTTATTTTGGGGAATTTGGGGAAAATACTTATTTCCATAATTAATATAGGATAGGGAAAACTTATTCTGTACTAACAATTCGTTATCAAGTGATTATTATATTCTTACACAACTCTTTAAAATATTTTCAGGACATGTTTTTAAAAATCAATTAATGTAGCTACTTCAGTCGAAAACCAGGCCAGTTTCTCGATCAGCTCAGTTTGACAGTTCATTGATAAGTCATTGTTCTATGTCTTCTCTCAGAAGAGTATGAATACATTTAATAATTTTTGCTTTTTGGGGTGCCTTGGTGGCTCAGTCAGTTAAGTGGCTGACTTCGGCTCAGGTCATGATCTCACCGGTTTATGAGTTCAAGCCCGTGTCAACTAACCTGGAGCCTGCTTCAGGTTCTGTGTCTCCCTCTCTCTCTGCCCCTCCCTCACTCACACTCTGTCTCTCTCAAAAATAAATAAACATTATTTTTTTTTTAATTTTTGCTTTTTAACACTTGGATTGCATTTTTCAAAGAAATTACCTTCTCTCCATGTTAATAATAATTTTGATCATTAAATTGTTTAAGCTCCTTGATGATGAAATTAATACAAATTGGAGGTTATAATATGATTGCAGAGGTACTAGAGAATGTATTTCAAATAATCAATATCACTTTATTGTTCTTTTGCTTTCTACATTCATTTACCTTCTCAAACAGTTTCATATTCTCACTCCTCTGTTTTACTCCATCTAGTTATTCCTTCCTTCTGCTCCTTCAAACTCTCATTTCCTGTTAACATCCTTCTGTAAATATACCCAAGCTTTCCTCACCTCAAACCACTCAGCAACAAAACACATCCCTAGTACCTATAATCCATTCTGTGTCTCTCCTTTTCCCTCGTGACCCTCTCTCCCTTCTTTCACTAGGACTTTTTGAAAGTTTGGTGTAGCCTAATTATTTGTAGTTACTAATTTCCATTCTCAGTGAAAACTGCTATCATCTGGTTTCAATCGTCATCACTCCATTGTAACTCTTCTTAAGTAGCTCACTAGTATCCTTTTATTCATAGTATATAAGCAACCATGTTCCAGTCATCTTTCTAGACCTCTTTATTTTGCACATCCACACTATCATTTCCTTAGGTCCTGTAAGATTCATCCTCTCATATAAGATTACTGTTCCTTCTGTTTGCTTACCCCACAATTGGTGGTTGCTAAAGGGCCACAACTTATCCTTTTGCTTTGTTGTTGTTTTATTTTGTTCTATGTGTTTATGTTTTACTCTACCCACTCTTCCTCGTTCAACTTATTTAGAATCATAATGTCACATATGATTCTGGTTTCCCAATTTCCGAGTGATCTCAGAATTTTTGCAGTCAGCTGCCTATTAGTCGCCTCCACCTTTATTTACCATAATACCTAAATCATAGGTAGCATGTGTGGGACATTTACTGTATACCCAGCCCAATACTAAGTCTGTATGTTTTACTTCATTCACCCCCCCCCCCCCAAAAAAAAAACACTCCTAAGAAAATACCCACACTGAACTCATCTATTTAATTCAACACTTCTTTCCTCTGGTATTCTCCATCAGTTGTTAGCACAACCATTTACCTGGTCAACTAAGCTAAAAACTGCTTTTCCCTCACTGCACTCTTATCTTATGCCCCACGTGTAATTAAAAGTTAAAATCTGCTTAATGTATGAATTAATCTTTAAACAATTTCACCCTTTTCTTCATCCTTATTTTCTCTGCCCTACATTAAGCCCTTATGATCACTCATCTGGACAATGATAATACCACTTTCATCGATATCCCTTTGAAATCAACCCTGTATAGAGTGTTCACCTGTCTATCTAGGAGGGAAATCTGATCTCATCATTTGCTTGTTTAAACATTTGGTTTCCAGTTACCTACAGGATAAAGTCCATGATCCTTAGCATATGATGTGAAGCTGTCTGTTATCTTGCCCCTGTTAGACCCATGGCCTCATCACCAGTCATCCTATAGCTCCCCCCTCATGCCGTATTGAACGTTAACTGTTTATACTTCTCTGAATACACTACCTTGTTTGTCTGCTTTATGCTTTTCTTAGGGTTGTACTCTATGCCTACAGGACCTCCTCCTGCTTTGTATTCGTTTTTGTTTGCTACTGTGTTCAGGAAGTACTGCCCCAAGATATTTTTCTTGCCTAATTTTCTGGTTCCCCTGAGTAGCGTTGGCGTCACTCTTCTCTGCTGCAAGAATTCTATAAAATACTAAAACACACCTATTGCATTGACTTGCTACCCACTGTTGTGTAGTAAAGGCATAGATTGTGTCCTATTTGTCTTTGTGAACCTGGCCCTTAGTAAAATGTTAATGTTTACTTTATAGTCGATAAATACTAGTTAAATAAGTAAATGAATGAAACCATGAGTAAATTAGTTATCCTCAAGCATCACTATTTCACAATTAGAGGAGGCTGTCAGATAGTTCGTGAGGTTAGCCCTTCTCTGAATAAAGGAGGAGTAAGAGAAACTGAGGTCTCTGTCACTCAGTAACTTTGGCTGAGAGCTGCTTGAAAGGTGGGACCTATATGCACCTGCATAAATATCTGGGTTTACACAAAGGAACAAAGGATGAATCAAAGAAAATATTTTTTGTTTAGACAGGAAAAGACTACAGAGAAAGGTTAGTGAGACCAGAAATTTAAGAAGTATCTAACATTGAATTGTCTCTGAGCTATTGAATGGGAAAGTAAAAATCTATTTCAACTGAATGAAAGGATGGATGAGATTCAGTGAGTGGATTTTTGTTTTATTATTTTTAAAATGTAAAACAACTTCAAAGGTAGAACAAAGAGTAAAATTAACTCTCGTGTATCTGCTAAGTCTTAACAATTACCAGTATTTTACCAAAGTAGTTTCATTTATCATCATCTGCCTCTCTTACCCTCTGACACATTCTGCACATGTTTAGTGAGTAGTTTTGAGCGGTGAGTTCTTGGAGGACATTATGCTAAGTGAAGTAAGCCAGTCACAGAGGAAGAATACTACATGTTGGCACTTACATGTAGTATCTAAAATAGTCAAACTCATTGGAACGGAGCAGAGTGGTGGTTACCAGGGGCTGGGAAAGGGAGGATGGGGAGTTCATGTATCAAGTTTCAGTTATGCAAGATGAGTGAGTTCTAGAGATCTCTCATATAGCATATTGCCTGTAGTTAACAATTCAGTATCATACCCTTAAAATTTTGTTAAGAGGGTCGATCCCATGTTCACTGTTCTTGCCACAGTAAAACAACAAAAGGACAAGAGGAAACTTTTGAAGGTGATAGATATGTTTACTTACCTTGATTGTGGTGATGATTTCATGGGTGTCTGCCTGTGTCCAAACTCGTCAAACTGCATACATTAGATATGTCCAGTTTTTTGAATATCAATTACACATCAATAAAGCTACTTAGAAATAAACAAATCCTTCCTGGTAGGCACTTTCTGATGGGTTGGATGATCTGATATATCCTCTGTATATTATGCACAACTGAAAACTTGTGCTGGGTATTTTATTAGCTATTTAGCAAAGACGGTGGGAAACAGAGAAATAGCAGAGTAGAGGCAAACTCATTAGGTCGTCTCTTTTATATGCAGTTTACATTCAAAATAAATATTAAAGAAAAACAAACTATTATTTGCAGAATGTTTTTATTCATCTATCTAAATATTTATAGAAGAACTTTTAATATCATTTTCAATATGAGTCAGCTTTGGTATTTGTGTTACCAAAGCTGTAGAAGTAATTACTGTTGTTTACAATCAGATTTGCTTATGTGTCAGGGAAGCACTTTGTCAATAAATGTGGCTTTAAAATTAGAATCCAAGGTTGCCAAGTGGGAGTTGTGGAGTGATGGTCCATCGTAAATATCCCAGCCACATTCTAAATCTATTTCCAGATTTATATTCTGGAAATGTTCTGCCAGATATTCATGAGAAAGGAGTTCAATTCTTTTTGCCCCTATTAATTAAAAGAATGACCAAATGAGTTGTTCTATCTGGACTTCCTTTTTTTTTTAAAGTAGAGATTCTGGATTATGATTGCCAGGGTTTCTTCTAGCATACAGGCATGTAGCCTGCATCTGTATTCCAAGTCATGAAATAATATAGTAAGCAATGTCTGTATTGTCAGTAAAGACTGTAATATCACGGGAGAAGTCTTTTGGCTGTGGTAGTGGGGCATTGCTTGGTCATAATCCTGTGTTGTAAAATGGAGGGGCAGATCTTTTAATCATTTAAAAAGGTCCAAGAGCCAATGAGATCTATAGAAAGAAAACTAGGACTGGATGCAGGACTGAGTCAGTCAGTAGCCATCATGGGTGGTTTTGGGTTTTCACTTTTAATGAAAATTGGCTAGTGATGAAACAAGTCTGCACTGAGATTTGTATCACCTTTATTTTATACAGCTGTACCATGTTTATGGAGATTGGGTAGAAAATTGTAAAATCTACCCGTGAATCTGTTTATTCATCCTGCCCAATGTCTCCTCTTTAAAGGTAAAGGACAGTCTTCGATCATTAAATGATGGTAACTAATATCTTTGTATTTCCATTGTGCAATATGTTCACACAGGTAACTATCTGGCCCTTTTTTACACATAAAGACAACCAACTTCTAGGTAGAATGTCTCCCTCCAAAGGGGGGTTAGAATTCTTCTTAAATCTATCACCCTCTTCTTATATCAAGAGGGAGCTTTATGGTCTTTTTTTAGGAGTGAAAACAGGCACAAATCTAAGGGCCACCCTAGGAAAATTACAGGAGCTAAAATCAGTAGCTCTCAATGACATAGTCATGTTCATTTTGTCACAGATCTCTCTTCATGTTGGGGGGAAGGACATGTAAGCACTGTTAGCTCTTATTACCTATTACACAGATGTTTGCTGGACAGAAAATGGGCTAGAAGCAAAAAAAAAAAAAAAAAAAGTTAGACAAGAGTAGAGAGTTAATCCTGATGTTTACTTAGATTGTGAATGATGCTAGTAGGGAAGAAACCTATCAATGAAATTTAATACGTATATTTTTAATATATTTGGCTTTCTAGTTATATTAAGATAGTAAGAATAGCATTTGCTCCTTGAAAATGTGTTAATATAATTCTATAATTCTTAAAATCATTTCCCACTCCATCAAGTATTCATTGATGACTACTCTATTTCAGATACTGTTCTAGGTTTATTTGTTTAAGGGAATTACACAATATAATTACAAATTTGTTATTCAGCGTATTGTAGATAGCAACTAATATTATGTTTTTATTACACTAGTAAAAACACTAGAATATTTGTGTGTTTTCCAGTGAGTGATTCCTTGCACTTCACCTGATTGTAAACCACTATGCTCGTGTGTTGTTGAATGGTCCTTAATGCTGTCCCATGACTTACATACAGAATGATTCCCTGAGAAATTACTCCACACAGTTTATATCATAAAAAAAAGTTTATTTTGAGAATATATGGAAGTTCTTTTTCTAAGCTTAGCTAGTTGATAAACTCCCAGATTGTAAGATTTTTACAAAGTAAATTCTATAGACTTGATTTAATGTAACCTGCGATCAAAAAACTTCCCACTGGGAAGCCACCTATTATAGTTGAAAGAATACAAGGAAGGCACCGAGTTTTCTGACATGGTTTGTGTCTAAACAAGCTGTTTGACCTTTGCCAAGGGCAGCGGTTTGCTCTTCTAGAAACTAAGGAGCACAGTTTAGAAATCTGCTGAGATCCCTTTAAAGTTACTATATTCCATAATTCTTACATACACAAGTGATCAAAATCATGCAATAGTGTATTTAGGATTCGAAAGATATTTGTGATTTCTTCGTAATTAAATTCATACACCTATCTTTTCCCCCCATTGTACTTGATGGACACATTTGTTTTAGGGTTAGTATGGTAGGATGAAACTTGTCTGCCAGTAAATTATTGTTCTTATGCTTGGATGCATGCAACATTTTCCTAGGTCATTAAACACACATTTTCAAATGAAGACTACGGTAATAAATTAATGAATTCTAACAGTGCAATCTGTTCCACTGACCACCTTTTGCCCTATTGGAAATTCTCTGGAGCTTGTTAAAAAATTGGCCCTTTAGACAAGATAAAACTACATTCTGGAAGACTTAATATGCATAACATGGAACTGAAAAATGCAACATCAGTGAAAATCAACTTGCAGAAAATGAATTTTATGCTGAGAAGAAAAATAAGTAAAATTAATGTTGCAGTCAGATTTTTTTTAGCTACTGGCTAAGCTAACCTGCCTTCCAACTTTCCATACTTAACCTTCTCTGACTACAAAGCAAAATAACCTAGCTACAGAGTATGGGTTTAATTTAAGTCTTTGGATGATTGTACATCAAAATGTTGATAGCATCTGGTTTTATTTTTTTCCCTAAATTGAGTCTTTCAGCACCACTCGATGGTTAATTTTATGTGTCAACTTGGCTAGACCATGATACCCAGATATTTAATCCAACACCCATGTAGACATTGCTGTGAAGGTAATTTTTAGATGAGATTAACATTTAAATCAGTAAACCTTAAACCAGATTATCTTCTCTAATGTGGGTGGGTTTCATCAAATCAGTTGATGGTCTTAAGGGAAAAAGACTGAAGTCTCCTGAGCAAGAAGGAATTCTTTTTCCAGACTACCATTGGACTCAAACTGTAGAATCAATTATTTCCTGGCTATCCAGACTGCCAGCCTGTCCTGCAAATTTCAGAGTTGTCACTCTCCATGTTTGCAAGAACCAATTCCTTAGGCTCTCTCTTTTCCCATCAGTCCCTCCCTCATTGCCTGCCACTCTGTTTCCTATATACACACAGTCTCTCTCTGTCTCTCTCACACACATACATACACACATATGTGCATACCCACACACACACACACACACACACACACACACACACACCCCATTGGTTCTGTTCTATGGTGGAGAACCTTGACTAATATACATGAGAAAGACATGATTCCACAAATACAGGTTGTAAAGTATTGAAAAAGATCACTGTCACCTGTTATATTAACTTAGATTAGTCTCTTTAACTTTTGGGGCTTCAGCTTTCTTAATTATTACTGCAGGGGATTGGAAAAGATGTGTCATTTGTAATTTTTTTTAAGTCTTAGAAACGAAACATTATAGTGTAGCATAATAGACAACCCCTATATTCTCAGTGGAAAAATTGAATCAAATAGACAAATTCCAGTCCAAGGAAACTAAGAAATGTAATTATTAATTATATCTTACTATTTAAACACAATGTTGGCAATATTTTCCCACAGATTCATACATGTCCTTTGAAGTGAAACACATCCATTGAAGTATTCAGTTGAAATTAAAATGATCTCTCCCTATATGCCTTGGTTTAGATTTATAATTACATTACATTTGAGGTCTGTGCTTACTACTAGTGTCAGAATTTCATTTCCACTTTTCCACTTTCTCTCCAGCTGCTTTTGGTTTGGGGGGGGCGGGGGAGGTGCTTTTCCCGTATTCACTCCCCGCTTTCCTCCCCCCATCCATCTCTGTCCTCTCTCTATCCTCTCTCCACATGCAAAAACAGCTGCCTGCCCTCCGCGGCTTCTCTCTCTCCCAGTTCACCTCTCCTCGCTGCGTACCTTCTGAATTCTGTGGTTCAGGTTGTGCACATTGTTGTGTTCATCCTCAGATCAGTTTTCTAGGTGTGCAGGATAGTTTAATGTTGGTCTGGCTGTATTTCATGGACACAAGACACAAAAAAAACTTCCATGCTCTTCCGCCATCTTGGCTTCTCTCCTCCCAGAATTTCATTTCCTTTTTATTTATTATAAAATAAGAGTAAAATTTAAATATATATACACGTGTATATGAACAATCATATATTAAAATAGAGATACACTGGTGCCCAGAGAAAGATGGCACTGACAAATGTGAAATGTCAGCTGCTACATGGTGTTGCCATATAGTTACTTTAGCTGAAGGTGCTCATAATACAAAGAGCAATTTGGGGGTGTCCAACCTGTAATATCTGAATGTGTAGATTGTATGAGAGATGAATATGTCAAAGGATTTGGAAAACGAGAGTCCACTGTTCATATCTTCATCCCTTCTCCTCTTCTCCATGGTAGCACTTACAGTTAATTTAGCAGAACATTTTGGTGTCCAAGAAGTAGTTTCTAAATGGCCTCTACACTTAACTTCAGCTCTTGATTCCAACAAGGTTGCTGAGGAGGGAAGTGCTTCTGACATAATCATTCCTCACCTTTTACCTTAAGCACGTGCTATCCTTATACCTCTCATGGAACTCTAGCAACCTCCACAGATGTTGAAATGTCACAAAAAGAATCACTTTTTTCTCAGGAACTATTCATTTCTATCTAAGACTCATGACATATCGTGGCTTAAAATAAGACAAATTACAGTTAAAACTATTTTTGAGAAAGATGTTTCTGTGAAGGTTCAATACACAAAATGGTCATTGAAGCAACAACGTGCTACTTAACACACTAATTATCTTATAAAATATAATGTGCATTGTATATTTATCACAGAATTACATGAGATTGAAGGAGTAATGTTAAAAACTAGTCTTTCCTGAATCTGTTACTCAAGCGGAATTCCTTGATGTCAGATGATGCACTTTCTCGAAAATTTACTTTGGCTTGGACCACTTCCTTAATGAATTACAGCTGACTTAGGACTTATCAAAGAAAATAGAAAATGTTACAGCTCTGCGACTATATTGCAAACAGGGATATGAGTGTGCTGATTCAGAGATTTTTAGATCTTCTCTATAGTAGATGTTATTTGCTAAATGTAGAATATTTTCTGCCAATGAGAAGTACAGCAAATTGATCCTTGTGGATACTTCACATTTTTCAAAATCTTAGCAGGAGTCATCATCCCTTTTATTTAATAAAAATCCTTGGGATATGACAGATTTAATTAAAGCATCGAGGTTGAACAGTATCAGCACATTTTATATGAGATGATTGTCCCAGAGAGAATATCCCTTTGCAGTTGATATCCAAATCAGATTATGAAGCCAAATTCTCTTGATTTTGAAACAGAGCTGACATGTAGATCATGCATTTTATCAGGTAGGGCCTCAGTTAACCACCTTATGTGAAGACACCTTCTAGGGGTGCATGTACCTAGTCTCTTTCTTCATGATGATATGATTCAAGAGACTGAAAAAAATTGACAGCAGAAAATGCCTTTGGCTTCTGTTTTCTAGAAAATGGATCGCCAAGTCTTTATGAACACTGTCTCTTTGAAGAAAGACATATGTGACTGTCTCAGAATAAACTTCTGTTGGGCCTGGGACATTTCTGATTTCTCTCCTGAGAAAGATTGTGGTCGACTTGTCATCAGCTACTCTGGTTTACATAGTTTGCTTCTGGACCCTTCCCTTCTTTTTTGAGTTCAGCAGCTATTCTAAATCAGGGCTCATTTGATGAGTAATATCATCTGGCTAGAGACCATTTTGCTACAGGCCATATTTTCTGCTGACATCAAACCGGTTTGACTCTCTTTGTATACTCTTGTTCTTACTATTAGGCTGGCAGGTTTTAAGTACTGGAAATGCCTCTGTAAGTGTGAATGGAAACTGTATAAGTCTGCTATTTTAAAAATGTAAAATGTTTACCTGTATTCATTCTATATGCATTTGAAGAAGCTCATCTTGTTAGAATGTTTGCCTTAAATGGGGTTTATTTGTGCTTTATATATAAAAAATGGGGGTTATTCAGAAAAGAATTTTTTTTTTTAATTTTTTTTTTCAACGTTTATTTATTTTTGGGACAGAGAGAGACAGAGCATGAACGGGGGAGGGGCAGAGAGAGAGGGAGACACAGAATCGGAAACAGGCTCCAGGCTCCGAGCCATCAGCCCAGAGCCTGACGCGGGGCTCGAACTCACGGACCGCGAGATCGTGACCCGGGCTGAAGTCGGACGCTTAACCGACTGCGCCACCCAGGCGCCCCTCAGAAAAGAATTTTAACAGAGGGTGGAAAAAAGTGAGATGCAAACTTTAGATGAAAGGAAGAGCTTTATGAAAGATTTGGAACTCACTTCTGAGATGGAACAAGTATCAGGCATAAATGCATGAGCCAGAGGTAAAGGGGAGAAAAGAACAGACTAAGGAATTTACATGTGTTGCCTAATAAAACAAGAATGAAAAAAAAAAAACAATTATTATAATTATAGTGCTTCTTTATTAAGAGGTTAGTATGTTCATGCCTATGTGCATCATTATACTATATGCTTAATTTAGGCTCTCCTGATCCTTACAAAAAATGTGGGGGTACTATTATCCCTATTAAACCTTCTTTCAGGGAATCTAAGTAAATTGCCCAATCAAAAATGTTTCAGGTAGCTAAATCAGGACTCGAATCTGGCTTTATTTGATTCCAAGCTTGTTTTTTAATAGCTTCTATTATATCCTAACTTCCATTGTTATAAACTACGGTTCCAAATACTGTCATAAGCCAACTTTTGTCATTAAGCATTACAAGTCTGTTGTTAATGTTCAAAAACTGGAAAAGGTTTACAATCTGCTTTGAATAATGCAAAAATCAATGAATCCTTCCTAGCTCTTCATGTTGACTTTATCTCAAACAGGGTAGAAGAAATCTCAAAAACAAATAGTTTTTAGAGAGTGGAAGATAGAGAGCATTGATAGTATATACCTTTTGCCACAGACTACTATACTTCTCGCTGCTGAATAATGAGAAAATTTGGGAACTCTATCATATCATGTTCATTGATTTACTTAATTCAACAAACTTCTTTTTTAATGTTCCCACAATATGCCAGATAGTGTTCTAGGAATAAGGAAACAAAAACGAACAATTCCTCGTTCATGTTCTTGAGAAGCTAGTGGAATACAGCCTCATGGAATTCAGCAAGTCATGTCTGTCATTAATGTCAGTGAATAATAAATGTGCAGATTTCTATTCCAAAGTTTTGAATAAAGGTTAATTACTATCCACTTATTCACTTAATTGATTAATCTTAATTGGATAGTCACTAAGTGAAATAAATGATGGGTCCTGGATGGTGTAAGATATTGAAATGCTGCCTGGTCTCATAGCCATACTTACCATAAATAAGATTCACATGGGCACATATGCTCACAAGTATTGTGACAAAGTTTATGTGGAACAGAAGGAATGCTCTGAGAGGGAATGCTGGTAGGGGTCTACTTTAAACTTGGTAGTTAGGGGGAAGAATCTCCAGGGAGGTTACACATATCTGAGACGCAGGGGACCAGTATGGATTAGACAGATGAAGCTGGAGATAAGAGTATGCGAGATGGATGGTTACAAGTCAGGAGGCAGGAAAGAGCTTGTGTTTAAAGACAATGAGGGAAATGATGTAAGCTGAGGCTGGAAATGTAGGCAGGGCCAGACCTGAAAGGTCCGTACAGACCATATCCTTTTTCAGGTTTTTATTGCCTGGATGACGACTTAAAGGAACAGTAGTCTTTCTGCCACTTAATTATATATGGATGATCTTTACAATTTGTTAACGAATTATTGGAGTTAGCCTATTTGCCTTCGGTTACTTATTAAGGATATTTGTTTATTTTTTTCTGTTCTTTATTTTACTCTTACATCTTATACTTATTAGTAAAGACATAGGGTAGTAAGTTATCTTAAATTTCTAGATAATTTATATGTTATAAATATTTACTTGTCCAGTGAGAAATCTTTAAAAGTGAGGTGTTTTCTGTATTTAGGGGATTGTGAAACTGATGGGAAAATGTAGTAATGAGGATCTGAAGACCTGAAAATACATGGGCAAAAAATCATTTTAAATCATTGTCATTATTTTTAAAAGTTTCCCTTTAACACAAAAGGCTAAATCTTCACAATTGAAGACATGTCAAAAGTAGCTTGATTAAAGACAGCAGTATTGCGTTTTTGCCATTAGAATAAAAAGACTGAATTGTTACTGAAAAGCCATGAAGTGCAGAACTCTGGAATTTGTGGTGAAAGGAAATTGAAAAAGAACAGAACATTTGGATTCATGTTTCATGAAATAATTTGTGTGACAGAATAGGAAGGCCGTCTGAAGGAAAATTGACATAATTTTTTCCTAGGACTAAGAAAGGCCAGATAAATATGTCACTGTTAACAAATGCACTATTGTACATGAACAAAGCATATTCTATTAAATTGTAAATATTAATTTTCAATCATTGGAAAATATTTACATGTTTTCCTTTCAAGTATATGCAACTACTTGAGCTCCCCTCCTTTTTGTTCCCTTTTCCACTGGTTTCCTTTTAATTTCGGACAGACTTATTAAATTGGACCAGAATGAGGAAGGCAGACATGAATTTTAACCCATGGGAATGTTGATTCTTCAGGGGAAAATATGTATCACGATATGCATTGTGGAACCCACAAAAGACTGCCCATAGTCTTCTTCTTGTATCTAAAGTTTAGGGGCGCCTGGGTGGCTCAGTCAGTTAAGCATACAATCAATTCTTGCTATCAGCTCAGGTTGTGATCTCACAGTTGTGAGATTGAGTCACATGTTGGGCTCTACACTGAGCTTGGAACCTCCTTGGGATTCTCTCTCTCTGTTCCTCCCCCCTCTCCCTCTGTCTCAAAATAAATAAACATTAGGAAAATTAAGTCTAAGTTTCTTTGAGTTTAGGAATTGTGAATAGAACTTTTCCACCACATTATAGAATGAAAGCTGACTAGTCCATTGGGTGTTCATGAACTATGTCTTTGTATCTTTGTTTTTCCCACAGCTGCCAATATAGATTTTGAGTTTATTTATTTTTATTTTTTTTTTTAATTTTTTCAACGTTTATTTATTTTTGGGACAGAGAGAGACAGAGCATGAACGGGGGAGGGGCAGAGAGAGAGAAGGAGACACAGAATCGGAAACAGGCTCCAGGCTCTGAGCCATCAGCCCAGAGCCCGACGCGGGGCTGGAACTCACGGACCGCGAGATCGTGACCTGGCTGAAGTCGGACGCTTAACCGACTGCGCCACCCAGGCGCCCCAGATTTTGAGTTTAAAAGATCTTCAAAGAATATTTGGTTGATTCAAGGCAACTGGGCACAAACAACAGAATCAAGAATAGAGAAACAGAATCTCTGGATTTTTCTTTTCATGCAGTTTAAGGATGTTGTACTGGATGCTACTGGTTCACCACCCACATCACCTTTATACTCACTGCTTCTGTAGATGCCCAGGGCTTCCTTATGTAAATATCTGTGACTCTTTCTCTGACCCCATGCTTGGGCTGTGCATGTAGGTATCCTGAAATTGCTTGAATTTAGCACATCCACAAGTGGCTCACAACTAATGCTAGACATTTGTTTTGTTTCCTTAAGATGGGATTTGATGCATAATAATACTCAGCTTCCTTTCTTCTCTGGTAGAATAACTCTGAGCATTGTGGCATATAATGTCCTGGAGGGCCCCAGAGGGACTGATCTGTTGTCTACAGTGACACTGTATCTACTCTTGAAAACACATTGTATTGTCTTTGTTTCTTTCTTTGACTGAATTCCCCACTCACCTAAACGTGATGGCACTTGAAAACTTGTCTCAGGATCTGCTTCTGGAGCAAGGGACATGGACCTAGATTCCTGGAGTATTGTACTAGCCACAGATGTCTGCAAAAGTTTGTTGAAAGGAATTGAATTATGTTGAATTTAATTTAATTTAATTTAATTACCCTGCAAACTCATTTCTCTGGGCCAAATCCAAATACTCATTATATGCTATCATGGGAGCTAAGGAAGACAGGGTGGGGCATCTTATTATTAAGAATCTGTTGACAATTCATAAACAATATTAACTAGATTGTAGTCTAGTATCTAAAACCTATTACATGTGAAAAGCTACCAATTGAGAGAAAATAATGAAATTTTAAGAATAGGCACATCTGAGCAGGTAAAATGACTTTACAAATGGAATGTAATAGAATTAAACAGAAATTCCATAAAATGCAGACATAAGCAGTCATCTGTACTTCCATATGACTTGAAATTTCCACTATATATTAATTGACATTTACAGATTTAAAAACTAAGTTATGTTCCATATAACTTGTACCAAAAAAAAAAAAAAACAAAAACAAAAAACAAAAAAACTGAGGGGATGAACTAGCTAACCAGCCTGAATCATTTTCTTAATTCTTATTATTAAGAATTATTTTCTTAGTGGGCCAGATAGGTGAAGTTTCACTATAATTAAAATCATATTGTAGTTAAGGAAAGGTCAGAAATTTAGATTATATGTAAGTATGTATATGAAAGAGAGAGACCATATTTTTTATATTTTCAAAAATAAAGGATACTAGAGCAAATTTTAGAGCTATCAAATCAGAAAGTTGATGTGGCATGTTGCCACTGAACTTCTGGTTTGAATGATACAAGAGACAGTCTGTTCGGCAGTTATTTGTAGCAATTTTATTATAGTTATAGACCAGTATGTGAAGCTCTCTGGACTAACTGAGGTTCTTGGCAAGACAAACAATGCATAGATGTAGTCACAGCTGAATGGAATCATTCCAGAGTAGGGATCACAAGGTCTGGTGTAGACTCCACCTATCAACAAGGAATGATTTCAGTAGGTAAAAAGTCAATTAATATCATACATCTTTAATCACTTATAGTGTATCCACATCGGTCTCTTCCAAATCTGAGTTCTATTACCATTTTCACACATATAACAAACATTTATTTAACATTTTAAAGTTAGAAAAACTTGTGTTTCAATCCAGGCCCTGCCATTTTTGGGGGGCAAATTGCTTGGGTAAGTTATTTAACTTCTCTAAGGTTCAGTTTCTGTAGCTTTATAGTGGAGATAATAGCATCCATCTTGTAGGATTATTGTAAACATGAATGATTAAACAGAAAATCCTTAATTTTTGGCTAGGCATGACCTACATAAATACTGAGAAAATTAAAAAGCATCAAACACAACAGTGCTAAAGTACTAAAGACTTTCATTGGCGTGAACAGGTTGTTCTCTGCCTTAAAGGGGTTTGCCTCTAATCGTGCATATGTACACTAAAATAATACATGAGTAGACCCATCTTGATAGAACATAAAGAAATTGCTGAGCTCAGGTTAACTATGAAATCTTTTAGCTTTCAGATTGGATCACTTTATGTTTTCAGTAGATTGCACTCTTTCAGTTCTGTTCCAGCGATCTGGGTGCGTTATAAAGATCTGTTTATAGAGATTGAAGGATGGACTGAATCCAAAAGTTGTAAAAATTCTATCCCATTAGGCAACAAATAGCTATAGTGGATCTTAGCTGGAAATCATTTTCCCTCATTGAGAATAAGGATTCTATTTTGTTTATTTCTTTTCAATTTGAGTAAATATCTCAATGGGTGCATGCATGTGTGTGGGTGGGTGGGGCTTACAAGTTGATATAAAATTTTAACATAAAGGTAAGAAACCAAAGATAAGCAAGGTGAGTCTAAGAATAAGAATTAGGTGGGAGGCCTTGCCTTGTCAGATATAAACACTATAATGGGATAGTAATGAAGATTGGTCTGGTGCTGGACAGACAGATCAAGGAGCAGAATTGAGAGCCCAGAATAAGACTCAGGACAAATCAAACTTGATTTATGGCAGAGCCGATATTACAGGTTGGGAAGAAAAGATGATCTTTGCAGTAAAAGTGCTGGCACAATGGGTGCTCAATAGGGAAAAGAAAGGAAAAAAAAAAAAAAAAGGAAGATACTCCATATTCAACAAAGACAGATTTCAGATAGATTTTCAGATGGATTAAAGATAGATAGTTTCAGATAGATTAAAGTCCTAAATGTGAAAAGAAAAACTATAAATATATAAAATAAGAGTGAATCTTTATGACTTTGGGGTAAAGATAAAGAATATATGAGGAAAAATATCACTAAGTTTGACATTAAAATTAAGATCTTTGATGCATCAAAAAGACATAGTAAAAAAATACGACAGCAATCAAGAGATCTTCATAACACATGTGGTAAAGGATTAGCATCCAGTATGTATTAAAGTGTCCCATGTGAGGGGCTGGGGCATAAATAGCCCAATAATAAAGTGTGTAAAAGAGTTGAGCAGGCCCTTCATGGAAAGCAAAACCCACATGGTCAGGAAACATGTACATAAATGCTCCAGCTCATTCACTCTCAGGGCCAGCTGCCATAATTCCCAGCAGAATTTGTGGGCTTGAGACAGGAGAGCTTCAAAGTGGCCTTGGGTACTTAAGATCTGTCACTGCCACTTTGAGCATCCAAGGCACTGACTGCTCCTGTGTCCACCAGGTTAGGGCCAAGGTCACGCCAACCACTACTCATAGCCACAGGCCCTTGCCATGCACCTAGTGGTGCAGTGTATGAATGATGCAGTCCTAGGGACATCTGGTTGTGGGACTTTGGAACCTGGGCCGGCCCTGCCCCACACCCTGGGCTCCTAAACTCCTTATCTCCTGAACTCCAAGGTGGAGTCTGTGATTCACATGCCAGCTGAGAGTCTTGACAGCCTGAGGCTTCCCTGATTCAATAAGGACTTACATTCCCTCTCTCCTTGGGTAATCATCCTGGCCTAATGCCCTCTACTGATGGTTTACTTGGACTTTCCTTATACTAGTGAGGGAGAAGAAATGGGAAAAATACTCAACATGATACAGTTGGGACTCTTTTACCCCGCTTCACCTGTTCTGGCTGTAAACTGTAGCTGTTAAAGCAGTTTTGGTTTGAAGTTTTGTGCAGTTTGCTTAGCTGTATTTTGATTGAACCATGGGGGACTGTTTTCTCCGGTGCTGAATTTTTCAAGAGTTTGGGATGTGATCTGAAGAAAATTTCAACAGCAAATAGTCTCACCCCTGTAAGCCTTAGATGTCCACCCTAGACTCTTATCTTTTTACCTCCAGTTACCAGTTTCCAGTTAACATGGTTCTACTTAGGAACCTTGGTGGTAGGAACTCTGGTCATTAAAGCTATGACTGTAAAGTGTTGAGGTTGGAATTTTGTGTACAAATTTGCTAATTTAGTTTTTTTAAGAATTCTAGAATGAAAGAGAATGGTGAATGGGAATGGTGGTACCAAACTTCTTTGTCTTATTCCTGATTCAAAATGGACTGCTTCTGATATTTCCTTATTAAATATATTTGCTCTGAAATGCTAATAGATACCCTCTTCTTAATTTTCTGAGGTTTTTTTTTTCTTGAGTGTGTTTTGAATTATATGAAATGATTTTCATGGATCTGTTGAGCATATCATCTGTAGTTTCCCCACTTTATCGATGGGGGCAGTGAATTCATATATACATTGTCTAATGTGAAACTAACCTTGAATTTCTGGATTATTAGCAATTTGGCATGGTTTTTTAATATTTTCATGTATTAGAAATTATTTCTGTTATCAGAATCAAAGGCAAAAATCTCATAAAGTCACATTTCCATCCATTGATAGGGAGTAAAAATGGTCCCTCAGTAGTGGAATAGCTATATCCAAAGGACCCTACACCCTATTTTAAATATTTGCCTCAGAAAACCACACTTATAATTTGCCAAGGAAAAAAAAAGCACATACTTAAGTGAACAGCTTGGTGAGCTAGTGGGTCTAGGATTTGAAAAGAATTTACTCAAAAATGAATAAATAAATGAATGAATGGGTCTCTGTTCTCTGGATCCAGCCTATAGGGGACGTTCAATCAGTGATAACTACTGCAAAAGAGGTGAGAACAGAAATGAATGTCAAATAGCCTTAGACCCTGCTTTTGGGAGGCAGTTAGAATAGTGATTAAGAATGGGCTCTGGAGTCAGACTGCCTGGGATGAGATATGTGACTCACAAACTTTGTAACCTTGAGCTTGAAGGCACAGGTGTGCATCATATAATACATAACTTTATTTTTAAATGTGGTTGACAAAAATGTATTTGGTTAGATGGAACTTTTTGAAGATTCTCTTTAACTAATATCTGATTAACTGGGAGTCCAGGATATTAGTTTTTATCTTTAAAATAGGACCATATATATTCATTTTTGGTCTAGGTGAATAAAGACACATCCATATTTATATCTTTATATACATATATTTGTCCCTTATAAAAACCAGCAAAATCAAGAAATGACTTTAATTTGACAGGAGATTTACAAACATGAGCTTTCAGCTCAGTCATGATGTGAATTTCAAACTTTATGATTTTAGAGACTTTCTATATCCATCTCGTTATCAAATTGTGACATGTGCATGTATGAGTGTGTATGTGTGTGCACATGTGTTTAAAGTTTCTAGATGAGTAAAATTTGGAATAAAAACTATTTTATTCCTAATTATTTGAAATGTGTTTAAATTATAGTTTTAGTTTTCCAAAGACTAGGTCATATAATGATTGACAAAATAGCTACGTGCTTTAGTTTTGTTAAAGATTCTGGAACAGTTCATAGTTTATGTTTTTCTATAATCTAGAGAAAATATTTTTACTGAAACTCTTCTATCAATTTTTTTTTGTACTACAAAAATAGGGAAAATAGGACATTAGCTATAAGTTTTACTATTTTATTCTCATCAGTTTTTAAATTCTACCATGTTAATAATTGCAGCAACATAATTAAAAATAATAATTAGGTTCAGAATTTGTTTTAGCATAGATGCCATGCTTAGAAATAAAAACATGTAGTTCAACTCTATTATATTTATCATATACCATTTAATTATTATTAATTTAGTATCTCCTAAGGATAAGTAAGTATCCTTACTGGATAAGTAATCCTTACTGGATAAGTGTGGAAGAAAATTGATGTGGTACGAGGGTTAGAAGAGGGTTTAGGGAAGAGTCTCAGCTTGGGACAAGTTTAGAAAGTTTAGAAACCCATTTAGAAGTTTAGAAACCCATTATTGCTCTAGCAGAATCCTCAGAATCAAGAAGTTGAGATACAAGGCCTCCCCCTAACAAGACGTGTGCTGGTGTTTTAGAGATACTAGAGACTGTTCAGGATATTATCACATGGCTTCTAAAATTGGAGGCCCTTGCTAGGAAAAGAAGATTTCACGGTAACGTTAAAGAGTTCCTCCTGTGGAGAAACTTGGGTGAGATTGACAAATGCAGTATGTTTGCTCTCACAGAGTTAAGAGCTGTGTTCTACGTCAGCTCAGCAAGTGCGATTCTTTCTACGTTACATTGAAGAGGCAGTTATGGGGGGGGGGGGGGGTTGATGCTGTGGGCATGAAGGATTAGGAAAAAAAATTGTAGGCGAACAAAAAAGGTCTAATTTGAGGCCGAAAGAATATATAGTAGCTTCTAAACAGTGGTTAGAGAGCGAGTAACTAGGAAGTGAAATGAGTTCAGTCCGCCTGGAATACAGAATGGCAGAGGAGGTCATGAGCGGCAGTGGATGAAGTGGAGAGGTGAGCGCAAGAGGAATCAGGTCATGAAGGTGTTCATCAAACAAGAGCGTGGATTCTATTCCCAGGACCACTGAGAGATATTGTAAGATTTAGCAGTTTCCTAAGGCCTGCAAGAGCAGCTACAATGTCAAAAGATCAGAGTAGATACATACAGAGAAAGAATCTTATAAGGTACTTTGCTTTGTTCCTTGACTCTTGTATCATGGAAAGACTTCCAAGTAGCAAATGTTTTCCAATTAAGGGTAGATTTATAGAAAATTCCATTAGGGCTTTAAGACTTTCTTGTCTCTAATTACACTAGAATGTGCAGACTTTTTGAACTTGAACCAACTTTAGTTGAATTTGTTAATGATACTTTATTACGTTTGTTTTAGAAACAAAACTGAAATCCAAATCATTTTGGCACTTTAGTCAGAAGCCTGAGTAATTTTATAGAGTAATAGGCTTTAGGGCTTCCATTTGAATCTCATTAAAGATTTCTATATAATCTTGAAAGATATTAATAACCTGTATGGACTGAGAATGATCCTTAAAAGCGAATTCTCAGTATTACCAGCCAGAAAGTGTAATTTCTTATAAAGCAAACTGCCCAGTTACAGAAGAACACTGTTTACAAGGGAACACATTTTGGCCTCACTGGAAAGAATCAGCTGGATGTGTTGTTTTCTGTCACCTATGCTGGGAAAGATTGATTAATATATAAATGGGAAAATGACTAAGTGAAGGAAAGCCTTTAATTTTTAAAAATCTCCTTTGTTTTCTTTCTGAAGGTAAAACATGTTCAGTATTGTAATAGAATCAACAAGAGATATATTTACATCCAAAGAAGGTGATCTCCCTAAAATCTTTAGAGTAGCAAGAATGGACTATAAGATTGGGAGAGGGGGAAAGACAGTGAGTGAATTAACGGATACTGTGAAAATTTACAAGGAGATCATCTTTTTGTCATGTAAATTAGCACTAGCACTAGAATAACTATCAATCATCTACATCCATATAAACAGGTTTAGAAAAATCTAGATTTGTTTCATTAGTTTTAAAAATAAAGTCTGTGCTGTGTTACTCAAAACATATGTAACCACCAGTGGTATATTTCCTTCATTTTTACTTCAGCGATTCCTTAACCAGATGATTCCTACCCCACCTCCTGTACTAAAAGCGCATCGCTTATCAGTTTCTAAGGGCATTCAGGAAAAGAAAGAAAAAGAAAAAAAAAAGCACAAACTGCTGGCATTCACTATTCCCATGAATACAGGCAATTGGTACAGTATCCATTCCAAAGGAAAAGCTTCCTTTCTCCCTTTCTCCATGTGTAATAAAGAAATGAATGCTGTAGTTGTTGGACAGGAATAACAGTTGATTTGGAATGAGGCAGCCAAAAATGTCCCAAACAAATTAATAGCATAGAAACATCTGCTGCTGTTTTATTAGAGTTTCACATAAAAACCTAGTTTGCAAGCTGGCGTTTGGAAAGCTTTTCTTTACACTGAACTCTTAACGTAGCTGCGAAAGGCAATCAAGACCATATGTCTTACATTTTGAGGTCCAAATTTTCCTGCATCTCTCTCCAACCTGGGACAGTTGCTTGTAACATGAGCACTGAATTATGGAACTAGTTTTGAACATAGGGATTTTTAAAAATATATATATTTAAAGTGGTTGAGGCTATGGCATTTGAATTTCTCTGCTTTGCTTATTATTACAATTTTATTTAAATATCTTTGTACTGTATTTTTACCCATCATTATTTCAGTGATGTTGGCCTTAGCTAGACATAATATTTAAAATTTATATTACGGCATTAATTTTGGATGTTTTCAACCCACTCGTTGGTCAGGAAAAGGAGTTCTGACTTTTGTGAAGAAGAAACCATATAACAGTCCGTGAAATAAATCATTTTGTACAACAGATTGCCTCATTCTTGTTATAATGTGTTTATCTTATTTTACTTATTTAATAAATTCTCATAAAACCCTCATGAGGAAAATGGACAAGTTTTAGGTTCTACACCATGAAATCATCAGTATTCAATGCTGTTTTGTCACTGTTACATGACTGAGCTGTAATGGCAAGTCTTGTTAATGTGTTTACAAGGCGTTAGTAAATGTTTGTTAGGTATTCATTCTGATAAGAATACCACAGATCATTTTCATTTTGTAGTATGGCATGCCAGCTATTCAGTGCCCTATTCTTTTTCTTCTTCCTTCCTTAATTTTTTTCCCTTGGAACTTCAGTCCACAAACACACACACAAACACACATGCACACACACACATGCACATGCACAAACACACATGCACAGGCAGGGTGCATATACTGTATGTGTGCATATAAATGTTTAAATTAGTGCTTACAAGGAAGGGGTGTCTGGGCGGCTCAGTCGGTTAAGCAACTGACTTTGGCTCAGGTTATGATCTCATGGTTCGGGGATTCGAGCCCCATGTCGGGCTCTGTACTGACAGCTCAGAGCCTGGAGCCTGCTTCAGATTCTGTGTCTCCCTCTCTGTTCCTCCCCTGCTGGTTCTCTATCTCTCAAAAATAAATAAACATTAATTTTTTTTTAATTAGAGCTTACAAGGATGTAACCCTATGCCCTCATAAGCTTTTATTTGTGTACAACAAACTCTTCATCCTTGTTTTGGTTCTGACAGGCATGTAAGAAAGTCCCCTGGTCATTCCACCTTTTCTGTCACTTGGAAGTTCTCAGTTGTTTGTAACAGCATCCCTTTTATCCACATTTAATAGCTCTACAGTCAGGGTAAGCCTTACAGTTGATGGCACTTTAGTCTCAATGAAATACGGCAACATTGTGCACTGAAAGGGGAAAGAAATAACAAAACCTCACTTTGTCTATGGGAGGGAAATTCCTTTTGCTCTGAAAGCCAGTGCCTGTGTTAGTCCTCATCATATACAGCTTTTGAGTTTCTTTGGGAAATACCTTAGGTTATAAAAAGCACTGAAAGTTCAAAATAGGAAGAATGTCATTTGGTTTCCTTATGAAATTGTTTAACCTGTAAAATATTATTTTCTTAAGAGAAAAATAGACACATGAATAGAATTTCTTTTGTCTCCTGTACATTCCAGAATTCTTGACCCTACCACTGTTTGTACATTCCCTCAAATACATTGCTCTGTGAGAAACTCTTGGAAAACAAATACAATGTCCTATTAATTTCCTGATTTAAGGATTTTTTTTTAATTTTTTTAACGTTTATTTATTTTTTTGAGACAGAGAGAGACAGAGCATGAACAGGGGAGGAGCAGAGAGAGAGGGAGACACAGAATCTGAAACAGGCTCCAGGCTCTGAGCTGTCAGCACAGAGCCCGATGCGGGGCTCGAACTCACGCACCGTGAGATCATGACCTGAGCCGAAGTCGGCCGTTTAACCGACCAAGCCACCCAGGCGCCCCAAAGGATTATTTTTTTAAATCTTTCTACATAGACCTAGGTAGTAGGAAATTTCATTGTCTTTTTCTAGAAGATTTAAGTCACTGAGTATGTATAAGACCTTAGTAAGTATAAAGCACCATATAAATTAGCAATTAATATTATTTTCATCTGTAACACTACTACAAATACCATCTTAGAACTCATGGCTGTGTAAATGGCTAACTGAAAGATAGCATTATACAGAGATTTATAATATCAAATTCATATCTTTTAGTATAAAGTGTTTAAACTCATCCTCTGCTGTGGGCTTTCACAAGTTTTTAACATACAAAAATATCAATGTCGTTGGAGCAGATTTCTAGATCTCTTCTGCCAAAATAAACTTTCTGTAATGCAAATCTGGTTATGTGACCACCTCTCCCCCTGCTCAAAACAAAACAGAGTAAAAATTTCAGAGGCTTTTCAATTCTAAAATATGAAGTCCAGACTCCTAATAGTTGTCTTTTAAGTCCTACTTGATCTGTCCTCGTTTGTATCTACACTTTTCATCTCTTGAAACCTACATCCCACTTACACAAACTCTCCTTTTCCAAACACTCTTTAGTACGACTATGAAGAGGGCCATACTCTGTCCTCTTTTGTATGCCCGGCTTCCTCCTCATCAGACACCTTTACCACCTCTTATCCCAACCCTCTCTCTTCACCTGTCAGTTCTCAGTTTAGACACCACTTCCTTCCATGAAACCTCCACTGATACTTCCGGTCTGAATCAGGTGCTGTGTTGGTTAGGGTTAGGTCAGCCACAGATAACTCCAAAACTAGAAATAGCAAATTACTATTGTTTTAATTTCTTCTAAAAGTCCCTCAAAAGTATAATATTATAAAGCTATATAATACTTATAATTGTAGAACAAATATACCGCTGGCTAAAATAAAGTATGATTACACTATACCGCATGTATTATGCATTTTATTCTTTAATTTATGATATAATCTCTTGATTGGTCAGTCAAAATCTATTATATCTCTAGGGTATATAGTTAACCCTTAACAATGTAGGTTTGAACTGTGCAAATCCACTTATAAGTGGATTTTTAAAATATAAGTAAAGTACAGGTATTTTCTCTTCCATATGATTTTCTTAATAACATTTTCTTTTCTTCAGCTTACTTTAGAATACAGTGTACAGGGGCGCCTGGGTGGCGCAGTCGGTTAAGCGTCCGACTTCAGCCAGGTCACGATCTCACGGTCCTTGAGTTCGAGCCCCGCGTCAGGCTCTGGGCTGATGGCTCGGAGCCTGGAGCCTATTTCCGATTCTGTGTCTCCCTCTCTCTCTGCCCCTCTCCCATTCATGCTCTGTCTCTCTCTGTCCCAAAAATAAATAAACGTTGAAAAAAAATTTAAAAGAATACAGTGTACATAAACATACACGATATGTGTTACTTAATCATTTATGTTATCAGTAAAGCTTCCAGTCAACAGTAGACTCTTAGTAGTTAAGTTTTGGGGAAAGAATTTACAGATTTTTGACTGTACCGGGGATAGGCGACCCTCACCCCTGTGTTGTCCAAAGGTCAACTGTATTTCCAGATACAGAGATCACAAGATTTAGGTTTAAAATGGTGTCTATTAACAATATTATAATAAGTGTTAGCAATAAAAGTTTACTTACTATCATCTTATTGGTATATTTTTCTCCAAAGACCTAGTCAGTTATTCTAAAAAAAAGATGCTGTAATGATTGTTATTAAAATTGTTATTTTATTATTTATTATTAATAATAATAACTATTATTTATTTTGTTATTATTTTATTCTCGGGACACCTGAGTGGCTCAGTCAGTTAAGCCTCTGACTTCAGCTCAGGTGGTGGTCTTGCCGTTTGTGGGTTCAAGCCCCACATTGGGCTCTGTGCTGACATCTCAGAGCCTGGAGTCTGCTTCAGATTCTGTGTATGTCTCTCTCTCTCTCTGTCTCCCTCTCTCTCTCTCTCTCTGCCCCTCCCCCGATCACACTCTCTTTCTCTCACAAAAATAAATAAACATTTTTTTTAATTTTATTCTCAAATACTAAACTATGTGTGTATTTAGATACTCTTGTAATTATAAAAACAACCAAATAATGGAAATTTTAAGACCAAGTTCAGAGTCAGAAAAGAGATGCCTGAGTGGCTCAGTTGATTGAGCATCTAACTTCAGGTCAGGTAATGATCTCCTGTGAGTTTGGTTAGTGAGTTTGAGCTCTTGAACCCTGCATCAGGCTCACTGTTGTCAGCATGGAGCCCACTTCTGACCCTCTGTCTCCCTCTCTCTACCCTTCCTTCCCTCCCCTGCTCATGCTCTCTCTCTGAAAAGATAAATAAAACATAAAAAAAAAGATGTAGAAAATATTATTTATTTATTAAAAGTCGATCAGAGGATTATGTAAGTAGTTTTCAATGTGGTTAACAGACAGTCATTTATGTATAAGTAAATATATGCTCTGAGGAGAGATTTATAATTCCACATTTCTGAGTGACTTTCTCATGTGGTTTGTGTCATTAAGAAATAAAAGGGGGAAGGACACTAAATTAGTCACAAGAAATCTCCTGGCAAGTATATTTCTCAACATTTGAAAAGCGTAAATACTTGGAAAGGAAACAATGTACATAAATTCTAAATTTCTCTTAATTTGGTGGAAACTTTCCCACAGAAAGCCCTAGTAGTGCATGAATGAGAATGTGTTGATTGGGCTGACAGACTTTCAAGTGGTGGAAAATGGATAGGACCAACACTGATTCTGTCCAAACATTTGAAGTTCCAGTGAATCACTAGGAATCCTGTAAAAGTTCCAACAAGCAATAGTTACTTGGAAAAGGGCATTTAATAAACAGGCACAAATGGGAAGCTGTATGAAGGAACGAGCAGGAGCTCTTGCGACCCAGAGTGGTTTTTGAAACTGAACCTTTTAGGAGCTCTCCCAAGCCCAAGAAGTGCTGTGCTTAAAAGGGAAATGTCTGAAGCAGATGAAACAAGCCAATAGACGTTGGAACTCTTAATGGATGTACGACAGTTATGCCACAAGCCAGTGGAAGACGTCCAGAGGAAAAGTTTTTTTGTTGTTGTTGTTGTTGTTGTTGTTGTTTTATTTTTTATTTTTTTTTTGGCCAAACCCTGAGTGTTTTCTCTTTTTGCTTTTGCTCCAGTGAGTTGAGTCAAGGAACAGATACTCAGTTTCCCATCCAAATGCTAGATTCCAGGCCGTTTGTCAATGTAAAAAAAAAAAAAAAATCCTCAGAATTTTTTTTTTGCTCACCATGATTTGTTCAGAGTGAAAAGCAGTGGGGGGGGGGGGTGGTTAGGGAATGATTGAGAAGTGTGGTGGGTTTAATAAAAGATTCCTTTGCCAAAAGGGGGGAAAAGAAAGGAAGCCACTTTGAAGTAATGGTTTTGAAACATTCTCACTGGCAAGTAACAACTGTTGTGGTTTTCCTTAATTATGTTGTATACACAGAAGATGTTTTAGTGGAAGAAAGAAGAAACCTAAGCTAAAATACTTGAGCAATAAAACTAGCATAGCTTCCTTTTTAATACAAGAGTAAAATTTATTATGTATTTGAGGGAAAAAATCAGCTTTGCTTAATATTTACTTTCTATTAATTCTTCAGATTTAGAGTAGCATTAATAGTAGAAATCTTGACAGATAAACAGACAAAAGTCTCCAAATAATAGTCCAACATATTTACCACATGGAAATGTAAACATTTATATGGAAAGACATATTAATATCATTAGTTTTAGAAGAGTATTTCACAGTGCTGGTGAGTGGGGATTTGTTTTTTGGCTTGGATGAAATCTGAAGAACATAGACTTTGAAGGAAAATGCAAATATTTGGGGTTCTCTTAAAGAACCATACTTTATTGGGAATGCGAGCTAGTGCAGCCACTCTGGAAAACAGTATGGAGGTTCCTCAAAAAACTAAAAATAGAACTACCCTATGACCCAGAAATTGCACTACTAGGCATTTACCCACGGGATACAGGTGTGCTGTTTCGGAGGGACACATGCACCCCATGTTTATAGCAGCACTATCAACAATAGCCAAAGTATGGAAAGAGCCCAAATGTCCATCGATGGATGAATGGATAAAGAAGATGTATACACACACACACACACACACACACACACACACACACACACACAGTGGAGTATTACTCGGCAATCAAAAAGAATGAGATCTTGCCATTTGCAACTATGTGGATGGAACTGGAGGGTATTATGCTAAGTGAAATTAGTCAGTCAGAGAAAGAAAAAAAATCATATGACTTCACTCATGAGGACTTTAAGAGACAAAACAGATGAACATAAGGGAAAGGAAACAAAAATAATATAAAAACAGGGAGGGGGACAAAACAGTACAGACTCATAAATATGGAGAACAAACTGAGGCTTACTAGAGGGGTTGTGGAAGGGGGCATGGGCTACATGGGTAAGGGGCACTAAGGAATCTACTCCTGAAATCATTGTTGCACTATATGCTAACAATTTGGATGTAAATTTTAAAAAATAAAAAATAAAAAAAACGAACCATACTTTATGACACAAGAGACACACAGAATTTGGATACATATGGTGCTTATGGAGAAGAAAAATCTTTTCAGTACTCCCTGCAATATAGTGTCAACTGTATAATTTAAGATCTTTTGAAATATACATAAACATTTAAGAGGTGTTCACTCTTTTTTTTTTTAATTTTTTTTTAACATTTATTTATTTTTGAGACAGGGAGAGACAGAGCGTGAATGGGGGAGGGTCAGAGAGAGGGAGACACAGAATCTGAAACAGGCCCCAGGCTCAGGGCTGTCAGCACAGAGCCCGATGCAGGGCTCGAACTCATGGACCGCGAGATCATGACCCGAGCTGAAGTCGGTCGCTTAACTGACTGAGCCACCCAGGCGCCCCTAAGAGGTGTTCACTCTTAAGACTTTCCTTGATCAGACAGACCCAATAGCCTTTTTTCTCCTTATTCCCATTTAGTTTTCTGTTGTTGCTAGTTTCCTAAGCCACAGTTGAGTCCATTGGCTGATCTATTCCTATGTTTCTATGTTGCCAATGGCAACTCTTTCGTAGCTTACTGGGGAAAAAGCGGAGGACATTTTTGTGAATTTCTTGTGTTTCATGAGGATTTATCAAAAAGGAGGCAGATATAATATACTTAAAAATAATGTGTAAAAAGATTAAAAGATTACTAGCTGAAATTAGAATTATTAGCAGAAAATAACTAGCAGAAAGTGACTAATCTCGACCATTTTATTTTCTCTCTAGGTCTGACATTCTGTAATAAGAGTGATTGGTATCCCATTTTGATAATCTATCATTTTTCTCTATTTAAAATTTTTTCTTCTCAATGATGAAAATTTCTTCAGGATCAGGGACCATGTAAAATGTTCTCCTTGCATAGCATCAAGTACATGGTATGGAGTACTTATAACATTTGGAGAGAAAGGAATGAACATTTTTGTGTTTGCGCATAGTATGTTCTAGTCATTATTATATGTATCCCATTTAATTTTCTTAGTAACCCTATTTAAGGTCAAGAAAATGGATTAGCTTACCAAAGATAAACAGCTAGTAAGTGGAAAGTGGGAATTTGAACTTTAGATATGTCTGAGACTCAAGCCCTTGTTCTTTCTACAATAACGTATTTTCCCCCATTAGAGTTGGGTGAGTGCATAGGTTAGATATTACTTGTTCTTTTCAACATAGATGCAGTATAAATACTTCCTAATATGAAGTAAAAAGAGCTTTTATTTCAGGCAGTATTTATTGAGAATACATACTAGCTATGTTTCCTTGGGCAAGTTATTGTGAAATGTTTACATACCTATTCTACACTTCAGTTTTCATACCTAGAAAATTAGATGTAAATATATATATATAATATATAGTACTGAGGCATTGTAATTTTAAAGGATGAAAAGAATAAATTTGAAACTACTCTGCAGAATGCTTTAAAATGTAAAATATTGTTACTGCGGTTGCTGCCAATGATCATGACAAGGCTGCTGCTGCTGCTAGTGATAGTCCATAGGTTCCTTTTATAGCATCCTTCCCACAAAAGCCTTCTATAGGATTGATATCACTTCATTGTTAAATTAAAACTAACTAGGGAGTGCCTGGGTGGCTCAGTCAGTTAAGCTGACTGACTCTTGATTTTGTCTCAGGTCATGATCTCACCATTAGTGGGATGGAGCCCGCGCCTGGCTTTGCATTAACAGCATGCAGCTTGCTTAGGATTTTCTCTTGCTCTCTCTGCCCGTCCCCCACTCACGCTTTGTCTCTCTCTCAACATAAATAAATAAACATCTAAACAATTAACTAACTAGGTTTAATTTAAAAAAATACTTGTATCTCTGGATTGTGATCTAGTGTTTTTTTTGGGGGGGAGGGGGTTGGTTTTGTATCCGATCATTCGATGACCTATCCAACTCTTTTGATGTATCTTAGTAATATATTTGGAATATTCTCACTATAATTTACTAAAGAGATATTTCAGTGCTGTGTTGCCTTGCAGTGATTCGGAAGGACTCTACAACATGCTTCTTCATGGCCTGAAGCCCTAGATGCATACTTGGTGCTTATTTCTTAACTCGAATAGTTGCATTTGGAAAAGCTTTTTGTTTCTGTTCTTTCAACTAGTATTGCAAATGACAATGTATCGCTGCAGGGATGTTCTTCCATATACCATATGCTCTTCAGAAAGAGAGAGTAGAATGGGTTGGATAAAGGAAAATGTACTTTGGTAACTTATATAATAAAGAAATTCTTTTGAATCTAGCTGATACACCCCTTACTGCTTGTAAAACTGCCTCTCATGGAAATCTTTTCCTAGTATAACTTCTTAGTCCATTGAATCATCTGATTGTAATGGCAAAGTAATGGAAATAATGACCAGAAAACTACCTTCTGTTTGGAAGGACTTGACATTTATGATACATCTTTAGGGAAAAAGATAAGCATGGGAAAATATCTTTTAAATGTCATCTAACATAATCACACTAAAAAGTGAATACATTGATTACTGCAATGATATCAAATACCAAAAAAAGTGTCACAGATACACAGGTAGCATTTCCTTTTCCTGTTTTTGTCAAGTCGTATATATCACACTTGTAAATGCACCCACAAATGTTTCCAGAATATCGCTGTTCTTATTTAGCAGCATTTCAATTTTTTTTCATTTAAACTATTTATTTATTTAATATGAAATGTATTGTCAAATTGGTTTCCATACAACACCCAGTGCTCATCCCAACAGATGCCCTCCTCAATGCCCATCACCCACTTTCCCCTCCCTCCCACTGTGTATCAACCCTCAGTTTATTCTGTTTTTAAGAGTCTCCTATGGTTTGCCTCCTTCCCTGTCTGAAACTTTTCCCCCTTTCCCTCCCCCATGGTCTTCTGTTAAGTTTCTCAGGATCCACATAAGAGTGAAAACATATGGTATCTGTCTTTCTCTGTATGACTTATTTCACTTAGTATAACAGTCTCCAGTTCCATCCATGTTGCTACAAAAGGCCATATTTCATTCTTTCTCATTGCCAAGTAGTATTCCATTGTGTATATAAACCACAATTTCTTTATCCATTCGTCAGTTGATGGACATTTAGGCTCTTTCCATAACTTGGCTATTGTTGAAAGTGCTGCTATAACATTGGAGTACAAGTGCCCCTATGCATCAGCATTCCTGTATCCCTTGGGTAAATTCCTAGCAGTGCTATTGCTGGGTCATAGTGTAGATCTATTTTTAATTTTTTGAGGAACCTCCACACTGTTTTCCAGAGCAGCTGTCCCAGTTTGCATTCCCATCAACAATGCAAGAGGGTTCCCATTTCTCCACATCCTCTCCAGCATCTGTAGTCTCCTGATTTGTTCATTTTAGCCATTCTGACTGGTGTGAGATGATATCTCAGTGTGGTTTTGATTTGTATTTCCCTGATGAGGAGTGACGTTGAGCATCTTTTCATATGCCTGTTTGGCCATCTGGATGCCTTCTTTAGAGAAGTGTCTATTCATGTCTTCTGACTATTTCTTCACTGGATTATTTGTTTTTTGGGTGTGGAGTTTGGTGAGTTCTTTATAGGTTTTGGATACTAGCCTTTTGTCTGATAGCAGCATTTCATTTTCAAACGAGTTTCATTCTCACTCATATTTATATGGAGAAATACAAATTAGCTAACGTACTCGTTTGTTAAGCACACTTGTAGAAAATAGCCCTTATTATATTTACAACACATAAATTACTTCTAGGTTTATCTAATTGTCTACAACTGGCCACTTGTTTTACATTTACATATTATATAGCACATTACAGGATTTTTTTCTGTTTAAATAACTAATTCTCAAATATAGCATTTTTATTTTGCTATATGCCTTGTTAGTATCAGAATTAGAATAAAATTATAAAGAAAATTCATAGAAAAGAGTGTTGCAATTTTAGATATTTGATATTCGAATATTTTGCTGTAAATTTTTGTATACTGAAACATTGAGTAGTGATAGGTTTAAGATTAAAAAGATGAACAGAATAGCCTCCATTTTAATCTCAGAGAGTTAGAAAACCCTTTCATAATCAAATATGTCCTGAAAAACTTTTCAGTGATAACAAAAGAAATGTTAAGCTCTAATTTATGCTATCCAGAATTCTTTCCATGGAAATAATAGCAATGAACTTTTTGACAAATAGACTAGAAGAATCCCCAACTGCCTTTAATAATAACTTCTGGATCTACAGTTTATGCACCTGAAGCCTTATGTGAATTGTTTATCATTGGCCATACCATGTCTCACAATAGTGAGTGCTCTAAGTTTGTGTAACGGAGTAAAATAATGAGTAAACTGAGTAAAAGAATACACTGTATGTTCACCTACCTGAAATGGCGTGGCATTCAGTCCGTGATAAAGCATGCAGATTAACACAATCGATGTCCATTCTGTTCATGAACTATTTCATATTTCCTTGCTTAGAGTCCTCTCAACTTGTAATTTCCAGATTGACTTCATTCTTTAAAAACCTTCGTTATCATCTTTACATGAAATAATATTATTTTAGTATAGCGGATGAACGTAAGTCATCTTATTCTGAGATGGAGAGTTAATGACTTTTGTGGACCCCTTTTGATTGCAACTTCATTGCAAATTAAGTTTCCTGACCATAGCCATTAAAATTGTTTACTACCTTTCTTCCAGTTTATATTTAGGCAAATATCTTTTAATAATTTAATAGGGGATCCAAAATGATTGTGATTATCATTGCTTGCCACTGAACAAATCTCGCTAAATGACTTGGCTATCTTTTTGTTGTTGTTATTTGTCTCTGGGTTGCTTTCTATAGTTTGTCATAGAAATATTGCAAGAGTTTACCATGTATTTGAATAGAAAAATAAACAAGATACCCTTCAGTGTGAGGATAAATGAGAACTGTTAATGCCAGCTGTTAGGAATGCCACTATAGAATCCTTTTGGAACATCAACAACACACTTCTGTTAGCAAAACATCTGTCCAGAGTTCCTACTTCAGAACCAATTACAAAAGAGGAGACAGTGTTTGATGAGATACTTCAAGAGAGGATTTGAGTGAGTTGGTGCCACTACTTGTCAAGTTAGAGTGATGATGGCTCACAACCGAGATATGTTCATCAGGGGAAAATATGATAAGAGTGAATCCTTGAGCAGAAAATAAGATTGAGTCTGAATGAGTGACTCAAAGTTGTGTCAAAAAGGAAGCAGTGCATAGTATCAGGAGAGTCTGACATAGTGCAGTAGGTAGAGGTCTAGACAGATTAAGGATTAGCTCAAGAGAAGTTTGAGTTCAGAAAACGGTAATCCAATCATGAATGCTGAGGGTGGGAGAAATCCAGAAGATTAGAGAAAGGAAGACCAGAACTTGTGTACCAGGCAGAGACACAATACAAAGATTCAAAATTGGTAGGGTCATATAACTCAGTTTCTAAAATCAGAGTAGAAAATAGGTTTGGATATAGAAGCAGACCAAAACCAGTCACTGCATTGAATATTTCAGGTAAGGATGGAAGAAATAGTAAGATTGGCTTGATTTTTTTAAGCCACTAAAGAATGAATCCTGCACACCCATTATATTTCTCTTACTTACAAAATAGGGTTTAACAAAAGTTATGAGAATTTGTCATAGGCAAAGAGAAGAATTTTTGGGATAGTCATTAGACCTCACTATATGATACTAATCTACCAATCTGTCACTCTCATAAGTACACTATCAGATCATTCAAGCTGGTTTTCTCATGGCCTCTAACAGAACACATTTCCTTCCACCTGCTTGCTTTGTTTTGTGATTTTCTAGCTGCCTGGAAAGCTTACTCTCTCTTCCCAGCTTATCTATGTTCTAGTCTTCATCTTGGTCCCTACTCAAGTCTTATCTGCACATAACTACTAAAGAAGTTTCCATGAATAGCTTCACCTGTAAGACGTCAGTAAGGAAAGTATGAAAGTACATGAAACTACTCTTCATAAGTTGCATTGAACCAAAAATTTCCAAATTGTTTTACCTTTGGATTACTTGATGTTTTGACATGTCTGTGTTCCTATATGTTTGACTGGTCAGAGATCTAAAAATATATGATGAAATCTCTTTTGATCTCCTTTGTTGAACATCTGAAAAAGTTTACTTAGCATGTGGTAACAATTTTAATTTGTGAGCATGCTGATAATAAAAAGATGTGTGTGCATGCATGCATCCACAAGTTAAAAATGAGTTCACATATATTTGTTCTTAGCATTCAGCCTGCCTAACTTTGTTTTTATAAACAGAACTATTAAGCTTGTGGCTTTGGTAACTAAATGCAGAGTAAATAAAGTATGAGTCAATCAAAACTTTTGATAGTATCTGTACATACTACCTAGTAATTTTATGTATTTTGTGCATCTGTTCTAACATGCTTATTTGGCACTTTAGTAAAAATATCGTATGTGGTACCTGTTAATTAGCCATTTAAGAAAGGTAAGTTTTTATGTTTTTCTGAAGAAAAGGGAGGGTTTTTTTTTCGTTATAACAGTTACTGAAATGGTAAGATACTATATTCTGTACTTGAAAAATCCTGCATTCTTCTATACTCATACTCTAGATTTTATGGCATGTTTCTAAATAATGTATATCTTCTTTATACTAAATTCCATATATGAAATGTGATGAAACTAACATATATATCTCAAAAGTTATGGTTGATTTGGATTATTTAACGCTTTTTTTTTAGAGAAAGAAAACTAAAACTATCATAGTATAATATTTTGCATTGCTATTCTCTATTTCTTCATCTCATGAAGAATAGTCATTATGTATGCAAACAATAGTCATTATATGTGCAAACAGAGGTCATATTTTGGTTTGCTTTGTTATCCCATGCCAGGCATTGCATGATTTCAAAATGTAGTTTATCACACCAAAATACCTGATTCTCATTTTTTCTTACATATATGTTTATTCTTTTCATATATATTTTCAAGATATGTGGTTTTAATTTGTCATAATGGTGGTCTTTGGAAAACTAAGAGGTTCCATTTTGATATAGAATCAAACATTTCATTATACCAAAATTTACTTAATTACTGTTACCACTTTCCCCCCGCCCCCAAATCTCTGCTTTTGGAAAAGTGGCTAAAGTTATTCCTGATCAATAACATATCCTCTTGAGACATACTCAGTTTTGCCTTTGGGTAACCCATAGCTCAGAAGCAGACTGAAATATGTCTAGGCAGTGTAAGGCTATAAGTGGTAGTTCTACGGCCTTATACCCACAATGTGTACCAGAACCCTGACTACAGTTGGCCTTCCCATTACTGTATGCATTTATGGCAATATGGAGTTTAAAGTAAAGATAATAGGAAGATTAATTGAAAACTTAACAAACCAGTACCATGAGAACTTTATAAAGTTCAATCCCATTAATACTCATTTTCTATTTCTGTGTGATTGGCACTGGACCAGGTGTTAGGAATATACCAATGAACAGTGACAACATTCCTAACTTCTGGTCTTATGGGAGACTCATTAAACGTACGGATACAGTGATGGGATATAAACATAGGAAGGGAGATATAAGCTGAATCCGTAGCACAAACCACAGAAGGGATACCTGTCCCAGACTTTTAGAGAAGGAGGGCATGATCCAAGAGGAAGAGCTATCAGAGCTAGCTAAACAAAAGAACCACATGAGATGAAAAATAGTTCAGGGCATTGGAGAGATTTGGGTACAAGGGGTAAAAAGAGGAGAGATTGAATTTATAAGAAGGGTCACTGTATGAATTATAAACTGTTCTATAGACCTTGGATTTTCTTCTGAAAGAAATGAAAAGTTACTTGGATCTTAACCAAGGTAGGGACATGTTTCAACTATGCATTTAGAAGGCACACTCTTGTAGCAGAGAGAAGGCGAATGTAGATACAGGGAGTTACTTAGCTGCAGCTCCTTAGATACAACCGGTCAGGAGAAAGGACAGAGGTAAGAGCGGCTGTGGAATTTCAGCAAAGTGGACAGAATTGAAGGTTGGATTAAAATGAAAAGTGACGAGACTTGATGGCAGAATGACTTCAAGGTAGACTGACAGAGGAGCAGAAGTTGTGGTAACAGTTAGTAGAAATTATGGAGAAATAAGAGAGGAGGATCAAAAGAATGGAAGTTTGGTTTTGGATACAGTAAGTTTGAGATGCCCGTGGAACATTGATATGAGAGTGGCTAAGCAGCTCTTCGATGAATTGGCTTGGGATATTTATGTTCTGTATTTGGTTGTGGTTTGTTACGCTGTAAACCTCAGCAAAGAGCACAAGTGTGTGTGCACACAATATGTGCAGTGTGTGTATGTTTATAACTCTATGGGGTTCTGATATTGAATTTCAGTCTCTCATTAGTCATATCTTCTGGCCAGATGTGACTAAGGGAAATGTCTCTTCTCTTCATCTGTAGAAAGATGTTTCCTATTATTTTGATGTGCTCTACTCGAATAATTAGAGAAATAATAATAAATGGCCAACATACGAGTATGTGCCAAGCAGCATGCCTTATCTCAAGCGTGTTGCCTAAAGTATTTCATTTACTCCTCATGACTGCCACATTTTGCTACTATTATTATCATCCACATTTTGTAATGATGAAAAGATAGAGGGAGATAATGTAACTTGCCCAAGATGACATTGCTAATATGTGGCAGCGGCAGGATTCAAACCTAGACCACGTGTGTCAGAGTCTATGTCAAAGATTTGAAGTTAAGATTCGATTCAGCTCCATCAATGCATTTAGGCAGATTGCTTCTCAACAATGGCCTTTCCTTTCATTCATGAAGGGCCAAAGGTCTGTTCCGTGCCCAAATGTCTCTTCGCCAGCTTCTTGGCTTATACCCTCCTGCCTGCCCCACTATTCCCTTTGGTGGTGAAGTGTAACTTCCGTATGAGCCTGAATTGAAATTGCTGTCTCATTTGCAAAATCATATGCTCCAGAAAATGTTCAGTGTAGCACTTTTAATGTCTGCAGCTGTACATTGGCTTTTCCTCCTTTTTGGTTTGGGGTTATAATATTATGTGCTAACTTCCTTATATATATATATATATATATCTTATAGATAATTATAAATCATCTTCTTGTTTATATTTGTGCCTTCCACCAAAAATGTTGTGCCACTTGAAAGAAGTGACCTTAGCATTTTCTCTTATATCTTCCCATAATATCTTGTTCTCCAAGACCCCAATAAAGATGGTGTTTGGTTCCCTGTCATAGTGTTATTTATTTATGCAAAGCTGTTGATGAAGTCTGTGAAGTTTTCAAAAGCTTTCTATAAAAAAATATGGTACTTGGGGTGCCTGGCTGGCTCAGTACATGAGACTCGTGATCTCAGAGTCATGAGTTCAAGGCCCATAGTGGGCATAGAGCTTACTTGAAAAAAAAAAAATGACAAAAATTAAAAAAATAAAAGGCCTCTTTCCGTTAAAAAAATATATGGTCCTTAAACCAGAATGTTACACATTTTCAAATTGTTATATAAGGTAGCAGTAATTTTGGTTCTTGAGATTATATTAAGAAAAGATTTATTATTTCCTTTGAGAAATGCTCCATATTTCCTAATGGGGATAATTAAAGGATACCTGGAGTATGAGTTGATGCTCTGACTTTTGTCATGCTTCAGTATTTTCCTTGTGTAATTTGTCAACTTGTAGTTGAAAAACAAAGATTAGCTCAGTACGGCGTTATCTAGGGTACATATTGGAAGGAGATACTATCTTTTTTATAGGCCAGTTGTTTTCTGCAAAGAAAGTATAAATCAGTAGTTTGAACACATGACATAATTTCAGTTAAACATTTTCTCGGTATGGTTTGCTTTCTGTTAAATTTAATTACAATGCAAGGCTACTCATAAGATACTTTTTTGAAAAAGATTTCAAATGAGTCATTTGAAGTTTCTCCTTTTTAAAACTCCCAGATTATAGTCACTGGTAAAGAATGTCCTCGCTATGAAACAGCTGCCTTGGTCTCTTCAGCCTGCCGTATACTAGTTTTGACTGTGCTTTGTAACTGGCTTTGGCAAGTGACTTAGGCTTTCATTTCCTTCTTGTAAAGGGACTCATCCTAACTCTAAAAGTCCATACTTTTTCATTTGAAATTGGATTTTTAAAATAAGAGAACAATGATAATGGTAAATATGAGTGTAGTGCCTACTATGTAGTAGGCACTATTCTGTTTTATATATTTTAATTTTATTTTATTAAAAAATTTTAATGTTGGGGCGCCTGGGTGGCTCAGTCGGTTAAGCAGCCAACTTTGGCTCAGGTCATGATCTCGCGGTCCGTGAGTTCGAGCCCCGCGTGGGGCTCTGTGCTGACAGCTCAGAGCCTGGAGCCTGTTTCAGATTCTGTGTCTCCCTCTCTCTCTGACCCTCCCCCGTTCATGTTCTGTCTCTTTCTGTCTCAAAAATAAATAAACGTTAAAATTTTTTTTAAAAAATAAAAAAAATTTAATGTTTACTTATTTTTTTTTTAATTTTTTTTTTTTTTTCTCAACGTTTATTTATTTTTGGGACAGAGAGAGACAGAGCATGAACGGGGGAGGGGCAGAGAGAGAGGGAGACACAGAATCGGAAACAGGCTCCAGGCTCTGAGCCATCAGCCCAGAGCCCGACGCGGGGCTCGAACTCACGGACCGCGAGATCGTGACCTGGCTGAAGTCGGACGCTTAACCGACTGCGCCACCCAGGCGCCCCTGTTTACTTATTTTTGAGAGAGAGAGAGGGAGAGAGACTGGGGGAGGGGCAGAGAGAGAGGGAGACACAGAATCTAAAGCAGGCTCCAGGCTCTGAGCTGTCAGCACAGCTGACACAGCACACCTCTATTTTAATTTTATATAATCCTCATAATAATCTAACTAAGTAAGCATTATGGTTATTATTTACATTCTATTGATAGGGAAACTGAGACACGGAGAAGTGACCTGCGAAGGATGACACAGCCAGCACAGGCAGAACCGGGATTCCAGTCCAAACACGTGGTTTCAGTTCTCTTAACCAGTGCATTATAGTACTTCACATTGTGGTTTTACTTGCTATATTTTTGTTTATTAAGGATTAAGAATGGATTTGATTACATGATTTGGCTAAATATTAACTCTTAGGAAGTCACAATGATAATTAAAATGACTCTCCTTTAACAAGAGGAGCCAGTTAAAAATAATTCTATAGTAAGTATAATTTAGGGGCACCTGTGTGGCTCAGTCGGTTGAGCATTTGACTTCGGCTCGGGTCATGACCTCACGGTTCGTGAGTTCGAGCCCCGCATCGGGCTCTGTGCTGACAGCTCAGAGCCTGGAGCCTGCTTAGGATTCTGTGTCTCCCTCTCTCTCTGCCTCTCCCCTGCTTGTGCTCTGTCTCTCTCTCAAAAATAAATAAACATTAAAAAAATTAAAAAAAATAATTCTATAGTAAGTATAATTTAAATTAAAATTTTTTAAATAACCCAGTATTTCCTTGATAAAAAAATATGTTTCAATGATTTGAGTTTTTTGATCCTAGAGAATTGCCTATATAAATGGAGAAACAAATTATATTTGAATATCAGCTGACACATTCAAATGGATAAAACTGAGTACTTTGAAAAATTTTTGTAAAGCCAATTGTGTTTTTCAGTTTTTACTTTCCCTCTACTTCCTATAGTATATTTCTTTAGCATTGGCATGTTGACATACTCTATCTAATATCCTACAATAGGGTTTAGAAATTAAACCGGTTTGCTCTTAATAACTTGTCACTCAGGGCATGGAGAAACCTTGATCTGCCATATTTCAATGGGAAAAAAAATAAAGGTGGATCACATACCTGCATTTAGACTCTACTGCTAGGAAGTTTATACTTTGTAAGACTAAGTATAATCTGAGGGCTCCAACTAAAATGTGCAACAGAATTACCAATAGAATATATATATTTAATCCAGGAATCAGATTTCCAAGCCCAACTTAATGAATTTGATAGGTATGAGTTTCTTTTTCTTTCTTTCTTTCTTTCTTTCTTTCGTTCTTTCGTTCTTTCGTTCTTTTGTTCTTTCGTTCTTTCTTTCTTTCTTTCTTTCTTTTCTCTTCAGAGAAGATTCCATTTTGCACATGTGGCTAATGTAGTACAATGACTTGAAATGAAGTCTGTGGCATCTGATGAACTTGTGTTTATAGTTCACCTCAATGAGTTACTAACTGTAATTTCTAAGCTAACTTACTACCTGTAAGGTTCTAGTTCATATATAAAACATAGATATTATTACTTACCTCGTAAGATTGTTACTAAGGATTAAATATGATAATACAATAAGAACTTAGCAGTGCAAGCTATATAGTAAATGTTCAATAAATAGCAGAGGCTAATATCGATTTTAATTTGTTTTAATTGATATAAAATATTGAGAGAAGGGAAATGAGGCCACTAGAGCATTTGTCCTGGGTATAATCCTCAGTACCTGATTGTTCTCATCAATGCTAGAGTGATATCCAGGACAGAAATACTCATTTCTCTTTGAAACACAGACTGCTCATCCCTGTACCCCTTGATAGCTTTCTACGTGTGCTATTGTCCGTTCAGCCCTTACAGCACTTGGATGTACTCAACTCATGACTGCATAATTACTTGTGAAATTGCTTGTTACTGAATGCTGCTACTTCAGCAGCTCTCTATCTAATAATGGCACATTAGTGGGTAAAGTAATAAATCATATTTTAAAACTCATAACATTTGCAAGAATGACAGGATGATGAAAACAAAGCAACACATTCCAGACCAAAATTAAAGTCTACGAAGCTATTGTGCTGTCTAGTCTTGTTTATGGAAATGACACCTACCATCACCACGTTCAATTACGAGACAAATTCTATCAGCATCTCTTGGTACCACGCTTCACACCAGATGGTGAGGCATAGTTTCCTACAATGAGGTCCCAGGACTCCTACAATCCTGAGAAGCTGAAACCATTCTACATGAAAGTCTGCTCCCCAGGGCTGGAGTGGAGTTGAGCACATGGTAGGCAGATGAAACCCTATGAGGGTCCCCTGTAGCACAGCCTGAAGCAATGTAACATCACAGTAGATAGTTGGAAAACACCTGCAGCTGAATGGGTATTCTGGACAGCAAACAGGGATGGCTCAGCTCATTTACAGCTTTAGTTCTTGTAATATCCTGGAGACAGGCTGGCAGGAGCAGATGCAACAGCAGCCTCTTGCTGGAAAACAGCAGCCACAAGAGAACAGTATATATTGTTGATTATAATAGTTATGCAAACATTGCTACATAGCTCTTTTTATATATGTATTTCTGATCCCCATCCCAGTTTTGCAAGCAAAGTAGGGCTCCTTCTATTAAAGCAATTTTGAGGATAAAGAAATGGATGGATAAAGAGGGAAGTCACATGCTCGGTAGTACACAGGTAGACAAAGTTGACATGTCCGCAGTGACAGATACAGAGTTGTTAGAAGTCTGAAGCCCATGAAAATTTCAGAGTCTTTAAAATAATAATACAGTGGAAGAATGCATAATTAGGAATGTCTTAGGAGCCGTTGTCAGTGAAGGGCCTTAAAGCTTTATTAGATTCAGGATAAATCCACCTGTGCATACTAGTTTTTAAAGTTGGTGGCTTTCCCAAGGAGAAAACATCAGTTAAGGCTTTAATTGTGTGATTACAGAGATTTTGTTGTTTTATTTTATTTGAAGCAAAGGACTCTTTCTGCTGTGCCATGATGTTCTTTTTGTTAGATCATTTAGCAAATTTGTATGCATTCCTATATTAATCTACAGGGTAGGATCATACACAGTCATTAATTATTATATGGTTCTTTTGATTTTGTGCCTAGCCTAGGAGTGTGCTGTGCCTATCCTGAAGGAATGTAGGAAGAAAACAATGGCAACAGGTGAATGGATGCTGGGAAGAAAATAGAGAAGCAGACCTCGGCTGGTTGTGTATATGGCAGCTTTTCCCCTTTTCATTCTTGCTGGCAAAGCTTCAGTTTTGATGTAGAGTGTCCGTCCCTTCACCATAAGGTTTACAGCAGGACACTCCTTTCCACTACCTACAGGGTAAATCCTTACTCCTATTATCTTACTTCCTTAACAAAAATTGGCTTCAAAAATGGTGGATGACCCATTCCTTGACATAGAAATAAGAAAAGTCTGATGAGACTTCTTCAAAAGGTTGAGATGGCATTTCCCTCTCCCTTCTACCCCTTCATATTATTTCTACTTATGAGACCTAGAATTACAGCAGCCTTCTTTCTACTATCATGGAGAAGCAAATGCAAAAGGTGAATTTTGGCAAGTGGAAAGATGAAGGAACCTAAATCCTTAAGGACATTGCCAGGGACCAGAGAATGGACTAGTCTCAGAGCTTCCTTACCTCAGGACTTTTTTTGTTTGATACGATGATACCCTTAATCCAGTTGACTGAGAGTGTTGGCAATTTGGAGGTTAGTGTTCTGGCTGATACCAATATGTAGAACAATGGATCATGAATTCTCAGCTGCCTAGGAGAAGCTGCAAATCTAGGAAAAGAATGCTATGAAAAGGACAGTAGGGGTTGGGTGGGAACTAAAACCTTGATGTTTGGATAACTTTTATTGTCTGACAACAAGTATCATAAGAGCAAGAAAATGGGAAGAAGAGGCTGACAGAGGTTTAAGAATTTATCTTTTCGAGTTCAAGTTATGTCAAGGTTTATGTCAAGGTTATTATGGCTTGTGGACAGTGGAGGAAAAGGCTGCAGTGGAGTAGAGATTTAGTTATTGGAAAAGTTAAAGACAAACAAACAAACAAACAAACAAAGGCTTTGCCGGAGTCATTTATATGGATGTTGAGCTAAAACAAGACGTTGGTAGAATTTGGGGGAGGTGTGGAGAGGATATTTGGAAGTGAATCGCCAAGTCCTTGATTCAGCAGAGGTGGTGGCTGAAAGTCATGATGACATGGCAGAACTAGTTTTCTGCATTAGTGGCTCAAGCTGTAGAGAGGGGGTAGTTTTCTTTCCTTGGGTGTAAGATCAATGAATTCAAAGTCTCTGTGAGCTGGAAAAGGAAATGTTAGCATTTCTTACTACCACTGGAAAACAGTAAATGAGAGCCTCCTGTCATTCTCTCAGGTTAACCAGATTTTGTTTAAGACCAAAGGGTGTGAAGGCATGGAAAAGATTGAAGATAAAGGGCAGACCATTTATAGTTTTCCAAAAGATGCAGTAAAAACAGAAGGTACGGAATTTCTGATACCATACAATGATTCTTACAATTTATAATTTAAAAGTGTGATTTGTTTTTATTTGTATTTGAAATATGATCCCTGCTGCTCAAAATGTCAGTCACAAATCATTACTGAGAAGTGGAATTTCTTTATTCTAAGGTGTTGAGTACTATGAAAAAGTACTTGTTCTCATTCATTAAAAGATTAGTTCATACTTGAACACTAATTTCATTTGCAAATTTGAGCCAAATTTGACATCAAAGTAATGCTTTTGAAATGAGAATGCTATTATCAATATCTTAGCTTTAATTTTTCTCTTTATTTTCATCACTGAAAGTGATAATCTTGTTCTTGCTCATTCTAGTCTCCTGGGACACAAAACGAGCAATGACTTGAATTTTATTTATGTGTGGTCCAGTTGTCTAGATTTGCCAAGATCAGTCAACACTTATTAGAAATAAATTTCAGCACTTTATTCATACTTACTAATGAATAGTAAGTATTTTGTTATTTTGGTTATTTGGGTTTGTTATTTTGGATGACAATACTGATCTTTCCTATCTTAGTGTTTGGCCCAGCTCACTTTAGATTAGTGAAATGAATCCATTCATAAATCTTTTTCTCTAAGTGGCTAAGGCGTTTACCTATTCTCCTGAATATTAGAACTAGTTGTAGCTTTATTAAAATTTTATGGTGTGAAACCTTGTCTGATTCTCACTGTAATATATTTGTAGAATTATGAAAGTATAAAGTACCTTAGAGATATCTTTTTTCCTAGTTCCTCAATTAATTTTAACATCTTATAAATGGTTAGTGTTTATTTAAGATTTAGTTTTCGTTATGTCAGTTTAGCCAATTTGAATAATTCTATAGTTGTTCTATAGTTCTATAGTTCTATAATTGTAGAACCAAATGGACTGTGGACTCCAAGCGCTTGTTTGTTTTTAAGAAAAGCAAAAATACACCACCCCAAGAAATGGTATGTAATTATATAATTTAGAATTATTTTAAATTGTAACTGTAATAGGACTGCTTTCATAAGAAATGAATATGGTAAGAGCCTCATAGAAAATAAGCAATATAATTGGATTCAAAGTGGAAGCTGAATTTGGGTATCAGAGATCTAAATATTTTATTTGGTAACACTGCACATTCCAGGTCCTGAGAGTGACTATTTGAATTATATTTTTTTAACTTGTTCTGAAATGAATATATGGGAATTTTAGTAGATGAAAACCACACATAAGAGATAGCTTGTATTAAATCAGATTTTACCTAGGACAATGTGAATCAACAGAAAAAAAGTACATCTCAATAAAGTGAAAGTAGTTATGAGTATTATATATCTTGGATGAACTCATTCCCTTTAATAATACAATAACATCTTCCAGAAAATCAGTATGGGATTACAAAAAAAAAAAAAAAAATTCTGGCTTACTTCACCTAAGTGAAGTAAATAAACGGTACTTGGATTTGACTATGTTAAATATTACATTTTCCATGTTCTGTTCCAAGAAGTCATTGAAGTACATTTAATTTCAATAAATAGAGTCCTAAATCACATAGAGGTTATAATATTACAACAAACTTGAAATACGTGTCTATGACTACACTATTGCTAATTAGATTTTTATAGGTTACTTCGTTAAACAATCAATATCAACATGTTTAATAATTAAGTCAGTGATTCTCAAAGTCTAGTTCCTTAGCTAGCAACCACCTGTATCACCTGGGAGCTTGTTAGAAGTCAAATACTCAGGTCGTACTCTAGGAGTCACTGAATCAAAACTCCTGAGCATAGATCTTATTAGCAGTCTGTATTGTATCCAGCCATCTAAGTGATTCTGATCTAAGTTACAGAGTTTGAGAACCACTGGTTTAGGAGCTCCAGCTCTGGAATTACACAAAACCAAGTTCAATGCTGTCTTGTCCCTATTAACTGCGTGACTCTGGGTGAGTTGCTTAGTTTGTCTACGACTTTGATCTCACATTTGTTTAAAATGTTGAAATGATAATACCTGGACCATAAGGATGTCATTGAGGATTAAATTACATGACGAGGATTAAATTACATGATATATGACTATGTAGCATTGTCCTTGAAACATACTAGGCACTCAATTAATGATTTTAAGAATAGTATCAAGAGAGGCGCCTGGGTGGCTCGGTCGGTTAAGCATCCGATACTTCGGCTCAGGTCATGATTCTCATGGCTCGTGAGCTGACCGCTCAGAGCCTGCAGCCTGTTTCAGATTCTGTGTCTCCCTCTCTCTCTGATTCTCCCCCCGGTTCATGCTCTGTCTCTCTCTGTCTCAAAAATAAATAAACGTTGAAAAAAAAATTTAAAAAAAAGAACAGTATCAAGAAATAATTATTGACATTCACTGAAACCTATTTCATAAATGTGTTTTGCCTATCAGAAATAAATATAATGTTGCTCATTTTAAATTTAGTTACATAATATAAGTGGCCATAACAACAGTGTCACTTTTCTGATGTACATGCACGTCACACTTGTATGGTAGGAAAACTAGTGATAATCCTACTTTTCAAAACAGAAGAAGGATAAGTGTTATCCTTATCTTAAAGTAAAAGGAGAAAAGCAGTAAGTAGGAAGTCATGGAACTCATTTCAAAACTGGAAGTCTGACCACAGGATTTGTGCCCATATCTGTTTCCCTCTACTGATTTTGAGTTTTCCAAAATACATGTAGTTCACATCATTTTAACTATGTACCCTTGCTGATTGAAAGTTTTATAATGAGAACTAACTCTCTTCATTGGCACCTTTAAAAAGTACTGATCTCAGGGGCACCTGGGTGGCTCAGTCGGTAAGCATCCGACTTTGGCTCAGGTCATGATCTTGCGGTTTGTGAGTTCGAGCCCTGCGTTCTGCTGTGTGCTGACAGCTCAGAGTCCTGTAGCCTGCTTCGATTCTGTGTCTGCCTCTCTCTCTGCCCCTGCCCTGTTCACGCTCTGTCTCTCAATAATAAACATTAAAAATTATTTAAAAAATACTGATTCTCATTTTCATTACTTGAAAACCAACAGCCCATTTTGGAGTACTGCCTGCTGTGAACTGTGGTGAGCTCAGAAGGAAGCTAAAGAAATACTGTGATTGAAAAGAGCACTTATATACTCGTTATGATTTGCAAAACCAAGCTAAATGAATACAGGTGCACAGAGAGTAAATATGCAGTTACCTTACTGTGCTATAATGAAAACGTAAGGTAGACAGATGTGGAAGTTATGAGGGATAAGAAATTGTTGGAATCATCAGAATCAGGTTAATCTCAACCCATATTGTAGAAGAGGAGTTACTAATAAATGATAAAGGATTTTTTTATTTACCTTTAAGTGAGGAGGGATTGAATTATAGGCAGAATTGGTAGGGAGATTTGTCTAATTGGCAAGTACAGAAAACAGATCTGTATGGGAAATAAGAGGAATAGAAGAAGACAAAGACAAAAAAAAACAAAACAAAAAACCCCCCAACAACTCCAGTTATCAAATAAGCAACCTGCAATTCAGTATTTTGAGGGAAGTGAAATAACAAGGGGTAAATTATAGTCAGTTCATAGGTAGGAAGTTGATGAGAGCTTAGGTCCTCATCCAAGATGTCCATTTGCAGGTGGTTAAGGTCTTCAGTGCACTGTTTTCAGTTTCCAAGGGAATAAGTGTAGAAATTAAAGAAAAAGAGAAGAATTTAACAGATTAAAACAGTGAGAAATATAGCTATAAATATTGGTTGATTGTAATGTGTTGTTAATGGACCTCAAACACATGAGTATAGGATTATAATCTTAGACTTTGTATTTTTGAAATGTATGCAGACATTACTCCTTCTCTGGGCTGTCACATCCCTCAGCACGCTTCGCAAGTGAGACTCAAGCTAATATATGCAGTTGCCCTCTTTGCTGGGTGTACTTGTGCAGTGCCTAACTTCTGCAACTGTTCATGTTATCTGCTTTAGTAATTTGGTATTTTCATCATTATAGGATGACAAGAAACTGAGTACCTAAATAAATACGTTCACATTATAGATGAGGAAAACGAAGCCTATGGACAAGAAAACAACTTTCTGTTGTTGAATAAGTAACCCTGATAGTTGCCAATTGGCCAATGGCACTCAGAATTATTAATAAGGAATTAAGGCATAAAGAATAACTTAATATCCAGGACCAGTTGTAACCTTTGCAAAATAATTTTAGAAGAATTTTTTTGTCACTATTCTTTGGATAAATCCAATTTACATTTATTTTCTTCCCCAAACCACAAGAACTACAACCTTATTTTATTCCAATTCACTTTATTTTTTTTTTTTAAAACTAACATTTTTTTTTAATTTTTTTTTTCCAACGTTTATTTACCTTTGGGACAGAGAGAGACAGAGCATGAACGGGGGAGGGGCAGAGAGAGAGGGAGACACAGAATCAGAAACAGGCTCCAGGCTCCGAGCCATCAGCCCAGAGCCTGACGCGGGGCTCGAACTCACGCACCGCGAGATCGCGACCTGGCTGAAGTCGGACGCCCAACCGACTGCGCCACCCAGGCGCCCCAAAAAACTAACATGTTTAAAATTTATTTCCTTTGTACCAGGTCCTAATCAAAGTGCTTCATATATTAATTCTTATAAACTGCACAAGGTACTATTTTTAAACTCTATTTTACAGAACAGTAACACAGCATAGAGAAGTTAAGTAATTTTTCTTAAGTCACATACTTTGCAGGTGTTGGAGCTCAAATCTGGTGACAGGCAGCCTGATCCAGAATCTATGCCTGCTCGATACTTCCAATAATATGGTATATATGCCGATATAAAGGTTTTTGGTTGACTGAAAATTATAGCACTTTTAGATATATTTACTACCAAAAATTAAAAGCAGACAAACTATCAGTAGTCCTTTAAGGCAAACCAATACATGAGTTATGGTTTTTGTATACTTTTTAAAAGTATTGTTAAAGACTTTAACATTCAGTAAACCATGTATACTAAACTCAAACAGTGGAGGTATTATTGATAATATAGTTGAATCCCTTTTGTCCATGTACTTTTACACTTCAATTTATAAAATACAAACATATTTTGGGGAAAATAAATTTGAAAATGAACAAGAAAACTAAGAAATTGTTTGGCTACCTTTCTCATGGCTTCTGCTTCAATTCTCACAAAATAAATATTTACTCAAAAAAATAGTGCATATATCACAATTAGAGACATGTTTTCCTTTCAAAATTTGGCTGATTTTAGGAAAAAATTTAATAGTAATCTGAAAGTCAAGATGTGATCTTGCTTGGTTAGTTTCCAGAATAAAAGAGCAGAGAGTGACTTAAGTATTTACAGTAAAACTTAAGATCTCAGAATATTGTGTTCATGTAAAATTATACATGTTGATTCAGTTTTTCAGTCTAGTGAAGGAAGTAAAAAGGATTTGCCATACCTACTCTAAACTGCTATGAAGAACACTGTGCTGTACTAATATAAAAGTATAAAAAGTAGATGCTAAGCTCCATAAATGTATCTTTCATAGCACGTTGTTTGGTACAAAAAGTTCTAACAATCTAAAGTTCTACAAACTTAGAAAATGAAAAAGACTAATATTCATAGAATTTGTGTTTTTAGGCCAAAAAATTATTACATTAATCTTTCAGAGTAAATCCTTTCTCGTTTCTGAACAGAATGTTTACTCTTACAATAAAATGACCTGATGGGGCTGCCCCCACTTTGTGGGGTGTGTGTATGCACTGTGTGTGTGTGTGCATCCAATTCACTTTTAGGTTGATTATTAAATTTCCCCAGGTTAATCCCATGCATTGTTATTGTCATGTAGTAATTCACAAGTATATAGTCATCATGCCTTCTATATCTAGACTGTATTGTGTTTCCGTAGGCCACACAGTGAAACATTTTGACCTAGAATATGAACTGATAACCTGTCCGAACCTAATGCCTATGTTCTTAACTATTGGTCTATAGTGACTCCTTGTGTGTTTGATAATAAAATAATTATGACTAACCTTTATTAAGTGTTTTTAGAATGTGCCAGCAAAATATTTTAGCTTTGACATGGTTGATCTCACTTAGTTATAACAGTTAATGGTCACTATCTTTCCCCTGTTCTGCAAATGAGAAGATAGAGGATTGAATAGTAAACGTTGGTTTTGAATACATCCGTTGACTACACTTTCAATCTCAGCTAATCTAAGCTCCAACTCTTTTTTTTTTTAAGTTTATTTATTTATTTTGAGAGTGAGAGACAGAGCATGTGCACATGTTGGTTAGGGGCAGGGAGAGAGGATCACAGACATGTTCTGAGCTTTTGTCAGTAGATCCCCCATGAGGGGCTCGAACCTATAAACCATGAGATCAGGACCTGAGCCAAAATCAAGAGTTGGAAACTTAACAGACCCGAGACAACTCTTTTCTCTGTGGACTAATTGTAAAGCTTTGGTTACAATTGTTATACAGTGATAATGCTTACATGAGTTAGCATATTTCAGGAATATAAGCCTAATATTTAAATGTATTTTTTCTTTTTAATGAGGCATCTTTCCCTGGCAATTACTTTTACTTTAAATGCTTAAAAACCTGAGTTAGTTTAAATCCACTTAATATTTCATAGAGCAGTAATAATGTTTATATTTCTCAAGTTCACTACATTTAAACAATGAAAAACAATGTTTTATTCATAATAACTTCTGTTCCTTAGACAGTGAAGTGTAATCAGCATGATTAGTCTGGGACCAGATATTCTGGTTCACCAAAAGAGAATTCATTTGGTAGGACCTAAGAAGTGCAGGTCTTAGAACGTGTGATTTTATCAGTAGTTCAGTTCTTAACTAGATATGTGACCTAAAGCAAGGCATTTTACTTCTATAAATCTGTTTTTCCGTCTGTAAAATTATGAACTTATTATGTGTTCTAGCACTGTTATTCCATTAAGTCAGAATTTTTCTTCAGTTAGAATACCATAAAGTATAGTAGAACCTAAGAGTATAATAGACATTATTTAATCATAAATTAACATTTTAGAATCTTGAATTTCTTAAGGATTACTGTTATGAAAATGATTTATCATTGTGCAATAGAGTTTGAAGTTGTAGTTCATAATGAATTCCTATCACGAGAAAGAAAACAGAATTAATTGTATATGTGGATGAAATCCTGGGTCTGTACTAATGTTGAGCTCCTTTTGTTTACTTGTTTTAGTAATGGATGTTTGTCTTTTGAGTTTTCTTGTAACAGACAACATTCATGTTTTAAAATACATGATTCCTTCATTTATTTAGCTAGGAATTATTTTTTCATTGTTACTTTCACAGTCCTGTATGAGTGGCATATCGTCATTAGTCAATAAATATTTATTGAAAAACAGAGTTTATTCAACAGACATATATTAAGCCACTAATATAGGCTTAGCTCATTCAGTGCCACATATTGGGAAAATATAAAAATGAGTAAGTCGATTTCAGTCTTTGAGGATCTCACTATTTAATAGGAATAAAAAAGTATGTGATAATTACAGTATAATGTGATAAATACTATAAGAGACGATTCTGTCTAGAGGAATCCTGGAATATTGGGAGAAGATCTCTATTTTAATTGTTTTTTTTTTTTTTTTTTTTGCAAATTAAGTTGAGGTTTAAAAGGCAGAAAAAAAGGAAAAGATGGTTATAAGACTGAAAAAAGCAAATGTGCCCTGGTACATGGTATACTGAGATAACAAAGAAAATGTTGCTGCGTAGGATGAGGGAGTGGAGGGCTGGGAAATGGGGCTGGATGGAGAGCTTGAAGACATAACCGTGAGGGTGCTTGCAGTCATATTAAGAGTTTCTACTACTTGTTGTTGTTGTTGTTGTTCTTGTTCTTATTCTTGTTGTTGTTGTTGTTGTTGTTGTTCTTCTTCTTCTCCTCCTCCTCCTCCTCCTTCTCCTCTCCTTCTTCTTCTTCTTCTTAAATAGGTTGTTTAGGGGCGCCTGGGTGGCGCAGTCGGTTGGGCGTCCGACTTCAGCCAGGTCACGATCTCGCGGTCCCTGAGTTCGAGCCCCGCGTCGGGCTCTGTGCTGACTGCTCAGAGCCTGGAGCCTGTTTCCAATTCTGTGTCTCCCTCTCTCTCTGCCCCTCCCCCGTTCATGCTCTGTCTCTCTCTGTCCCAAAAATAAATAAACTTTGAAAAAAAAAAAATAGGTTGTTTAGTTAACCAATCACTAGGGAGTTAAACAAGGTAACTTGGAGTCAACAAATATTTTAAAGCAAGTGAGTGACAGGATCATATTTCATGTTTCAAAAATAAGTCCAGTGGAAGAATGACCTGGCCCAGTAAGACAGAGGGCCTGGATAAAGGAGACCAGTTTGAAGACAGTTTGCACTGAGATAAAGGAGATAGTTTGCATTGAGAGATGGCGAGCTAGAATTTACAGCAAAGAATTTCAAATGTTTTAGTCTTCACACACCTGTTTAGTAGCAAAAATTGCAAGTACACTTCAGTTTTTGTAAGTTTATTTATTATGTACTACTATATACCAGTGCTAGTACCTTTTAAAACATCACATGAAATTTTATTAAAAAGTTTAGGATTATATTTAAAATACATATAAAAGAATTTCTCTTAATAACCCATGTCAGTGGGCTGCTTACGTAGCCTCAGAACGTTGCTCACCCACTGTAGGTACTATGAGCCAATAGTATCTTGGGAATACCAGGATGCGTCCTAGAACACTTGCTCTGAATCCCTGGGTGTAGGACCCAGACATCTGAATTTTCCTGTCTCCCGAGGGGATTCAAGCATGCAGCCAAGGATAAGAACCATTTAAAGAGAGTGGAAGAGTGATTTCAATTTTGAGCACAGAGAAAATAGGGGAGAGGAGTGATGTGTTGTGTTAGAATCAGGTGGGAACTCTTTCGAACTACAGCCATCCCTTCACCTTCTAGAAATTTATGTTTCCACCTGGGGTTATATTGTATGCTTTGAGGCCACCTAGACTGAATTAAACGAATAAAGTTAATCTAGACAAAGAAATTGGCTAGGATAGTTTTTAACGTGAATTTGGGGTAGGAGAGAGAATGATTGGTTTAGGAGAAAATTTTGTGAGACATTTGACTCTTTGAGTATAGAGCCAGGATTCAGCTCTAAAACTTCTTGGGTTACTTATACACAGAGATAGGAAATAAAAAAGGAATAAAAGTGGTTACTGTAATTACTTTTTTAGACGTGTAGTGGTGTTGGTGAAGTCCATGGCATATTTCAGATTCAGTCCTGTAAGACATGCAAATGTTATGTATGAAGAGTGGTGGGACTATTGATTTAGGAATGGGACAGAAATCTGGGCTAGGGTTTATGGGTACTGAAGCTTCCCACATAATGATGGTAGCAAGAGTTTCAATAGGATGACAAAGGAAGAAGCTGAGACAGTGTCTCAACCTGAAACATTTGTGCAGGAAGGAAGGGGTAAGATATGAAAGTGGCTTCAAGGAAAGTTTGAGGGATGTTTGTATTTAGTGGGAGATGTGGGCCTACATGCAATATGGAGTGAGGAAAGTAGAAAAATAGAAAGACAAGATGGCACCATGGAAGATCAAACTGTGCCTTGTCCGAACTGAGCTCAGATTACTTTTTACAGTCCATCTTATTATTATTATTTTTTTCCAGCAGCTAAGGTACTTCACATTTTGGAAATTGTTTCTTATTTTAACGGCTTGCTTTACCATCAGCCTTGGCTTTCAGTCTAAGTAATGTTAAGTCAGTAACACATGAACATAAATATTATATAAAAAGTAAGCACAAGTTTTATTTTGACTTTCTTTTAAATCAAGTACTGTTAAAAAATAATCACTAAGAGGATAGATATTTTACTCTAACAGTAGTAAATTTTGTGGGGGCCTCTTTGATTTTGGTTATAACTATTCCACGTGACTTTCACGACAAACAATATAAAAAATGTTGGTTAAAATGATATCTATGTATTTAAATAAGATAGTAAAAAATCGATGTGGTACTAGATGGTTATTGTATATATGCACTTGGGAAATTAGGAAGGAGGACTGAGGGATGTCTTCATGGGCCTTCCATTTCTTCTATTTTGGTATACCTTTTGACCCTCTTTTAAAAATCCTCCCCAAATTGACATTGCTGTACACTGTCTCTTGAAAATTCCCATTCCTGGGTGCCTGGGTGGCTCGTCGGTTAAGCGTCCGACTTCAGCTCAGGTCACGAGCTCTCGCGGTCTGTGAGTTCGAGCCCTGCGTCAGCTCTGGGCTGATGCTCAGAGCCTGGAGCCTGTTTCGGATTCTGTGTCTCCCTCTCTCTCTGCCCCTCCCCCGTTCATGTTCCTGTCTCTCTCTGTCTCAAAAACATAAACGTTAAAAAAAAAAATAGAAAATTCCCATTCCTTCATGTGGAGTTAATGTTCGGCAGTGGGATCAATTAGGATAGTTTACTTATGTTAAGATGTTACTGCTACTGTTTTAATTAATAGCCAAAAGTGATTCCATAGTTTATCTGTATTCTAATCAGGTTAGCATATCACAAATTCGATAGTCAGCTTTGCATAATCAGTAAACAATTTCTACTACCTAGGGGTAGTCACTTCTTAGGGTCTAGTTCACTCTAACCAAACACCCAACAGAATTAAGAAGAAAAATAATTATCCTAGAATTAGAATCCACTATTATTTTTATGTAAGTTTTTTTAATGGTTTATTTATTTTTGAGGGGGGGGGGAGGGGCAGAGAGAGAGGGAGACACAGAATCCAAAGCAGGCTCCAGGCTCTGAGCTGTCAGGACAGAGCCCAACGTGGGGTTTGAACCCATGAACCAAAGATCATGACCTGAGCCGAAGTCGGATGCTTAATCGACTGAGCCACCCAGGTGCCCCAGCGTCCACTATGATTTATTAACTAGAACATGCAACTACATTAATATAAACCATAATAGCTAATAATTCTAGCTATTATTCAGTATACTGGACATAATTTTAAGTGTGTCACATGTAGTAACTTATTTAACCCTCAAAACAATTCTGTGACAGTGTTTTTATCAATCCCTATTTTATTGTCTATCTTTCATAATGACAGCATTCCAACACAAAACAATTAAGCACCTTGTCCACAGTCAAATACAAGTAAGCGGCAGAGCCGACTTTCTTACCCATGGCAGTCTGACTCCAGAGTCTCTGCTCTTAAACACACTGTGCTCTCCAGATTGATACATTCTGGTTTAATAGAAATAAATTCTGAGAGGAAACTAGCCTATGCCAGCAAATGAATGTATTTTTTTGCTAGCAATAGCCAAAGACTTACTTGTTGTTTATAGGATAACATTAAAGGCCACCAAGACCTATTTGCCCATTGACCCTCTACTAAGGGATGTCTTCACACAGGAGTGCCTGATGGTGAATGGGAGCTTCATTTATTCACTCAGTCATTCATCCACTGATGCTTATTTAGTGTCTACTATGTCCTCGATACCAGTGTCTGTACTGTGGAAAAAAACTTTCTTGAGATCCATAGATAGGTGGAGAAAAGACCCAACTAAAATTAGACATAACATGCTATACTATAGTATCAAGTAATATACCATATAATCACAGGATAAGATTCTGATCCCACAAGTGTGCTTTAATTCAGAAGGGTAGAATTGTACATAAGTGGAAAGCTTATAGAAAGAAGCTTTGCTGTGTTCTGTACTTGGCTAGTCGTCAGTTCTGTGATGTAAGATACTAAGCTCTCGACCATCCGGAGAGCTGTTGGAGCAGTCTGTCCACAGACCTCAGCAGAAACTGGCTGAAGCAATAGCTGAGACAGCTAAGGAGAAGACAAAAAAAAAAAAAAAAAAAAAAAGCAAAACGCTTTTCAATATAAGGCCAAAACTGGTGCCCAGGCAATGATTCTGCAGTAAACAACAGAGCAAAAGTGGGGCCAGGGGATTAAAGTATAGCCTGAAGAAGCACCAAAGAAAACAAGTCAAGCTTGCTAGAGAGGAAAGATCTGAGTGTTTTAAAGCCAATGTAGTTTGTATTTTGCTTTCAGTAAGCTGAAGAACAATTTTTGCACAAATATAAAGTCAGGTGCCGTTGTTCCTTGGCTGTAACTTTGGCTCTTTGTGCAGAGTAGTGTCCACATTATTGGATGTTGAGTGCAGTGGTAATTCAAAATAAATAAATAAATAAATAAATAGATAGATAGATAGATAGATACAAATAACTAGTCCTTAAGTGCCTGATGTAACACTGTTACTTGTCTCATTTTATTTAAGTTATTATACTTATATTTCAGACATACAAAGAGGTGTCTTTAATAGAAAAGTGTGAACAGAGCAAAATATTTAGAATTCAGTATGGAAGAAGACACTGTTTTTCCCCTATTTTGTTTGGTCATGTGAAAACGAACATCTGTACCTTCATACATGCTGCAATTTTCCACCCTAGCAATTACTCACATGAGCTAGTGGGATATAATTGTCCAAGATTTGTGTTCATCTGGGTAATTTAGTGGAAAAACTCCTATTACGATAAGCTGGCCAAAAGATAGAATTATATTGGATGGTTTACCATTTAATCAGCATTGTTTTATGATTGGTACAAATTGGTATCCTGCACAAAGGGATATGTACTCATAATGCATTTTTTTTGAAGTGTATGACTCAAGAATTGTAAATGTCAAATACTATAGGAAATGTGGGAAAATTGGAAAACATCCACTCTCCAGTTAATTAAAATTATAAGTAAAGCTTAAATTCCAGGACTTGCTCTAATGAGTATTTTCAAATTACCAGTAAATATAGACTAAATAAGTGTTTAGTACTTTTTCAAGTCATTTCTACTTAGCAAGGTGAAAGGAATATCATCTCTGCATGTTTTTACCTATGCAAAGTGAGTAGAGACGCTTTAGAAACTGTTGCATTTAATTGTTGTTTTTCAACTTTTGTGGAGCAAGGGGCAATATTTGAACTGCATAATCCTTTTTTTCTTTTTTAATAAAAGCTTATGTTTATCAAGATATAGAAGTTAAAGTGATCTTCTAATAAAGTCAGAGATTATATATATATATATATAACATATATATTACATATATATCACATATATATAACGTATATATTACACATATATATTTCATATATATATCACATATATATATTATTTATTTATTTATTTATTTATTTATTTATTTTTTTGTGAGAGAGAGAGGGCACAAGTCAGCAAGGGGCAGAGAAAGAGAGACAGAGAAACAGGACTCACCTGAAACGGGGCTCATATTTTTACCCGAAGTAGGGCTAGTGTTCCCTGGAAGCAGGGCTCCAGCTCACCCAATGCGGGGCATGAGCTCTCCTGATGTGGGACTTGAACTCACCAACCATGAGATCATGACCTGAGCCGAAGTCGATGCTTAATGACTGAGCCACCAAGGTGGCCCAGCGATTATAATTTTCTATTAAAGAACATTTTGGTGACTCTCTTGGTTACAATAAAAAAAATGAAACATTTGAAAGAGTTTCCTATTTAAGTGTACTTTAAAGGATTATCATGACCCTTGAAAATGCTAAAAATGGTGGGAATATTTAAGTTGTGCAGTTACTTTTGATTATTGCCCTTTTCATGACCATGTGTATGTAGTATCAGAGCTGAACTAAATGGTAGTCCTTAGATAAATGGAAAGGACTTGGTTCTGGAATTTGAAACACCTATGTGGGCCCCAACTGCCACACGCTAGCTACGATTCTTTGGGCAAAATTCTTAACCTAGAAAATGAGCAAAGAAATGACCACTTCTCCCAGGATTGTTTTAGGGATTAAATTGTATTATTTTGTTCATTCAAAAAATATCAACTTCAGTTCTTATTGTGAAGGAAACAGTGCCAGATCCCAACTATCCAAAGATAAACAAGACATTGGAGCTTAGCCTCCTGGGTTCTCTGGCTGGGGCCCTATAAATTGGACTGAAAAAAGACAGATTAACAGGAGAAAAACAAACAGATTTATTTAAGTTTTATGTGACAAAGGAGCCTTCATAAGGAAATGAAGACCTGAAGAAGTGGTTAAACCTGAGTGTTCTTATCATAGGTTCAATGAAGAGTGGAAAATTATGGTAAAACATGATAGGACAAAAGGGTATGAGCTAAGAATAGTAAATTGGGTGAAAATTGGCAAGACCTATTTGTTTAGATTCCTCTTGGTGGCCCTCTATCTTCGAGATAAGGATAGTCCCTTTGTCTAGGTGTAGGAAGCCATTTCTCCCATGACAGTCTTAAGACCTGCCTCAGGGGTGGCGGGAGAGGTCAGAGAGGCCTTTCTCTACCTGTGGTTTCTCCAACTTCAGCTAAAAATACTCAGTATGCCATGTTTTGGAGTAGTGTGTTCTAAACCCCATCATGTATCATAATGATACTTAACAGCCAACATTTTTGGGTACCTACGATGTGCCAGATACAGTTTGTTAAGGGTGAGTAGAGGGAGGAAGACATAACTAATGAAAAAAGGATGAGTTTGGGGACTTATCTAGTACCCTACAGTGAGTGTAGTGTAAACCCACCCATCATGAAATTGTTTTTCTTTCCTGTCCAAGCCTCTAAGTTATAAAATCATAGATATTAATGCTACAAAATACTTTTTTTTTTTACCATCTTAATTTGGAAACATGTTTCTTTAAAAAGACATTTAAACATTTATCAAAATCTAAGTAGATTTATGGTATGGATTTTTCATCACTTTTTCTAACGAGTTAATTTCATCATTTTAAGAAACAAGTATGGGTAGAATGAATAAAACATCTATGTATGTTTATCTTATGATGTAAGAAAGTTCAACCAAATTTGTCTTCTAAACTCCCCCCCCCCCCTTAAAGAAAGAACTCAATTTAAAAGCCGCATATTTGGGTAGCAATCCCTCCTGTGATATTTTAGTGATTTAGTGAGAAAAGCACTGATCTTAGAATTATAAACTTACGGTTTGGGTTTTGGGTTTTGTACTTGTGTATCTCTTATTTTTCTCACTAATAAAATGAAGATCATAATAGCATTAAACTCCTATGTCTCAGATGGGAACTAATAAAATTAATAAACACAGTTCCTAGCACAGCAGTGCATTCTCAATAAATGTGCTTTATTTTAAAATATACACACACACCTTGCATGTAAAATAAATGTGAAGTATTAATTTTATTTGGTTATCATTATATGGTGGTATGACAATATGCTTTGGGACTATCGAATATGAAGCGTAATTCCTGTCCCCTGGGTTTTAACAGAGTGTAGTGAGGAAAAGGCTGGGATTAACATCAGGCTGACCTAGGAGGGAATCTTGGTTCCTCCATGTACCAAGAAAATATTAGTTTCTCCATTTGTAAAATAGTGAAAACTTGTCACCAGGCTTTGTGAGGATTATACGACATTCATCTCTTAGTACAAACACCTCCACAGACTAAATGCCAGATTTTGAGCTGTTTGCAGTAGAGGGATGAGAGATGGTCACATGTAGAATTCTGTCATATATGAAATAAGATGGTACTTAGTACAGTGTATGTTTTTGTCTTTTATAAACACAACATAAGTTCACTATATAACAAATGAGACACTTGGAAAGGTACAAAGGAGGAAATTAAAATCATTCATAATCTCATTCTCAGAAATGACTACTTCTAGCACTTATCTTTTCTTTATGCCTCCGCTTTCTACACTTACATCTGCGTTAGTTATGTGTCTTTACAAAATTAGAAACATATTTTACACTAGCCTCTCTGGAAGTATGTTACTAAGGATTTTATTTTAGAAAGAGGTCAATGATGTTCCTCAAGTAATTTATAAAAATTAATGTACAGTTGGCCTAGGCCAATGTGTTTAGAAAATATTTGGACAACAAAGTTAAATGAGTTTTTTTTTTTCTGTGGGACTTCTCAATCCTTCAATATGCTAATGATTATTGTGATTCCCCAAAGGGTGGCCATAACATACACAGTTTTCCCAACATGAATGTCTTACCTTTTTTAAAACAAATATATATTAAGACCATTTTGATCTAGCGGTTTCTGGAGCTTAATTTTGGAAACTCTGCCATTCATGTCTTTATGTGCTTTTTTTCCAATTAACATTTTTACCTTGAATATTTTATTACTTTATTATAAAGAACCTTATATTTAATGCCTGTGTAATGTTAATTTTAATGATAAGATAAAGTGTTCATTTTGTAAAGTAGCCTAACAAAAGCTTAGATAGGTATATATGAACTGGGGGTGAGGGAGGAGAAAACTGTATCAAAAAGATGTCAAGGGAGGCCAATTTTATATTATTATTTCAAATAACTTCATGGCTGCCTGCCACTCTTGAAGCACAGACTGATCTTTCCTATTTAAATATAGGCTGACTGCTTGCTACATGCCTTTTTTCCTTTGTTCAAGATCATTTTGAAGGGATAATTTCTAAACAAAATTATCTTAACTAGGAAGTTGCAAGGAGGAGGTTAAGAAAATTTATTCAGGCAGGCATTTTAATCAAAGAGGCATTTGTTGGAAATGTGGTTAAAAGTGTAGTTGGCCAAGTCATACAAATAGTAACTTTTTTTCCCTTTGAGCTCTAGCCCAAGGCTTTAGAAATGAGTTATGAATGTAAATAAATACAAATCAATAGGAGTTCTGTTTTTATTATTTCACTGGGAATTTCTGTACAATTTGAGAGCAACTTGCTGCAAGTTCAGCAGATGATTAAGTTTAACCTTGATCCTGAGCCAGCAAGATTGGCTTGCTTTCTATCAGCGAGGGATGTAAATTTACTCGGACACATTTTAATTGGCATTTATGCAACATGTACACACAGATGCTGAATTCATTGAGAAATCCTGAACGCCATCTGTTTAACTAGCGTTGCCCTCTATTAAAATACATGATAAAATGAGACTGTATCTCCTTGGCTTGCTCATATATTTATCTTACACTACAGAACATTTCCAATAAGCACCTTACCAGTGTGATCCTGTGGTAGATATTAATGCTTACCATAACAATCTGAAAATATACTTTATTTTCTCTTTCCTTTGGTGAGAACTATTTATGACACTTTTCCTTCTGTGCTTTCCCTTCTAAAATGATTATTTTGAAAAAGCAGCTTTTTAACTTTGTTAGTAAAATAATAGAGATTATTACACATGTTGACTTATAAGTATTTTCTCATCAAATGTAAATTATTTTTATAGCAAATTTAATAATCTAAATTAAAAAATGTTTTTTTTAGTTATCACTTTAGTCCTCCCATGAAGTTTGATTTACAAATAAGCTAACGTTTTAAGGTTAGTCCTGTCTTCCACACTTAATCAAAATTTTAGATTGGACCCACTGCCATATGAGTCATTTGCCTTCCCTTTAAGACTTGGCAACAATAATATCCTACAATGATTTACATATACAAACTTTAAAGAAAATTTTGAAATTTTGGAAATTAATGAAGTGCTCTTTTCTAACCATGCAGTACCTTAATTAAATATCTTTATCTCTATCTCTGTCTCTGTCTAGCTAACTAAACCATAAAACCACAGGTCCAATATTCACAATTGAAAAAATAATCTGAAACATACATTGATTCACTGATGCAGTGTTAAGATTCAAATCAAATTACAACTATACTTTTCTGCTATATTAAGTCGTTGGCTTAAAAAAAAAATTCACCCAAACCATCAAGTTATTTTTTGTACGTTTTCCTATTAAAGTTAGTATGCAGTCATAAGAGAGCTGTCACTTTTTAAAGCTGTCATGATGACAGAATGAACCATTTATTTCATAAGTAGAGGGCTTATGTCTCTGTGACAGGTAGAGATTACGATGACATTGTCTTCAACCTAAATTCATGAGCCTGAGAATGTAATTCCTAAGCTTGAAAGGGTTTTAAAACTGAAAGTAAACTAACAGGTATAGTATCAGATTTAAACGGTTGTTACAGGAGTGGGTTTAGTTAATTTCCTCACATGGTTAATGCTTAATACAGTGCTATGATTTAATATATTACTGTAATTATCTTCTAAGTGTTGGGTTTCTGGGGCTGACCTCTGGGGCTAACTATAAAATGAGCAACCTCTCCCCAGTGAACCACCTTGAGTCAATCTTGTCGTTTCCAAGGACTTTCCATGAAAGCCCTAGTTAGAGCTGCTTAGAAATACTCTCACCTCCATTTCAAATTTTAAAAAAGGAATAATTGAAAGCTTTTTGTTATCTTTGGATTCTTTTGTAGTTGTCAGTAGATAACGATAATCTAATTGGAAATCAATGGACTTTCTTAACCTATTTGGGTTATTACAGCATTAAACAAAGTATTTCCATCTTTAAAATGAAAGAGACTTGGACTACAAAGATCTTTAAGTTCCTTTTAACTAAATCATGCTATTATTCAAAATAATAAACATATAAAATAAGATCATGGAATTTACATTGAGCTGCCTGTCTTTTCTCTCTTTCATGCCTCCAAAGTATAAAACTTTAGAACATATGACTGAATCTTTCTTGCTGAATTAAACCGAGAATCTATTTAAAAATAAAAAAAATAAAAAAATAAACTGAGAATCTATTAAAATTTTTCCTTTACTTTTAAGATGAAGCACAGTTGTCTTTTGAAAATCCATATCCATTGGTGACAATATGGACAGAGTTCGGGTGCCTCATGCTAAGTGAGACAAGTCAGAAGACAAAGACAAATACTGTACGTTATCACTTATGTGGCAATGGAAGGAGTCACCTTCCTAAAAAATAGAGACTAAAATGATGATTACTAGGAGGTGGGGTGTTGGGGGATAAAAGTGATCTTGTTTAAAGTTCCAACAACAACAACAAAAAACACCTTTTAGTTCACGTTCTAGCCTTACCTGATTACACCGCTCATACTCTCAATGTGGGTTTTAAATTCCTTTAAGTACAGAGTTCCAGCCTATAAGGTCTAAGGAAGGAGTGGAAAATGGGCTTGCAGGGGGGAAATGCAGAGGCTGAAGAGGATGGGGGGTGGGGGTGGGGGGAAGGTAGGCTGAGGATTCCAGGAGACTAAAGAGTTTTGTTTGTTTGTTTGTTGTTTGTTTGATTTAAGTAGGCTTCACATCTAGCATGTCCAGCATGTTCAGTGTGGGGCTCAACACAGAGTTTGAACTCACAACCCTGATATCAAGACCTGAGCTGAGATGAAGAGTCGGATGCTTAGTCGGATCCTTAGTTAGATGCTTACTAACTGAGCCACCCCGGGAGAGTAAAGTCTTATACGTGGTTTCACCATTGGCAGAATCATAGATGGAGACTTAATCTTTAAAGGAGTCCCACATAGTAGGAAGCCAAATGTTTGTTTACTGAAATAAAACAAATATGAATACATAAAAAGGCCAAAGATCAGTGATGTTAGTGGATGAAGAGAAAATAGTGTGATTTTGTAACATCTGTTTGAGGGCGTGTGTTATCTCATCATGATGAAGGTATGTGAACTTGGTTAGCTGAAAGTTACAGTTCCTTGGGGATGCCTGGCTGGCTCAGTCAGTAGAATATGCAGCTCTTGATTTTGGGGTTATAAGTTCAAGCCCTATGTTGGGCATAGAGATTGCTTAAATCAGAAATAAAAGTTACAGTTACTTCAAACTATGTTTAAATTTTGATTATAATTTGGAAGCTTAAGGTATGGATTTTTTTTTTGATGGTAAAGATGATAAAGAATCACATATTTTAAATTACTTAAATAAGAGGCCGGGTTCATGAATTAAAATATTAAGAGCAGTTTCAGAGTACAGAAAGCCTTATGCTATTTGCTATAAATGCTTCCAGTGCATTGTCTAGCCACTCAGGTTCCAAAACAAATCTACTAGAAATGTATTTATTAATTTGGTTTTCTTCTGTCTTTATTTTTGTTGTTTTGCTACCAACCTTGAATTTATATGACCATACAATGCCATCTAGGCTATTTTAATTGCCAATCTTATTGCCAGCTCTTATCTTTGTTAGGAATGTGGTAATATGTTTCTTTCAAGGATTACTTAGATCAATTAATTATGATTGTAGGAGCTGTCAATTATTTATACTGCTTGGGAGTAAAATGCATGTCTCTTGTGTCACTTATCATGTAGTATGGTGCTTATTTCATATTCTCTTCGATATTTAATTACTTTTTCAGCATGTCTGTGATCCCCTCAAATCTTAGAACATTGCATAATTACTGGTTGTAGTTTTTCCTTTTCTGGTCATGAAGCTTTCAATGCCTTTCCTTTGATTCTTTTGTTTCTAAGCAAAGAGAAATGGCATTATTTTTGTTACTTAAGTGTTTAAACAGCATAAATTGATTAGTAAAGACAGTAAAGTTAGTAATCCTTGAAATGGTCTACTTTCAATTAGAAAAATTAAACATAGTTGATTTTTCCTCATATGAAAACCTTTTATGTTTTTGGAAGTTAAAGAGGAAATTGTTATGCATGATACAAGCAAAAATTTTTCTCTAGCTCTGACCTTGGGAAGACAAAAGAAAAAAATAATTTGAGAAATGTGTGATTAAGAAATGTTGCCACATCATTTGTTTAGTGACATCTTTACATTAAGTGATCTGTATCTCAGATTATTATATGTTTACATAAACTTCTCTTTTGAAACAATGAACTTAAAATGGTTAAACAAAAACAAAATAGCAAATAGAAATATGATTCTGAGTAAGAGCAACAATGTGCTTTTAATTTCATTATTTCCTGAATTTTAGTATTTAGGTCAAAGGGGCATTTGATGTTTTTTCATGCCTTAAAAAAAAACAATATATAATCCTTGATATGACTCATTATTTTGCTCATTAAGACCTTGGGATTGCTCCATGATGCCTGTAAGTTTAGGACTCCATTTCTACTAAATCATAGGTCATTGTCAATTAAACATAATCATGCATTTAAAGTGGGTCCATTATTTACTTTCCTAAAGATATCTGTGAAAAGAGTTAAGAAAGCATGTTTAGACCTAGGAAAAATGTTTTATGATTTCTTTAGCAGTAAAATGTATTCTTGCATTATTATTTATAAAGTAAATATTCCCATTTTGATAACAAATGTGAATTTCAGTAATGAGAGTTAATGAAATTGGGCCCTTCGAGATTGAATAAATACAATTAAGAATAGAAACACCAGAGTAACTTAGCATCAAGCTTACTCTAAAAATCTTGAACTTTATAATGTAAAAAAATATTTATTTTTGTCCATAGGAAGTTATAATATTGATTTTAGAAATCAAACTTTAATGAGTATTTTAAATTATAATGTCACCGACTATGCCTCCTTTGGTCAAAATGAATTATCACTAATTGCAAGTTGTAAGGTTATACACCATGAATAATTCTCTATGTCCTAATAGCTGAGAAGGTATACAGAATTAAAAATTGCCAGCTGAAGTTGTCATTCTTTGTTTAATTTGTATTGCAGCTCTTAAAGAAGTTTTGATGTTGAGAGGGAACCTGTATATGTCAAAGCTCCTAACAAATATTTAGAAAACAGGTTTATGAATATATTTAAAATATATACAAAAGTTGCATGATAATCAGAGATTTTATTGGCTTTTATTTTATTGATTTTATAAACTACTTTGTTCAATACAATAACAAAGTAATAAATTTAGCACTTAGAAAATAAAAGGATTTGGGGTGCTTGGGTAGCTCAGTCAGTACAGCGTCCAACTCTTGATTTCGGCTCAGGTCATGATCCCATGGTTCGTGGGTTCGAGACGTGCATCCCACTCTGCACTGGCAGTATGAAGCCTGCTTCCGATTCTCCATATCCCTCTCTCCCTGCCCCTCCCTCATTTACATGCTCTCTCTCTCTCTCTCTCTCTCTCTCTCTCGTTCTCTCTCTCTCAGAAATAAAAATAAACTCTAAGAAGAAAAGGAAAAAAAATGTAAAAATAGTCAAAAAAGCAGAAGTAACAGCTGCTCCTTTGTAGAAAAACAAAACCTTGTACATTTGTTTAATTTACAAGAAATGTTGCTGTTCCAACTGGGGTATGTTAAAGAAGAACAGTAATCCAAAACTTGTCAGCATTGCAGAGGAACTCAGAGGATTCTTCCTATTTAAGTTCCTTAAAGTTACTAATGTCTTTATGGTTCTTTAAGTTGGTTTAGGATATTTTCAAAGACCAGGCAGCTAACCTGGTCCCAGGAACAATTGGTTCCTCATTATAAGCAGAGGTCTTTTGTAAAATTTCCAGAGAAAGCATTTGGCCCTCTTTACCCATTAGATTGAGTTTGTGTTCATTGGATTCTGTTTTGACTGTTGATCAGTTAAGATTATACTTTGATCTGAAGCCTTAGATAATTTACTCAAGTCACTGAAGTTAATAATTACATTTAGCTTGTTTTGCTTTAAATTTTATAATCAGAAATAGGAAAAACAAGAAGCATCAGCTCAAATTTATGAAATTTAACCAAAATTTTCCTCAGAGTAGTTACTTCATGTTCATGAAGGAGGATCTATACATGCTGGGCCTATACGTAGTGGCTCCAATTGTAATATTGATGAGTTGCTAACTTCTTCAAAGTTGATGACTAGACTAAGGGGCAGTGGGGGCTTTATTGAGGTCTTCAAACCAGAATACCTACATATTTCAAAAGTGTATTATGGTATGGTTTTGCATTTGATGGATTCTCACTCTCTCGCGCTAGCATTCTTAGAACTGATATGCCTGAAAGTGCCTTTGCTGTGGAAATTCCCCTTTCCCTCCTTGCCTTTCGTAATTGCCCTTCTTGCACTTTATAAACAAAAACATGCTGTTCAGGCATCCAGAGTCTTTCTGTGGTGCACCTGCAGAGGTGTAGAAAGCTTCCTGGCAGCAAACACAAGAATAGTTCCACAGTACCTTATTTCAAAGCTGAGAATAGTGATAGGTTGATCAGTAGGCAGAAGCAATAAGTCTTTCAAGCATAAAAGCATGTTGAATGGGGATAAAATCGGGGAGGAATTAGAATGGAGATGCAAATCCAAAGAGATTTAAAAATGAATAATGTAAAATTTACAACTCACAAAAGCATATGAATATGTATATATATGTAAATATGTAGATCTATTCGATATTCTGTATACGTACATTTCAATGGACCACGGTGAGCATCAACTCCTGGCAGTCTTTATGGTTGACCAGATGTCCTGAGAAGAGGCAAGAACAGTATTTTTTTTTTATTTAATGTTTATGTTATGCCAGAAATTTTAAATACTGCAACCATTTACATTTTTAAATATCAATTTTTAAGTATGAGAAGAGTACATTGTCTTTCAAATTATTGGAGGGGACACCAGTAAAAGGGTTTGTGAGGACCAATGAATTAGGCCTTCTCAGGTGCAATAAGCCGACAACATGTGACACGTTTCTTAATATCTAAGAGTTCTGATCTTAAAAAAGGAATTACAAAGCAATGTTTGGCTGCTCTGAACTAAAACCTTTGGGAGGAATCTTTGGCCGGAGTTTCTTACCGCTTCACGAGCTCATTACCTCGGTAGCTCTCCAGGACTTGGCTTAGCCTCTTGGCTGGTGATTACAGGTGTTTTGCATACAGTAAACTCACCTGAGATTTACATTGTGTTCAGGTGAAGAGCCATGGGACATGTACCTTTTGTAGTACAGAATCAACTTCCATTGTAAACAGTTTCCATTTCTGATATCTGATATAAAAATAGGACCACACACACAATTAGCAATGATTCATAATTAAGGATTTTATTTTGATAAAGCATTATTTTTATTGAGCTGTTTTTTATTGTGTTCAATTTCTTTCTCGCTTCTAATACTTCCTGAAGAAGCATAAAGTTTATATTTCATAAAACCCTGAGTGTAACTGGTAAAAATGGCATCCTTAATAGAAGTTATAAAATGATTTGCTTTTCTACTAATTGAATGTCTAGCAACCTGAAGTCAGGGTTTGTTAGCATGACTCCAGTTATCAACAAAAGGAGGTCTTCAACTTTGTCTGCCAAGGAGCTGAAGGCTGAGTGAACTCTCCCAAGGGCTATAATAGTTTGTTAGCAAAGGCAGCTCACACAGCTACACGATTGCATATTTGTTATGTTCCTTGGAGATTGAAAGCTTTGTTAGATACTTGGCATTATTATTCTGAAGCCCCAGACAGCCTGTGATCGGGGAAGATACAAGGAATTAACAGATATGAAAGTTATTATGTTGGGAAATAGTCACAGTGATTTAGGGCAGATTGTCACCAATTAAAGACCCTTTTTGTTTAGTTGATGTGTCTCTGTATGTGCTTTTTAGACTGCTTTTTTTTCCTATCACTATTCCTTGCAGTTGGGGGTGGGGGCGAGATGTTATAATTGACAATCTTAATTATGCTGCACAAAGATACATTAGTGAGAATGTGTGTGTGTGTGTGTGTGTGTGTGTGTGTGTGTGTGTGTTTTATCCAGTAGCTATTTTGTCCAGCTCTTCCCAATTACTAGGGAGGTTTTAACGAGATCATTTTAAACTGTGAGGATTTTTCTCCCTTGAGACTGTTAAGGATTAGACTTTCCATAAAATGTGAAAACTCCTTTTTAGCCCTTCTCCTGTTTAGCTGCTGGCATCTTGGCCTTGAGAGGGTAAAAGAACATCTGGTTTTTTGTTTGTTTGTTTGTTTACAATCACCTTTGTTTCCCAGGAAATATTTTAATTAGGAAACATTCCAGTTTTTCTCAGACACGTCAACAAAATGTGTCTTTATGAAAATAGTTGTTTCATGGTTTTGGTCCTACTATGTCCAGTAACTCACTGTGCAACTTGAGTCCTTTTAGCTCCTGACTTTGGGTCTTCATTTGTAATTGGAGGTGAGGTGGAAATGGAGGAGTTATATGAAGTTGTGATTATATAAGCGATAGTAATATAGGCCTATTTTAAGGCATTTTTTAAATGCAAGGAATGAAAAACCTCCTCCACATTTTACTTCAGTGTGACAGGGAAAGCTGGATGTGCTTTGACTCCACCAAAGTGGAGTTCTCTGATCAACCACCAAGAAGACAGATTGAGGTCTGAATATGCCTCTCTTAGAAGCCTGGTCAAGTTTAGTGCTAAAAACTCAGACTCTGGTATCCAAGTGAATCCCGGTCCAAGTCCTATGTTTATCACCTACTAGCTGCATACAGTATCAGTACAGGAGCTAGGGAAGTGTATCCAGTCACTCATCTGTCATTTTAACATTAGGCCTGAATTCTTCTGCAGAACAGCCCCAGATGGGGAAGTGAAACCATACCCCCTTTATCTGTTTTGCATATTAAATTTTTGTCTAAAGTTTCAGTTGAACAAAGCATTCTGTGATGAAAGGAAAAAAAGAGAGAGGAAAAACCCTGAAATAAATGCTCTGAATGCAGAGATCAACTATGTCTTGTTTATCGTTTAGTCACCCCCTCCAAACATAGGGCCTTGTAATTTTTTGAATGGATAAATGAGTGAATCACAAATGCTTAAGAGTTTGATGACTCAGCATTTCCCCAAAGAACTTTATTATGCTTTAAAATTGTGTAAATTTCTGACAAATGTGAACTGTCTTATTATTTTAATTATGTAATTAACATTTAATATGCTATTGATTCTCTTATACCTAAATAGTAATTTGAGCTTAGTTTATGGCAGTCCTGAGAAGTACCCTGTAATGTTTTGAGGTGTTTTATTCCCCAAACAAAATAACCGAATGAGTTTTTACTACAATTTGCTGCCAAGTGTGGATATCATCGTGAAACACCAGTTATTAATGGTCATATATATGACCATTATCACACATATCATATATGTGTGATATATATATGCATATATATATACATATATACATATATATGCATATACATATGCATATATATCACATATATATGCATATATAAATTTGTTTGTATATGTCTATATAACCAAAATGTATTAGTTTTGTTTAGTATTTCAGTTAAAATAATGTAATATGCATCAAACTAACTTAAAATTTGTCATCTTAAAAGTTATAATATAGATTAATTGATCAAAGGATATTATCAGTTAGCAGTTCAGATTTGGAATATAATAGTACAGAGGTCTGGACAGGTAAAAATCAGTCCTGTGTTAAATACAGAATTTGAAACTATAATTATTTTTTAAGTTTCTTTGTTTGTTTGTTTGTTTAGAGGCAGAGGGGGAGACAGAGAGAGACAATCCCAAGGAGGCTCTGCACTGTCAGCACAGAGCCAGATGCAGAGCTTGAACTCACGAACCTGTGAGATCATGACCTGAGCCAAACGTGGACACTTTAGCCACTGAGCCACCCAGGTGCCCCAAAACCATATTTTTTAATCAATAAAATAGTTTTCATATTATTCCTATAGTCTCAAATTATTACACACACACAAAATTTTCCTATTCCTTCTCAATGAAAGATTTATTTGTATATTTCTATTTATCCTCTTATACCTGAAAAATGGCATGTTCAGAGGTAACGGCTTAGCTCAATCAGTGGAGTGTGCCTCTCTTGATCTTGGGGTTGTGGGTTTGAGCCCCGTGTTGGGTGTAGAGATTAATTTAAAAAAGAAAATATTTGGGGCGCCTGGGTGGCTCAGTCGGTTAGGCGTCCGACTTCAACTCAGGTCACGATCTCGCAGTCAGTGAGTTCGAGCCCTGCGTCGGGCTCTGGGCTGATGGCTCAGAGCCTGGAGCCTGCTTCAGATTCTGTGTCTCCCTCTCTCTCTGCCCCTCCCCCGTTCATGCTCTGTCTCTGTCTCAAAAATAAATAAACGTTAAAAAAAAAGAAAATATTTAAAAAATTATAAAGTAAAAAAAGTGGCATGTTCAGTTACTCAGATCAGAAACCTATGTATCATTGTTGACATCTTTATTTCTGTCAACTTCAGCTACTCAAGAAGTCATTTTGATTTTTACCTCCAGTATACACTTCTGTTCTCCCCTTTGCACCAAATCCAGTGTCACCATAACAGTATAAAACCATCATTTTTCCCTTAATTACTGCAATAGCCTTCTAATTGGTCTCTCCAGTTCCATTCTTATTTTCCTCTCCATTTCATTCACAGGGTAGCTATAATGAATATTTAAATATGATAATTCCCTCATGAGACAGCTCTGCTTAAAAGCCACTGAAGTGCTTACCATGGGAATTAAAATAAAAGCTGACCCTTTTATCACGGCTGTTGTGGACAGGAAAACTGACCGCTACCTCCCCTGCCAACCTCAGGTTGTTGCATAGCTGCTAACCTGGCCCACAACACAGGGTCTGAGTCTTTTCTCATTTGTTGATTGTACCGAGTTTTTTTCTTCAACCTGCATTATTTCTGCCTGCTATGCACTTCCCTAGGATACATTTTACTTGTTTTTTTGGGCTTCAGCTTAACTGTTACTTCCTCAGTGTTCCCTCACCTGCTGTCTAAATTATGTCCCTCATTAGTTTCTCACAGGGCATTCAATCCTGTTCCTTCAAGGCATGTATTACAACTATAGTTGTATGTTTGTGTTTATTTGAATATTGCCTGTTTATTCCCCAATACCTGGAGCACCGTTGGTGTGGGACTCATGCCAATTTTAGTACCGTTTCATACATAATATCTAGCACACAGAAGGAATATCGGAAACATTTACAGAATTCCTACCATGTCTTAGGCATTGTTCTGTGCACCGGATACACAGAGTGATAAAGACAATTCCCAGTTCTTCTAGAGCTGACATTTGAATACAAAGAGCCAGACAATAAATATATGAGTATATTCCTTTGATCAAGGACTCTCTGAGTGCAGGGCGCTAAATACAAAATTGGATTTCATAAAAGAAGGAACCCATGCCTGTCTTGCCCCAATCAGGGTCCCATGGCTCAGATAGCCTCATTCTGTCTGTGTTTTTTTAACCCTGCCAAGCTACTCCTGAGTGTGACTTTTGCTCTGGCACTTAGAAGTCCTCATCAATGGCATTCTTTGTCCTCCTTTCCATTTGTACTGGCAGCTGAGAAATTTGGCAATTCCTTGCATAGTGACTAACAGTAATACTTCTTTGCAAATGTAATGCACCATATAAATGGCAAGTCCTGTACAAACACTAAATAATTAGTCTTCATAATAACACTAACAAGATAGAGTGTAAAACTCTGTTTTGTATGGAAATAACTGAGTCATTGGGAATATACCTATTGAAATCACAGCACAGTGGAAGGATGTGAAACTCCTGACTTTTATGTTTTTTTTGACTACTAAAATAAACACAACTACAAGTAATACCATATAAGATGCTGCTTTATAAATGCTATATTTTCTTCATTAATAAATTAATTCAATTTATAGGTGAATTTAAAGTATATACAATGCAAACATCTAGTGAGCTACTTTAAGGTAGAATCTAGGATTTTAGCACCTTGACTTACTTTGGCAGTACATTTTTTTTTTTTTTGTGATACACCAGATTCAAGTCTGCTGAATGTTAGCTATTTAAATGCTGATCTTCATTGATGTACACCTTTCTCTAGAATACACCTCAGATTTTAACTTAAGTGTAGTATGCTAAACTTGCCTTCCCTTTGTCTTGATGACTTAGTGCCATAGTAATGAATGCTAATGAAGATCTTGTATTGTTGTTGATTCCTGAAGTGAAGTGATTAATCCATGAAGTATGGACTGCAGACGGCCATGAGAGCTTTTCATAGAAAGGGTCATTATGGTATGCATGTCTCTGCAAAGTGGGAATGTGGCTTAACCTTGGATGCAACCTGAAAGTAATTCTGATCATTAAAAGACCTGGCATTGGGTGCCCCCGTTCCTGAAGCCGAGCAGAACACAGAGGAATGCAACTGTGTCTACATAAGCTTATTCTTCCATCATGTGTTCTATTAACAAGCAAATAAACAAACTACTACTCATTAATTTTATTCCACTACTAGCTTCTTCTGTTTGTAATATTCTGTATCCATTGTTAGTTAAAGTTGAATGGTGTTTGAAATCCATCTCTACTATTTAACTTCTTCAGAATGTATAATTTGTTTTAAAATATGTGCTCTTTCTTAGGGTACGGCATAAGAGGTTTGTGAAATCTTCAAAAGCTCCAGTAGTTAAGAAAATAAATGCTTTTACCAGCATATTTTCTTCCAGGATCTTAACCAAAGCATAATTTAAGTTTTAAAAATAAAGTTGCATGCTATAAAAAACACAAGTAGAAGATGACATAATTATTGAAGCGTATTCATAGAAGTATTCAGTGCCAACATTTAAAGTAAATATGTATCCTTTAGGAAAACAGTTATAGTGAAATCCTAACTTTGTACAGAATTGATGTTTGCTTGCCTCCTCTTAAAAATCAAACTCCTTAGCTTTAGAAGATGATAGTATAAGATGGATAATACCTCATGGAATATTATTTTACATGTTATTTTAATTCTCCTCTTCAATGAGTTACGATATCTTTCTGTAAATTAATCTTTGCTGAACTGTTTTTAAAAGTTTGGAATTATTCTTTTAAGAAGTGTTAAAGAGTTTGGGGGCACCTGGCTGGCTTAGTCAGTAGAGCATGCAACTCTTTCTTGATATCTGGGTCATGAGTTCAAGTCCCACATTGGCGTAAAGCTTACTCTAAAAAAAATTGTAAAATAAGGACGTTAAAGAGTTATGAACACATTTGTGCCCGAGCTGACACTTTGTTCTTTTGGATAATGCCGTGAGCTTACTAAGTAGGAATGTAAGTGGTTTTAAAAACCTTTATGATATACTTACTTATCTGGCTCCCCAATTTTGTATTTTGTACCTAGCTCCCCAAGATTTGTATTGTATATCTTAATACAAAATACCTTGCAATAAAACCCTATCATATTGCCATTTTTTGACAATATGAAGATTAATGTTATTTCTTGACTGAAATCTGTATTTATATAAACTTCATTGCAAAGAAAGTACCAAAGTTATAATGTAAGTGCCAAGCACAAAGTATGTGTTCAGCACAGATTTGTTAAATGGAAGGATGATACTTATTTTGAAATTATTGACATTAGATATCGCTTATTAATTTCAGCATATAAGTGGACATTTAGATGGACAACTAGAAGTATCATAGAAGTGAATAATCTCTACTCAAAATTAAAGATTAGGTAGGTGATAGGTAATTTTGAAAGCAGTTAAAGTGGACAGTTTTAACAGGCATGCTGTTACTAAACGTCTTTGAGAATATCGTCCTCTTTTATTTATTCCTCTATTATACCCTAATTTTAAAGGATTTTATTAATATATTATTTTCTTTTCCCAGTTGACAGTTTACTACTCTTTGCTGCAAGGTTTAATTGACTAAGAAGTCTTTTAAGTAGAAAAAAAAAATCCCAGAACTGCGTATTATTGTCCTCTCTTTTTCCCCAAGATACCTACTTCTAATTAAAATGTTCATATTTAATTAAAACACTTACTGTTGTACAGCTTTTTTAAGTCATTTTGTTGAAATAAAAGCAGAATTATTGAGAAGAATTAGTACAACATACTAACCTGAATGATGAATTCTAATCTCAACATCCCACTGAAGGTTTGAAGTGATGTCTTCCAAACGTGGAAAAATCTGGAAAAAAACCCCAAAAACATAAGAATGCATAAAATAGTCAAAGAGAGCCAGCTGACTGTCAGAAGAGAAATTTCTCATTTAACTCCTGTTCCAATGGAAAGGGGCTGAAATATTAATTATATCATGATGTTTGTATATTTAGAATTGTGAACATTGTGTTCAGATAAGACCAGATAGGTAGGCAAGTTGATAGAGAAGAGTCCTTGGTGGACAAAAGATCTGTGTTCTAGCACTGCTACTAAATCTTTACAAATTTCTTCTTCTTAAAATGAAAGCATAAATTCATGCTATCTAGCCTTGTTGTGAGGACTCAGTGAGTGGATACTTGGTGTGGTTCCTTATAAAGCTAATGTTCATTAATTGTTGGCCATTGCTAGCATTATTATTGTATTGTTCATGTTATCATTGTTACTTATGCGACTTGCTTCCCTTCCCTCTGAGGAGCCTTAGATGATTGATTTCTAAAAGAAAAGGTTAGGATCACCCATCTCTGAGTCCCCCAACAGCACCAAGATTCTGTGACTCATGAAGCTGAAGGCATTGTGGTTCACAGGTGTTCACAACATGATTAGGGAGCAAAATTAATTTCAGGAGCACAAGAACCTTACTGAAATTGGGTAGACATGAGACTGCAGTATACTGATGTACAATCACTGGCAAGCCTTCTGCAATAACAGAGTGGATTTGATGGAAATACAGTTGATTAGATAGGTAAATTGCATTCAATAGTAAAATATTGACATGTTCAAAACAAAGAAAAAAGCTCTGCATTGGAAAACAGGACATCCCTGTTTTCTCCTGGTCTCTTCCTGAGAAATAACACAAGCTAGTGACAGTTTCTTGGGACACAGTTGTCTCTCCTTAAAGGATTAAATGTTGTCAAAGACCAGCGCCTGTTCTATAATTTTATGTTTCATTAAGTTCTAAAATTTCCCATGGGGTTCTAAAAGAGTCTCCATAATACTTCAAACATTTTTAACATCTGCTTAACATTTTTTTCCTGTTGCTCCCAGTTTCCTCAACATTACCCAAATAGATTGCAAATTCAACCCTAAATTTTAGAATCCTTTTCCGAAAACATGTTTACTTATTTTGAGAATTATATTAAAATTGTAATATAATTTTTCAGAAAGACCAATGGTTGTATGTTTTGTTTTGTTTTAAAGGACAAATCTTAGCTGTTTTTTTACACAAATAACTTCTAGGAGATTCAAACATTTAATGAGGCTTATAATTTTTTTTTTTCTAATTTAACAGAAAGAGAAAGACTGAAATGTGGTTGAACCAAATTCTATGTACCAACCAATGAACATAAAACAATTACATAAAGGTGGAAGAAATGTAGGATTAGGATGAGCAGTGGTTTGTTTAATAACATTTTAGGGGCGCCTGGGTGACTCAGTTGGTTAAGTGTCCGACTTTGGCTCAGGTCATGATCTTATCGCTTGTGAGTCTGAGCCCCACGTCAGACTGTGTGCTGACAGCTCAGAGCCTGGAGCCTGCTTCGGATTCTGGGTCTCCCTCTCTTTGTGCCCCTCCCCTGCTCACACTCTGTCTCTGTCTCTGTCTCTCAAAAATAAATAATAAAACATTAAAAATTTTTTTAATATTAAAAATAACTTTTTATGTGATATCTACTTGGATATCTGTTGTATCTATATTATTTGCTCTTTTTCAAATCAATATTAAATCTTTTCAAAAGTTAGTTCCAGACTTTAGAATTTCATACTATTCATATTACTTCACACTATCAAAATATGCATTCAGTTTAATAGTGATGTTAGGGAAGGAGAGATTTTTCTAATGAATTGCATTTGAGAATACTTATGGATACCGTTGGCTCTTCTGCCATAATGTTGCCCATCATTTGAATTCAGTTTTTCATTACTTAAATATACATGTGAATTAAGAAAATTGGATAATTTAACTAAAAGTTAATACCATTTTATAATGTGACACAAACAATTTTTCCCCAAAAGGAAATGTTCAGGGCAAGTGCAAGGAAGAAAGTTGCTTTTATAGAATAGAGGGAAAAAAAATCTTAAATTCATAACTGTGCAGGGCTGCGTATAGCCATAGGCAATACTAGAGTTTTATGCTTTACAGCTGCAAAAATAATTACATGAGCATTATCTAAGCAACAATCTTTAATGGATTACATTTTGTTAGCTTTTCATTCTATACTGTAAAAACTCAAATAACATAGTAAATGAAAAAAAAACTTGATTTATCTTAGACCTTTGATATTTCTGAAAGACATTTTATTATTCATTGGTTTGAGATATGATCTCAATTTTTTAAATAAGATATAGTGTTACTAAGTTGGTTTTAAAAGCTCACCAAGTAGAAAAATTGTGCAAATTATTTATTTTTATTTGAAAAGTATTTTCGTTTTGCATGTTTCAAGGGTGTTAAAATTTTTCAGAGGTGTTATCTTAGATTAATAATGTAATCCCGTAAAGGCACATAGTATTTGTTAAGGTCAATTCATTTGCTTTTTCTATAAACCTTACATTTAAATGTGGTACATTTTAACACCTAATCATAATATAAGTTCATAAGTAGTGAAAGTCTTCAAACCCTGTTGTTTACTTTGTGGTAACAGTAGCTGGAGTTTTCAGTTCAACCAGATTTAGTTTTGTGTCTATGTATTTTATTAGTAAATAATGTACAGTATTAAAATTAGAATCACAACAGTGTGACACAATTATATTCACTTTTCTTTTTCCTTTTACTGTTCTTGCCTAAGAGGAGGGCAAAGTCTCCTCTTTGAAGTCTTATTTTCCAAGTGTTAACATAGTCATGTTGTGTCCCAAGTTGTCTCAATATGTAGATGAAAAAACGTTTTTGTTTGAGTGGATGTTAAAGCTTACCCAGTTGTGTTCATATACTTAGCTGGTATAGAGGAAGGAAAAGTAGAGAATTACAAGAGAAAACTACAGCATTTTGTAAGCCTGTAAGTTTGATTGAGGTTTTGAAGCCAAAATTTAAGCGTGACTTTTGAAATGATAGTCTGAGTGTAAGTTTTCTACAGTGTAGTGCTTCATCCGTGAAAGCATTTTAAAATGTTGCTGGAATGGAAAGACACTCGTTCCAGTATAAAGTTGTTGTACCAAATGTTTAGTTCAACAGATTTCAAAAGGTAAATAACATTTATCACTTCAATCTATGCACTGAACATACCAATGAACATTTTAAGTACCATCTTAAATACGATTACTAAAATTGTTCACATGTTATTACACACTGGGAGAAAATGGAGTGGGAGAAAGATAACATTTTTAGACTTCGCACTGAAGCATGTATCTCCATGCCTGCTGTGTAAATGTGGAAAGAGAGGTTATGTTCAAGTAAACGATGGAGTCGTGTTTTAAGACTAACTCATGCCAAAGAATTCATGATTTCTTTGTGTTTGCAAGATACAGAGGACAATTTTGCTGTGTGAACTGTTTTTGAAATACAGATTTGGTTTATTTTCCACATTTTATTTTAATGGTTACAAAGTGAACAATAGTGCCTGTTTTGTAGTATGTTAATATCACATTAGTATCCAGTGGAGACCTAGTAATAAACTGTTTCTGCCTCTAAAATACAGTGTTAAAAATAAAATAAAATATAGGGTCAATAGCGTAAATGAGGTTAATAATACCTCTCATCCTGAGCAAGTTTAAGGACTCAGTGAAATAATATTTACCAAAAAACAACTACAAACAAAAAATACAGAAGATACAAAGTGATGCAAGTTGGTAGTGGTGCTGTTATCATCACTGGGTCCTTCTAACCCTTGGTTGGCTCAGTGATAACAGAAAAACACAGTATTTTGAACATAGTCATTTTGCAATTATATCTAAAGTTTTTTGTTTTTTTTTTTTCAACGTTTATTTATTTTTGGGACAGAGAGAGACAGAGCATGAACGGGGGAGGGGCAGAGAGAGAGGGAGACACAGAATCAGAAACAGGCTCCAGGCTCTGAGCCATCAGCCCAGAGCCTGACGCGGGGCTCAAACTCACGGACCGCGAGATCGTGACCTGGCTGAAGTCGGACGCTTAACCGACTGCGCCACCCAGGCGCCCCTCTAAAGTTTTTATAATAAGCATATTTAAGTTGTAATGCTTATATACTTTTTAAAAAAATGTTTTAATGTTTTTATTTATTTTTGAGACAGAGAGAGACAGAGCATGAGCAGGGGAGGGGCAGAGAGAGAGGGAGACACAGAATCCGAAGCAGGCTCCAGGCTCTGAGCCGTCAGCCCAAGGCCGACGCAGGGCTTGAACTCTTGGACTGTGAGATCACGACCTGAGCCGAAGTCGGATACTTAACCGACTGAGCCACCCAGGCGCCCCTGTAATGCTTATGCACTTTTATATACTAATATGAAATATCTTTAAAATGACTCAATTGAATGTGTGTTTGGAAGTCTATTTATTTCGCTTTGTATGTGTATGTAATTCACTTAATAATACAAAGCATCATCCCACTGTGTCATGTAAGTGAAAGGAGGATTCAGTTATATTCATTAGTACATGGAAGAGAAAATGTGAGCAGTAGGCACAGAAGAAATGCATCTTAACGATAAGCCAAATGCCATTGTGAGGGCACGAAATAGCAAAATACACTTGTCCACTGGCCCATAGACAATATCACATTATCCCTGTTGTGTAGCTTAAGGCCAGATATCTTTATTAAGTTGCATATGTCTCTAAGTAAATATAGATTCTCCAAGATATATTGAGGTGGCTATTACTAATAGTTTATTATAATAAATGTCTCCTTGCTGAAGTTCGGAGATAAGGACTGTGTATGTCACCATTGGGTATAATGATGTAATCTTGTTCCTGCAGTACTCCGGGATGACTTCAGACAAAATCCTTCCGATGTCATGGTAGCAGTGGGGGAGCCTGCAGTGATGGAATGCCAGCCTCCACGAGGCCATCCTGAACCCACCATTTCATGGAAGAAAGATGGCTCTCCGCTGGATGATAAAGATGAACGAATAACTGTGAGTATTTCACTCAGCGGAGGGGGGCGTTCATCGATCTGTTATATCTTCACCAGAGAAAAGAGAGAAAAGTGAAGTACTTTGTTTTGTTTTGTTTTAAAAAGGTTACATATCCCCCATTTGCGCTTCTTTTAAAATAAACGTATTTCAGTTTTCCCTGGGTGGACGTGAAAATGAGTGAGGAAAATGCATGTTGCTTATTTTGGAGATTAGTAAAAGCAAATTATAATTTCTACTTTAATGTCTTAGAGTTAACACCTTTATGCATGATTTAAGTATTGTTATAATTCAGGGCATATCACATTTCCATATGCTACAGTAAAAATTGTTAAAAATTCGATAATATGGTATGTTTCCAAAGGCGTCCTACGTCACTTCAGGACTTTTTTTTTTAATCTCTTTCTCCTTTTCAAATGGCTTTTGTGTTCTGTACAGTTTAATATTGTGCCTGAAAAATAAAACCTCATTCTGAATGATGGTTAAGTGATGGATTTATCTCATTCAAAATAAAATTGCGTGACTTGATTATTGGATTTCAAACTCCTGCTGTCATACACGTAGCGGAGTATGCCTTCTGGAGTAATGATACATTTTATTGACATCAGTGGTTCTTTATGACCTCTTTCTATCTTGTAAAGTGTTTACTGAAACACCCAAATAACTGAACTCTAATTGATTCTATGATTGTACAGTATTGCCCTTTACAAGTTTCTTTGTTTTGCACATACACTGTATTGTGAATTCATTGGCCAAGATTTAAAGATACCCAGGAATGGGGCATCTGGGTGGCTCATTCAGTTAGGCATGTGACTTTGGCTCAGGTCATGAGATCATGGTTTGTGGGTTCGAGCCCTGCATCAGGCTCTGTGCTGACATCTCAGAACCTGGAGCCTGCTTCGGATTATGTGTCCCACGCTCTCCCTGCCTTCCCTGTTCTCTCTCCCGCTCTCTCTTTCAAAAATGAATAAACATTTAAAAATTAAAAAAAAAATAAATAAAGGTACCCAGGAGAATATGTGTATAAGGAAAAGTCACTGCTAAAGGTATAGAAAAACAAATTTGTAGCACAGACCCCATAGCCCTAATAAATGTTTGCACTATTTCTGAACAAGCAGTTAGCAGATTAGCATGAGAATTAAATAGGGAAAAATAAAATCAAGAAGGTTATAGTAGACAAGATTTGAGGGACCTTGAAGAAAATCAAGTATTTTTCTTGCAGTGATCTGAATTAGAATGAGTCTCTCAAAGGAGTTTTAGAATTCTAGTGATTGGGCTGAGAATAACCTAGCTGTACTTTTAAGAGGTGTTGAAAAGTCACATGGCAAAGTGAACTGTATGTGAAAATTGTTTTTGGGAAGTGAAGTCAAGAGTACAGGGGAGTAAAGACCATAGGAACAAATGCTTCTCTTACTGGTGACAACAGATTCCTTTTTAGATTTATGTACAATTAAGATAATAACTTTGCCTTAAAAACGTATTTTAAGTCACCTAATGACCATTATCTGTAATTTCCATTTCCCTGCCTGAATGATTCAAACACACTGAAACCATTATTACCCATTTCCTCCTTCATATCTGTCCTGATTCATTATCTATTTGTGTTTAATATGAATTAATGAAAAAATTCTCAGCATCAGAGATGCAGCATTAAGCAGAAATCGGAAAGTCCCCTGTCTGGAGTTTATATTCTGTGAGTGATTATATAGATAAAACCAAAATAGATAGTATAATATATAATATGCTAGGCTATAATAAGTTCTATAAAAAATACTGAAGGGCTAGACAGATTAATTAAGATGGGGTGGGATTTCAGTTTTAAATAGTGTGACCAGAAAATGCTTCTCATGAAGACCTGAAAAAATTGAGGGAGGGAACTCTGCAAATACCTGGAAAAGTAAGCAGACAAAATAATATGTTTAAAGACCCTAACATGGGGCCTACCTACACATATTTTTTTTTTTTAAAGAGCAAAGTGGTCAGTGTGTGTTGAGTAGAGGGGAGGTTGGTAGGAATTAATATTGGGGGAACAGTAGTAGCCAGACTGTGTAGGACCTTATAGATCTTGTAAATAATTTGGATTTCCTCCTTGAGTGAAGTGAAAAACATCAGAGTTTTCTCAGAAGAATCCTCTGTTGTCTTGAGAACACACTGAAGGGACAGCAGTGATTACACAGAGAGACTATTTGGGAGCTTTTTCAATAATCTAGGCAAGATAGAAATGGTGGTTTGGATCATTCTGCTAGGAGGGAAAGTAGTGAGGAGTGGTTAAATTCTGGATCTGCCGTGAAGCTACAGCCAACAGAATTTGCTAAGAGATTGGATGTGGCTTGTAAGAAAAAGAGAAGAGGCCAGGCTTACCTTAATTGATTGGTCTGAGCAATTGAAAATATCGAGATGCCACTTATTGTACAAAGAGACGATTTGGGGTTAGAAGTATCAGGAGCTCAGTTTGGGACATTGTAATTTTGAAGTACTTGTTAGATATCCAAGTAGAAATGTCAAATAGGCAGTTGGAAACATGAGTCAGAAATTCAGAGTTGAGGTTGAGGCTGGAGAAAAAAATTGAGTTGTGGCAGACATGACAAGTACTTATTACTCTGCAATCCTCCCCTGCTTCTGGGCAAATGAAAGACTCTGCTGCCCAGTTTCTTTGCTGTTGGGCAACCAATCTGACTAGTTCAGCTTTATGGGATGTGTATGGAAGTTAAATAAATTAAATACTAGCGAGTGAGCCTCTAGCTCTTTTTTGTCTTCGCCAGGTAGCAACCAAGGAGGACATGTTCCAAGTAGCACAGCTACAACATGGACACTCAAGGGCCCGGATCCCTGAGTTATGGGTACCCAAACCTTCCATCCCACACCTCTGTCTTTCCATGATAGACACATCAAATGAATGAGAAATCTTTGTTGTATTAAGTCATGGAGCATTTCTTACCATAGACTAGTGTAGCTTATCCTGATGAATATGGGAATCATCCTTATGTACACATTATTTAAAACCAGGAGACTGAAATCACCAAGGTAGTGATTACATGTAGAAAGGAAAAGAGATTCAGTGTTTAGCCCTCAGGGAGAAGAGGCAGAAAGAGCAGTGGAGTGTGAGAGGGAGCGGGTGAGAAAAGAGGGATGGCAGAGGACAGCCAAGCAAAGACAGGATGTTAGGGAGGTGACAAAGACTGAGTCAGTGGCAGCCCTTCCAACACATAATGTAAGGACTGGGAATTGATCATTCAGCTTAACCACTTGGTGGTCAGTCGCTGATGACCTTCACAAGAGCAGTTTCAGTGGAGTTAAGGGGTTGAAACCTCAAAGAACTGGTTCAGAAGAGACTGGGAAGATTGAAATCAGACACAGAGTATAAGCCATTCTTTTTATGTTGTATCTAAGATAATGGATAAAAAAATGAAGGTGATTGTAGTCTCACATTTTGAAAGGTCAGACTTCAAGGTTTTTTGTGTGTGTGCGTATGTGTGTATCTGTACATTTTCTGTGATATTAACAGTTTAAAACTGCTATGGTAAATTTGGTTTGTAATAATTCCTAGAACCTCCTGTTGTATCATATATGAAATGTGAAGAGATGTTATGGTTTATGCCAAAATGTTTAATTCATTATTGGATCTTCATTTACCCGTTGCTGTCCAGAGGGTGCTATCTACTGTAAATACAGGGCTTCTGTTCCCCTACTCGTCAGTAATGTAGAGTCAGTATAAGAAGTGCCTCCAATCAGGAATCAAACCATTTAAAGTTGCAATACCAATGCTATGAAACAATGCCAACATGTTAATGTATAAATAATTTTAAAATCATTTAAATGCTGCCAAAATGATGATCCACGATAGCGTTCCATATGCTAGGAAGTTGTAACATCTGAAACTTTACTATTTCCAAGACCATCTGTGTGTTTTGTATAAATTATGGCTGTGAAACTGATAAAACACGAGGTAAAAAGCACATTTATACATGCAGGGAGATGAATAGATTAAAATCAGCAGTTTGAGTTCAAAACTACTGTTCTTATTTAGATCCTAATTGTTTTTGTTTTGTTTTTGTTTTCCTTTAGGCAAAACTCAAATTGAGTAATTAAAACAAAAATTTAAGACAGAAACAGAATGTCTGACGTTCTTTCCAATTCTTCCCCCCCCCAATTGAATGTAAAGTCTTAAGAGATATTGGTTATTAAGATATTTTATGTGATTCTTCTTTCCTAAGCTTTGTTTTCAAATCATTGTTTTCATTTCTTTGCCAAATGTGTTGAGCACAGATGAGCAGGAGATTAAAGCACATAATATCTTTATGAAAGGCAAGTAAAGATTGCATGGTTATTGCTACAGTTTTGGTTCTAGGAATTTCTAGAGTTCTTTAATGTGGTGGCTTTCTTTGTTGAAAATTTAAAGTACGACTCTCCCAGCTGTGAGAACAAAGACACACCCTACAAAAAAGGGCAAAGATGTAATTGTAGCTGCACCTGTATTTTTGATGTTCTTAAGTCATTTCTTTTTACGCTGACCTGGATTCTGAGCCAAATTTTAGATCTGTGATGATTATAAACCAGCAGTGTATAAATACCATTTTCTTATTTTCCTAACTGACGGGAGAATCTTTTAGAACTCTTCTAGCACTTCTTTCTTAGAATAATTTGAAGGAGGACTTAGGTAATGTGTAGTCTTTCTTCCTTTTTTTTTTTTCCTAAACATGAGTATTTATATTTAGCATTGGAAATAGAAGTAGTTTAACTGGAAGACTGGATTAAATAGATTTACTTAATATGACTGAGAATTAGTCATAACCATTATTATTAATAAATGAAATTTTCTCACAGAGATGAATCAGAGGACCAAAGTCTTTTTTTTTTTTAATGTAGAACATTGGATATACTTTACAAAGAGTGATGTATTTAGTTTATCTTATTGTATTTTGGAAATATTGTACTTAAATTCAAGATTTTTTTTTGTAATGTGAAAAATTGATGATGTTAGTAATAGGGAATAAAAGTAATACCAAATATTTAAGAAAATAATTTTGTTTTTAATAAAAAAAACTAAAATTGTCCACGAATTAAAGAAAAAGTTAAATACAATTGGAAGTAGACATCACAAATATTTTCCTAGATTATAAAAGGGTTTATGTGTAAAGATGGTCAGTTACAAGATTTTGTTAAATAAAAGCTGGCAAGTAAACCCAAAAGGCTCAAGAAAAATTTTAGTATGATATTGGTTTTCTGAATGAATGTAGAGTCATTAGTAAAGAGAGAAGAGAAAGTTACTGATGCCAAAACATTATAAAAGGGTATTAAGTTTATTAAAAATGTGCCTCTTATTTTATATTTGTTGACCTGGGGGATTTTTTTTCTTTTTTTTTTTTTAATGTTTATTTATTTTTGAGAGAGAGAGAGACAGAGCATGAGTGGGGGAGGGGCAGAGAGAGAGGGAGACACAGACTCCGAAGCAGGATCCAGGCTCTGAGCCGTCAGCGCAGAGCCCGACGTGGGGCTCGAACTCACAAACCGTGAGATCATGACCTGAGCCGAAGTCGGACACTCAATCGACTGAGCCACCTAGGCGCCCCGACCTGGGGGATTTTAATATTATTCCCTTCCCTTCCCTTCCCTTCCCTTCCCTTCCCTTCCCTTCCCTTCCCTTCCCTTCCCTCCCCTCCCCTCCCCTCCCCTCCCCTCCCCTCCCTTTCCCTCCCCTCCCCTCCCCTCCCCTCCCTTTCCCTTTCCCTTTCCCTTTCCCTTTCCCTTTCCCTTTCCCTTTCCCTTTCCCTTCTTCCTTTCATGTTTTAGAGAGAGAAAGAGCAAGAAGAGGAGAGGAGGGAGGGAGATAGAGAAAGAGAAAGAGAGAGAATCTTAAGCAGGCTTCACACTCAGTGCAGAGCCCAACATAGGGCTCGATCCCATGACCCTGGGATCATGACCTGAGCCACAGTCAAGAGTCAGTCCCTCAACTGACTGAACGAGCCAGGCACCCCAATATTGTTTTCTTAGTGCACAGTTTTTGTTTTGTTTTATTTTGTTTTGTTTTCACCTGAAACTAATGTAATATTATATGGCAGGGGTGCCTGGCTGGTTTAGTCAGTACAGCATGTGACTCTTGAGTCATGAGGTTGGGCCCCACATCAGGGATAGAGATTACTTAAAAAAATAAAATATTAAAAAGCCATTGCATGGCAAAGTTGCTTATTATAAATCAGCACAGTTTTGGGGTCACATACTAAAGATCAGTTTCCCTGCTATTAGGTCTCTATGAGATGCACATTCTCCTGATTATAGCAGTGGGAACTGCAGGCATAGCTACAAGGAGGTGGCCAATCTCTCAAAGACATTGCTTATAAAATAAAACTTATTTAATTAGTTGTTATAATCAAAACCCCAAGTGTATTCATAAACTAAAATATATTATGCAATAAACCCAGGTGGTAGCTAATGAAACAATAGCAACTATATGGTTTGCCTCAGCATGTGATAAATTGTGAGGGCAAATTGATAGCATTATTTTAATAAAAGAAAATGATAGTTGTGTATATTTATATATGAGATCTGATGATTTATGACTGGGAATGAAACCTTTCGATATAGATTAGCAAATGAATATTTATAGGAACAATAGTAAGTTCTCAATTCCTAATTTCCATAAAATCCTACAGATTTTGCAACATATATAATGACTCTATTTGCTGTCAGAGTAAATTTCAATTTAGAATGACAGTAACCTTTAGCTCCTGGTAAAAAATACTGTCTTTAAGTTCGCAAGGGTCTGGAAAGGTTAGTTCACACAATGAAGGTTATGGTGGTCTTAAAACTAGGATTGGTACATTTACGAATTAGTCCATATTAAAAAAAAATAGTCCATATTATCTCCAGTAATGAGAACTATAACATAAATATCTATACAAATTGAAAGGTGAGTAGTTTGATAAAGATGGCATGAAATTGTTCAAATTAGACCAAAATTTATAGCTCAGATAAACAAAAAATATTTTTTCTGGGTACTAGAAGCCCTACTTCAAAAGATACGAGGTGAGGGGCGCCTGGGTGGCTCAGTCGGTTAAGTGTCCGACTTCAGCTCAGGTCACGATCTCGCGGTCCGTGAGTTCGAGCCCCGCGTCGGGCTCTGGGCTGCTGACTCAGAGCCTGGAGCCTGTTTCCGATTCTGTGTCTCCCTCTCTCTCTGCCCCTCCCCCGTTCATGCTCTGTCTCTCTCTGTCTCAAAAATAAATAAACGTTAAAAAAAAGTAAAAAAAAAAGATATGAGGTGATTATCTAAAGAGGATGAAAGAAAGATTTATATTAAAAAGGATATTATGAATCAGTGGATTATTCAACTGAATTATGTTTTATAATTAACTGTCCAAATTGTGGATTAGCTAGGTTCAAATATTATCAGCTATATACATGTCAAAAGTTATTGCTGAAAAATTAAGCAATTATGAGAAACTATATAATGAATGGCAAATTGAGTTAAGGAAAATATTGTTTATGTAGTGGCTTGAAAATTTATATAATAAAAATATAGTAAAAACTAACACTGTAATAGTACAGTGTAAATTGTGACATCTATCTGGACTCAATTCTGAAATATCAGAGTTAGTTTCTTCATAATAACCTTTGGCTGTCATTTATCCTGAATGATTTCATTTTACTAGTTAAAAGAAAAGCTTAAAAGACATTCATCTCTTCATGTTTGAAATTCTTAGCTTTTGAACTAAAATTTACAGATGAATAAAACATGCTTCTTCCCTTCCCTTTGTATGTGGCATTGTGACAAACATCTTTTTAATGACTTGTATTATTCTATGAGATCAGCTCTGTCTTGAATTTTTAAATTTTCACCTACCTGTTCTATATGCTGTAGTAGCATGCTAGGGGTATCCTCTATGTCTTAAAAACTTTTGTTCTTTTTTCTACTTGATTGAAAAAATAATTCAGATGATGGGAATAGTTTTATTATAAAATACTGATTTCCATCAAAGCCACAGTCAAACTTGAAACCATTTTATTCCCATTTTCATCTACTTATCACATACCTATACTGATTTTTTCATTCTTCTTTGAAAAATGTAGAAAAAAATTACAGTATAAATACATTTTAACATGAACAAGTGTATTAATATTTTTTTCTTAAGGTGACTTAGATGGGATGGCCAGCAATGCTGGTGTCCTGGGCACTATCCTGGTATTTGAGTTAAAAACTCCTAGTCCTGGGAAAACCAGGACAGTTGGTCAACTTAAGCCTAGGCTGTTTAAAGGAATTGACTTATATATGAATAAAAAAATCACACGCATACAAGGTAAGTAAAAAATAGTTAAAAAATAAATGGAAGCATCTTACCTATATCATTTCTTTCATAAGCCAGTTAAGGATTTGAAAATCATGAATGAAGTTAGGAGCAAAAGTCAGTTATACATTGAAAAAATTGTTTAACACTTCCCATTCCCATGCTAGAGAGGTACAGTTGTAAGCATAAAGTATGTCATCAGTTCTTTTTCCCATCCTTTTCTGCTTCCTGTGTGTCTTTCTAGGTTTCTTTGATTTCCCTCGTTGGTGTGATATTTTGGTGAAAAGCAGCTGACTCACATCCCATCCAAATCCCCAGTGTCCTCCAGATCCTTCATGAATTTGGCATTCAGCCTCTCCTTGCCAATTACTTCCTTTCCCCCCAATTCCCACATGTCTCCCTCCTAAGCCATCTGCTCCTCCTCCCTTCCTCCGATTAGTGCTTTCCTCTGGTCTTCCGATTTCTTTTATTGTTCAATGTCTGTTGCTTCCTTTTTCCCCTCTCCTCCCCTGGAGGAAATCAGCACACTTAATGCAGCTGATGTCATAGAGCCCCTTTTCCCTGAGAAGTTGAAGTTGTGTTCCTGCAAAATAAATATGTAGTTCTGTTTTATGAAGGTCAGAGGAAACTGCGTAGTCACCCAGAATTTTTTTTCCTGTCCATCTTATGTAGCAAGTCATACATATTTCGTATTTTATATTCTTTAAACAAAAAAAGTTTTTTCGTGATTTAATTCTAAGTTAAATCAATATAAGTCTATAATATGAAGCATGGGACTGAAGAAATCGGTTAAAAAATAAGTTTATGGGGTGCCTGGGTGACTCAGTTGGTTAAATGTTGGACTTCGGCTCAGGACATGATCACTCAGTTCATGAGTTTGAGCCCGCGTTGGGCTCTATGCTGACAGCTTGGAGCCTGGAGCCTGCTTCGGATTCTGTGTGTGTGTGTGTGTGTGTGTCTCTCTCTGCCCCTCCCTCCCTCCCTCCCTCCCTCCCTCTCTCTCTCTCTCTTTCAAAAATAAACATTAAAAAAATTTTAAGAATAATAAAAATAAGAAATTTATGTACTATGCTACTGTGTTAATTTTCACATTTAATAATTGAAACAAAGTGGATTAGTGGAATAAAACATAGTCTTAGGTATCATAAGACCATATAACTTCAGGTTTCAACACTTATTAAATGCATGATCTTATAGACATTTGATCTCTATAAATGTCATTGTTTCCACTGGTGAAATGAATTGTCTAATAATACCTATGTTGGTTCAGTGGTGTTATTGTAGGAATTCAGGGAGAAAACACATGTTAAATATCATTATTAATGGTCACCATTTACACTCTATATACACTCTATATATATGTATTAGTCATGGATGTTCTGGTTATTACTGTTGTTGGTATCCTTGCCTGAACTCTGGATATATTTAGTCATCAAAAACTGTAGAAAAGCAAAATCAGGAACTGTTTGTGCCATAGCAATTTTAGCTTTTCTGAATAAACAAATATATACATATGAGAAAAGAGATCTGACATTTATGTCTCATCTAAATTTCTGTGTATATCCAAATCACGACTGTGGGAAAATTTCCATTTTCTACAGAATCACCAAGAGTATTCAGTTTAGGTGAATATTATGAGTAAAGTATTTAGACTAATACTGATATTAAAAAACAATTTTGAGTCCTCTGTACATCTTTATCATGAAATGCAATGATCAACAGGGGATTCCACAAAAGAATTTAAGCCCTATTGCCCTAAGGCATTCACTATGTGTAACAAATTGACTTTTCTCCCATGCATCCAGTTATGTATAGTTCTTAGGGGAATTGAGAAGTGCTGTGATTCAGATGAGGTATGCTGGTTGAGAACGGCTGGTTTATCTTCACATGGATTGTCCTGATTTTTCCAAAACTTGTAATTCTATTTAAATAATTTTACACATACTCCTGTTTGGACACTGAAACTAGAAAAAAGAAAGCCAAGCATTTCAGACCCACTTGGGAGGTCTAAGTACTCTTATGAAAGAATTGTACTAAACTAAGATATTCTCAGTTCTAGCATTCAAATTAGTTTAGATGACAGTATAATTATAAACATAATTCTGGTAAGTATTTGGTTGTTGCTCTAGTTTTTCATTATTTATGTGTTAGAAGTGCATTTACAAACTTGGATGCCAAGAGTTTGAAGGAACAGATTATGAGAGTCTTTGCATATGCTATTCCTACTGCTTGGAAATGTTCTGACCCCTATACCCTCTTTGTCTAACTCACTCATTGTTCAGGTTCCAATTTAAAGCAACTTCTACAGAGGAGTCTTCTGTAAAATCCCACTGTGCACATCCACACTAGATTTATCTCCCTGTTATCTGTGCCTTTCTGTTTTATTTTTTTTTCTAATCTATTGGAAATCTTTGTTTATGAATTCCTCCTCTAATATACATAACACACTTGAATACCAGCTGTAATCCCTGGGTCTGTCTTCAGGTTGGCAGCTCCATATATATTTCTCTAGAAATTGTTAAGTGAATGAAATGTACATCAGAGTACTGTTTTCTAGCATACCTAGAACTGAAAAGTTGCTAATTTGAACATACTTGATTTTATTTCCCTATATTTTTTATATTGGTTTTCTTATTCCTCTATAAAACGGAAAGGACGTATCATCCACACCATTTTTTTCCTCTAAAGCATGGTTTCCAGTAGCTTGACAGTAAGTGAAGGAAGAGATACTCTACAAGTTAATTATGTGAGTAAAGATACCTCTATAAGTGTGACTTACAGATACAGAATCTTCCAGATGGAGCTGACTTGAGAGACTGTAAATAGGCAAACCCCTTTACTTTTTTTTTTTTTAATTTTTTTTTCAACGTTTATTTATTTTTGGGACAGAGAGAGACAGAGCATGAATGGGGGAGGGGCAGAGAGAGAGGGAGACACAGAATCAGAAACAGGCTCCAGGCTCCGAGCCATCAGCCCAGAGCCCGACGCGGGGCTCGAACTCACGGACCGCGAGATCGTGACCTGGCTGAAGTCGGACGCTTAACCGACTGCGCCACCCAGGCGCCCCAAACCCCTTTACTTTTAAGAAGAAAGGGGGAGCCAGGGGATTTGATTTGCCCTGAGTCACTTAATGAATCTGTGTTTTGAGTCAGAAGTAAGAGCCACACCTTTCAAACCAGACTTTTTCCTGTTCTGATTTTTCCCAGGATAGACTAAACCTGATCAATTCTTCTAAATCAGCACTTAAATTTGACTAAGACAAATCCTAACAAAAAAAAATCCATAGGTAAAGAAAGTATTTTGCTAGATTCATTTCATATAATTTTGCCACTTGTTTTGTGTCCCAAATTCAAAATTGCCTATCTTGGTAAGTATAGAAAGTAGTATTCTCAATATATAGAGTTTAACAACATCCTCTTCTTATTTATCCACTGGGTACAAACATGGCCCGTGTCAGTTTGATTATAATTCTGCCCATGCTTTAGCTTTATTAAGTATATTATTAAGAACATATCCAAGTTCATCTTAAGTTAGCTTTATCAAATGTGTTATGAAGAATGTATCCAAGTTCATCTTAAGTGATTGACTCTCAGAGGTTGCCTCAGATCTCATTCAAAAAATAAAAAATGGCAACAATTTAAATAGTAAGTGAAGCCTAATGTATGGCCATCTTAGGAAGGTCTTTTAGTTCTGAAGCTCCTTTCTGAAGCTGTACTAACAACTAGACCTTGGTCAAAGTCCTTTAACTGTTGACAGTATTAAGATAATAATATCTTCCCTGATTATTTATTAGGATTATTATGAGAATCAAACCAGAGTAATGAGAACGTTTTGCGAACTATCAATGACAGCCTTGTTGTAAGGTGTTATTTTAAGTACTTCTGTCTTGATTTTCAGTTAATGTTCATTCTGCATTGGTATTTATAACTTGGAGAGGTAAGAGACTTAACAATTTTTAAATTAGGAATGGAAAAGAATGCTTTTGAATTAGATATTTAATGGATGGAACCAAGAAAAACCAATAAAAAACGCTGGTTAAACTGTGGTATACCCTGCTTTGATCAGTTTTTAAGTGTATAGCAAATATATGAAATCTCCTTCTCTTTGACATCTACCTTTAAGGGGTCTACAATTTATAGTGTGCTTGCCCATTTTTGTCTGGATCCCTTGAGACACCTAGTTGTAATTCCTAATAAATTCTTCATACACGGGTGCCTGTGTGTCTCAGTTGCTTAAGGATCCAACTTCAGCTCAGGTCATGATTTCAGGGCTTGTGAGTTCAAGCCCCACATCGGGCTTTGTGCTGACAGCTCAGAGCTTGGAGCCTGTTTCCAATTCTGTATCTCCCTCTCTCTCTGCCCTTCTCCCACTTGTACTCTGTCTCTCTCTTTCAAAAATAAATAAACATTAAAAAAAATTCCTCATATGTATGTGTAAACTCATTCCAGTACTACAGAGAAGGTACAAGTAGGATAAGATGCAGAGATAATGTAGCAGAGGCTAAAGATTGCCAGACAATGTGTTTCCTACGTCAACAAATAGTCTTTGGTTCAGGAAACAGGAAATAATATACTATAAAATTTTCAAGTTTCCTCTAAGTAATGTAATGAACGTCCCTATGAGTACAAATCCTAACATATGTGAAAAATCAGAATAGTCTTGAACAATTTTGTCATTGTGCAACGTTGATGTTTTATCCTGTTTTTTGTTGCATGCTATTTGTCAGAACTCTTTTAAACCTCCTGAGATGGTTCTGGCCTTCTGATTTTTTTTTTCCAAACAGACTTCCTTAAAAAGAGTTTAGAATATTTTTCAAAAATCTAATCCCACCCAAATGTTAGTTTTAGCCAAAGCAACATTAGAAGACATAGAGGAGTACCTAGCAGATCTGCCCAAGCCTCCTTCCATATGGAATTCTGCCAACTCCTGAAATTCACTGGGCTGAAACCTAATGTGGATGTATGCCGCTGATTAGCATCCATGATACTTCAGTCGGAGTAGACCTTCCAAAATGAAGTGCCTCAGAAATTTCAATAATCGGCTAAAAAAAAAGTTGTACCCCATAATTCAAAGTAATTATCAATACAGTATATTAACCAGAAGTATTATAACCCTACAAAATGAATACACATGGTCAGATGACAAAGCCTATAATAAGAATTTCCGATTAGTTTGGTATACTAATAGAGAAAGCAGACTTACAAACGTTGCTTCCTCCTCCCTCACCCTTTTGTTCCCCTTATAATATATGCTCACTCAAGCAGCTGTGTTTCTTCATTTTCTGAGACTTTGATATATTTGATCAGGCCATTATATTCCTCCAAATAGCCAAAGACTAGTGAAATTTCACTACTGTCTGGGAGCATTTTGTTTAATTATGAGTTAAAGTCATTAGCCAAATTAAAGGTATAATCTGTGGTTTCAAGGATGGTGCTCTAACCAGTTTATTTCATTTTTGATGTTCTGTTAAGCACAGATGAAATGCTTCTCTAAAAATACAGTTTTAAAATTAATCTTAAGGCATTGCTTACAGATCTTACCTGTAATTTGGAAAACATTTAAATCATAACAGAATACTTTCTGGTAAATTCTCTATTTTAAAAAAAAAGTTGACTTTTCTAATTGCTTGTAAATGTTGTGCTTGCTTACGATGACCAAGCCTTCACTTGTTTTCTGTTTACCATAGGCAGGATGAATTGTAATCTTAGAAGCAAAGTAGTAGATTCAGAAGTGCACTTGATTGTACAAGGCATTCTTTCCTTAAAACATGGTCCAAGATGCAGAAATCAAAGACATTATGTTAAGCCTTTAAGTTTTAAATTGTTTTTAATCTGACCACTTTAAAGGCGGTTGGGATTTCTTTTTCATTATTTGTAATTGGCTAAGATTGACTTTATTTCTCAATCTTGTCCATATTATCACTTTTATTTAAAGACATTCTCTCAAAAAATAATCCCAGATTTTATGCTGAGGCTGATTTCTAAACTAATGCTGATTTTGCATTTCTTTTGTTTAAAGGATAGTTGCTTTAAAAGTACTAACATTCTATTGGTAACATCTGACTACTTCAATTTTTATCTCCTTAAACTCAAAGAATTTGATAATATGATAAATAGTACACTTGTAAAATAATCTGGTGTGCATTAACAAAATTACTAACAGATGGCATAGGTTTTCTCTTCTTAAATCTTATAAATGTAGGTGATCACGAAGCTTTAAAGGCTGGTCACAGTAGACAGAGGCTCATATTTAAGTCACCTTTAAGAGCATCATCTTGTATGGGAAAATTTCAAGAGCAGTTGATCTCAATATGTATAAAACTGGTTGAAAATAATGGAAAATTGTCTCCTTGAGTGGATAATGTGTAATTTGCTCAGGAATCCATTATTTTATGTTTCTTGGTCTTCTAACATTCACAGTGTCACTCTTCTTTCACCAAGACATTATTACATCACTATAGTGCCCCATGCATCATGCTTATAAAAGATCATGTCAGGTTTCCCCATCTTTATTAGGGAAGCTTATAAACATTCTGTTTAAATTATAAACATTCCATGATACGAAGTGCATGTTTATATGGAAAAAGAAGAACCATTCCTCTGTATAGAAACTACTATAAAATATTTACCTAACTCCACTTTACTTGCAAAGAACACATGCATATGTCAAGTGTAAACATGCACATTTTTCCACTGGCAGCTAGACGGATTAATGGCAATTAGGTTGGATATCCAGATCAGTCAGGCTTAAATATGGAGATGGGAAGGAGGTCTATCAAGCTAGCACTCTCAGGGAGGTCCACCAATAGCACCTATTTCTTTGCCACGCCCTTGAGTCTTGGGATATATACATTTGTAGGATATTGCTAATTTGTGGTTTGTGGTGTGGGATGCAAAGAAAATATGAGTTCCTGCTTTTGTTCAAAAGGAAGAACTCTATATAAGCTTTATCTTGGGTCTGCGGAGAATGAGCTCCAATGCACTTGCAAAACTGGAGCGTGTTTCTGATATTCTCAGTGTCCCCAAATGGGAAAATATACTTCCCCTTGTAAGACTCTTGTAAAAACGAAAGATGATGGATGTGACAGTGTCATGTATGTAGCACATGTTGACATGTGCTGATTTTCATTAAATACAACAATAATAATCCAGATTGCTGTTTAAATACATTGGTGCACTTACGAAATGTACCATAGATTCCCTGATACAGTTTTCAAGTGTTTTTGGAGAAAACCATCAAGGGCATTTTACACTTAGGACTTAATTTTTTCAGGTGTTAGGTTTTTGTGGTTAAGTCCTTTCAAACTGTTGGATCATCAGAGAATTTAAATTTATTTATTACCTTGATATTAAGACATCAGAATTTGAATTTGTTCTCTGTAAGGCAGTGTAAAATGATGTGCTTCTAACATAAATTCTAAAATACCAAGGCTTTTTCTGAAGAAGTGATGAATGAAATCAAGGAATTCTATGTATCTGATTTCTTAGATCTTGAAAAATCTGGTATTTTGTCTTCTATGTAGGTGTTGAGCTATCTGCTAAACATATGATAAGCTCTTTGCCATTATAGAACTTATATTCCATGTGGAAGAGAGGCAAGGAACATGGGATAAAGTTTGTTTGTTTGTTTGTTTAATTGACTTTATCTTGTTCCTTGATCTTCCCACTGACTGACATCCCTTCTATAAGCACCTTTCCCAACACTTAATGCTGGAATTTTCTACTTAGGTTTTTATGGATGCAACCTAGGATTTCCAAAAATCTGAATTTCAACTCAAAGTTCAGACAAGACTTGTAGACTTAGGGTCAGGAGCACTTCAAAACACTGAGATTGGTAACACTGTTAATACTTTCTGCCCTAGATTTTCTGTTCGGTAAGCTTTTGTCTTGGACAGGGAACTGAACCTTTAATATCTGAGAAAGATTGTCCTAAACAGTCCAAATGATTTTTGAAGTACTTTTCAGATCCACCATTTCCTCTTTAATTTCTTTTTCACAGATAACTACAGAAATATAAGGGGTCAGGATGCATTTGTTTTTATTTCTTTTGTTGTCCATGAGTGAATCATTAGTTCTCAGGAAATAGTGAGAAATGTGTGTGGGTAGTTCTGAAGCTTAATGTAGACCATCAAAGATAGTTCCTTTAAAGCTCTAGCCTCAAACCATTTTTCCTCAGGATTTTATCGTCTTCCTCGCATGTGTAAATTACCCTATTTGCTTTCTTAGTAGTACTTAGATATATTTTCATTTGTTTTAACATGAGTAGTGTGGTGGAGAAGAGGGTTATTATTTCTATCTTATCACGTGTCCCTTATGAAAGGAGCCACACATTTGCCAAATAATGTAGCTAGGTTCTGGCATAGTCTTGTGATCAATAAAAAGGAATGAAGCACTGGCCATATGGCTATTGAATCTCTGACTCTGGTCTGATGAGCCCTGACTCCTGATTAATCAATTAAGCTTGTCTTTTGCAAGTCTTCTCTTGCTCTCCTTTAACTCCTTGGGATTAAAATACCACAGAATGGGAATGGGTGTTTACTTCGATTTGTATCTACTTTTAGGGATGTTCATACTTGTAGAGAACCTTAATAAATAGTATTAAATGCTTATATTACTTTTTATTTTTTTTCAAATTACAAGTGTTTCCATAAAGTAATTCTCCTTACTTAATTTCCATAAAGTCATTCTGAATTTCTGAATCAGAGAATCCCTTGCATACTCAACATTGATTTGATTTTTTTTCTGCCATCGTTATGTATCTTCTTCAGAATATAAGTGAATTTAAATTTCAAGAGTAACCATATTATATGGTCTCTGGAAAAGGCATTATCTTAGCAAGGCATTTGGTGGTGAGGGCAATTCTCACACTGAACCAAAACTATAGAGAAGAACTAAGCATAAGAACTTATGGAGACACAAATGGATTTACTGTTTGAAAAGTATTTTCAGCTGGTGCACTTGTAACTCGTAAGAGCCAAGTGTTTGAAAATGAGCTTTTTCTGCCCTCAAATACTGTGAGCATTTGTCATCTTTATTTCCAGAGTATGGTCATAATTCCTCCATAGATTTTTATTTCAGGCTCTCCTAACAGCGACTGTATGTAAATTCAGAATTATAGCCAGATGGTTGGACAAGGTGATAAAAAGCAAACCTGGTTTTGTAGAAAAGTGAAAATTGCCCATAAGATTGTGTTTTTACCTTTAAAACAGCAGGGCATTGTTTCATGAGAACTGTGAAGGAACTAATACATTAACTTTAACAGCTGTGAGCTAAATTAATTTTTCATATGCATACAGAATACTACCGTGTAACACCTATAATTTTCATGGAGGTAAAAATCAATCAACTTTCTTACTTTTAGCAGATAGCTAGAAAAGTCTATTCTCTCCCAAAACCACTCTTTATATTATCTCCTTGCTACAGGACTGACTTTTGGGTTCTGATCTTAATAACTGGGGAAGCGGACACCTGGGGAATCAGCTAAAAGCCTTCGCTGTTTATCTGCTCTCCATCTCACCAGCACTAAGCAGTTGTCTGCCCCTGGTTTGAAATACAATAAATTCAAGGGGGCCTTCTCGGTTGGTTGCTTTAGGCTACATAACGGTGACTGGCTCAAGAAAATGGGCCTCGAACAGAAAATGCCAAACCCAGGTCTTCGCGTTGACTTTGAGACACGGTTGAGAGAAATAGGTGCGTTTTAAGGAGACTGTGTTTTTTTTTTTCTGTTATCCCTTGTTAAAATGAGGATTCACAGAAAGGTCCTCTGGTGATATAAACTAGATAGACAGAAAGGTCACAATTTATACCTTCACAGAGAAAATCGTCCTCTCCCTGGGACTTAACTGTGTCGCTCTGTAGGATGGTTCCCACTTGCCTGCAATTAACGATACGGCTCTTCCCGAGCTAGTCTATAATCAGATTATCATAGGTGTGCTTCTGCGGCAGCACACCGCCAACTACCGATTTGTAAGTTGCCGTGAGGGAGAAATGAAACGTTCAGTAGGAGAACTGCAAATAACAGAGAGATGCAGCTGCCATAGTCCTAGGCAGTGATTCTCTCAGGCCTGTGTTCTCAGCTGGCAGCTCCCCAAGCTGGGTAGAGCCACGTGTTCCCACTGGGATAATTGCTTTTTCTGCAGGAGTCTCTTGTTGCCTCCCTCTGATGACCCAGTGTGTTTAAACTCCTGGCCGAAATCATGTGGGTTTTTCAATGGTGTTGTGAAGTGTACCAGCAAACAAATGAAATTGGATCATGTTCTCTTCTATGCATGTAGCCTAAGCAAATATGGGACACCAGTAGAGAGATCCTAATTGCCTATTTTTTTCCCTCTCTCTTCTCCTGAGAGAACAGTTGAAAGACCCACAAGTTATGGTTTTCCCCTTGGCATGCTGTCCCTTTTAATGTCAGCAAGAAAAAGGCAAAGTGTCATTTGATTGCTTTCGGTTTGTCATTTTCATATTTTTTGCTAATGAATATGTACTTACCCAGGCATCTTTTTGTTATGTAAGATGTTTTTTTTGGTGCAAATCCCATGGACATTATTTATAATTTGAGTAGGCTGTAGAACAGGAAATGGGCTTGGCATAAGAATGGATGAGTCAATGGATTAGTAATATCCAGGTGAAAACTTTTTACCATGTGATTAAAATCTGACCGAATTGATTTTTAAAATAATCTCCAGTAAAAAAAAAAAAAAAAAAAAAAAAAAAAAAAGAAAAAAAAATTGTAAATACTACTCTATAATCTGTTTGTCACAGTTTAAAACTCAGTTTCCCAGTTTCTGGGATACAGCCGCTCTCACTGTGTCACGAGTCCATGCTGAACTGGTAATGAGTACATGGTAGCTTTACCTAACAACTTTTGCATGTGCATCATGAAAGCAGGTCACATCTAATCAAGAGACTTGTGTGGGGAATATTTAGAACAGTGCATTTTTTCCCTTCCTTCTCCTCCTTCTCTTTCTTTCCTTCTCTCTCTGTCTCTCTGTCTCTCTGTCTCTCTCTCTCAGGTCTCTGTGAACCAAAATGATAAAGGAATAGGGAGAGGTGAACGTTTTGCAGAAAATGATTGACAGATAGTAGCCTTTAGGAAACGTAGGAGGAGTATATAAACTTTGTTACCCAGGAAGAAGTGTGATTTGGCTGACCCTGGTTTGTTGTTTATATATTTATTTAAAATCAAACTTATGTTTGGGACTTCACTATGAAACCATGCTGTCATGAATACATGATATTTTAAAAAGCTTTATTTTTTGCACCACAGGAGTAGTAGAAATAAATAGAATAAACAAATATTTTCTTGAAATGTATTCATATACTTAAGAAAAGTGTTTATGGTGACTAGAGAAATAGAAATTGTTTTATATCAGTGATTGTTGATAGTGGAAATTGATCAGAAATTTAAATTTGTATCTGATTACCAACTATGTTAAAATTTAGATTCCAAAGAGTGAAACAAGAACACAATTATTAATGCGTATATTGAGAAATATAAAGTACCTCTATATGATGTTAAAGCATAATTAATAAAATCATGAAATTATTTCATTCTAAACATGGCTTTTTTTTCCCTAACTGTTCTTACTGAACTACTTACCTGGAGGTGTAAGAAATATCACCAACTAAGAAATACTGCTAATTTCTTTGTTATTGTGTAAAGTCTGAATTATGTGAATTATCTTTTACTTGTAATTTTTTAGATTGCTATGAGACATGTAGTTTATCCAATCCTTTGTCCATCATTCATGTATATAACCCCACTACCACCAGTCTTTTTTTTTTTTTGCTTAATTTAGAATGCAATAAAACAAGGTTGTTTTTGAAAGATGCTACTGTAGCGTATTAGAAAACATGGATGCTTTAATCTGTAGCGTTTACATTCAGGATCGATACCACTTTTGCAGCCAGATTGGAAAGTAGTGGGTATTCCTTTGTCTCCCTGCTCAAGTCAGATATCTTTTTTTGGTTTATTTTTGTTGTCGTTGTTGAATTAATGCTAAATTTGAAAAAAATAAATAAATAAAAGCTGTTATTGTGACTCTTCTCTTCTCTACATGTCTCTGTTGAAAGGAGTCCTTAGGGACCATCCAAAACTGCCCTGCAGTTTCTTTCACCAAGGAGAATGTCTGGGGGCGATGACTGGCCATCTGGGGTACCTGCATCTCATTGTCATTAAGAAGTCTTAAGCCCATGCAAAGTACTTCTCCTCTAGTTCACAACAGCTTGATATCTATTCTGTGGGTCAAAGATCCAGGCAGAATTGACAACATTACTAAGAAGAGATATTCTGCCCAAAGAGAGTTAGTAATACATTGTTTAAGGATGATATATACTAGACTATAATTCAAAACCTCTCCTCTCATTTACTTTGCAAAAATAGTATCACAACAGTGGCAAAGAATCAAATTTTTCAAAAAAAATTATTTCCAAACCCAGGTTATTATTTCACTCATGTTAACGCTGCTTATCAAGCCTTTACTACTGTAAATGAATATTTCCAAGCCTTTAAATCTTTCTGAAATTTGTAAACATTCATACTGCACAATATCTCATTGGTATAATGACACCTGTGTATGTCTTATATGTATTATTTGAACATATTTCTCATTTAGCATTCTAAATCATTATTCTTGTAATCCATTATTATGATGTATTTTGAAAATAGTATTTCTAGTAAGGAACACAGATTTTAAATGCAAAATCCATTAAAGGAAATGAGATAAATTATATGACAGTTTGGTGGTTAGCAATTTGAAATCATCTTTGAAGCCCTTAATATAATTAGTGGTTTCATTTTGGGTCTGCTGACTTCAAGTCACATTAAGTTAATATAATTAAAAGCAGAAAAGATTTCATGTAGCCAAACTAGTTAATTAGCCCCAGTTGGTTTAGTATGTTAACCTAGAGGTGTATGGCTAACGTTGTGGGGTGATGCCTGAAAAAAAAAATTCCTCTGTAACAGATACTGCAAATCATCTGACTTGCTTTAGGGTGGAAAATGAAGACATACCAAGGAGTTCATTTTAAGTTCATCTTTATGTCTGATTTTAAGTACTGATTGCAGGGTAAGCTGTATACTTCATTGAATAACCAGTCAAAAGGCTTAATTTACCTTTTTAAAGAAAACATGCTTCAATGTGTACAAAAATAATCAGATTTTCTTCTTGTATTCTGGAAATAAGAAGTCTTATTGAAGTTCTGATTCTGATCTTTTCATGCTTACCAGGAATATAAAATGATTCTTTTTTTGGTTAAAAAGGTAGACCTTACACCTTATACCTGACTTGTCTATACTATGTCAGTATTTAGTAAACAGTCTAGTAAAGATGAAAACATTCTAGAAAGAGATTTTCAACAGCTTCGAAGAAATCTTTAAGTAGTAGGAGAGAAAGCTTTTTATACCCCTAAGGAAAATGACCATGTATTATTTCTTTAGGGAAAATGCTAGTTTACAAGAATCAAATCATACATTGATATCAAATACATTGATATATATCAAATACATTGATGTGTCCTTTACCTTATGTCTCTGAAACATTTAAAAAAAACCATCTGAGGCTATTCTGAAGAAAACTATAAAGTGTGAAGATATTTAAAACTTTAAAATTCCTTACCACTTTCTTCTTTTTCTTCCTCCTCTGTCTCCTTCCCAAAAGGGAGGCAAGTCCACTGGGACTTTTGTTTTGTTTTGCTTTTATCAGGTATGTAGATAGCTGAGGCCCCCTTGTAAGCACTGTCTAGAGCTTATGGAAATGTGGGTTTCTAATGTGGTTACCACTGTGGTCTGGTAAGGTATATGGTAATGAGGAAGTAGGACCTCTGCCTTAGATTTTTGACGTAGGCTGGATGCCAGCATATTGTCTGAAGGCTTACCACGTTCAGCCTCTGCACCACCGGATTATGTTAATTGAAGAAGTGTTTCAGCAGTGCAGTGTGTAACATTGTGTCTGTTCATTATACAAACTCCTTTTTGATAGGTTTACAATTTGCCTGTCAGATCCAGTTGCTGGAAGAGACCTGCCAAGAAATATTTCTTAGCTCATTCTAAATATGGCTGTTTTCATATTTATAGTGTTCTGTGTGTGTTAGACATATTTTTCCTTTCTGCATAGAGAGGAAATGTCAATTTTTGGTTTGCAAAGGGGCACTAAGATTTAGAACGTATAAAGCCACTCGTTACAATCAGTATCATTGTATGACTCAACATAAAATGGTGATTGTTAAAAGAGGTACTGTACTGCTTGAGAGCTCGTGTGTTATATTTGATCAGTTATTGTACTATGTTTTTTCTGTTCTTCTGTTTATTGAATAAAACAGGCCACCATGTCATCTACAGTTGTGACCATTGAGAATAAAAGGATGGCTTTTGCTTAGCTCTGTTTCAATTCAGCCATTGACATAATGCCAAAATCAATTTGAATTTATAGAAATTGAGGACTACCGTTTTCATCATCATCATCATTATTATTTTTTATTTCTCTGTTTGCTGCATTTTGTTGTTTCTTCCTTCCCTTTTGTCGGTTTGCATCTCTCACATCTCTAAGGATGTAAGTTTCTTCAAGGTTTCTTGAGGCTTGTTTAGTTTTCCATTTAGGTTGTAATGTCTGTTTTGGGACCCTTAACCATTATTGTCGGTAAGTATAGAAAGGAATGTAGTATTTCATAATGAAATTATCTTACTAATAAGGTAGAAGGTGTGAGGGGGTATTTATACTAATCTCAGAAGTCGCAGCAATGATTTCCCGAATAGAAAACACATTTTCTTAATGTTTTCTTTCTTTTCTATTTATTTTCTTTGAGAGAGAGCATGAGTGAAGGAGGGGAAGAGAGAGCGACACACATACAGAATCTGAAGCAGGCTCTAGGCTCCAAACTGTCAGCACAGAGCCCAATGTGGGGACTGAATTCATGAACTGCAAGATCATGACCTAAGCTGAAGTTGGACACTTAACGGACTGAGCCACCTAGGTGCCCCTAGAATAAACACTTACTATTTTGTCTAATTTTAACTACCCCTCCCTCCTGTCATTTTAATCCAGCATTTACCTTTAGGCCAGAGCCAAGCCTTTAGAACAAAATTTCTCAGCATCAGCACTGCTGACATCTTGGCTGTGATACGTCCTTATTTGTGGAGGACTCCTCTGTGCCTTGTAGGAGACTTTACCCTCCAGGGGGTAATAGCACCACCTTTCCCCTGTCTCAGTCGTGACAACCACAAATATCTTCAGACATGCCCACATATTTCCTGGGAGAAGGTAGGTGACTGCCCTTATGAAGAATCACTGGTTTGGAGGAAATAAGAAAGGCATGATTGGCCAGAGAATTTCTTGCTTCTAAGGCTTTGCTATGTTGATGCGAACAAACATTTTTCTGACAAAAGCAATGGAAGATGTGTCACTAATTAATTTTAATAAAAAGCTTCTGGATGTAGTCTTACAAGGGAAGATTCATTTTGATTAGACAAATCTCTGTTTTAATCATTAAATCCCTAAGTATAACACAAAATAATGTGCAAACATTTTTCTGAGTACTTTATATGATTCATCTCAATATCCTTGGAGGTGTATGTTAAGAGTATGCCCAATTTAGGGGCGCCTGGGTGGCTCAGTCGGTTAAGCGTCCGACTTCGGCTCAGGTCACGACCTCGTGGTCTGCGAGTTCGAGCCCCGCGTCGGGCTCTGGGCTGATGGCTCAGAGCCTGGAGCTTGCTTCCGACTCTGTGTCTCCCTCTCTTTCTACCCCTCCCCCGTTCATGCTGTGTCTCTCTCTGTCTCAAAAATAAATAAACGTTAAAAAAAAAAATTAGGGGCGCCTGGGTGGCGCAGTCGGTTAAGCGTCCGACTTCAGCCAGGTCACGATGTCGCGGTCCGTGAGTTCGAGCCCCGCGTCAGGCTCTGGGCTGCTGGCTCAGAGCCTGGAGCCTGTTTCCGATTCTGTGTCTCCCTCTCTCTCTGCCCCTCCCCCATTCATGCTTTGTCTCTCTCTGTCCCAAAAATAAATAAACGTTGAAAAAAAAATTTTTTTTTAAATTAAAAAAAAAAAAGAGTATGCCCAATTTAGAAATGAAAAACAGGTACAGAGGAGTGATACCTTGCCTGACCTCACATGTACCTAGAGACGGTGATTCCAGTTCCCATGCTCACTTTGCTTTCCTATGTGGATATATCTACTTTTGATCAATTTGAAAGATCACCTGTGCTTTAGAAAATTTTTTTTTACGTTTTGCATATATTTTCATTTTGAGTTGGTTCCAACCAGATAGAGTTGGTAAAGAATACCACTGGGAGGTGGGGGAGAAGATGCAATTTAGTTGACTTCATGTAGCCATGGAGGATTAATATCTATGCTGTTATTCAAGAAAAAAAATATATATTTCTCATCAAAAAATGCGTTGTGAGGTTCATATTTTATTTTCAGGCCTCAGTTACTTTAGTGTTTTTTGGTACAGAAATTATATATAAATAAACAGATATGATAAATGTATGCTTTTGGTCATATTATGATTCTAATGAAAAAGCTTCTCAAGACACCTAATTCATTTGAAAACACTTCTTGTAGAAATACATGTCATAGTGGTCCATACTACCAGTAAGTATTTACTTACAAAGGACAGAGAAAATATTTTGTAAAATGCCTGGTGAGGTATTTTGTATTTGAACAGTATATATGGTTTAGCAAAGCAATTTGTAAAATAAAATTTTATAGAACAGGAGCAGTTTTTCTTTTTATATTTAGTAAAGAAACATAGCCTTGTGTTTCCAAAACATAAGTCTCCTGGTCAATGAATTTAGAAAAGTTTTTGAAGATTGAGCCAAGTGTGATAAACACTTGAATCTTGAACACCACAGACGTTAGGGGTGTCTACCCCCTCCCTGCACAGTCAAAAATCTGTGTGTAACTCTTGATTCCCCAAAAACTTAATTGTTGATAGCGCACTGTTGACCGATGCCTTACAGGTAACATAAACACACATATTTTGTATGTTATGTGTACTTTATACTGAATTCTTACAATAACGTAAGCTAGAGAAAAAAAATGTTATTAAGAAAATCATAAGGAAGAGAAAATACATTTATAGTACTATACCATAAATATACCAAAATCTGCGTTGAAGTGGACCCACACAGCTCAAACCCATGTTGTTCAAGGTCACGGGTACAGCTAGAGCTATAGGAATGGGATGTGAACAACACATTCTTCAGGACTTGATGGCTTTCTTTGAATTTGTAGTTCACCTAAGTTATTGTTTCCTCCCATTTACTGCAAGGTTGGAATTTTTTCCTTGAGAATCTCCTGGCAGTTATGAGAATCTCCTCTCATAACTCATGTTAACTAAATTTCCCTTCTTCTCCATGTATAGGGATTCTTTCAAAATATAACAACGTTGGGCTGCAATATATAATGTTAATTGGTACCCCACATGTGGATTAGCAAGTTGATTTAAAACTCTAAATTCCCAAGTATTTAAGATTTGTAAAAGTAAATTAGTACTATATTATACTGAAACTGTAAAAATGTCTGTACCGTTGAAAATTATTTATACTTTATCATTCTTTGACTTTCATTTATTTCCACGTTTGAGTGTATTTTAAAATTATCCTTAAAGCCTTATATTTTATTGTACATATAATTCACTGGCTTTTAAAGCAAAAGGAACACTTACAGCATTTTAAGAGTTTACTTCCTCTTATTTTGCTATAATTTTTACTTATTAATGTACAATCCCTTCAGAAATGAACTGACTACCTAAATATGCAGAAACATTTAAGGTTAGATTCTGAGACATAAGAGGCTCAGTATCTTGTCCAAAATTAAAGAACCAGTAAAGGAACATCTAAGGACCACTCATCAGATCATTTAACTTTCCTATCAGGAATAGAATGTGTTACCTTCATTTTTGCAGGAATGATTTTGTTTCCTCAAGGTTTTAGAAATGTTTAGGTGAGGTGTTGCAAAATAAGTACATGACAAAAGGTTACAGTACATCTTAATAGTATGGATCTGAATTTTCTGAACCTCAAGAAATGAAGTTTATTAAATTCAAGTTTATTAAATAGCAATTATAACCGTGCTGTGGGCTGTGTGTTTCCTGTCATTTGTACATCTCATGTAGCCAAAGACATATCTCTTGGGGAATATCTGTTCCAACTTGCTAAGTGACATTGGGCAAGTCACTTTCCTCTCACAATTTTTTTTTTTATTATTTGCTAGATATTGTGACAGGTCCTTGGGGCTATAAAGACAAATTAGATATGCTTCTCTGCCTCAGAGTTCACAGTCAGGGAGGAAATCTGGCGTTTAAATGCAAAATTAAAACATACTGTGATGATGGGCATAGTGCAGGTATACAGGAAAAGAGGTTATACTTTCTGAGCTGCTGGTTCCTTAAGTGAAAAATGAAGTTATTATAACACTTGCCCTTACAGCCTCACAGCAGGGGTATGAGAAAGACCAAATTTAAATGATATATGCACACAAAAGCCACTTTATAAAACATAAAATAGCACTGTGAACCAATAGCCTGCAGGTTGGGAATACATTTGAATTAAGAATCACACTTTGAGTTCTTCTAAGGAGATAATTGCACATGTGAGAAAAGATATATGCAAAAGAATGCTGATTTAGAAGAGGGAAAATGAATTATCTTAAACATCTATCAGTAGGGGAATAGTTTGGTAAAATATGATAAATCTATATGATGGAATATTATGTGTAAAGGAATCCTGTGCACAGTGGAATACTATTTTGTCATTGAAGTTAATGGGGAGGATCTGTATACATGATCTTCAACATTTAAAATGCAAAATATTCTCAACATATTATTGAGTTGGAAATGCATACAGAAGAGCATATACCACGTGATCTTACTTTAATGAAAGTGTGTGGGTAGATGTAGATCTTTATATCTATCTATATCTGTACATCTGTATCTGTATCTAATCTATATCTATCTATTGTGTGTGAGAGAGAGCCAAAAGAAGAATGCATACAAAGTTACGATAGTAGTTAACTCTTGAAAGATTTGTTTGTTTTTGTGTGACATTTATTTCTTTGTATTATTCTGTCTGAAATTTAGGTAAGTATATATGAAAACAGTATATATTAACACATCTTGTAACTGCTGTAAACCTTTATAGAAATGCTTCATTGAATAACAGGCTAGATTTTGTCTATAAAAGTAGTTTGTATTCAACAAAAATCACCTGAGTGAGGCATTATTCTAGGTATGAGGGACAGAGTCATGAACAATGCAGAGAAAAGTCCCTGTGTGGTTTTTGTAATGGTACCGAGAGAATCATGATTATTGTTTAAAAAAAAAAACGACTGAAAAAATATTAAGTTCTAAAGCCACAGAAATTAAAACTGCACTGTTAATATTGGATTTGTCCTAATATATAAAGACTTGGATGCAATGTCTAGTTTGGGTATCTGGATTGAAACTAAGCAATTAAAATACTGCAAAACAGTATGACCCCACCTTTGTAAACTAGTGGTTTCAATAAACTCCACGTTTATGATTAAAACAAAAAATTATGTTTGAGTAGTCCTTTCCTGCCTTCTGTTTTGTATCTCTTAATCTTTCTCTTTCTCTTTTTCTTTCTTTCTTTTCTTTCTTTTCTCCTTCCTTCCTTTTCTTTCTTTCTTTCTTTCTTTCTTTCTTTCTTTCTTTCTTTCTTTCTTTCTTTCTTTCTTCATTACTCTGTACAGAATAACTGTGAGGTTGAGGTTAAAACCTGCATGAAGAAACATTCTAGAAGTTATCCCTGACAAAACCTTTCTAAGGTTCAGAGAATTAGAGATATTCATGGGTAATTGAACCCAACTCTCCACCAAAAGCATATTAAATTAAGTAAAGATAGTTCAATTTCCGCATCCCGCTCTTAATTCATGGTTAACTTCAGCCTATTTATTGTACTGGAAGTCTGCTTACATTTGTAATTAATTCTTCTTCAAATAATTAAATGTTCAAGAGTGTGTCCAAATGACTTTCCAGATGATTTATTGGGATCTGTTCAGTCTCTGCCTCCTAAGTCCCCAAGAAATTCCTTGGGCAGCAGAAACACATACATTATTTTTTTTTAGAACACATCAGTTTCTGTGGTGTTTTGAATCTTTAAAGATATGTTCCTTTAAAACAACTCTAACAAATTAAGTAATTAGGGTCATTTTTATTTCCACATCTTCTAGTACCAGAATATGCTTCCTTGAAATCAATTGTAGCTAATATGTATTTACATATTAATTACACTCATATATGGTGTTAAGAATTTCCTTTTTTTTTTCCTACTTGCTAACCAAATTACTCATAGAATTTTTCGGTTTTCATTTAACCAAATAATATGAAAGAACTTGGCCACTTGGGATAAACAAATTTCTTGTTATATGGAATGTAATAACTGTGTAAGAAGATGTAGGTAAGTAGACATGTTTTGCCCCTTTTCTACTGTACATTTGGTACACATTCTGCCTAAAGTTACTACCTATAAATATAGCAAATGCTGCACATAAGCTTTTTGATATCTGTCTTGTAAACATGGCTAAAGTCATGTTAATGGTATTCATGTACAACTTTTTTTTTTTAAGATTCGAGGAGGAAAGCTCATGATCACTTACACCCGCAAAAGTGATGCTGGCAAATACGTTTGTGTTGGTACCAACATGGTTGGGGAACGGGAGAGTGAAGTGGCTGAGCTAACGGTTTTGGGTAAGTGAAATTTTATCTCATCTCCTCGCTGTACAGTAGATCTCTTGCCACTTTGCAGCATCTTTATACAGGGAGAAAGAAATGACCTTCTTTAGAAGGTAGACCAATATTTTGGGTGGCTGGGAGAGGAGAGAAGACATGAGTAAAGCAGCCTGAGATAAAGTCCCCAAGACATGGGAGGAAAAGGGGGAGAAAACCCTAAACCTAGGGAGGGGCTTCTAGAAGAAGGGGACTATGTGGAATAATTTTGTAAATAATATTTCAAATTATACACGTCTTCACTGAACATCTAAGATGGTTTTTTAGTTTGTTTCTCTTTATTTGATCTTGAGATGGCTTTTTCTAATTTTAGAGAGACCATCGTTTGTAAAGAGACCTAGTAACTTGGCGGTAACTGTGGACGACAGTGCGGAATTTAAATGTGAGGCCCGAGGTGACCCTGTACCTACGGTACGATGGAGGAAAGATGATGGAGAACTGCCCAAATCCAGGTACTGATCAGAAGTTAGCGGAACAATTCATCCATTCAGAATTTCTGTGGTTCTCATCAGACCAGCACTTGCATATACGCCATTAGACTAGTCTATTCTAGACTTTTTGTTCAGGGGCCAGAAGCAGGAGAGTGTCATGCTTCCTCTGAGGGTTTCGCATAGGAACTGTAGATTCTTGACCCTGCCCTGCCCAGGGACCCCTTGTAAAATGTGATATTTTTTAAGCAGGCTTCTCTTCTGTTCAACCAGAGCACAATTAATAGTAATTTCTTGCACGGGAGTAGATAGGAAAGGGAAGGGAGGTACAACATTAAAGATATAGGTATGAACCAATTTAAAGAGCAAGAGTCTATTTTCTTAGCTACAACACTACCAGGGAATAGTAGAAGTCAGACTTGATATCTGTCAAGTCTTTAAATTGGCTAAGAGCAGAGGTACACTTGCAGCCTTAGGGAATGAGACAGTGAAATGAAGCTTTCGGGTGTTGTTTTTAAGCTGTCTGTTCATTCATTCAGCAAACATGTGTTGAGTCTTTGGTAGGTTTTGGGGTTACAGTGGCTTAGACATAGTTTCTGCTTTTCAGGAGCTCCCAAAGGAGATTTATAAGGATAGATACAGAATAACATAGCAAACCCTTTGCCACCTAAAATGTAGACCGGTGGGAGTAGGAAATCAGGAGAGAATTCTCGAAGGAAGGTGACATGTAAGCAATGTCTTGAAAAATATGTCTAAATTTAAAAAGCAAGACCAAAGAGAAGAGTGTTCCAGGAAAAGAGACATTACAACACAGACTTAAATCTGAGAAAGAACATCACACATTTTGAGGGGTAGAAAGTTTAGCATAACTAGTTCATAGGGCATGTAGCAAGAAGTTACGGGATATCAGGTTGGAGACACTGGGGCCAAATTATCAGGGGCTTTGTATCATCGACTGAAGAATTTTGAATCATATTGCATACACAGTGATGAATCAAAGGGATTAGAATGAACAGGATTCCTTTTTTTTTTTTTTTTAAGATTTTATTTTTGAGTAATCTCTACACACAACGTGGGCCTCCAACTTAATACTGAGATCAAGAATTACATGCTCTACTGACTGAGCCAGTCAGGTGCCCTGAACAGGATTACTTTTTAAAGAAAATAATATTTTAGTACTATGGGTGTTACATTAATACAGGGAAAATCTAGTGGCAGGGTCACCCTTGTTGTTTTTGTCCAGATAAGGGATCTAGATTGCGAACTGGAACATGAGCTACAGACAGGGATCCATAGTGGACTGAAATTTCTTTTTTTTTTTATTTTTTTTAATGTTTATTTATTTTTGAGAGAGACAGAGACAGAGTGTGAGTGGGGGAGGGGCAGAGAGAAAGGGAGACAGAACCTGGAACAGGCTCCAGGCTCCGAGCTGTCAGCATAGAGCCCGATGTGGGGCTCGAACTCACAAACCATGAGATCGTGACCTGAGCCGTGGTCGGACACTCAACCGACTGAGCCACCCAGGTGCCCCATGGACTGAAATTTCTTAGACTAAACTGATGAATTGATGATTTGTTAGATACAGAGCTGTTGAAGGAAGATATAGGTAGATTGTATTAGGATGAGTTGGTTTATATAATGGGGTAAGAAAAGAAACTTGTATTTAACATATGAAATATGAGATACCTGTGGGATATGATGTCGAGCTATTAGTCAGTTGGGATTATGAATTTAGAGCTTCAATGAAATAGGGATTAGGAATGTTTGTGCAGCTGATCAATATATAAAGTACAGTTGCTGATATAACTCATGATGTTATGTAGAGTAAAAAAAGTATTGAAGTGAAACTTCAAGAGAAACCCAATATTGAGGGGGAGAGAAGATGAGTCATGGCAAATGAACTGTAGAATAAGAGCCTGGGTTCTGGTACCAACTCTACCACTAAACTAGCGGAGAACCAAAGACAGGTTACCTTACTTTCCTGTGCCTCCAGTTTCTCATCTGCAAAATGTAGATGATACTTTATAATACTTTACATAATTATTGTAAGAATTTTAAAAGATGAAACCTATAAAACAAAGTCTGACCTATAATAAGAATTTGTCTAATAGTCACTGTTAATTTTAGTTTGGGGACAGTAGCTTGAGGAAATAAATGAATAAGTGCCAACTTTGCCCAAAATATTCTTTTAGAAAGTAGTTTAATTGTTTACCCAACATAAATATGAAAACAGGTTCTTTCTATCTTCATGCTTGCTTAGAGGAATGCCACATTCCACCTTTACTTTTAAATTTTCTGAAGGGAACGTTGCATGTTGTTTATTTGATGCCTTAGATGGGTTATATTTCTAAATGATGGGATTTTCAAGTAGAAGGTCACTTAACTGTGCTTTTTGTGTTATGTCACTAGATATGAAATCAGAGATGATCATACCTTGAAAATTCGGAAGGTGATGGCTGGTGACATGGGGTCATATACTTGTGTTGCAGAAAATATGGTTGGAAAAGCAGAAGCATCAGCTACTCTGACTGTCCAAGGTAGGGTTTGGAGAAGCTTTTGTCGTGGTTGCTTTTTTATATCCTATGAAATATAATGTTGATATTAGAAGAAAATATTATCTATTTGAGTAGTCCACATTAAATATAGACTTCAAATAATGATATAAATATTTTATTTCAAACATAATTAAAAGAAGTTATCGTTTTGCCTATGGGACCTCTGTAAGTGTGACAGGAAATTGAATTAAGTTGTTAAAATTACGGAGAGTATGTGCCTGAAATCTCTGGGTCTTCAAACACAGAGCCCTTCTAATCTTTTAATTAGATGACAGCTATCACCACGAAAACTTTTGTCTTTAAACGGAAACAAATCTACCATTCCTTCAGACCGCGCGCTTTCAAGGGTCTGTACAATTCTGAACCCAAAAATAAGAGAATTCTGTTTCCCTCTAAAATGTAAAACCCATCCACAGAGTAGGGACTTTTGCCACTTTCTTTTGTTCCTTCAGTCCTGTGACATAACAAACATTCAGTAAATAGTCGTTGAATGAATGAGTTGCACCTGCCCTTTGCAATTCTGATAAAGATTTATTATTTGATGTTATTTGAACCCAAATGGATGCCACATTCGACGGCTACAAGTTTTGAACGCCGGACTCCCATCTTAAACTGCTGTGCAGAAATGGTTCTTTCACTTCCTTCGTATCTATTATCCAGATGTTTCTCATTTTCATGATCCCTGTTCTCCTTTCTTCATGATGCCATACCGATTATTTCTCACTGTGTCTCATCCGAGAACTCTCCCTTTTTTTTTTTTTCTTTTTAGGGACAGATTCTTTATTGCGGAATTTGAGAGACAATGACCTTTAAAACATACTTTGCTGGTGAATCCCTCCCCCTGTGTTTTGACTAGGGTATAGAGTAAACAGGGATTTGGGCCCTAAACCACAGCTTGTTTCTGAGTCTGACATTAACAACACTTGGAGTTGTCATCTTTTCTGAACACTGGCTCCTCTAAGGCTATTATGAAGAAAAAGGTGCCTTTTGAGGAGTGTTTCTGTTGTGGGCTTTCTATAAAAGAGTTTTGTGGGCTTTTTACAGTTAAAAAAAAAGAAGAAAGAATATTTTCTTTCTGTCTGTAAAGCCATTATGTCCCACTTTGGGGTTTTTAGCTCAACCTCATAAAAACAAAAGGAAAGAAGGGAAAAGAAAAGATCAAGAACAAACATTGAATTTCTGAGGCCTAGACTACTTCTCTTTAATCTGAGTTAGACTTGAACTCCGTGTAAGACTAAAACTGTAAGAAAAGGAAACCCCTTTACGTTTAGAAAAAGCACAAATTTAAGAGATGTCAAATCCCAGTTCAAAAGCCCCCCAGAGGGAGAAAAAGGAGCCCAGGATAAGACAAGACATGAAAAGGTGTATCTCTCTTTAGACAGTGGTGACAGGGAGGTTGATTTGTCTATCACATTAGTCAAAGAGATATGTTTCACTTTATGTTTTAAAGTCTTTTACCTCAGGAGTCTGATGCTTTCATTAATAATACCATTTTCCTGTATGTAGAGTGGACATTGAAATCAAAATAGACTTTCTTCCTGCAATTTTATTAATTTTTTTTCTTCCTGTAATTTTAAACCAAGTCCAAAGCTAATTCAGCCTTAAGTTTTCCATATGTAATTCTTACTCCCTAAGCCTGAATTTCAATGGAAATTGGGTACAAATGATCAAATCCAGAAACTACTTTGGGAATTTAGAATATTTTACTTCAACTGCATTGGGTTTTCTATAAACTTATGAAATATCTGTATAGTGCTGAGAAGGCATTCTTTTATTTAAATATTAAAATAAAATATGCATATTAACATCACTGTTAAAATATCTTTAACCATTCTAGAATAATATACATAAAATGCTTAAGAAAGTAACATGATTCCCAACTGCAGAAGATAACTAATCAAAAAAAACAGGAAACTTTTCAAAGGAAACTTGAGAAGTTGTATTTTTTTGTCTTCATTTGAGATTGAATACAGAAAAATACTATGTACTACAAGGGAAACTAATTTCAAATGAATCTATTTGATAGCAGGAAACAATTATAATAAGAAATTCAGTAGTGTAGTTCTTGATTTCTATATTTTATTTGTGGTTCATTTTTAACAAGAACTATTGGAGTCAGCATGGGCTCAAAAATAATCTTCCTTTCCTTTACCCTCATACAATAAGTATTTAATTTTGGGAGGTGATGTTGGGCAACAAAACTTTGTTCTCCAGATAGAAGTTACTGGAAAAAAAAAATTCTTAAATACTGGTGACCATTGGATTTCATCCCCAGTACAGATATGATTAGTTCTAACATTTAAAAAATAAACTTGACTTGGAATCACTTCTTTCTTTCCATTTTTTTTTCTTGAAATCCCAATTCTATTTTCTTGGAAATTCTACCTGTATATATTCTTTAAATATTCTTTCTAAGAATTATCCTGTTTTTTGTACTAGTATAGTCTTCATAGTGGTTAGCATCGTACTGGACATGTAGGAGGTGTATTATCTAGTAAATACTTGTTCCAATTTGAAATATGAATATGGGCTTCAGCCTTCTGCTTGAGTGGTAAAAATATCATAAGGACATCCTATGGTAAATTCAGAAAGCTACCAGTGGCTTTGATTCTGAATGCTAACAGTTAGGTTCTGTTGGATCAAATTTGAAGATACGGCCATCTAACAATGGCTGCCTAGTAGTCTGTGTTTGAAGGGGACTAGAGCTAAACCTAGGACTAGGCAGAGTGTCCTAAACTTATCTGAAGTTTGTTATCTGAGCTTACTTACAAATCTATACTTACTGAATCTTATTAAATACACCACCTATCTGGAATGCACTTGGAGAACCTAATTCAAGAAATCTGTGTCTGAACACAGAAAGTTGTTATTTTATTTTATTTTATTTTATTTTATTTTATTTTATTTTATTTTATTTTATTTTATTTTTTGGTTTGTTTTTGAAAGTAAGCTCCATGCCCAACCTGGGGCTTTAAGTAATGACCCCATGATCAAGAGTCGCATGCTCTACCAACTGTTTTGGCCAAGTGCCCCTTTATTTTTTATTTTAAACAAGCAAGTTCATGAATCCCTGGAATAAAAACATACTTGAACTGAAGAAAAAAAATTAAAGGACTTTAAAATTTTTCTTTAGAGTTTGGGTATTATCAGAGCTGGAAGAAATGTATTACAAAAAATTGTGTAGCTAAGAGCATAGACATTAGAGTCAGAATTTAGCAGTTTCTATCATTTACTAACTGTGTGACCTAGAAAAGGTGATTTAAACTTCTTGAAACTCAGTTGCCCCGTGTATAAAATGGGTATGGTAATACCAACCTCAGAGCCTTTATAAGGATTAAATTAAATTATATATAAAATTATTTAAAATATTGTCTTACAAAGTATATGTTTTGTAACTAAGAAGCATTATATTCGTATTAGTTCATATCAATTCATATTGATAGCTTTATTGCTTATTTTAATAATTATTGGTTATTTAGTACTGTTCAGATAATTCTAGACAGATAGGGTTTTTCTTTTTCTGCTATTGTAATTGAGAAATTGAACTAATATAGTCATGATAATTTGTGATGTAAAATTATTCAAAACTCTTCTCAAATATAAAGTATTACATTTTCATTATGAAACAAAATTTATTGGCCTTTTTGGTAAGTGGGTTTTGTGTGTGTGTGTGTGTGTGCCATCAAAGCTCTGGTGCTAGATTTACATTGAACTTTTGCAAAATAATTAGATAAATTAATGAAAATAATGACCATTAGGCAATAGAAATCATCAAAAAGATTACATTTTATGTTCAATGGATTTGTGGTTTTGTTATGTTTTCCAATCATTTGGATTCTCAGCACCTCAGGTTACCTTTGCTTAAAATAGGGGTGTTTCCTGGTAATTCTTTCCAAGACTAGTAAGATGATCCATGAGCAGATATTCTGAAAAACTACTTATTCTTCTTTATGACCACTTGGAAGCTTCACTTAATCAAATCAACCCATTAATAAACTATGAGGTCACACCCTGTTATTAGCAAGTAACAGCACCCCTAAGACCTATACCACATACACATCTTAATGTGACATTGGATGGATTACTTCTTCTGGAGCAGGCAAACACCAAGTTATCGAGCCAAACCAAAATATTGATTATTTATAACATAGCAGATTTTATTTTACTCTTGAAATAGGCAAATAATAATAAAATTTGTCAATATTAAGAAGTTTTCGGGGTCCCTGGGTGGCTCAGTCGGTTGAGCATCCAACTCTTGATTTTGGCTCATGATCTCACGGTTTGTGGGTTGGAGCCCCGTGTCAGACTCTATGCTGGCAGTGCAGAACCTTCTTGAGGTTCTCTCTCCCTCTCTCTCTGCCCCTCCCTGCTCTCTCTCAAAATAAATAAATAAACTTTTAAAAAATTAAAAAAAAGAAGTTTTCAGTTAAAAATATGTGCAGCCTGGACTCCATAAATATTTAGGCAGTTCTTCAAAAAGAATATCCAGATTCCTTTAACTTGCATGTCAGTTTTGGTATATCATTGATACTGATTGTCACAATGAAATGCAAAGACTGCAGTAATTTGATTTTCTTGAAAAATAATTAATGTCTGTTATATAACCAATAAAAATGGTGAAATAACACTGTTTGGAATGATTACAACAGAAAAGTGTTTCTGCTTAACTCCCAGTTAACCAGAAAATTCAGTTAGCGTAATATTCTCTTATTCAGTGGAATAATTTGTTTTGTTATCTATAAATTTAAACTAACATCAATGTTATTATATTTATACTTAATGTGTGTCTGCCCCTACTTTCCTTCTATGTGTATAATGTCTCCACACCTCCTCAAGAATTCTCTTTGTGAACCTAAAATACACACAAAACATCAGGCATCTTTTTAATGTCATCTCAGTTTTGATCGATTGCATTGTTATATTTGCACTTTAATGTCTCAATTTGACAAGTGTCAGGATCGTAGGCTTTGTCTTGGTAGGAACGAATTCTCTTCTGAACTTGTGTTTTATATTGTATGATGACCCCATCTTTGAAGGCAAAAGATATATACTGTGGTATTAATAACCATTTCATAGGTTGTAACATACCTATAAAATATAAAATCTAACCAGAACAAAATAGATGCATAGAGGCTTCCTGCCAGGTTTTTAAACAGTGTGCCATTGAAAGGGCTAAAATTTATGCCTCTGCTTGGTGTTCTGAGAATGGTCACAGGTTTGTTTCATATTATTTTACTATCGTAATCTAAACCTATTTATTAGGCCTCTGTTAGATGTTTGCCAGGTGGACCCTGAAGTTCTTGAAATCACATGATAGCTAAGTTTTATTTTTTACTGGTTTTTATTTGTGAACCAATTCATGGTTAATTTAAAAAGTGAGTCCCCGCCCTCCCCCCCCCCCCCCCCCCCGCCCGCAACATACATTCACTTTGGTTGAAGTTAGCCTTTGGGAAAAGCATGGTGAATACAGCTTCAATGCACTAAATGAAAAATAAAGGAAGAAAAATAATTTTACTTACTACAGGATTAATAACAAGCCCTTTAAAATGAGTAATTATATGTTTATGAAGACATTCATGTTGATAACTTTTTAAATAATTCCATTTTTGAGGAGTGCTCTCCCGAGGGAAAGGTAGAGGATGAGGCCACACAGAGTTTAGTTTAAACTCCGCATTTCTCCCATATCCAAGTCTGTGCTCTGCCTCTAAGAGTCTGTCTGATTCTTTGCTTCAGTGATATTCATTGCTTAAACAAGGCAAACTTGAGGGCATTATCAATCTTTCCACTCCCTTTGCAACTTTATAGATAAAGCAGCTATTATTACTGTCACAATTTTATTTCCAAAGTGAATTTGTGACTCTGTCACCAGAATGATCATGTTCCCATCACTGTGTCTGTCACAGGAAACCAGACTGAAAACAGACTTCCATACCCCAGCCATTCTCCAAGCAATCGCATTTTATCTTTGCTGAGTTGAACCATTAAGAAAATCTAATCCCACTTTTGTTTGTCTGTCTTACAATAGGAACTAAAAAAGACACTTAGCCCCCTCTTTTCCCTTAGCCCTGAGTGCTGGGCCAGTCCGACACAGGAAGCTGGACATTTAGATCTTACTTCACACCTCACTGCACTCCTCTGCAGACCGCTCACAGGGACCAGTTATTCTTTGAAGCTCAAGAAACAGTTGCTTTTCTGCCCTTTCAGCAGCAGCTCTGTTAAAAGAAAAGGCAGATGCCAAACATCTCTAAACCAGGTGATGCTCTGCTCCCAGACGAGTGGGATTTCTGTGAAATCCCAGCTCTTTTCTGATAAGTGCTTGTCCGTTTTTCTTCCTTTGATGTGAAATGACTCCATTCTCTCAATTTCGTCACCTGTTTTATTTTTTTAGTGATAATATATGGTACCATGAATGACATTGCTGTCTCTTTAAATTTATTGTTGGCGCACAGTAGGAATATTCAAATGAATCCTCAAAAGGATGTGCATTCAATTCCGTTCTGAAGAATTGTTAGTTGTCTGGTGCTTCCCATAAGTATTTATGCCTACTATGCAATGAAGGAACAGAGTGCTTCCTCATTAGGATTGATTAGCCACTGACAGCTTCTGGAAGGCTGAGCCTTAAAGTCTGAGATTGACATGAGACCAGGGAGACACAAAGGCAGAAAAAAAAAGACCCACACTGTCTTTTGGCTGACTTAATTGCTGCTAATGGGATGTTTCCTAGAGCTTCTTTCCTTGCTGCTGGTGAACCACATGCTTCAAACAAGCAGCTTTGCTGAAATATCTCGGGTGCTACAGTTTATGATTGACCCTTACTTCGTGTCCCAATGAACTAGGAATTGAAGAGCAGTTATAATTTTCAGTAAAACAAGCAGCAGCTGTCAGAGGCTTGTCTAAGCTTTCAGATTTCTGCTAACCCAGAGTGTGAGTATTAATTCACAGGAAATAATAGTGATGCAGTGAAAATGGGAGCAGAGAAGGAGGCAGAAAGTGAATTCTGTCCTGTTTGCATCAGTGGAGGCCAGGACAGCCGGCAGCTACATGCCAGTAGATAGATAGCTCAGGGGCTGGGTGGGGGTCATGCTTGACTCTCACACTTCTCCCATGTCAGTGGTCACAAAATCCTACTTGTTTTTGCCTTTTAAATATTTCTTAACCCTCCCACCACCCCTCTCACCTTCACATCACTATTTTCATTCAGGCCTTTGTCGTCTGTTAATTTCTAATCAGTTTCCTCGCCTCCATCTTGCCCAATGGAACCCATTCTCCAAACAACAGGTTCATCCATCTAGAACACAAATCTGAACATTGTCATGGTTCCATCTCTCCAGGGTAAGACCCAAGATACTTAATAGTGCTCCTCTTGGCCACTCAGTCCCCTCTCACTACTCCCTTCAGTGAAGGAGCCCTCCATTGTTTACTTTTTTTTTTTCCATGCACTACCACCATGTGGCTTACCTCCGGGCTTTTATGTTGGTCCCTTGGTCTAAAATGCCCTATCCTCTACCTGCCCTGTCTTCTACTTGCTAATTACTCCTTCCTTAGACTCAGCTCAGGTAAGCATCCTCAAGGAAGCATGATACACAGGCCTCACCCATGAGCAGGTCAGGGATCCCCCCTTTGATGTACCTGCTGGGTGCTGTTTGCTGCCCTTGCTGCATTTCAGTGTTTGCCCCACATGACTCTGAGTTCCCTAGAGGAACACTGTGTTCACTTTGTCTTCTCAGTCTTTGGGGCATCCTTGGTGCTCATATCACATCTTCTGTGTGGGTGAATCAAGGGAAAGTCATTCAGTTTGTCTGAGTTTCAGTGTTCTCTTTTGTTGAAAAAAATATATATACATATAATGTAAACAAACATCAGTGAACTGATAGGAGATAAAATAGTAATTAACAAAATATTTCTATGCTCATAAAAGTGGTTTGAGTATTATGAAGTGCTTATGGAAGAGCAATTGTTATGACTACTTTTCTCATCAGCTCCTTCCAAAACAATTAAAAATCCATCAGATTCTCGGTAGTATTTATTTTTTTCCTTAGAGATTTGAGTATTTTGGTAGCTGATTAATGTAGAGTTTGGTGAGCGTTTTCTTTTTCTGCAAAGATAATTTTCAGTGGCTCCTTAGGATTGAGATCTATATTTGAAAATTAATTCTTAATATTTCTTCGGACAGTCTTTTAAGGAGACATCTTTTTTTTCCCTGCTACTATTAGGAAGCATTCTGTAGAGTAGAATTGCAGTCTTGAGGTGCCTGGGTGGCTCAGTCAGTTCGCTTCTGACTTTGGCTTAGCTCATGATCTCACAGTCTGTGAGTTCAAGCCCCACATCGGGTTCTGTGGTGGTAGTTAAGAGCCTGGAGCCTGCTTCGGATTCTGTGTCTCCCTCCTTCTCTGCCCCTCCCTGGCTTGCTCTGTGCTGACAGCCTGGAGCCTGCTTCGGCTTCTGTGTCTCCCTCTCTCTGCCCCTCCCCTGCTCATGCTCTGTCTCTCTCTGTCTCAAAAATAAATTAAAAAACATTAAAAAAATTAAAAAAAAAGAGAGATCTATATTTGAAAATTAATTCTTAATATTTCTTCAGACAGTCTTTTAAGGAGACATCTTTTTTTTTCCCTGCTACTATTAGGAAGCATTTGTAGAGTAGAATTGCAGTCTTGAGGTGCCTGGGTGGCTCAGTCAGTTAAGCATCTGACTTCGGCTGGGGTCATGATCTCACGGTTTGTGAATTTGAGCCCCGCATCGGGTTCTGTGGTGATAGTTAAGAGCCTGGAGCCTGCTTCGGATTCTGTGTCTCCCTCCTTCTCTGCCCCTCCCTGGCTTGCTCTCTGTCTCTCTCCCTCAAAAATAAATAAACATTTTAAAAAAAAGAATTTCACAGTGTTTTCCTATTAGTAAAATAGCGGTAAAATATCTCCCTCATAGGATTGCTGTGGGTGATTCAGTGAGCTAATAGATATGAAATGCTTAGCACATTGTGTGAACCATTTAGATACTCAATGAAACTAGGTGATATGAAGGATGATGATTAGGGGGTGCTCACTTCAGTGATCTGTCTTCATGTGTCAGAATAAAAAATTCATATGTCTTCAGTGCTCTTAGCTGCCTATCCCTAGCTGTATAAAGAGAGTTAAGGTCTGAGTCACATGTGTGTCTCCTAAAATATTTTACATAGGCACACAATAAACACTTTTCAATAAACAAGGCTTCTATAATTGTGGTTTAAAATGTTAATTTTTATTCTAGTTTCTTCAGGCAACAATGGATAAGTGAAGTATAATACAAAAAAAATCTGCATTTAGTTAAAAATACTTTTTTTTTTGTATTAATTATGTGTATTTGGTTAGTGTTTGCAACCCAAATAATAAGTTTGGCCTTTCTGATTAAACAGATCCATAATTTACATGATACCCTTTGATCTTTAAACATAATTATTATCAATCCTGGTATGTTTAATGCTGCTAAATTTCCTGATAGAATGCATGTTATTGAAAACCTTCATAAATATAGTCTATATATTGGAACAATTAACTGGAGATTTAAAAAAAAATGGATAGATGGTCTCCACTAAAAGCTTCCATATATCTTAGAACTTTGATAGTCTTGAAAATAGATCAGAAGGCATAATCCATTAAAAGAAATGTGTATTTGCATGTGTCTGTGCATTTCACCATTTTCTCAGATGTACAGCACAGCTTTGAAGATAACCAAACCACATTGTGTTAATCTCACACATTGTAACATACTGTGTGTATGTGACATTTTTTTAATAGACCACTAGATAATTATTTCAGAATGTAAAATTAAAATGTAGGCAAAATTAAAACAATATAGCTTACTGTGGATTTTACTGCCAGTAGTAGGGGAAAAACTTTAATAAACTTAAAAAACAAACTCTCTGGGGAAAAAAAAAAAACCTATTTTGTAAATTTGTAGTTTCCTTAAATAGGGTTCACTATGTTTAGCTTTCTATCAGCAAATGAGATCTTTATGTAAGAGTCATATGACTTTTTAGAGCTCGTATGATATCTAGGCATAAAAGAAGTAATGAGAGAAAAAACTGGGCCCTTCAGTCCTAAATTTCCTTTCTTTGATGTAGACTTCATTTAAATCATTTGTTGGAACAGTTTGCTTAAATTGCTGATTTCAGAAAAGCCGGCAGCATAATAGTACATTGTTTCTGACCATTAACGTGGTTATTTGAGTCAAAGCCAAAACTAATAGTGTCAAGGGGCCTTTTTCAGGTTCAAGTTAGGTTTACGATAATCCAAGATCCTGGTTAAGGACTGTGAGTTCATCAACATTTTGATGAAACACATATTCTAAGACCCCCAAAGCTTTACTTGATGACTTTGAGAACCTTGATATGTGTGTGACATGTTTGCCAGACTCTAACAAGGTATAGCAGACTGGTTCTTTGGGGAACAATTCTTCATGTCATATGGCAATAATCCATAGAGGTCCAGTAAAATCAGTGGTGCTGTGGGAAACAGTACTTTAGAGCATGGGGGACATTTTATGTGTATATATTGTGTATATAAACAAAACATACATGCACATCACAATGTTGTATTTGCTTACCATCTCCTGTACGTGAGTATTGCTACTTTTTTTTTTTTTAATTTTTTTTTCAACGTTTATTTATTTTTGGGACAGAGAGAGACAGAGCATGAACGGGGGAGGGGCAGAGAGAGAGGGAGACACAGAATCGGAAGCAGGCTCCAGGCTCCGAGCCGTCAGCCCAGAGCCCGACGCGGGGCTCGAACTCACGGACCGCGAGATCGTGACCTGGCTGAAGTCGGACGCTTAACCGACTGCGCCACCCAGGCGCCCAAGTATTGCTACTTTTAATGCTTAAGCCAAAAGCCTTACTCAAAATACCTCCCTTATAGGACTTGTCATGGCATTTTTGTGGGTTTTTTGTTGTTGTTGTCATTTGTTTTGTAGTTAAAATACTGATTTAAAAAAACCCATAGAAGATTTGAGGAGCTGATGAGAAAAAGAGATTTGCGATTATAAAAAGCAATCCCAAGAAAGACAATGTGTGAGTGGAGACTTTTAAAGAATGAGTATTGCCAGCTGAGCTCTTTGTGAACCGGCTGAAAGTAAAATGCCATCAGCCAAGAGGTTTAATGAAGTCCCACTACAGAATTTAACAAGAGAGTGATTTGTGAGAATACCTCCCTCGCCTAGCTGTCTGATCCACTGGCGTAAATAGGACGCCAAGCTGTACTCCTGCTGGTTTTTTTCTACTGTTGGATTTGATTGAGACCCAGCAGCATTATGGCCTATGATTCCTTTCCTTTTTTTTTTTTTTTTTTTTGTAGGAAGGATAAAGTAAAGAACTTCTTGTGTTCTCATAGCCTTTCAGAAACAGCCATTTTAACCCTAATGACTGTTGAAGATGTGACATTCTTTTAGATTTCTTTCATTTACTCATGAAGGTTTTGGGTTGCTTTCAGTTATTTCAAACAAACTGGTATAAAATCTTAAACGTTAACCCAAAGGAAAAGCATTCTCCACATGGCCTTCCTACAGAGAATTGGAAACACTCTCTTAATGTGTGTGCCAAGCGAGTATTTGAAGAAATAAGTACAGCAGTCAGGTTCAAGAAATAATTGATACATAAGATGATTCTGTGACAAATAATGACACAGCACCATACTAGTAAATAGCACATCTTGGGCCTTCCATTATCTTTGGAGCTTTTCTGTGATTTATCCATCTACATAATAGTTGGTGAGGTTTTCTTTTCACCCAGCTATATAGATAGATATAAAACTTAGCGACTGTCTTTAGGAACCTACATTCTGAAATAATGGCATCAATTTGGAAATATGTAATAGAGTTTTGTGAATCTATACCATCTGAATTACTCACTCTGAGAATGAAATTTAGAGAAATAAATTACTTTTTTTTGCTCTAGTCATTGATGGGTAGCTCATTTTAAAACATTCATTGCTAAAAATCTCACATAACTTTAAGACATGGAATTATTTTGTGATATTTTATGTATCATTTAATGTTAAATAATTAATTACGAGGCAACTCATATTGATATAGTCTATTTTATCTAGAATTATTAGGACATAAAGTGAGATAATTCTCATTTAATTTTTTTTTAAGTTTTTTTTTTTTTTTTTTAGAGAGAGAGAGAGAGAGACAGACAGACAGACCGCAAGTGGGGGAGGGGTAGAGAGGAAAGGAGACAGAATCTGAAGCAGGCTCTAGGCTCTGAGCTGTCAGCACAGAGCCTGACATGGGGCTTGAACCCACGAACTGTAAGATCATGACCTGAGCCAAAGTTGGGCATTTAACCAACTGAACCACCCAGGCCCCCCAAGATAATTCTTGTTTAAAAGAGAATAATCAAGGGTGCTTGACTGGCTCAGTTGGTGGAGTGTGGGACTCTTGATTTCAAAGTTGTGAGTTTGAGCTCAGGTGGATATAGAGGTTATTTTTAAAAAAATCCTTTCAGGGGCGCCTGGGTGGCGCAGTCGGTTAAGCGTCCGACTTCAGCCAGGTCACGATCTCGCGGTCTGTGAGTTCGAGCCCCGCGTCGGGCTCTGGGCTGATGGCTCAGAGCCTGGAGCCTGTTTCCGATTCTGTGTCTCCCTCTCTCTCTGCCCCTCCCCCGTTCATGCTCTGTCTCTCTCTGTCCCAAAATAAATAAACGTTGAAAAAAAAAAATTAAAAAAAAAAAATCCTTTCAAAAATCATAAAGAGAATAAATGTAGACTATTTGACATTCAGGGCACCATTTTTTTTTTTTTTTTTTTTTTTAATGATGGACCCGGGGACGCGTGGGTGGCTTAGTCAGTTAAGCACCTGACTCTTTTTTTTTTTTAATTTTTTTTTTAACGTTTTATTTATTTTTGAGACAGAGACAGAGCATGAACAGGGGAGGGCCAGAGAGAGAGGGAGACACAGAATCTGAAACAGGCTCCAGGCTCTGAGCTGTCAGCACAGAGTCCGACGCGGGGCTCAAACTCACAGACCACGAGATCATGACCTGAGCTGAAGTCGGACGCTTAACCGACTGAGCCACCCAGGCGCCCCAAGCATCTGACTCTTGATTCCACCTCAGGTCTTGATCTCAGTGTTTGTAAGATCGAGCCCCGCATCTGGCTCAGTGGTGACAGCACCAAGCCTGCGTGGGATTCTCTCTGTCTCTCTCTGCCCCTCCCCCACTCACATTCTCTCTCTCTCTCTCTCTCTCTCTCTCTCTCTCTCTCTCTCAAAATAAAGAAATATACCTTAAAAAAATAAAATGATGAACCCAGTGATAAATTAAATATGCAAGATAATTGAAAATTTGACTTTTTTTGCATTCCTGTGTACTAGTTTTTTATTTGCTATCACTTTAAATATTTTATGGGTAGACACCATGTAAATTATGCTAACAGTATACGTTCTTGTAGATTCACAAATCATTTTAGCATATTCCAAACATCAGGGTCATCATTAGAATCATTGCAATTTACAATTATGCAGCAGCTGGTGTCCTTTAAATGTTATTTCAGTAATTTGAAAATATAATATGCTTCTTTTTGTTTTATTGTTTCTAAAGATTTGTATAAATAGGAAGTTACTACTTTACAATATCATGCCTGCCTGGAGTTTGCAAAACTGATTAAAATACCATGAGCACTTTAACTTGCTTTTTTAACTATTATTCTCGGGACTTGATAAATAATGTACCAGTGTAAACACACCTGTAGAAAATACTAAAATAGGTATAAGACAAAATACAGCTGAGTAATTGCTTTATAACAGATTGATGAGGGTGGGAAAATCCATAAACGGTTGTTAAAGTTAGCTTTAGCTTTAGGGCATTTATTTTGTGTGGTCAATGTTGTTAGGAGAGAACTTAAAGCATTGCACAATTGAAACTGATAGATATGGCCATTTTACAAAAGTGCTTTTAAAGTTACCTTTGTGTATGGTGGAACAGGTATTTCTGTATTCTTTTAGGTCATTAGTAAAGAGATAAGGTGTCCTCTTGTGTTTTCCTCAAGCTTTCTATTCCCCCCAAATATACTAATTGAAAATAAGTAATTTTGGCCTGATTTAAGTTTCTTGGTAATAAATGTTAACTTATAAACTTTCTGTGCTAGGTTGAGGAGATTTTGAATGTTAAACATGGATGGGGACTTAAGGCCTTATTTACTTTGGCTCTGTGTTACAGATGAGGAAACTGAAGTCAGAGATGTCTCTGTCATATAGCAAACTGTGACTGTGTCATTCGATACTTGACTACATACATTTGCATTTACAGTGGTTGTCCTAAAAGGGTGCATTCACATCACTTTTCAGAAATGAAATTGGCTGTTTTGACATTGTTTTTCTTTCTTCTAAAGATTTTATTTTTTATTTATTTTTTTTATTTTTGGAGCTCAAACTCACAACCCCAAGATCCAGAGTTGCATGCTGCACTGACTGAGCCCGCCTTGACCTTGATTTTCTATGAGAATATAAAATATAACATGGTTTATTTCCCCCTCATAACCTTCTTACATATGTGAAACCTGCTCACATCTGAGAAGAATAGTTCTATATCTATGTCAATTTTATGTATTAATGCATGAATCATGTATTTAAATAATTTTGAATTAGAGTATAATCAACATAAGACATAGCAGTTTCAAGTATATTCCAAAATGATTTGGTATTTCTGTATATTGCAAAATGATGACCATGAGAAATCTAGTGAATATTTGTCACCATACAAAATGGTGTATGTTTATTATTATTATTAATACATGGTATTTGTTTTCTTGTAATGAGGACTTTCAAGATTTATTCTCTTAGCAACTTTTAAGTACAGTATTGTTAACTGTGATTGCTGTGTTGTACTTTATATCCCTAGGTCTTATTTATATGGAAAATTGTACCTTTGACCCCGTTCACTCTTTTCTCCTACCTCTTACCCCTGCCGCAAGCAACCACTAATCTATTTTCTCTGTGCTGTGAGCTTGGTATTTTTTTGTTGTGTGTTTGTTTGTTTTAAATTCCACATATAAGTAAGATCATACAGTATTTGTCTACCTCTCATCCGACTTATTTCACTTGCCATATGCCCTCAGTGTTCATCCATGTTGCCTCAAATGACAGAATTTCCTTGCTTTTTTATGGCCGAATAACACTCCATTGTATTTATACCACATTTATTTATCCATTCATCCAGTGTTGGTCACATAGTTTGCTTTCTTATCTTGGCTATTGTAAATAATGCTGCAGTGAACATGGGGTGCATATATATTTTCCAATTAGTGGTTTTGTTTTCTTTGGGTAAATACACAGAAGTGGAATTATTGGATCACGTGATAGTTCTATTTTTAATTTTTTGAGGAACCTACACATTGTTCGGCACAGTGACTGTACCAATTTATGTTCCCACCAACAGTGCACAAGGGTTCCCTTGCCAACACTTATTATTTCTTGTCTTTTTGATAACAGCGATTCTAACACGATGAGAGGATATCTTACTGTGGTTTGGGTTTGCATTTCTCTGATGGTGAATGATATTGCATATCTTGTCGTGTGTCTGTTAGTCACCTGTATGTCTTCTTTAGAAAACTGTCTATTCCAACCTTCTGCCCATTTTTTAACCAGATTTTTTTTTCTATTAGGTTGTGTAAATTCTTTGTATATTTTGGAAATTAACCCTTTATCAGATATATGATTTGCAAGTGTTTCCTCCCATTTAATTAGTGCCTTTTCATTTTTCTGATGATTGATGATTTCCTTTATGAAAAATTTCTTATTAAAAGTTATTTGGTTTAGGTCGTGGGGCCAAAACAGAACCAAAATTACATTAGAATAAGGCTTAACTATTTCAACACAGAAGTCATTCAATGTAGTAAAAAAAAGGGAAGGTTTTAAGAGCTGAAAGGACCTGAATTTCAATCCCCCATTTCTTACCTGAGGTATGACTTTAAGAGAGTTACTTGATCTTGGAGCTCCTGGGTAGCTCCGTCAGTTAAGTCAGTTAAGCGCCCGACTCTTGATTTGAGCTCACGTCATGATCTCAAGGTTCGTGAGTTTGAGTTCCCACACCGGGCTCTGTGCTGACAGTGCAGAGCCTGCTTGGGATTCTCTCTCTCTCTCTCTCTCTCTCTCTCTCTCTCTCTCTCTCTCTGTCTCTGTCTCTTTCTCTCTCTCTGTGTCCCTTTCCCACTTGCTATCTCTCTCTCTCAAAAATAAATAAATCAACTTAAAACAAAACAAAAAAAAACCAACAAAAAAAAAAGAAAGGTACTTAATCCTCACTTCCCTCCTCTTGCAAATTGGCACATTGAGTACTTTCCTACAGAGCTGCTGTGAGGGTTTCTGGTGTGTGATCTGACACATAGTTAGCTGACACTGATCCCTCTCAACTGAGATGTAGAAAGGTTATGTAATTTATGCAGGGAGACCTTGTTAATTCTGGAGAGGATCTTGATACAGAATTGTTTCAGTGGTCAGTGGAGTAATTTTATCTTTATACCATTATGTACCCCAACTCGAGACCCTCTATGAAATATGCCATTTGAAGATAGGCTTCCAAATTTTCAAATTTGGCACTTTTCTGTATACACTAGAGCACTTTCTATATGCAAAATAGTATGCTGGTTGCTGTAAAGGGTACATAGATAACTAAGACCTGAGACCTGCCTTCACGGAGCTTATTATAGCTGGTGAAGAAGGGAGATATACACAAATAGCAACAGTAATTAGCAGAATGTAAAAAATAGATTTGTAAAGATACAGATATGCCAGGGAGGGAGAAAGTGCTTTCAGCTGGGCAATGGGAACATTATTGTCATGGGTTTACTCTTTCAGTAGATATTACATTGTGAGTGATGTTCTCAACTTGGTAAGTTCTAGAGAAATAATGGCAAAGAAAATAGTTAAATGCTTACTCTCATGGAGCTTATAGGCTAGCTTGGGAGATAGACATTTACATAATAATTACTTAAATGTGTAATTTTAAGCTATAGTAAGTGCTCTGGGAGGAAAATTAAGGTTGCTATGAGAATATATGGCATTCTAAAAAGATTTAGCCTCACATTTAGAGGGAGTTTCTGGACGATGGTTTTTTTCGAGCTGAGAGCTAAGGTAAAAAGGAATTAAGTAGGTAAAGCAGTGGGAGGGTGGGGAGGGGATCCTGGGATACAAGATAAATCGAACCAGAGTAAGACCATGCATGGTATACTCAAGGACAGAAGGAAGGTCTGTGGGGCTAGGTTAGGGAGATGACAGGGGACAGGTGATGTGAGAAGACCGTGTTAAGGATTTTGTTCTCCATTTTTTTTTAAATGTTTTTATTTATTTTTGAAGGAGAGACAGACAGAGCATGAGCGGGGGAGGAGCAGAGAGAGAGGGAGACATAGAATTTGAAGCAGGCTGCAGGCTCTGAGCTGTCAGCACAGAGCCCGATGTGGAGCTCAAACTCACAAACTGTGAGATCATGACCTGAGCTGAAGTCGGACGCTTAACCGACTGAGCCACCCAGGCACCCCTTTGTTCTCCATTTTAAGAGCAGTGGAACTATACTGAAGGATTTTAAGCAAAAACATACTATAATCAGGTTAATTTAGTTGGTTTTGTTTTTAAGCACTCTAGCCATATTGTGCAATCGGATTGGAAACAATCAAGGCAGTAGTTCAGTTGACCACTGTTGAGAAACCGGGGCCAGAGTGGTGGCAATGGAGCTAGAAAGAGGGAGATGGGATGGACAATTGTTATAAAATAAAAGCTATCGAATTTGGTAATGAATTGTGCATCTCAAGGAGGAGGGAGAGGAAGGATCCAGGTTTCTGGCTTTCTAAATTAATTTAGGGAATATTACCATCAAGCTATGCTCCTGAGATCCTGTCTGGTGGTACACACATTGCCACAGATTCCCAAGTAGTTACATTTCCATCTCAGACTCTTTCGTAGACACGTAACTAAGTTGTACCATTTGATAACTGCTTTTCAGAAAAGTAGGGCCTTTTGCTTTTAGAAATGGAAGGGAAAGGGGAAAAGTATTAACTTTTTCTGAGCATCTATGATACATCAGAGGTTGTACAAGGTACTTTGTACACATGTGGGGGAGAATAATTACTCTATACTCTTCTGTTAAACTTTCAGGTGAACAGATAATCTGTAGCAAGATTTCTCAGCCCTGCACTCCTAACATGTGGGACTGGCTCATTCTTTGTTGTGAGAAACTGTCTGGTGCATGATAGGGTGGTTAGCAGCATCCGTGGCCTCTCTCCACTAGATGCCAGTAGCATCACCCTTCAATTGTGACAACCACAATTGTCTCCCTGACCAGTGATCCACAAATAATGTGAGATAGTTGAGTGAGGGGAAAAGTTCATAGTATTTTATGTATCTATTAAATATATTCCAAAAATTCCCCTCTTAATCACTCTATTTTTATGTCTGAAAAGTTGAAAGACATAATGACAGGCTTTTAAGTTAAACTCAATCTTTTCCCCCAAAAGAAATCATACCTAGTATTAAAATATCCTGAATGTTTTTAATTGTTAGAGATATTATCATTCATGAGTACCTATGCATATAATTTCTCCGACATAACAGTGACTGGGTTCTGTCAGTTCAAAGGTAGATAGCTTCATTACTTGAAAATTTGAGTGTTCCTCTATTTTAATAAAAATGTATTTTCTTCCCCAAAGAATCCTGTAACTCATTATTTTACTTCATTCATTCATATTCTTCTGGATGTGGTATTTACAATTCTAGGCTGTCAGATTTCTTCATTGAGCCCTGCTATTCAAAAAGCACTATATGGGAGAATGAAAAAAATCACATCAATTTAAAGATTCATTAGAATTGAGTTACTAATGATGAAAACTAGTATCTGTGAATAGCGGAATTCCATATAGCACACTCAAGAAAGCTGTTCTTCTCTGATGTTTACTAATAGGATTGGTTTTACCATAGATATATTTGCTTAACCATGAAATCTTTTATAGCATCATTCTAGGAGTTTAGAGTACTTACATTATTTTAGACCCAAATACCGTGGCAGTCTTCTGTCATTACATTTCAAAATAATTATATAGCCCATTGCTAGCGATGAAGAATCTTAATACTTTATATAACTCATAAGGATAAACATGAACATATTTATCATGATACTTCAAAGATTGAGATCTTGGTGTGAATATGTCAAAATCTTAATCATATTGTTGTGTTAATTATGCAAATATTTTCTTGGAATTTCTGCTATCTTCTGGATTTATCATATGAGCTATTTGTATAAAGTAGTTCATCAACTTAAGGTAATATTAACTGAAAAGGATATTTTTGAGGGCATTTTCTGGTAGAGTATGTGTTTGTATATACATAATCTGAAGGGATAATATTGGGAATATTTCCCAAAGGGATATATCCATTGCCCTCTTTTGCCTCTGAATTTCCATACTCTTAAAAATCATAGCGTAGAAAGCCCTCTAAGAGTCAACTAGTCTATTCCTTTACCAGACAGGGTTATAGCTAAACTGTTGTGGCCAAATGGAAATAAATCCCATTTTTAAAGACCTATGGAGACATCACAGTTGGCAACCAATTCATGGTTCAGTGACCTTTACTGTTAACTGCTTCTTTTCTATACTTTCCCTAAGTCACTCATGTTATTATTTAGGCCCATTATCTTCTTCTCTTCTGGCCTAAGTAGTTATCAAGATTGGCTACTCCCTATATTTATTAGACCTAATTTGAAGACTTAAGTATCTCACAGCTACCTTATTTTCTCAAATGGAAAAAAAAAAAAAAAAAGGAAAAGAGAAAAGAAAAAAAGAGCCTTTCTCTAGCTTTTGTATATTTTTTCAGACATTTATCATCTGACTCTTGTCTCCTGTATATGACAAGCAGATAGAAGAAATCTTCCCTCCCCCCTCTCTCCTTCCCTCCCCACCACCCTTCCTCCTTCTCTCCTTTCCTCTCCCTCCTTCTTTCTCCCCACTTCCTTCCTCCCTTCCTTCATTGCTTCCATTTTTGCTTCTCTTACCTTCTCATTTATACCTAAAGATTATTGTCTGAACAGTATAGTATGCATTTTACAAGATTTTAAAGTAAATAATGGGATCCCTTTGATGTCACATTCAAAAGAGGAAGAAAGTCTCTTATTCTAAGTGTGTGTGTGTGTGTGTGTGTGTGTGAGAGAGAGAGAGAGAGAGAGAAAGACTAAATTATCCCAAACATTTTAGAGTTGTTTTTTTAAGTAAAGTATTAGTCAAGGTTGTAATATTTGTATGCCTCCAAATATATTAAATTTTAGTTATGTAATTATATAGTTCCCATATATTATATGAATTACATATTTATATAGTATACAAATGTGTATATATTTATATATTAGCATATAAATATATATACACATATATGTATTATATAGTATATAAATATTATATATGTATTGTGTGTATTATATAATATATTTATGTATTATATTTATATATTCTATATTAATTTATATATTATATAAATGTGTATATATATTTATATATATCTTAGACTTTATATAACTCCCCTTCATGCCACTCAGAAAATATAGTCTAGCTTGAAACAGTGTGCTTTTTATGTAAACTCAGCCTTGTGTAACATTCTCTAATCTCTCACCCCTTTGCATACTTCCTCCAATATAAAAAAAAATTTAGAGATGTTACTGCAGATGGAATATATCATGTGCATGTGTTGCCATGTTTAAAAAATAGCAAGTTTTAATCTCTTAAAAATATTTATTTACTTTTCAAGTTTGTTTTACTTCCTACTTAACATATTTACCATAAAAGTAATTGTGTAGAAATATTATTTGTTCTTATTTTTCAAAAGAGCATTCTTTTATTCAGTTTATAATGATTTCAGGTGATGAAATCATTAAAAATGACTCACCCTTAATAGATGATCACATTACTTTTTCTTCCAAAATGGTGAATTTTCAAGAGGTTTTAAGCCTACTGTCTTCTTACCTGTTAGTTTTCCATATTTTTTTTAAACTGTAGCTGCCTACTCTTAAAAGATTTTTTAGTATCATGAGGAATTACTTTAGAAAGTTTTTAAATGTAGGCAGTAATGGTTTTAGTGGTGATGGTTTTAAGTTAGGCATTTTATGACAGTTTAAACGTAAAATCAAATACATTTTATGTCCTATTGCATGTATTTCTCCCCAAACCAGTTAACCAGTAGGAAAATGTATACAGAGACTTGAATTTAGTCGAAAAGCCTGGAAGGCAGTCTTTGGTTAGTCATCTGTGACCTTGAGAAAGGTATTTAACAATTTAAGTTCCCATTTTCTCAGGCAAAAAGGATAGGGTTAGACTGATAAGTTCTAAGGTCACTTCCAGTGCTAACATTTTACAGTTTTATTGTTTTATTAGAGATAGAGACAGACAGGCTTTTCCTTTCTTAACGAGAAAAGGGAGTTGGGGTAGAGGTGCTCCCAGCCTTTAAAGTAGAAAGAAAAGAAGTTGACAAGAGTTAGGGAGTGTAGGAGAGAGGCCACCCATAAACCACAGACTTCAGAGGATAATGAATGAACATGATTCAAACTACTCTGCTTTTCTCTGATTCTTTCTGGACATAACTAACTGGACAACAATGGGCCCTGATTATCGTATGGAAGGTCCCTGCTGTCTGTATGGAAAGAAAATTCTTTGACCTGTCCCTGAGAGAAATATGGAGAAAGGGGAAATCTGGGAAAAAAAAAAAAAAACTTAAATTTCTATCATTTATTCTTGACCAGAGAAAGTTCTGGATGATTACTTATCTCAGGTGAGTAAAGGGGTTTTATATGGAGGATATTAATGGCATTGATTTGTTTCTGGAAATTAGAATAAATAAAAAGGAGGGTTAAATTGTGACAGGCAGGTTTTCATTTAGGTAAGAGACATCATTTCCTGATAATCATGGTTGTTAAAAGCTTAAATGATCATTCAGGATAGGGTCCTCTCAAAAACCTCTGATGCTTTGGAAGCTTCTGTGTTAGATGTTGTTCTTAGATAACTTTATGAACTATTTTCCAATTATCATTTGTTATTGATATGATATGCAAACACATCAACTGGAAGTTCCTGAACATACTGGGTTTTAATTAATGAAAGATTCAACTCCTATGGCTTGATTGCTGGTAAAACTTATAAGCAAGGAAAAGCATTTAAGCATATAAGCATTTAAATTTTAAATGATCTGCTTCATAGTATTTTTTTTTGTTTTAACATTAGATACTTTTGAGATATTTAAGGAATTTTAAATTACTAAAAATATGACTAGAAAATCTTTAAGAATCATTCCTGTAGTCTCTTGACTTTAAATAAGGCTTGATTTTAACTGTATCCATCTAATATTAAATTTATTTTCACAAGTTATCCCATAAGTTATTTCTACATCATTTTATTCATTCATTCATTCATTCATTCATTTATTTGGCAAAATTCTATTGCTACTGTTTTTTAGGTTCTCTCTCTTGTAGTTTCTAAATTTTTCTTCCTGTCACTTAAAAGACACTATCTTTAAGGACTCAAAAGTGTTACCAAGTCCAGTCCACTCTGTTTTCAAATCTAGGTAGCATAGCATGTTGATTATTCCTTGAGTAAGTTGAGAAAAAGCTTGGTTTTTTTTTAAAATTTTCTTGCCTGAATGCATGAAATATTATGCTTAAAGTTTTTTTTTTCTTTAGAGTGAAAAAGAAGGACAAATTATTTTACTCATTTACTCATGAAAGAAAGATGTGTGTTGAAATGTGTTTCTGAGTCACCTTTAAATTTTGTATATGTGACATCACTAGTTGAGAGAACTTTTGTCTCTATTTCGTTTCTTTTTCTTTTTTAAAATTATTTTATATTTTATTTAAAACATACATTTTTATCCTTCTACATGGATTATTGAGCATTCCCATACAGCAAAACCAAAGCAACATAATTCCAGCTTGAAGATATTAGTTCAGACCGTACATTGTGCCAAAATATCCTGAGGTTCCATCAGACACTTGAGCACCCCTAACCCCTTTCTAGTGTGTTGTCTCTTTCCCTCATCGCACAAATTAAGGAAATGTAATTTCAGATTCAATGTCGGAAGTGACTTGAGAAAGCTGTTTATAGTCTGATGGAAGTTGATTGTTTTGTTCTGTTTTGTTATTGTCACTATTTTACAATTGTACCATTTCACAGAAGCAGTGAAATAGTTTCTGTATTTATACTACAGGAATGGGGGCACGTGGGTGGTTCAGTCAGTTGAGTGTCTGACTCTTGATTTCAGCTCAGGTCATAATCCTAGGGTCATGGGATCGAGCCCCACATCAGGCTTCACATTGGGTGTGGAGCCCACTTAAGATTCTCTCTCTTTCTCTGTCTTTCTCTGTCTCTCTGTCTCTCTGTCTCTCTCTCTCTCCCGCAGCCCTGCACCTCTCCACCATGCTTTATAAAAAAAAAAAATTAAAATAAATTAAATGAAAAAATAAACTATAGGAATGTATATCAAGTCAAATTAATTTGATTTAACTTAAAGACATGGGAGTTATTTATTTGAGTAAAATATATTGTTGCTGTGTATGGGGCTATTATGAAAAAGTTTTGCATTTGGCAGTTAATACCTTTTTTTCTAAAAGAATAAAACAAAACAATCACTTTCCAGTATTTAAAAAGTATGTTCGGGGCGCCTGGGTGGCTCAGTCGGTTAAGCGGCCGACTTCGGCTCAGGTCATGATCTCGCAGTCCGTGAGTTCAAGCCCCACGTCAGGCTCTGTGCTGACAGCTCAGAGCCTGGAGCCTGTTTCAGATTCTGTGTCTCCCTCTCTCTGATCCTCCCCCATTCATGCTCTGTCTCTCTCTGTCTCAAAAATAAATAAACGTTAAAAAAAAAAAAAAAAAACTAATGTACAAAAAGTATGTTACTCACGCTTCCTATACTAATATGCCCAGTGTTTCAGCCTTGCAAGCAGGTAATGTCATTATGACTTTATTAGATAAGTTTATAAAGTTTTGTCTGTTTTCACGTGTTCACATTTTTCTGTATCTTCTCAATTAAAATTCTGCAGGAATTTAAGTATAACACCTTTTAGTAACTTTGCTCCTCAACCTACTGTCGGGGGGGACCAGAAGCACTTGAGTGCTTGGTAGAAATGCAAAATCTCAGGCCATACTTCTAACCTATGGAATTATCATTTGTATTTTAAGCAATTCTTAGGGTGATTTATGTGCTTATTCAAGGATGAGAAACACAGATTTAATAGAATATCATTGGCAGCATGAACCTTTTAAAAGTAATCTGGTGGTAGAGTTGTAGGATTTAACACTATTTTGCCTTTGATTAAGATGCTTGATTTCTATTGTAAGTAGCATTAGCAGTTAATATTTATTGTGTTTTTAAACTCATTACGTATGTAGTTATCTAACCCTGTCATCTGATAGCAAAATATAGTCATTGAAAAGTGTTTTAGAATTGTATAGATATCATCCATTGTAGCTCTGTCATTTAATCATAGTAGAGATTTTAAGATTCATTTCTATTTCTCTTAAATTATTCATGATTATACTTAAAATGCTAACAAATATTCATTCATGGAGCTTATGAGCCAAATATTAATGTGTTCTTTATTTTACATTAAAGAAGTATCATTGTTAAGTCAAATCTTATTACTTTTTCTGTTTCATTTTTGTTTCTTTATTTTTATTTATTTCATGTTTTCTTTTTTTTTTGTTTTGTTTTAGTTGGGTCTGGTAAGTTGACATTTTATTGGCCATCTCCTAATCACCGTGTCACTGTGACTGGAACTTCTCTTCCCCTTTCCATCCATACCCTTCCATGTCCTTCAACCAATCAGCCTCCATGTTTCACTTGTCATTGGCCACAAAGACAGACTGCACAGAATAAAGTCTGCAGGAAGTATGGGTAACTGTGACAAAGAGTAAAGGTAATGGGGTTGCTAACCTTATGTCTTGTTAAATGATGTGTGATCTGCATTCTTTTGTTTTTTTCTGTCCTTAATTGCGTGATAAAATAAGTGATAGGACTATATCGTAGTTAAGTACTGTTTCAATTTATATCTCATGAGATAAACAAACAAAGAGAGGTGCCCAGAGAACAATGTGGGGTGTTTGTTTGGTCCAAAATATGTTTATAAATTCATGTCTGTCTATCTAAGCTTTTGTAACTATTGTTCAGTAATTGTCATTAGGAGTCCTCTTGGTGAATAACCTTGCATTAGGGCTGTTCGCACTCATTTCCATTTCTTTGTGTCAGATTCATTTCGTTTTATGTAAGAAATAATTGCATGATGCTTCTAAAATGTATCAAACTTCTCACTGATAAACTTGGCCTCATATATGTAGTCATTACGTTTCCAAGTCCTCTCATGATCAGCATGTTGGGGAAGGTACACTCACCCTTTAAAAACGCTGGAAAACCATTTTTGGAGTTTTACATGAGGATGCTAAGTACTATGCCAGGGAATAATTTGACCTAAGAAAAGCTTCCTATTTTTTAATTAAAAAGCTACATAAATATTATAAAGGTGTTCATACTAACACAGATAGGATGGACTGTTCAATAATGGTGATGTACTAAGGGGCTATTTGAAAGAAATAGCTTTCTATACGCTACTGTATATACAAAAATGTATATGGATTAATATTTAAACATAAAAAAATAAAGACAAAAGTATAGGATGAAAATGGAGGTGAATGTTTACATAATTTACTACTTATTATGTAGTCTATATTATGTAATTTTATTGATAGAATAACAAAAATGCTTAACCAGATTAGAACAATTGTCAACAAAATGGAAAAATATATCTACAACACATATGAAAAATGGATGAAATTTTCACCTAACAATAGTTCTTAAAAATAAAAAAGATGAGCATAGGAACATAATATTCCCAAAAAATAGGATATCAGTGACAAGGTAATGTGAACATAAATGTCTAATCTCACTACTACACAAAGGCAAATTGGTAGGAAATTTCATTCTCAGTTTGGCAAAGATGTTAATGTTCAGTGTTTGGGAGGTTTGGGAGGAAAATGCCCTATAGGAGAGTTGTCGGTTGAAATAACCTTGAATATAATTGGGAAGGATGTTATTGTCACTATTGTTTTTAATAGTGAAAGTTAGAAACAAATCCAAATTTAAAAGCAATAGATTGATTAAATAATTTAAGGTAAATTTGTATATGGATTATTAAAGAGTTATTGAAGTGATATTTTAGAAGAATATTTTGAAACACTATGGTCCACTTTGCATGGTTGAATTATGGGTAGTTTTCTTTTTTTCTTTGCTTGTTTGATTTTCTAAAGTTCCAATACTGACCATATATGACATTAGTAACATGGTTCTGTAGTTTTAATTATAACAAGTTGGAATGTAGCCTTTGAAAAACATTCCAGCATTCCATCATAAACTTCAAGTAGATGGATGCGATGAATGGCCTTCTCAGTCTAAATAGATAGGTGATGATGATAGATAGATTGATAGAGGCGTATGTAATCCATTTAAATTTTTCATGGAGATATAATTACATCTCATATTCAACATACATGTAGAAAAGGATTTTTTAAAGTTATATTTCTAGGACATATCTTGGGGCTGATGTCACTGTTGATGTTGGCTCGAGAATGTGCCTGCAAAATATAGTAAATTCATTTCCAGGCAGATATCCTGTGTGGAAGGATTGCTGCAGGATAAATGTAGTTAGCATAAGGGTTTGTATCCCTGGTTCCCAAATAAGTCTTTGAGGTTTGAGGAGAGCTGGCATTTTATAAAAGAAACATGGGTTCTGGCACACGTTATTAGACATGCTTCTGAGATTTAGGAAAGAGACCACCCGAAGTTTATACTTCTCTGAGTGGTTTGAACATTTATATTTTCCTACTCAAATTCCCTACATATTGGAAAGTCATATTCTCCCACTCATTTAATTAATCATTTTTTTTCTTTTATTGAAATAAACCAAACTCTCTTCTGGATTTAGTTTATTATCTAGTCAATCCTTTGAATTTTTTGATCTGATTTCTACCTCAATTATTGCAGCCCTTAACTAAGGAATCAAATGTTCCTGTATGGATATGTATGGAGGAAAATCCCCAAGAAATGATACACATGTCTGTTATTATACCTGGATAATGACAGTGTTTGCTAAATTCATGAGTAAACCACTCAATTACAATCAGAGTTAAAAAAAATTATAAGGTAGAACTTCAGTGTTACCAAATTGAACCTAAACTGTATCTCCTAACTTTGTATTTTCTTCCCTATAAGTTATAGGACATTTGAAGGCATTTGACCTGATTTTTCTGGTCTCCTATAATTTTCTAGTTAAATGGTATAATTTCTACTAAACCTCAATTAAAAATAAAAAGGGAGTATGGAAGAAATCACACTAATCTAGAAGTTAGGAGATCTAATTGCTTTCTTCAGTTTTGCCACCATGCAATCTTCAGCAAGTTCTGTTATATCTCTCTCTTAAAAAAAAAAAGAGGTTTTTACTTCAAATGAGAGATTTACAAATTTATATATAATATATATTATAAACATTTGTTTATATGTCTTAGATGCAATTGCCTAGAATGTATTTATGGAGAGAAAATTACCTTTTTCAAATCCTCGACTTCATTAACAAAGAAGTCATGTTCTTATAAGCAGTGTAGCATTTGTGGACATAATCTGAATATAATTTTCAATTCATTTTCACTTGAAGGCATTATCCTAAGTGACTGATATAAGTAACTAAAAGTACCTTTAAAGAAAAGGTTTAAAATAATGGAACAGTCTTAAAAAGTGGATTAGAAGAACCCTATCCTGTATAAACTGTTAAATGTCTGGCTTGAAATGTTCACATCAATTTGAACTGAGACAAGAGAGGAGAATAATTAGGTGTTTCAGACAGCTGATAAGAAATGAATTTGAAAAGTGTAAACAGTAGGTAAAAAGACTTACATTCAGTGCGTATTTTTCTAAGCATAAAGCACGGCCCCAAAAACAGCTTTTTTCTCTCCCCCCAGAAGTGACTCCATCAGCACACCTAGTGTTTTCAGCTGCCGTTGCTCTCAATGTAACTGACACAATTTTCTGACACTCTATTTACTGCTGGATGAAGTGGCCATTTAAAGTCTGTATAAATCAAACAGTTTGGACAAAGCTGGCAGTATTTATAATGTCAGGATGAGCAGATGTTTCAAATTTGCCCTCATTTCCATATATATTCTGTTTGAACATGCCCTTGCCTATGTAAATGAAGGAGGCATTTGACTCAACTATTGCTTTAAATTCATTTCCATTCAAGTAATTGGACTGAAGATTCTAAATGGTTATAATTTCCATGGTAGCATTTCAGGAGCTTTTGAGTTAAATTAAAGTAATTTTAGGGCCTGCTTACGTCAGGAGGTCCTTGTGTATATGATTAAAGTCCATTCAGCTTTAAGCAGCTCTAAATGAGAAAAGATACTCATTCGTACACATTTCAGGTATACATTGAATGTACAGGGTCAAATTGCAGCTCAAGAATTCTTTTTAATGTGGAGATTAATCTTAGAAGGTCAACCAGTAAAAAAAAAGAAAACTGCTTCACAAAAAATCTCTATTCTCTTCTATAAATATGCCCTTAACACTGTAACTTCGATTAAATTAAGGATGAGAATGGGTACATGTTATAGTGCATAATGAGTCATGTAAAATAATGGCAGCACTTGGGATATCAGCAAATTGTCTCCATTAGGATAATAACTACGTGTTTTGATTTGGTATAATTTGTTTCATCTCCTTTAGAACCTCCACATTTTGTTGTGAAACCCCGTGACCAGGTTGTTGCTTTGGGGCGAACTGTAACTTTTCAGTGTGAAGCAACTGGAAATCCTCAACCAGCTATTTTTTGGAGACGAGAGGGGAGTCAGGTAAGACCTTGTTCTATATTTCAGTCAGCTAAGGTGGGTGCCTGAAATGTAAGAAAAACCAAAGCATTATTTAGTTATACAGTTGTTGTTTTAAGAGAACTGAAAATTCTCTGAATACCCTAGAAGACGTCAACAATGAAAGAAAAGAAAAAAAAATCATTAATTGTTGTAATTCTAAAAGCAATTTTCCTGGGGTGCCTGAGTGGCTCAGTCAGTTAAACGTCAGACTTTGGCTCAGGTCATGATCTCACAGTTTGTGGGTTTGAGCCCCCTGTTGGGCTCTGTGCTGATAGCTCAGAACCTGGAGTCTGCTTCAGGTTCTCTGTCTCCTTCTCTCTCTGTCCTTCCCCTGCTCATGCTGTGTCTCCCTCTCTCTCTCAAAAATAAATAAACATTAAAAAAAGTCTAATTTTCCTGCCTAGTTTTGGTACATAGGGTGATATATAGCATGGTAATTATCATATATAATTTATCTTTACTTCCAATTCAGCCAAATTAAACAAAAAAAACCTGTACTTTTTCTCAGTGTAATTTAATTAATTATCATTTCTATTATTCAGATATCTGTAATTATATGTTAACAGAGATTTACAGACATTTCAAACAGATGGCAATTATTCAGTGCAATTTCTCTGAAAACGTCAGGATTCTCAACTGTCTTCTTCACTTCTTTATGTATGTTTATGTGTGTGTGTATATAGATACATATATACATAAATATCAACTATATATATCAATTTTTGCATGTCAAAGATTCATCAAACCATGTGTTAGTCTGTTTAATATAGATGTCATGTTAAATACAGTTCAGTGTATACCAATTCTTTGAAAACTATCATCTGATTGCGATTTGCTATCTAATCCCATTCTCTAAACATTTATAAACCAGAATTTTCTATATACATTGAACTAAAATGTAAAATTCTATGCTGTTACAAATTCTAAGTTCACGATTAGGCTTCACCTTAATAAAAAGGAAATTTTGAAATAATTTCACATTAAAAATAATAGGAAACTTTAAAATAGCTTTTAAACCTAAGTCTTTTTTTTCTTTTATTGACTTGCCTTCTTCAACAAAATAAGCATTTCCTATTGCTTGTTTCTGATACTTATAAAAAAGATTCTCATTCATTTTTTAATACAGTTACTCCTAGCTTCTTTTATTTTTTGCTTAACTCAATCTTGGGTGAGTTGTTTCATGGTCTTGCTTCTATTGTGTTCATATGAAGTAACATATAGGTAGTTTACTGACTGCACTCACTAATCTTTCATAAGCAATGTAACAAGTTCGCTTTTGTTTTCACTTTGGTAGGCAAATATTAAGTTGATTATGGTATATAGACCCATCATTTGAGTTACAGTACCTTTGTTGTTTCTAACACATTCCATCTGGCCTCGAAGAACAACTTTGCTGATAGCAAATTACAGCAAAAAAAAAAAAAAAAGAAAAATTTGTAGAGCAGAAAGAATTGAAAGCATATTATATAAGAAAATCTATATAGTAAATCCACTAGAACTTCTTCTTAACAGAGTAGTATTCTAATGACTCAGTTATTTAAATAAATTATTCATTAAGTTATGTAAACTCTATATCAAATCTTGAAATGATTTTGACTTGGTTTGGTTTAGTTTAATGATACAACTTGCTAAAAAAATTAAAATAAAAAAATACAACTTACTTTTTCCTAAAATTTTGTCACTGGGCATATATTCATGAAATAGTACATAAGCCTTTATAAAATTACATATTTTAAGAGGCAGTGAAACTTTTATTCATTTAATTTTTTTCATGTTTATTTATTTTGAGATGGTGGGGGCAGGGGGGTGTGCATGAGTCGGGGAGGAGCAGAGAGAGAGGGAGAGAGAATTCCAAGCAAGCTTCACACCATCAGTGCAGAGCCCCACGCAGGGCTCAATCTCATGGAAAGGAGAGATCATGACCTGAGCTGAAATCATGAGTCAGACGCTTAACTGATTGAGCTGTCCAAGGCAATTAAACTTGTAAAAAGGAACAACTTTATTTGGTTAGAAGAAATCTTGACTTTATTTATTTCATGAAGTGTTAATTTTCCATGAAATATATATATTCTCTCTAACAGGGGAACAAACTTTGAGATTCATAGGGAGAAATTTGTACCATAAAATAATATCACATCTTGTGTTGACTTTGTATATAAGATGAATTTCTACAGAAATAAAACTCCATTATGAATTCTTAAATTTAATATTTGAATTTCAAAATGATCCATAATGGTTATGCCTCACTATCTAACGGAGAAGTAAGAAACTATTTGCAGTTTGATAAAAGTTACTGAACTTTTATAATGGACAGATAACAGAGAGACTTTTTCTGGTGCCAAAAAAGTTTCTTTGAACTTAATTTGTCAGAATGTGCTTAAGTTTTAATTTTGTTTGTATATTAAAGGATTTATTGTTTATAGTCCTAATAGTCATACATATATAAAGCAAAGCTTTGACTTTGTTTTGATTAACATGTAAAAGTTTTAGCTCTGTTGATACCTACTACTTTTATATCTAGTATTATTTGAAATTGATCGTTATAAAAGCACCTATCAACATTTTGAATTTATTTAAATTTTAAAATGATCCTTAAAATGATTTAAGGCTAGGTCATTAAACTTGGTGTCTATATATGTGTTTACATCTACATATGTGGGTATGTGATTAAAGAATATTTAGCTCATTTGTGTATATATTGTGTGGTATGCATGTGTATATGTATGCATTTATATACCTGTTTATAAATATTTATGTATATATGCCAAAATATTAGAACCTAGCAATTAACCTATTGTTATTCTTTCCTTCCAAATATTGGGTTCTAGAATCTGCTTTTCTCATATCAGCCACCACAGTCAACCAGCCGTTTTTCAGTCTCCCAGACTGGTGATCTCACTATCACTAACGTCCAGCGATCTGATGTTGGTTATTATATCTGCCAGACTTTAAATGTTGCTGGAAGTATCATCACAAAAGCATATTTGGAAGTAACTGATGGTAAAGTAGAGTATTTTATTTTTAAATATTAAAGTTTGGTTTATGATCTAAAAAGTGTGCCAGTAAATGTGTTTATTTTCTACTGTATATTCTTTCTGATGGCACTTTTGGTGTGAAGCTAAAAAGGATGTCAATACAATGACGAAGTCTAAAATTCTTCTTTTTTTTTTTATTATTTTTTCAATGTTTATTTGTTATTGAGAGACAGAGAGACACAGAGAGTGAGCAGGGGAGGGGCTGAGAGAGGGGGAGACACAGAATCTGAAATAGGCTCCAGGCTCTGAGCTGTCAGCACAGAGCCCGATGCGGGGCTTGAACCCACAGTGAGATCATGACCTGAGCCGAAGCCGGTCACCTAACCAACTGAGCCACCCAGGTGCCCCTAAAATTATTCTTATTTTAAGTTGGCATATACTATAAATTTCTAGCATCAAGTCATGTCAATAAAAGCATAACAATTAAACAAGAAGTTTATAGTGAATAGCTGTACATAGGAATGTTTCCTTGTTTTAGAAAATAAAGTTATTTTTAAATCTCTTAGTGTAAAATATCGTCTTTTCCCCTCTAAATTAAGGAGATAAAATGAATTGCTGATAAGTCCAACTCACAATTCATTATAATGAACAAGTTTTCTTCAATAATATGATTTTGTCCTGTTTTTCAATTCCCTTAAACCTGATCAATTAATGCCAAGTACATTATGAAGACACCTTGATGGAGAAAATCCTCACACCGTAAGATGGAGACTAGTAATAATTTGAGAAAAAAGAAAAAATTGTATACATATAAATATATAAATATATAAATATACATATATATATACACACCTGTGTATATACATATATACCTAAATATATACATATTTATAATATAAATATAAATATACATATATACATAGATATAATATTCTTTTATTGCTGTATAGTATTCTATTATATAAATAGCTCACAATTTGTGTACTCCTCTATTGATGGATTGCTTTCAGTTTAGGGCTTTTATTAGTTAATAAAGCTAAATATCCCTGTACAAGTCTGTAGATGGGCATTTGCACTCAATTATCTTGGTTTGCCTTTTGGCAGATGAATATACCTATTTTTTTTCATTTTCTCATATATTCCAGATATAAGCTTTTATCAAATATGTGTTATAAATACTTAGTTTTAGTAATTTCCTTAATGATTTTAAGGCTTAAATAACCAATTTTAATTAGGACGAATGTATTATTTTTCTTTTTTAGTTGGTGCTTTTAATTTTCTATTCTACCTCGAGGTCATGTACACGTTCGTTCTCCTATGTCTCTTTTTAGAAGTTTTATTGTCTATACTTCTAAGATTGGAGTTCTTAATCCATTTTTATTTTTATTTTTTTTACATGTGGTATAAAACAAGGGTCAAAATTCCTTTCCCCCCATGTGGATACTAATTGTTCCAGCATCATTTATGGAAAACTCAGTGTTTTCCTCACTGAATTACATTTTAATCATAATTCAGATGAACATAAGTGTATGGGCCTACTTTTATTCTCTCTATTATATTCTGCTTATATTATGCCAGTATGTATGGTCTTAATTATTTTAGCTTTATAGTAAGTCTTATAAATGGGTAATGTAAGTGTCCTACTTTTTGTTTTGTTTTGTTTTGTTTTGTTTTGTTTTGTTTTGGGTTGGCTACTAGAGGTTCTCTGCATCTTCTTATAAATTTTAAAATTAACTTGTCAATTTTTACACACACACACACACGCGCGCACACACACCGTATACAACAACAACAACAACAACAAATGTGAGATTTTAATTTTGATTTCACTTAAATTACTGAACAGTGTAAGAAAAATTAACATCTTAACAATCTTAGTCTTCTAATTTAGGGAAATGGTATAAATTCCACATATATATGTCTCAATTTAGTTAAATCTTTAATTCTCTCAATAGTGTTTTACGCTTTTCAGGCTATAGATCTTCCCTATATTTTGACAGACTTATACCTAGGATATTTGATGATTTTTGATGTGACTGCATATATATGCATATAAATTTCATTATTGTACTGTTTGAGGCAAGATGTGCAATTGATTCTTTGTATGTTAACCCTGTATCCAGCAACTTTCTAAATACACTCATATATAATAGTTTATATGTAGCTTATTTTGAAATTTCTATGAACAAAACTGTGTCAACTGCAAATCAAACAGGTTTACTTCTTCTTTCCAATACTTATACTTTCTATTTCTCTTACCTGTCCTGCATTGTCTGTGCTCTACAATATAATGAATAGAATTGGTGATAGTGGAAATATTTTTCTTGATCCTAACCTCAGAGGAGAAGTAAGTGTAATGTTAGCTAAGATTTTAAAGATAGCATTTTGAAATTTAAAAAAAATTCTGGAGGATATTTTTAACACAATAATCTGATTAATTTGTTTCTTAGTACTCTCAGGATAAAGTTTATATTAGTTCATATGCTTTACAATTTATCTGCAGCCTCAGCTGTGAATACTGTATCTGCTCACATGCCCTCATTTTATTGTGTTTCCTATGTATTTCTTTTATCTGAAGACTTCTGCATATGTTGTTTCTACTGGCTTGAAATTTCACTTACTTCAAGAAGCATTCCCTAACTCCTCAAACATGAGCATTCTTCACCCTGTCATCTGTACAAAGATTACATCCTATACCTTCCTGCGTTCTATATTTATTTTTTTGTATTCTTCATTAGAAATTAAGTTCTATGAGAGCAGGGCCCACGTCTGTCCAGTAAATATATACTCAGTATCATACTACCAAAGTCTGGCACATAATACATACTCAATATATAATTTTTGAATGAATGGATGAAACATGGATAGAATGAACAGCTAACTCTTGGTTAAGTCAGAATTCAAGGTTATGATTATCTCATTCCAAAGCCCCAACTCTTACCCCTGTCTGTGATGCATAGTATATGTGTACTGGCTCCAGTGAGTTAGAATGACCTAAAATGTTTGTACGGTTTCTTACATACATCAAAGCTATTAGATGAAGGTTATGGAGGTGGTAATGAATTTGATAATGATCAATATAATCAGTATGTAGAAGTACAATGCAGAATTGCACAAAAATTTAATATTTCAACTTTATGTGTAGAAGCAACTTGTATATACAGGTGTACATGAGAAATGGCCAGAGAAACCTATGGTAAGATACTTTCAAGTATTTCTTACTATTCTCATTGATAATTGAAAGCAAAGCTTTCTACATGCCATCTGACGTGACATTATCATAAATTGCTACATTTATGAAACTAGATCAAGGCTAGCAATTTTTGCTAAACTAACACGAAACAAAAACCTAACACTAAATACACTAATTCGTTTTACATTCTCGGGGAAGATTTAAGGTGGCTTTGTGTGCGCTTTGTGGTGGTACTGTATTTTTAGTTTTGTTTTCTTTATTTTGGAATTCATCGATATTGCACACACAACAAGTATGGACTCGTTCTTCACAGGTAAACTATTACTATTGTGAGTGCTGGCAACATCAGTATTTGCATAAATCAAATCAAGAGGAGAGCTAGTAGGCAGAATACTTTCTGGATGCTATTTGAATGTAGCTTCTTGATCTTTATCGTTTGCAAAAAGAACAAAGACAAAGGCAGAGTAAAACAGGAGGCACAGAATTTGGTGGACTAGCAGCTGTCTTGAAAATGCTGCTTCTCTATAGCTGTGGCCTCTGCCCCAAATGGCATTTGACTCAGGAACATAGAAATCCATATCACCTATTTAACTGAAAATGTTTCTTTCCTTGATTGGTAGAATGCAAGAAAATTAGTTAATGGCTGCCAAATGATGTATGAACTTAAAAAAAAATCACTTGCATTCATCTTTCAAAAGTTACTGGTATGCAGAGAAGCGAGGGTTCAGGGGCGCCTGGGTGGCGCAGTCGGTTGAGCGGCGGACTTCAGCCAGGTCACGATCTCGCGGTCCGGGAGTTCGAGCCCCGCGTCGGGCTCTGGGCTGATGGCTCGGAGCCTGGAGCCCGTTTCCGATTCTGTGTCTCCCTCTCTCTCTCTGCCCCTCCCCCGTTCATGCTCTGTCTCTCTCTGTCCCAAAAATAAATAAAAACGTTGGAAAAAAAAAAAAAAAGAAACGAGGGTTCACTTTTATTTAAAAAAGAGATACCTGACAATTACTATTTGACGTGGACACGTTTCAGTTCCCTAACTCGTAAGTATTGTAAGATATGTTTGCAAACCAATGTTTGATGGTATGTAAATATGAACTTTTCATTCTCAAACCAGTCAATAGAAAAACCATTTTGTAATTTGTTCCCTTAAAATTATTTTATAAATGTATTTACATGTATTAACATAGTCTTTATGATCGTTGCTTTTGAAGTAACCAGATCGTTCTTCTGATGACATAGTCTCATTTTTTTAGGACCTTTATATTTTTCATGAATGTGTGGAAAAGATAGCTTTGATAAACTCTGCTGGAACAGGGCTATACCACCTGTGACACTGCCTATACCAGCAGTATTCTCACCACGATCACCACCATACTGATGCTCATTAATAATAAGTTACAGTTAGGGGCGCCTGGGTGGCGCAGTCGGTTGGGCGTCCGACTTCAGCCAGGTCACGATCTCGCGGTCCGTGAGTTCGACGAGCCCCGCGTCGGGCTCTGGGCTGATGGCTCAGAGCCTGGCGCCTGTTTCCGATTCTGTGTCTCCCTCTCTCTCTGCCCCTCCCCCGTTCATGCTCTGTCTCGCTCTGTCTCTCTCTGTCCCAAAAATAAATAAACGTTGAAAAAAAAATTAAAAAAAAAATAATAAGTTACAGTTATTCAGTGCTTCCTTTGTGCCAGGCACTAATGCTACCATCTTTTCGCATATCAACGATTTCAAATCTGACAACATCTCATTTTACAGATCAGGGAATGGAGGCAGAGACTGGTGAAAAGGTAGGCCCCCCGATCATACAGATACTAAGTAGCAGAACTGAGACTTAAAACAAAAGTTTGTACTGTTCAGTATGGTAGCCAGCTGCCACATGAGATTATTTAAATTGGAATTTCAATTACTTAAAGCTAAATAAAATTACACGTCTAGTTCCTCATTTACTCTAGCTGCACGATCCATGGATGCTGTTGGCTTTTGTGCTGGATAGCACGCTTGCGGAACATTTTCATTTTAGGGCTACATCTTCCTCTAAGATGCATTTCTTCACTCCTTAAAATTCATTTTAATAATGATAACTCATTCTAATAATACCAGTGTAAAATATTAGAGCCTTGATTTGAGGTTTGACTCAGAAATGGACCTCACTGTAGGGGCGCACCTGGGTGGCTCAGTCTGTTAGGTGTCTGACTCTTGATTTCTGCTCAGGTCATGATCTAATGTTTTGTGACATGCAGCCCCAGTTGGGCTCCGCACCAACAGCAGGGAGCCTCCTTGGGATTCTCTCTCCCCTTCTCTTTCTGCCCCTCTCCCTGTTTGCACTCTCTCTCTCCCTCTCAAAATAAATAAATATTTTTTAAAGAAATGGACTACACTCTTTAGTTTGTGTAAATTTATGTTTACGTAAATGATAGATGAAATGAAACATAGATGTCATCAGTATTTTATTCTACTCTGTGACAACACAGAGTATTTAATTTTTTCTACCTAAAAATGTGAAATGGCTTTAATGAACTCCTTCAGCTCTGATTTACCTATCTATCAGGTTTTTACAGAAAAGGGCAAATGGCAGTATCATAATCCATATATGTTTCTAGCTTTTTGCAATTAACAAAGCTTCTTCATATCTGTTATTCCGTTTAAATCTTCATAGCAATCCCCTGAGCTGGCTAGAATGTTATTATCTTCCACAGATCAAACAAACAAACAAAAAGGGAGGCTTAGAGAATTTAAGGAAGCTGCCCAAAGACACATGACAGATGGAGCTGATAATTAACTACACTCCTCTTCTCTTGCCTTATTTTTGTAAACTACCCAGTATAAACCAGGAAGAAATAAATGACAGAGAAACAGCATCATTAGACTGGGTTGGGATAGGATGGGAGGTATGAATGATGCTAAAAATGATACAAACATTGAAGAACTATAAAGATACACGAAACTGAATAACCCCCCAGATATTGGATTATTTCTAAATATAACAAGACTACCAAATGTAAGCCACTCCATTACTGGATTTAATTACAATCAGTAATAAAGAAACACTGCTACTAATTTAATTAATGTCTAGAAATGAATATTCATTCATTCTTATAATCAAGGGAACACAGGTGGTAGAATCTTATGAAACCCAATGCAATAAAACACTTTCATTCTTTTTTCATACTTATCAGGAGGGGCCTCTAATTTGATTTCAGCCAATCTCAGCAGAAAATGTTGCAAAGATGAAACAGTTCTAAACAAAGGAATTAACTAACTTACATTTTTCATCTGTGGAGTCCCTGAAACACTCCTGCCAGGTTACAAACTCCAGCCTGCGAACACGCCTCCCTGATATTAGCAAATTTCATACCAGTAATCAAGGCTGGTAGAGAACCAGAAGGGTGGAGTGAAAAGGCAGTCGCTGATTTCACTCTCTTGCTTTCTTGTTTTTGCTTAAATTGAATGCACAAAACTAATAATTATTGCATGGTAAATGAAGAACAAAGTGAAGTGTGGCTCCAGCTTGTGAAACTCTTTGGTGCATAGAACTTTGAACATGACGCATCCAGCTTGGCAAATTCTTGCATGCAAAATTTGGTTACTCTGGCAACCGGTTTCTTTTAATCAGGAGACTTCTTAAAACTGTGTTTTATGTATTTGTGACTTAAAAATGTTTAGCTAATATTCAGAATTTATAGCTTGTTAATGACAAAGATTTCTTACACCTAGTTTTTAGGTTTCAGTCATAATGAAAAACACCATCTATGGAGTTTCGCCTGAATTGACTAATCAGGGGATGAGAACTGAGAACATCTCTCTAATGCAAGCTATTCTAGTTAGTCTGCCGTTGTTTCTGATTTTTCCCCTAAATAATGGCTTTCTTACCTGAGATAAAGTTTTTAGTTTTTCATATAATAAGAAGAACAATTTTTTTTTTTTTACTATGAAAATGCATTCCATTGTTTCCTTCTGTAGTACATTAAAACTACTAAGGTGATAGAATTTGCAAAAGTGTTTTTCAGGCCCTGGTAATTCCAGGATGCAAGTACGGTATTTTTAGGTTAGGGGATTGGCTTGAGTTATATTTTTGGATTAGCCTACTAACAATGGATTTTGGGCACTTTTTCAGTTTTTTATGTATTCATTAGGTTTAGGAAATTTTTACCCATGTATTCTGTTAATAGAATTCCAAGGTAGAGCTCAAGCATATTGACTTGTAAGTCATGAAAGTCTAAAGCACTTATTTGAATCCAAAATTGCCAGACATGCTGGTATGATGCCATAATTTTTTACATTGGGCACAAAACAGTTATCAGATAGCAAGCTGACTTTAGTTCATTTATGAAAATATCGTCTCATTAGTTTCCTTGGGGTAGGTGGTTATTTGTTGTGTTTTATTTTTACATATTTTAATGTTTAAAAAGTACAGCATTCCACTTTTCACCACTATGCATATACTTCGCCGTCCACAATTCTTATTTCCTCCTCAGACTCTTAAGTGAAAGAGGTCCCTTGACAGAGTAGCATGCTCAGGCAGTTGTGGGTCATTGGAAAGGACTGCATTGTATCTCATTTTTATGTCCTGAACCAAAGCATCATATGAATGCATTCTGAATAATGCATGGCTCCTACTTTAATTACTTGTTTAATTAGTTTGTTTCAAAGCCTAGAGCAATTGCTGTTGCTTGGATGATTAGAAAATTGCTTCCAGTTGTAGAAATCCATTTCCTGTTTCTTCTGGCAGTGATTGCAGACCGGCCTCCCCCGGTCATTCGACAAGGTCCTGTGAATCAGACTGTGGCCGTGGATGGTACTTTAGTGCTCAGCTGTGTGGCCACAGGCAGTCCAGCACCCACGATTCTTTGGAGAAAGGATGGAGTGCTTGTTTCAACCCAAGATTCTCGAATCAAACAGCTGGAGACAGGAGTGCTGCAGATCCGATATGCTAAGGTAACTTAAAATGACCCCCTGCGTTTCCCGTTTGATCCACTTTGGTTTTTGCCTCCAGCAACTGGTGCTGAAGTCTCACGTTTTAGAACCAATGAAATGCTGAATAACAATACTAATATATTTTTAATTGATGCTTTATTCTTTTATATATTTAACATGATTTGATTCAAAACTTAGCTCATAGCAAGTAATGTAAGGGGTAGTTTTTGTTTGTTTTAAGGAGAAAAAATATTTTTGAGACGTGTTGAAGAAAATAGACAGGAACTTGTGGGAGAAAAAAATGCCTTCCAGTTAGTGGTATAATGCAGTCATTCCATAAAGGATTTTTCAAAGATATTTCTCCAGTACCATTTACCTACAATGTCCATGAACGGTTCTTCTCTGTGAATATTTGGCTCCACATTTTGCAGAGACAGAACACTATACATGCAAACAAAAACTATGTAGCAGGTGTCCACACTGAGTGCACATTTCAAATCAGAATGTGAAATGATGAAAAGCCCACAAGTCTATGAGAACAATTTAGGGATTTACCTTCCCAGGGCATCACACCTCCCTACCTGTTCTTTCAGGACTGTGTTGTTTTGTTTTGATTTTGCCTTTTCTTTTAGGTCAAGATCAGACAAGCTCACAAGGCATATGAAAGAACAGCTTTGACAGCAATAAACATAAATTTCACTCGCTTTATTGCCTGTTGTGGGTGGCTTCTTGGGAGTTTTGGATGAGCATGAGAGTTCATATTACGTGCCATGAAAGTTAATATGTTGTACTTCTTTGTGAGGACGATTGCAGTTTTGTTCCTGCAGTTACCAGAGCAAGATGGCAACATTCTTGCTTTATCAAGTGTTACTCGAAGATAGAGTTACTACCTTAATTAAGCAAAGGTGTATGGGTTTGTTATGCTAGTGATATTTTTTTAAAAAAAATTTTTAACGTTTATTTATTTTTGAGAGACAGAGAGAGACAGAGCATGAGCAGGGGAGGGGCAGAGAGAGAGGGGGACACAGAATCCGAAGCAGGCTTCAGGCTCTGAGCTGTCAGCACGGAGCCCGACACGGGGCTTGAACCCATGGACCGTGACATCATGACCTGAGCCGAAGTTGGATGCTTAACCAACTGAGCCACCCAGGCACCCCTACTAGTGATCATTTTAAAGCTGAAGATGTGACCCCGGTTTGTTTTCTGGCATTCAGTCTTGAGAAGGGAAAGAGACCATTCATTCCAGCTGAGGTTTGACCTTATACTTATTAAAATTGCCTTCGGTCACAGGTTGAAAAAAATAAAATAAAATGGGAAAAGAGAGTGAATACTTTGAGAAGAAATCATTTTGTGTTTATCCTTTTTCTATAATATATGTTTATCTCAGATAGACACATGGATGTAACTCTAATTAAATATGAAATAGCAAGAATAGTCATTGGCTAAACTTTATGAGGATTACCATGTGACATTGAATATGAAGATATAATTTAGTAATTAAAATTAATGCTCTGAATTTGAGTACCTCATTGTTTATTGTCCCTGACACTGAAAATAGTGATAAAGTAAAGCAATTACACATTATATTTTTGTTATACAATTAAAATAACCATATAAAATCTTATTTTCTGTATTCATGTAATATTTTCCTTTACATTCAGTAAAAATATATTCAATTAAGAGGAAGTTTCTAGTTATTGAATTTTAATGTAGTTATCCATATTCATGGGACATATACAAACCTATCATTGCTTTTCCAGCCCATTGAGCTCTCGATTGTTCCAAATATTTATTTTCTGTCTTCTCAGCTGGGTGACACAGGTCGGTACACCTGCATTGCATCAACCCCCAGTGGTGAGGCAACATGGAGTGCTTACATTGAAGTCCAAGGTAAATTAGATAGCATTTTTGCCTTAAAGCATAAAAGGAGGTTGTTTATTTACTGGCAAATGGACAAAGTGGATGTTCTGATGCCTGAAGAGGTGTATAATTGTGTAATCTACCTTTACGTGCTTATCTGTGTATGTGTAAACATCTGTCCTCTTTTGCCCTTTGATTAGAATTTGGAGTTCCAGTTCAGCCTCCAAGACCCACTGACCCAAATTTAATCCCTAGTGCCCCCTCAAAACCTGAAGTTACAGATGTCAGCAGAAATACGGTAACCTTGTCATGGCAACCAAATTTGAATTCAGGTGCAACTCCAACATCTTACATTATAGAAGCCTTCAGGTAGAGTAAAGATGATGTTTCCTAGTTGGTCTTTTTGTTTTGTTTTGTTTTTTTGGTTTACCATGAAATATACATGTTCTAACTTGTGTATCTTTCCTCAGCCACGCATCTGGTAGCAGCTGGCAGACTGTAGCAGAGAATGTGAAAACGGAAACATTCGCCATTAAAGGACTAAAACCTAATGCAATTTACCTTTTCCTTGTGAGGGCAGCAAATGCATATGGAATTAGTGATCCAAGCCAGATATCAGATCCAGTGAAAACGCAAGGTAAATACTGATCTACTCAACCTTGTGACACCTACTTGTCCTTAGATGTAATTTTATAAGCCAGTAATTTGTACTGCATAATGCTACAATTGCATACATAATATAGATCTGTTCTTCGAGTTGCTCAATTAATTTTTAATACACAAACACGTTGTCGGAAAACTTTATTGTTTTCTGTACCACATACTCTAAGATAAGATTGATAAGAAAGAGCAGCGTTCCCCATTTTATAGAATCATAATCTAATGAGATAAAAATACTATGTATTTTTGTATTATATTTGATTTCTTGATTTTTAGATGTGGTTATATGTGGGTGTAAAATCTTAATCACATAATAATTGTGTTTAAGATTGAGTCAATTTCACCTGTGTTGAGATTAGCGCTCATGAATTTCTGGATGAGTTTTGAATATCACAACACTAGTCAAGTAATATTTTGTGGAATATCAGGCAAGTTTAAGAGAGGTTTGGAAGATAAACTTGAATTTGTTCTTAATTCAGCTGTGCAGTCAACCTCCTATAAAGCATGGGGAAAAATAATTTAGGTCTGTGCATTGCCTGGCCTGTCTTTCATTGTCAATTATTTGAGCTGTGATATATTAAACTTTTAAACGATGTCATGTATATTTGGTCAAAGCTGGGTTAAAGAAACAGATAAAAGGAAAATGAATATGTAGAAGCTACTTCTAAAAAACATTTGAAATTAGAAATCTGCTTACTTGGGCCACATTCTAGATGTACTGCTTTTTACTATCTTTTATGAATAAAATTTGTGTTTAGCTTTCAGCAGGTTATCTCCTATCCACCACCATACTCCACTTGTTATTTTAAAGCTTTAAGAAGAGTAAAATTTACATGATGAATAAAAAGATGATTTGAGTCAAGCTTTAACTTTTTAAAAGATATATTGTCATCGTAATTAAAGTATGGTTCTCCTTATATTAAAAAAGAAAGATGATTCTAGATGGTAGTGATTAGAAATAGACAGTTATGGGGCGCCTGGGTGGCTCAGTCGGTTGAGCGTCCGACTTCAGCTCAGGTCACGATCTCACGGACCGTGAGTTCGAGCCCCGCGTCGGGCTCTGGGCTGATGGCTCAGAGCCTGGAGCCTGCTTCCAGTTCTGTGTCTCCCTCTCTCTCTGACCCTCCCCCGTTCATGCTCTGTCTCTCTGTCTCAAAAATAAATAAACGTTAAAAAAAAAAATTAAAAAAAAAAAAAAAAGAAATAGACAGTTATTTTCTCAACAGACAGAGGAATCGTGATGTCTCAATCTTGAGTTGTACCTTTTCAAAGGAAAAAATGTCACTTACTTAAAGTGGTAGAAACAAGTTGTGCACTTGAACTACTTTTTCCTGATTTTAGAGAGGGTCTGCCAACCATTTTGCATGTTTTGTCTTTTCTAATGAGTGTATAAGGAATCTCTGTTGAGGGACCTTTTGTTCCAGAATTTACGGAGAAAGCAAATGGAGTTGCAGAACGTGCCCACATTTGTCTCTTGCTGTATGAGTCCAACACACCCAAATGCCTATATTTGCTCTGATGATTCACCTCATCAGGAACGCTAGGACTCTTGGATCTTGCTTTAATGCAGTTTGAGGTTTTCAATATTAGATACACATTTATAAAGAATGCAGACCTTTGACAGTTGTAAAATGAATTTAAATTTCTGTCCCCAGTACACGGGTCTCTACCTAGGAGACTCCTCTAAGTGAAAGTTTTGACTGACTGCTACTCAACTACCTACTCCTGTGAATTGTCTTGTAATAAACGTCCTTATTTGTAAATGATGTGGCAATTAACGTTTAATCTGAAAATTAACTTAAGCCTTTTTACATTTTAACTGACTTAGTGGAGCAACGTAAGTGGGATGAACCCCTGTCAGTGGGAAGACTGGAGGTACAGTGAGGTAGGCATACGGTTTTGAAGTCAGGAGTCTCTGTCTCATCTCCTGAACCTGTTAGCTCTGCAGCCCTGAGCCAGTTAGTTTGTCCTGAGCTTCAGCTTTCCTCACCTAAAACATGCAGCTAAAATCCGTACTCCACAGGTTTGGACAAGGATTCATCAGCTTATGAGCATCCAAGACTCAGATCTCGTTTCTGTTTTACGCCGTAGGAATTTGTTACTGGACTCGTGTTTCTTTCACTGTCTGGACTAAAAATAAAGGAAGTTGATAACATTTGCAGATGCCATAACACTGAGAAAGACGAGATTGCAGAATGAGAGCATCAGAATTAAATACATCTCAACAGACTGAAGTGATGGGTCAGCACTGACAAGATTAAGATTAATGGAGCGAATTTAAAACTTAACGTTTTAAAAGTTAGCTGTAGAAAGACAAACTGAGGACCCCAGGCCTAAAGGGGGAGTACATGTGTGTCAGGGTGGTGGGGGCAGACAGAGTTCAGTGTTTTGAAGCCCGTTAAAACACCTCTGACCAATTGAGTGTTGTATTTGCCAAAAGAACACACGTAGTCTTAGCTGGCATTAGCAGAACTACGTCTGGATCAAGTCATCTCCTCCCTTTACCCTGAACTGGTCAGATTATGAATGGAATGATGTGCTCCTCTTGAGCGCTACGTTTTCGGGTAGACTTTTAAGAGGAGGACAGTGAGCATACTTGGTGGGGCTGCCAAAACAAGTCCAAGGAGTAGACGTAACATTGCTGAAGGTTTCGTTGTCTAGTTCTTGGACTGCGTTTGAGATGCCCTGAAGCCCAGCTGAAGGTTAGGCTGCTATTGGTTGGAAATTGATTCCTAAGAGAACAGTCATGGTGTCTGTAGCCATTTCAGTAACATGGCTGCAAAAATAAGTCTTCCCCAAAGAGGGATTCCTATGAAGGAGTTGGGTCGCAGTTAAAGGTACAAGGCCTAGTTTCCAGTTCAGGAGTCAGGTAGACCCGTTTCACAGCCAGGCTTAGAGCCTTGTCACACAGCTATCGAGATGTCTCTTCCCCAAAACAGGATTTGATGCTGCAAGGAAGATGCCGTGAGTCGCGGGCGAGTAGTGGGTGTGTGGGCCGTTGCTGGCATGCTGGGCTTGCCGCTCCTGTAACCACTGTGCTTCATCCATGTGTCCTGTTTGCATAGTATTCTGAGCCCTATCTTTGAAGAATAGGTCCAGCGACACAGCATGTACAGCATGGGTATGGTATAGATAATAAGAACTCAGTCATTGTAAATAATGAAGCGGGGCCTGGGTCGTCTGTCTTCAGAGACTGTGTATAAATTCCAACACTTGGGAAGCAACTGGATAGAATTACAATCTAAAATTTCCTCCCAGTTTAGTTCTGAATGTTCGGAAGGACCTTTTACATTATAATCCTTTTCTTTTTTTTCCCAAGAGGAGAAAGAGGACAAGCAAGAACAGTAACAGGATCAATTCAAAAACACCTGAGGATAGAAGCTCACATATGAGAGGACGTGTTTAGAAGCTGACATAATGATGTATTTTTCATAAAGTAATTCCCTTTAACTCACCCAATGTTTGTTAAACACATTCTGTATGTATGGCTCCGTGCTAGGCGTTCTGGGTTCACACAGATTAACTCAATACCTGCCTTCAAGACGCGGACTTCATATGACTTAACGAAATTCAGTTCTCCTAGCCGTCCTCAGATGTCGCCACCATCGGTAGTGCCATTTAACATGTGAGAAAACAGAAAAATAGTGAAATGGCTGATCAGTTGCTGAGTTGGGGTGCAAACCCAAGTCTGTCCTATTCCCAGGACTTCACTCTTACCCTAGAGATAGAAGGTAGTTGAAGTCATGGGAGCAATAGAAACCCAAAGGGAAGAGAGAGGTCCTGAGATGGAAGGGTGACAGACAAGTGCTTTTCATCTGAACGTTGTGATAATCAGTTGCCTGAGGGCCAGTGTTATCCAAAGATATTTGTAAGTGATGATAAAGTATGAGAAGCCAATATTATCTCCATTGTTTTTCTCATCTTGCTTCTTTATAAGCTTAATTGATAGGCCCAATATATGTATAGTCAAGAGTATTGTATCTAAGAGTGTGAAATAGCACTCTCGATCTGTCTTCTGTTCGCTTGCCTTCCATGGAGTCCATCAGACCTTGGCAACCTCATTTTTTTGTCATTTCAAGGTTTAATTTAAATTCTAGTTAGTTAACATACAGTGTAATACTGGACAGCCTCATTCTTAATATACATATCTTTTCCTTCTTGTTGAGAGTAAGCTCTTTAAAGACTGAAACTAAAATTTGGAAAACTAAAATTATCATTTCTGTTGTTTATGGGATAGTCAGTATTCTGGAATGTATATGCCAACATATAATACTATGAGAAAAAGAATTCTGGCCACAAAAAATTATTTATTTTCTTTCCTGCTTCACCCTGTATTCCCTTTTATTATTATAATCAGAGCAAAATATATGTATTTGGAAAACCTTTTGAGAAATGGGCAATTTTTACTGAGTAGAGACTTTAGTAACTTGAACAAAGCCCCTCCTTTTTGGGGAAAAATAAAGTGCAACATAAATGAACACTTGTAGTAGTTTAATTCTTACTTTGTTTGAGGTCTCCTTTCTTAAATTTTGGTGTTCTTGAGATTGAGAACTTTTTATTAAACCTTCTGTACAGTGATACAATAAGTGAACCAAAGCAAACCATCAGTTAAATAGATGTTAAGTGCTCTTTCCTCATCAGATTTATTTTGTTCTTTTCTTTTTCTTTCTTCTTCTTCTTCTTCTTCTTCTTCTTCTTCTTCTTCTTCTCTCTTCTCTCTTCTCTACTCTACTCTACTCTACTCTACTCTATTTCATTTTATTCCATTCCATTCCACTGGTGGCTTCTCTATCCGCCATTGTAGGTACTAATAACTTACCATGTATCTTTTTGGGGAGGATATCTAAATTCATCGTATAAGATGTGAGGTGTCTATTTTCTTTCTGTGCCTGCTTTATACTTCCACATTTCTATTCTTTTCATTTCTCATCCACTCTTGCAATTTCTGGATCCTTTCTTGCATACACAAGATTACTGTAGAATTTTGTAACAAATTCAGAGGGATTGCACCAACTCTCATGCTTGGCAAGAAAGCCATCATTACATGGTAGGAGGCGCCCTCAGATGCTGCTTTGTGTCATAGTTATTTTTGCTTCCTGCTCTTTCTTGCTTTCTACTTGTCCTCTGCTGTTCTCCCTCTCTCTCTCTCTCTCTCTCTCTCTCTCTCCCTCCCTCCCTCCCTCCCATCATCTACTTGCTAATGAAAACGTCAAGCTGTTCCTATTTTCTTCTGTATAACGGGTTAACTTCACAGTTGGAATGATTCTTCTTTTCTGAGAGTTGCCATGCCTGAAAGGATTGTTTCACTATGTGTTCATTCAGGTCAGTTACATTGTGGAGGATGTAACACAATCTTCTTGGATTGTTGCAGATGTTCCCCCAACAAGTCAGGGAGTAGATCACAAGCAGGTCCAGAGAGAATTGGGAAATGTTGTACTGCACCTGCACAACCCCACCATCCTTTCTTCCTCTTCAATCGAAGTACACTGGACAGTGAGTCATTGTTGCAATATTTGATTTCAGTTTTAATAAGATGACTCCTGGGGGATCATTATATGAAAAAAATGTATTTATGGAACAGATTGCTTATAACTATATATATATATAGTTATATATATAGTTATAGTTATATGTAGTTTTATATATATAGTTATATATAGTTATATATATAGTTACATGTGTATAGTTTTATATATATAGTTACATATATATAGTTATATATATATATAGTTACATATATATAGTTATATATATAGTTATATATATAGTTACATATATATAGTTATATATATAGTTATATATATAGTTACATATATATATATATACACACACACACACCCACACACACACATATAGTTGACTACTTTTCCACCAATGACAACTTTATAATGTAAGTATTGTTTATTATAGTAGCTGTGCACTGGCTTTAAACAAAAAAAAAAAGTTTCATGTTGTATTTTCTATTATACTGTAATAGTAAACTTTATCATTCTCAAAGAAAAGAAACACAGAATATTAATTATAAATATATAACTTGTGATAGGATCATTACCACATAATTTTTTTAAACCTAGAAATATTTCTAGGTAGTATTAAGTAAATGTTTGAAATTAGAAAGTGGTGAAACACATTTTCTCATCCTTTTGGTCCTGACATATCTCTAGATGTCTATCACAGAACTGTCATGATGCCTAACATTTCTGCACAAACCATAGAAATTAATATCTAATATTAATATATTAAGCTGAAAAGTGAATACATTATAAATGATAGTGATTCATTTTTAGTATTCTATCTTATATAAACTAGAAAACTATAAAGTGAAGCCAGATAGAATTTTTTGCATTTTGTCCCATTTAATTTTCATAATTTTTAAATAAACCAATAAAAAGATATAAATGGTTACATTTTTATTTGTCCTTTTAATAGGTGGACCAACAATCTCAGTATATTCAAGGATATAAAATTCTTTATCGGCCATCAGGAGCCAACCATGGTGAATCGGAGTGGTTAGTTTTTGAAGTGAGGACCCCAACCAAAAATAGCGTGGTTATCCCTGATCTCAAAAAGGGAGTCAACTATGAAATTAAGGCTCGTCCTTTTTTTAATGAATTTCAAGGAGCAGATAGTGAAATTAAGTTTGCAAAGACCTTAGAAGAAGGCAAGTATGAAATGTGTGATTACTGTGCTCTGCAATATATTTGTTAGGTTTTTATTAACTTAATTGAAGAAATGTTAATGTTACTACTGACACTAATTATTAACTGTCTTGATATTGAACATTATATTTTGCTAATAGAATTTGTTCAGTTAGAGCTTCTGAAGACCAAAATTCCATAACATATGACTTGCTTTAATAGTGGCCTCTGTAAAAATGTGCAAATGTGAACTGAACTGTGTGTTACTTAATGGCATATATAGGACATACTCAATTGTTCAGAACTAAAACTCACATTTAAAGATAAACTTGTTCTCAATGTGCTTGACTTTCCATTAATTATTTTCCATTCACTGATTGAATGTTACTTTGAGTAATGATTTATAAATAAGGTGAGCATTGACTTGGTTTTCCCAGGACTTTCTGGGGTTAGCATTTTATGCTTATGCCTCATGTCTATGGAAACCGCTCAGCTTTAGAAAAACCACTATGATGGGCTACTCTATAACTGGAGTTTTAAACCCTTATTTACAGAAAGGTTAAATGTCACAAACATATTCTTTAATAAAACCAGAATTTTCTGTAAAATGTGTTTATTACTTTGATTACATACATGATAAGGATATAGTTAATGTCATGGGTGATTAATGTATACCTTTATACTTTGGAACGTTTGTAGGGAGAACATGAGACTAAGGTTATAGGGTAGGAGAAACAAGAATTTTCCTGGCATATTTTGTGGAGATAATCTATGTAACTTTGGTTATGGAAAATTCTCAATAGCTAAAGAGTTAGCAATATTGAGGAGACACTTAAATCATTTGGGACGATTCAGACTTGGATGAGACATATGCATATATTGACATAGATTTTATATAGTTACTACTTGACTTTAAATGTTGTTTCTGCTTCCAGTGTTCTCTAATGTATTCATAACCTACTTTTTAAAATAATTTAATAGCACCCAGTGCCCCACCCCAAAGTGTAACTGTGTCAAAGAATGATGGAAATGGAACTGCAATTCTTGTTAGTTGGCAGGCGCCTCCAGAAGACACTCAAAACGGAATGGTCCAAGAGTATAAGGTAATACATATATAGTAATTTACGGATGGACACCCTTCTCCCCCTACCAAAAAAAAAAAAAAAACAAACCCCACAAAAAACACACACACACAGAAAAAGCTTGTTTAAATTGTGGATATTTGGCGCCATCTGCTGGTCAATGGAGCAACATGTAAAATTATTTGAAAAATACTTTCCTGTTCAGTAATTGTGGAATAATTCTTTCTTCAGCCATTTGAAGAAACAGTTAATTTAAAAGAAATAATCTATATGGTCACAAAATCTATAGGTCCATGTAATTTCACACAAACAGCAAGTATGAATGCTAATAAAAAAGTAATTTTTTTTACCTTAAAAAAATACCTTGAATATATTTTGCAGGATTTGGTTGCCCCATGAATTACCTATGAGTCAAATTCTATTAAACATGGTTTGCTTTATGTTTTTTTCAACATATTTGAAATTTTCGAACTTTGGAGCTAAGTTGGAAAACTTATTTTAAGGTGCACAAAAATTTTTTTCTATAAACTGTGTTTTAGTTTTAAAGGAAAATGTCCTGTCTCAGAGGAGATTCAGTTATAAATTTATGTATGTTTAAATGAATTTTAAAAATATAAGATGTCAAGTGGCTTAATCTAATATTCTGACAGTTATTTTTACCTGTGAAGTCATTGGCTTTAATCATTAAATTTAAGAGTCTTACATAGATTTTGAGCAAATATTTTCAAGCATGACAAGGTACAATAAAAACTAATTTAGGGTCATGAGATGTAGCCTATCAATGAATCTATATTACAGGAAAGGCTTAATGATGCATGATAAATGAAGAAGTGATTGATTGAATCAGGGGAATCTCAATAGAAAATAGCTTTCACAGGTCTTTTTTTCCAACATATGTGTAAACATATTGCATACTAGAAGAATTTTAACTGCAAAACATGTATTTCCGTAGATACTGCTTTGTATTCCCGTGATACCTGAGTATTTTTCTAGTTACTATCTAAACTGTGATACGAGTTTATCTCACATATGTGAATATTTTAGTCTGTGTCCATTGATAGGAAAATGATGTTAAAAAGGTGAACACATTTATCTTCTACAGGCAATTGCATACTAACATCAGAATCACTTGTGGACTCATTTTCCAAGTATAGGTACCTGACCACCATTCTGAGAGATTCTGATTCAGTAGGTCTGATAGGGCACTTGCATATGTATTTTGGTAGATCTTTCCAAGGTGATTCTAATGTGCACACTTGTTAAGACCCAAATAAAGACCATCAGTGTTCTTTTGAGTAGCAAATTGGTTTGTAAAACAACTAGATATACTGAGCTTAATTTAGGTCTAATATTTTCTTAAAATGATTTTTAAAAACAAACTGAAAACCTCTTTATGAAATTTGCATATATTTTTAAAGGGTGACATTTTATAGTATTTAAAATAGTGCTGTGAATGCCCCTCAAATGTTCTAAGATATTTCAAATTAGATCTTCTAGTGTAATTGAGTCATTAAAAGGTACTAGTCTCTACAATGTAAGTGTTTTCTCATGAATATCAAGGTTATCTCAATACTGGGGAGTGACAGGATGCTATGGTTCAGTCCAGAAAAATGAACTGTTATAGAGATTATTAAGGATTTAAAATGAGGTGATGTCTCAGCTCTCAAGTAAAATTGTGTAATGTAGGCATTTTCCCCTAAGAGCCAAAGCTCATTTCTCTCCAGAAGAAATGCAAAAGGGTGGATTTCACTTAACTTCATGGTCAATTTAAAATAATAAAATGCCTTTGAAAACCTGATTGACTGGTACAAAATCAGTTTGTGGCTTTGGTTCAGCTGTGTAATGTAATTGGGGGAGGAAAAAATCACAAAGGAGTCTTTATTTCCAAATGGTCAGATCCTGGTATAGAGTCTGACATTTTTGTTGGTGTTATGTATTGAAACGATATTAAAATAATGTTAACCTCCAAAGAAAAAAATAAATGGTGGTTGCCTACATGATAGGAGACACTGGTACTCTTTCTTGGGTTTATTTTAAATCCCATTCCGTATTACAGTTTAGACAATAGGCTACTTGAAACTAATCCTACATCTTGCTCGAGGACATCGTAAAGAATAGAGAGTGTGTTTTACTACTCCATGGACCATTTTCTTGTGGCAACTGAGTCCAAATGCTGTCATGCACCATATCCTACTTCTTGAACATTGCTGAGGGTCACTCTGATTAAATAATCCTTTAGTGAAATTTAAATTAAGGATTACTGTGTAGTTCAGATATCTTAATTTCCTTAAAATAATTTCCCGTCACAAATATCCTTATCAAAGTTATTGAGCTATACACTAATTTTCTTATTGGAAGAATATTTTTCTTTCAAATATGTGTTGTTATTTTTCATTGTCTCATATATGTTATCAAAGACTCACACACCACAGGCTGAGTAGACTCCTAGGAAGACCCTTTCTCCTTGTATCCAGTTTTATTTATTTACTTTTCACTAAACTCTATAACTCTACACCGAACATGGGGCTCAAACTTGGGACCCAGAGACCAAGAGTCACATGCTGTAGTAATTGAGTCAACCAGGTACCCCTGTCCAGTTTTGTTATAAATAGCCATATTTATACAAAGGTACTTTAGATTAAGTTATTGATCTTTATCTGGATATACACAGCTTTTTGCAAAGCCTTTTTGGCAAATAATTTCTAGGTGTTTAAAAAGAAAAAAAAACACCCTGTTGATTTGGACTGATAATAAGAACCTGTGTCTTTGAGCAAAAATGTGTAGACTTTCCCATTATAATCCTTTCAAAGTATATGAGACAATTTAGAGAGGTTTTGAAGGTACTGCTAACCTGAGGTTTGACGGGAAGAGGCCTCTCAGAACTAGATCCTAGGGAAAAATGACTTTTGCAGCATCCTGTATTAGGTTCATGATGAGTCTGAACTTGGTCTAGGTCTAAAACTGAAATGCTATGCTGATCTTTGTGTTCACTTAAATAGTTTACCAGCTTAACATTCCTTGTTCTCTTCTTAAAGGTTTGGTGTCTGGGCAATGAAACTAGATATCATATAAACAAGACAGTAGATGGTTCCACCTTTTCTGTGGTCATCCCTTCTCTGGTTCCTGGGATCCGGTACAGCATAGAGGTGGCAGCCAGCACTGGGGCCGGGGCCGGGGTGAAGAGCGAGCCACAGTTCATCCAGTTAGGTGAGTGCCAGTACAGATCCGCTTTGACAGTCTGTCGCTGTATCCATTGTCCTGCCTTTGTTTTTTGTTGGTTGGTTGGTTTGTTGGAAATAGAGCTGCAACAATATATTTCATAAATGCAGAAAAATATATACAAGTATATAATTATGTAAATATAGAATATACCATATAATATTATGATTACATAAATGTATATAATATATATCACAACTAAACTTAAACTTAGTCGAGCACATATTTTAAATTATGTTTCAAGCAAAGGCTGTCAGCATTCATTGTCATCCTAATTCTATCCTTTTCTTTTCTTTTTTGGTCTATTCAACAAATACTATTAATTGAGAACCAAGGAAACCTCAGTGGGTAAGAAAGACAGTCTGAACATTCATGGAATTTATAGTGATTTGGATGAAAATAAATTCCCATGAAAAAGTTACACTAGGTATTAGAAGTTTAAGCAATATGCAACTTACATTTACCATTTTGGTGTCTGTTTTTTTTTTTTTTAAGTTGTTATTTATATTGAGAGAGAGAGATAGGAGAGAGTGGGGAAGAGGCAGAGAGAGGGAGAGAAAGAGCCTGTTAGGGAACAGGCTCCACACTGTCAGTGCAGAGCCTGATGAGGGGCACGATCCCACAAACTATGAGATCAAGAGCCAAATGCTCAGCCAAGCCAGCCTGGGCTCAAGCCACCCAGGCACCCCATTTTTGGTGTCTATTTAAAATTTTAATTGCTTTTTACAACAAAAGAGAGATTCAAATGTCAAAGAGAATGGGAATATGGTTATATGCTAATTACTTAGATAGTTAAATACAATATGTGCTTCAAAAGTGGTTAGATGAATTAAAAGAAAAAAGGAAAACTTAACAGAGAAGCATTGTAACAACTCTCCTGTAGTCAATGTCGCATGAATACAAAATACAAATTAGTAAATGGTTACTAGAAAAAATGTAAAGCAAATAATAACAAAACAGCAACAAATACAACTATAAATGGAAAGGGAAAAGAAAAGTGTCAATATTAAGAGGCTACATTTAAATTACAAAAGATGCTGAGAGCCCAGTCAACATTGTGTCTGTTCATTTCAGATCCCAAGTTAAGCATTAATAAGATTTTATGTCCGTTTCTAAATTATGGAAAAGGATCAGATATATGCATTTTTTATACTTCACAGATAAGTGCATAGTATTTTTGCATTTGGATGATAATTGATGACATTCAAGACGTTATTTCAAAACAAAATTAAGAAACATTTGGCTTTGAATAAACTGTGTTGTATAAGCTTTACATTCAATTTGGAAACTGCTATCATTGTTCCGTTGTTAAGACAATGCTATCTTCTCTAGTAGATGTCCTTGCCGAACTTCTGTGGTATAACACAATAAAGTCCACCTGAAGTGCAGTAATTGTGGGGTAGGACCCTGTTCCATGTAGACATGGAGGGTCACGGGCTGATGAGGCTTAGCTTTATTTAACGTGGAGCTTCCAAGGTTGACCCAAGGCCAGCAGAAAGAAAAAGAAACACATAGTGTAGGGGAAGATTTAATGGTGCAGATCTAGAAATAGTGCATGCCTCCTGCCCAGGACTCAAGTCACGTGATTCCAAATAGATGAATGGGGACACCACAAAATGAAGTCACTGGTGAGGGAGCTACCTCCCGAAAACTCTATGCTATGGCAATAACATTCCAACCTTCAGAGGGGAGCTTGCTCCATCCGCCAGAGCCATGGACCAGAATTCGAGTTGGGAATTATCTTTTTAAACAGTGATTACGTGCGCAACCTTTAGGTGGAAATAGTTTCATGATTTATTTCAGGATCATCTATTACAAAATTCCAAGTAATACAGGAAACTAAGAGAATTACTTGATACAATTTTAGGTGAGATAAGGGAAAAACAGTCTCAGTATAGACCTTTTATTCACTTGCCCACTTTTATGAAGTGTCAGTACTAACTTATTAAAATTGATATTATAAGTTACACTGTGATGACCTTATACATTGTTGATGTCACTTACCTACTTTTGTAACATGTGATTTTAGTCCTGTGTTTTCAGAGCTGAACTGGGAAAGGGCCATGTGTAATTTTATTTATTTAAGATTTAAATCAAGGGATTTGAGGGTCAAATTGGTTTTCTTGAAATTATAAATGTGTTCCAGTTTTCCATATCTTAATATAGCCTCAGCTGCAGTGAGACAAAGACTGAGATACAGAGTGGCCGTTTTAATTCATTAGTCACACCACACTTTATTCTCTTAAGCCCATCTGGTCGCTTGCATGGAACCTCTCTTAGCTGTCTCCATAAAATCTGAAGCTACCCAACTTAACCTTGCACAAATAGCCATGAAATCTATAAACTTACTAGATACAAAAAGTGTATCAGGAAAAAAAAAAAAAAGAATAGGTCTGCTTGGTGAACTCGCAGAGGATGAAGTGCTTTTACGATAACTGTAAATAAAAGAGCCTGGAACATGAAATGAAACATTCAGTCAACAAACTGTTGAAAGCAGGTAACTGAGAGAATTTATAAAAATAGGCTTTTCCGGCTTGACCCTCCACAGAATAAAATCTAGGATTCTGTTCAAAAAAAAGGTAAAAAAAAAAAATAAACACCACACACACACACACACACACACACACACACACCTGTGAGTAGCAATGTAGCTACCATTTTACATAGAAAGGGGTGGCACGTTCACAAGACTGTTTCCTTAGCCACCGAATGCTGCTTATTTGTCTAACCAATGTCTTATTGGGACATAATATCATCTACTAAGAAAAAAATCATCTGTAGATTTTTTTTTTCTGTTGGAGAAATGTTATTCCTAGATAATAAGCTATCGTAGTTATTTTTCTGAAAAAAAAAAGGGGGGGTGGAATTTTGGACTAGAACAAATGTTTCTATTTTATTTATTTTTTTTAACGTTTATTTATTTTTGAGACAGGGTGAGACAGAGCATGAACAGGGGAGGGTCAGAGAGAGGGAGACACAGAATCCGAAGCAGGCTCCAGGCTCTGAGCTGTCAGCACAGAGCCCGACGCGGGGCTAGTACTCACGGACCGCGAGATCATGACCTGAGCCGAAGTCGGCCGCTCAACTGACTGAGCCACCCAGGCGCCCCAAAATGTTTCTATTTTAAAACAGGTTCATTACCAGAACATTTTCAGACTGTAAGAAAGCACCAGCCCTGATGAAATGGACAAACCCTTCTTGTTTCACCAGATGTTGTGGGGGAGGAACATTAAGACTACAGACACTGGTGGGAATTCTGCCCACTGGGCCACCTTGGTGTTGCATCAAGTCAGAGCCCATGAAGTAGGGTATGGCTCTGATGACAGCACAGCACTTCCAGTTCTCCATAGACTCTGCTAACTGCTCTGTGTGACTTGACGGAATGGTGGGCTTAGACAATGAATCGTGGTGGGTTTAAACATGAATGCAAAAATAAGTACATTTGAATAGCCATCAATCCCATCAATTTCAAATTCTTGAATTGAGATAACAAAACACAAACCTTCTTGACTTGATAACACTTGTAGTTCTTGTCCATATTTAATGTTCTTATATCTGTTGTTGATCACGGCTATTATTTTAAAAAGAAAGATGACTTTAAAAAAAAAAAAAAAACTGTGGGACACCTGGTTCGTTCATTCAGTAGACCATCCGACTCTTGATCTCGGGGTTGTGAGGTCAAGCCCCATGTTGGGTATAGAGATTACCCTTAAAAAATAGGAATATTATTCATAGTTATTTCAGTGGTAAGATTATCTTAATTTTTCTTTGGTCTTATATTAAACTAAATTTTATAGACCCTTTGAACATAGGCCCAAATAATGTGTTTATAACACATTTTAGAGTCTTAAAATAATAGCCTATACAATTGGGGTATAGGGATAAAGAAAGTATACACTGTTTTTTTCAATATAGACCTTAAGAAGAGGAAATAACCTTTTATTTGTTAATATTTTAAAACCTATAGAAGTCTGAGACAGTTTATATCTTTTTTATACAACTTATTTGATACTCCTTATTTATATACTATTGTTGACATATTTCACTTTTTAGATTTATAGTTTCGTATTTATCTCAGCACTAACCTGTGAAAGTTCATCTAAGCAATAAGCTGCAGAGTTTTCTGGAGTAAAAAATAGAAATTGTGCGCCATTGTCTTTGTTTTTAAATATAGTCCATAAAATTACCGTATCATATGTGTTTTGTATGAAGATAAAGTGAATATAATTTTGCTGACAATCTCCTGGACTATTTTAATTAACAGAGGTGGATGTCACAGAATAAAAGACAGAAATTACTGTTCAAAAATTGACAAAGTAATGATAGCCACCTTAGATAAGTATGCATTCATTGTCTCATTGACTTTTAAGCCCACATTAATCCAAAGATGGCATTTCAGATTCTCATGGAAACCCTGTGTCGCCTGAAGACCAGGTCAGCCTTGCTCAGCAGATCTCCGATGTGGTGAAGAAGCCAGCGTTCATTGCCGGAATCGGGGCAGCCTGCTGGATCATCCTCATGGTGTTTAGCATCTGGCTTTATCGACACCGCAAGAAGAGAAATGGGCTGACTAGTACTTACGCGGGTATCAGAAAAGGTACTACCTTTCCTAAGTTTTCCATTTCGTAATATGTTTGTGTAACTCCTGATTTTAACCTGTGACCCCAGAATATTCATGACTATATATCTCCTGTCGTAAATTATTTTCATATAGAAAGATTTTCAAAAGTGCTTTTATTGCATTGTCATCTCCACCCGTTGACTCCTCTTGATTAGCAGCACTTCCAACAAGGGTTTATCCGTTTCAGGCTCAATTCCTTTAAAATAGATTTCACCAAGGTAGGTCCACCCTTGTTTGTTACACCGTCTCCTGTGCTTTGGGGGAGTTACTCCATGGTTTTACATTCTTGAAGAAATGTTGTAGCCTCGTTGTCCCAGGAATTATAAATACAAGCTCTGCACTGAGCTTAAACGGAGTGCTGTTGTTTTTGTGAAGCTGAAGAGATTATTTGTAAACTAATTATTTTATGATTCTTTCTGATGGTCTATCAGATAGTTATTTCTTACTGAACATAGAATGCCCAGCTAAATGATGTGCCTCCATTTGCAGAGAGGAGTGTTTATTTTATTTTTTTTATTGCTGTATTTAAAGTTGCAGAGTTGAATATCGATATGCCGTTAATTAGCGGTGGGGATTTCGTTACAAATGTGTTGATAGTTTTAGAAGAAAGAGTTTACCTGGCTGCTGTTAGTTACAATTGTATGGATGAACTGAGTACACCAAGAATTTTCAGACACCTTCGCCATACATGCCTTTGGAGTCTGTACATTGGTGATTTGTATTTTTTATTCTTTGATAAGATTTGTGAACGTTCTCAGGCAAATAATCCTCCCTGCCCCCACCTTCCGAATAAATATATTAATCAATTCTGGGCCTCTGATATGGGCTATAGGTAGTGTGAGTGAAGGTTCTGGCTATCTGGGGAGAGGCCCAATTTATGTCTTTAGTCCAACTAAATTATTTATACTGCTCCTTTTTTGCTCTCAAAACTGTCCTGGTTTATATGACACATTACACATTCACCCTAGTCATAGGGCTTCTATGCAAATCTAAGACAACACTTTTGCTTTGCTGCAAATTTAGAGGGAATTACCAATAAACACATCCCCTCCCCCCACCATCACCACCCTTTAGAAAACCGTCAACAGGATTTTTGAAGGGAACATTTCCTAAGTGTCTTGGCTAAGCCCTTTCTCTAATCAGTTATAGGCAAAGTCAGAATTTGTGGTGCTAGCTAGAACTTTTCTCAATGAGAAGTTCTCTTGACGGTCCCTGTACACTTATAAAACAGCCTGGAGAAGCAGTCTAAAATATTAGTGCTCTCAGTCACAAGGGATCTTGGCAAGAAAGAGTGCGCACAACTTCATCACCATGCTGCAAAAATAAATTAATGTGCTTCCTGCCTGTGGGTGTGCAGCATTCTATGTAGGTACACTTGCAGCATTACCATCCTTAAAAATGTTTTTTTTTTCAGATATGTATTCTGTCTAGAGATGAAGCAAAATGTCAGTATCCCTGCCTGTGAAATGGAAAATGAGGGCTTGGAGGTTACTGCAAAGGGAGCTGGCGCTCATTATGTATACAAAGCAGGACAATGTCCCTCACATGTGTCACCATATAAAACCTTTGACTAAATGGCAATGCCGAGAAGGGGCTTGCGGGTGTCCCTGTGTCGTGGGGCAGGGAAGGGGCAGGGGTGTTGGGAGCTGTGTTTTGAAATCCAGCTTGAAGAGGATAAGTGATTTAATTAACGCACAGATGAGGACTCTCTTGAATTCTCCGGGAATCTTGTACTTCTTAGTGCCATAAGGTGCTGTAGCTGTACAGTCATAACAATTGAATGCTCTGTATTGTCTTGAAATCTAAATATGTGACATGAAACCCACTTCCTCTCTGAAATTTCTCTTCTTCCACTAATGTACTTTAAGCATGCTGGCAGATGCCTATGTGCTCTTTGTGCAAAACCTATTAAACTAATATCATTGTCCTTTTAACTAGCTTGTGTTAAAGCAGAAATCATAGAACATAATTACAAATGTAATTGGTGAGCATTCGATTCAGCTTTCCCATTTTGCCTTGTTGGCACTTTTTCATAATTCTGTTTCCATGCAATTCAAAAAAAAAAAAAAGTGCATCCTGAAACCTTAAATTGTCTCTGCCAAAACAATGCCAGTAATTAAAAGAAAAAACGAGATGAAGCATTTCAAAGAAATAGACATGAAAGAACCTATTGCCCTATAAACCATCAAGCCAGAGTGTGACTTTGGGTGACAGTGAGCATTTTTAAACACCCCCCGCCCCCATTTATCTGTAGATAAACCCTATGCTGGAACATGCCCTTTTCCACATGCATTCACATGGTGCACCAGCATCACTGGGTAAAAAGAGATTATTGTATTATCAGAGGCTTTGAAAATTAAGTTGTTTTTTGGGGTACAGGCTGTAAAAATTTCACTTAGATGGACTTCTTTTCATCTCTCCTTCAGTTCCTTTAACTGGGTTGGCAGTTAGCTAAGAGTACAGACAAGGACCTTTCATATTGTCCCTATGTCCTTATGACTGCAAATTAATGCTCAGGCACTTGAATAGCTTCACTTTCCAATGTACCTTTTATTATTATTATTATTATTATTATTATTATTATTATTATTTATGAAGACTTGTTACTATGACTCTGAATTTTTGATTGTAGCTAAATTACATTGACTCTCTGAAAAGACCTAACTGAAAGAAAACACAGCCCGGGAGACCGTGGCTGTGCTCCAAACGAAGGCCAGTGTGTAAATTGGGTACACGGCATTGAGGGTTTCGTTTTTGTTCCTTCTAGTGTGCTCAGAGATAAAACGGTTTGGTGAAAAGTGACAATTGTGCGGCATGCCCCAGCGTTAACAGTTAGCAGCCCCAAAGGCTCTAATCCCAAAGTAAATTTCTGGGAGACATTCATATGTGAAGTGGAAAATACATTTTTTGGCAACTTGATGATCCACGATAAGGGATCAATATTCTAGTTTGTGTGAATTAAGGATTTGTCAGGCACAAACTTTAGTCTTCAAGAAAGCAGCGTAGGTTCCCTTGCTGTCTTTGCCAGGTCAGTGTTTACTTTCGATTAATGCGAAGAGCTTGGGAAATGAGTCAGCCCCCTCCCTCCAGGAAATGACATGGAAACACTAGTGGTGTTATCCAACACCCAGCATTTGGGAGGAGGTGGGAAAAGTGGGGGAGGCAAGGCTGCCACTTTTGAGGTCTGCAGTTGAACTTCAGGCATTATTGACGAGATGAAGATTTATAACTGCAGAGAGAGCGAAGGCTTTCAGTAGGGCGTTAATGTTGTGTTGTTAGCTTCTGGGGTGACGTTTAAAAACTGCTCAGCCTACTCGGAGAAGGCTTCTACATGTGAACTAGAATAGAGAAATTAAAGTTTAAAACTCCCCATTTTTTCCCATTCACAAATTTCCACAACGATAAAAACATAGTATTACACTGTTTACGTGATAAGGTGTCAGGCATTTCTTGGCAGTTCAGTTTTATGGTTCTCTTTGTTTCAGTTTGCTCTTGCCTTCTTTCTTCCCTCTCTTCCTCATTTCTTTCTTTTGTTCCTTCTTTCTCTTCCTTCCCTTTTCCTTCCTTCCCTCCCTCCTCCCTCCTTCCTTCCTTCCCTCCCCCCTCCTTCCTTCCTTCCCTCCCTCCCTCCCTCTCTCCTTCCTCCCTTCCCTCCCTCCTTCCTTCCTTTCCTCCCTCCCTCCTTCCATCCCTCCCTCCCTCTCTCCTTCCTCCCTCCCTCCTTCCTTCCTTTCCTCCCTCCCTCCCTCTTTCCATCCCTCCCTCCCTCCCTCTCTCCTTCCTTCCTTCCTTCCCTCTCTCTCTCCCTCCCTCCTTCTGTCCCTCTTTCCTTCTTTTCCTCCCTCCCTCCCTCCCTTCCTTCCCTCTCTCCCTCCCTCCCTCCTTCTGTCCTTCCTTCCTTCCTTCCTTCCTTCCCTCCTTCCCTCCCTTCATTTCCTTCCTTCCTTCCTTCCTTCCTTCCTTCCTTCCTTCCTTCCTTCCTTCCCTCCCTCCCTCCCTCCCTCCCTCCCTTCCTCTCTCTGTCTCTCTCCTCTTAATAATGAATACCTAAGTCCACCTATTAGTTCACTTTAATAAGCATTTACTTTCAGATTTCTAGATAAGGTTCAATCAAGACCCTGATAATGCTTGTTTGAGAATCCATCAACCAATGTTTAGAAATGATTAATAGTAGAGGATTCCTGTTTGTACTAAAGCCGGGAGCTAAATCCTTGTCACTAAATGCGGGGTCATTCACAGGCTAACCCAGCACGACTCCCCGCTGTACTAGAATGCCAGACGCTTCAAAATGGTACCTGTAGAGACAAGCCTCTTCTTTGAACCTCAGATTTGGTTTTATCCATCTATCAGAGCGTCAGAACTGCTGGCTTAGTTATTTACATTTGTTTTATGTTCAGCTGTCTGCTTGATTTATACTAATGTGATGTGTTCCCTTTCTCTCTTCAGCTTAATAACTGGTTTATATTTTGTTTTGATTTTTCAGTCCCGTCTTTTACCTTCACACCAACAGGTACATATTTGCACTTAGCCTCCTCCTCTCCTTTGTTGGTTTGGCATGTGTTGTACTATTGTGTTTCTGTTTTTATTTCATTTTCTGCAGTTAGTTGGGGGAAAGGACTTAAAATGGAATACGGTCCTTCATTTACTCATGTCAGGCATGCATTTGAAGTAGAAATGATTGGTGTTGCCTTTCATCCGTTTAATACAGTTATTTATTCATGATTCCACATCGCATCCTAGCCTTGTTTGCACGTGTTTCATTAGATAGACACTCTGTTTCTACCCTCAGCATGATTTAACATGCTAATGATCTTATTGATTATTTCATACTTGGCAGTGCATTTTTTTACCCTTAACTTAAGCCTTTATGTTTTCCAACAAAAATTTCTCTCCCTTGCAATTCTCTGTCCACAGAATCAACATTTTTAAAGGGAGTCAAAATACCCAGCACATGTGAAAGATAAAACTTTTTATCTTCCTGAAGTCAGAATCCTAATATTTTGTTCTATTCAATTTCTTTCAAAGTGGGTCCTCTTCTTTCACATCACCTTTTAGTAAAAGATGTACCTGTAGTCTTGCCTCCTCGGTTTTAATCCATTTAAAGTAATCACTGGAAGCAGTTATCTCTCCTTAACACACTCCCCGTTTGGAGTTCTTCTAAGTAGCAGAATTTGGCAGCTTTTAGAAACATGTTTCTTCTTAGAAAATGTGTCTGTATTTACAGAAAAGCTAATCTTCTTAACCTCTTGCCTAACTGTGTGCAAATCTGTATTTGTTATTGCTAAATTTTTATACCCATAATTCATTAGGCTGAGAATGCTTCCAAGAGCATTAAAATATAGTTTCACTATATGTACACATGTCTGATGAAAATGTAATGGGAAGGGGTTCTACAAGCCACAAGAAAAAATAGGTCGTATTAATTAACTGCCACAACTTGACATATATCTTTGTGTGGAGAGAGAGAGAAGGTTTATTTGAACATTTATCTTTGTCTTTCTGGTACTTCTTCTGGGAAAATAGCCTAGTCATTTTTTTCCCCAAATTTAAGATTCCAAATATGTATTTATATGTTTATATATATATATATATATACGTATATATATATATACATATATACGTATATATATATATAATGTATACATATACGTATATATATACATATGTATGATTTATACGTATATATATACATATATATGATTTATATATATATGTATATATATACATCGTATGATTTCATGATTATATATATATATACGTATATATATATAATGTATACATATACGTATATATATACATATGTATATATACGTATATGTATACATATGTATATATATACGTATATATATATATAATCATGAAATCATACGATCTAATAATTTAAAGTAGAAAACTATGGGAATGGGGATATAGCAATGCATAATAGTTATATTTAATAAGAGTGCACTGAAGTTTGCTTTTACTTAGTTCTTAACTTTATTGGCACATTAAGAAAATAAGAGTAACATATTTAATGTTATACAATCTTAAAAAATACTAGTTGAATCAGAAATCTACTTTCTGTGATGGTTTTTGTAATGCTTCTAAGTAGAAAGGGAGAAAATATTCCATTTTAAGAAAGATGCTCATGGATGTGATAGCTTTTGATATTTAAACATAAACCTGTCTATTAATTGTTTCTTTCTCTCTCTCTCTCTCTCTCTCTCTTTTTTTTTTTTTTTTTTTTTTGTAATATTCTAGTAACTTATCAGAGAGGCGGTGAAGCTGTAAGCAGTGGAGGGAGGTAACTATCCTGCTTGTTTTGTAGATCCTAAGGGAAATTCCAGGTATCTCATCTTGGCTCCTTCAATGACATCACTTTCTTTGCATAAAAGGTTGAAGTTGAGGATGAAATTTGTTCAAATCTTTTAGAAATACGCCATTCCGCTGTGCTTGTGGAACCGAGCTGGTTTGTATACAAAAGCAGTTGCTTGGAGCTGTTGCATCTCAGTGAATGGACACCAGAGGGCGCACGTTAACCGGGAAAGACAAACTTGCTGATTTAGCGAATGATTAAAAGGAGTTAAAGTAATTAAGCAATGGCATTTATGAAGATTAAGAAATATAGCTAGTTAACAGATACTATCAAAGAGAAAGTGTTCATTTGAAAACCTGCTGAACACAGCATTTGCTCGTAAGTTGTTGTAGGTTAGGTTTGTTTGTTGTTGTGAATTCAACATAGTTCAGCTCTCGCGTTGCAGGAAAATATGTTGAGATAAAAGAAGAAATCTGGGTAGCTTGTTAATACAGAGATTTTTTCCCTCTAATTAAAATGAACCTCAATCCTATATTTATGATTTTTTGTAATTATTATTCAGTGAACTTTAATATATTCACAGAGAAATCAGAAATTGATGTGACAGGCAGCTTAAAAGAGCTGAAAAAAGGTATATGTATATGAGCCACGCTTCTGCATTTTCTATAATAAGATGATTTTTTTCCCCAAACCAGCAACATCTAACTTAAAGTGTAAGAACAAAAATCTTCCAACCAAAACCATTTTATAATTCAAATTGAATGAACTTACTGGGTGTTCGGCTTTGCACAGTTGGATGTTGTGGATGGAATTGGAAAAGACAAAAACGAGTAAAATACTCCAAGAAGCATACCATCTGATGACAAAATTACTGAATTTAGTATATGACAAAGAATGATTTTTAAAAAAACGTTGATCACCTTTAACCAGTGCTGCACAAATTTTGGTATCGAGGGCTAACCTTTTCTTCCCAGGTACCCATGCTAGCTTGCTGTTTTCATTCCTGTGAAACAAAGCCAGTCCCTGAAAGACTGAAAGCTAGGAGGTCTTCATAAGGAAGAAATTCACTTGATTCAGGAATTAAACCAGCGCCTGGTTTTGCATCCAGGAGAATTCCATCTAAATTGTAGCCCAGATAGTCATGAAACAGCCGCTGGGCATCACAACATTCTCTCGTGGATAAATCTGGACGGCCTGATTATAGAACCAGCTCTCTACATGTGTATGTTCATGACTGTAGACTTTCGCTTTTATCTTAACCATAGCACACAAAGTGTGCTGCACTAGCTTCTGTACATGGGCACATGTACAGACTGTCTGTCACTCTCTCTCTCTCTCTCTCTCTCTCTCTGTCACACACACACACACACACACACACACACGCCCACACGTAAAATATTGCTGGTTGTTGTTCTAAATGGATTTACAACCTAGATAGAGCAAGTTATCAAACAGGAACTAATGGAAGGAATCCATAGTTACAAATAGCAAGTTTCTATGGCAGGACTGAAAAATTACAAGCTATCAACTGAAAATTAACAAACTGAACTGACTGTCCATTTGGAAAGCTTGCTGGATTACCATACAGAAGTAACCTTTTAAATTTAAAAATAGGATAACAGTGAAACTTCTGTATTTCAGATGCCAAATATTTTAAAAGCAAAATAGCAAATGAAATGACAAAAGATGCTGAAATATTACAGAGGCAACAGATAAATAAAGATCTTAGAATCCGTGCTCAAAATGATAGCTACAGACACAATTTTAAATGTATTTATTCATCGAACGTATTTATTGAATGTCTACCATGTGACAGGCACCGTTCTAGTTGCTTGGGATGCATCAGCGAGCAAGTCAATAAAAATTCCTGTTCTTATGAACTTTACATTAAGTATGGGAGATAGAAGATAAATAATAAAGATTAAAAAAGTGAACTACAGTATCAGCAGTTGGTAAGGGCTTTGGAACAAATAGATAGAGCAGAAGAGGAATCAGAGGTACTTTAGGAAGAAGTCTCATTTCCTAGCCAGAGTATGTATGTGGAGGGGGAGGGGGAGTTGCAGTGGGTGCACATGTATATCTGTGTTCTACGATTCCGTGTGGGAAGAGAAGGGGCAGCGATCCAAACTCCTGCACTGTCTCCTCTCACGTCCATACCTTAAACACTGGTTTCCCTCAGGCATCTCAGACTCTGTGACCCTGCTCTGACCCTCCCACCTCATTCGGTTCATGATACCTAAGTTAAAATTTCTTTTTTTTTTTTTTTGATGTTTATTTATTTACTTTTGAGAGAGAGAGAGAGCACGAGAGGGGGAAGGGCAGAGAGACAGAGAGAGAGAATCCCAAGCAGGCTCCACATTGTCAGCTCAGAGCCTGATGCGAGACTGGAACTCATGAACTGAGATATCATGACCTGAGCCAAAAATAAGAGTCCAACGCTTAACCCACTGAGCCACCCAGATGCCCCACCCAAATCACAATGTCAAGTCGTCCTTTCTTCTGCATCCATCATTGCCTTTGTTGAGCCCACTTTTTACCCCCTTCACTATCGCAACGCTGTTTCACATCCAACACTTGTTCTCCCCTGCCTAATCTGTCTCAAAAGCTCCCAGCAGCCCTACCTTCATCTATGTTCATCAGCACTACTTCCTGTTTATTCCTTTGCCCATTGCAGCCAAAATGATATTTGGAAATGCATATTGATCATGTCTCTAAGTTGTTCCAGAGCCTGCTTTTAATAGAACGCACCATGTTTAAAATATCAAGTTCAAATTCAGCATAGCGCGTGAAGCCAGCAACCTCTAGTTTTTGCAGGTCTGTTTCCCACGTCTAAGTGCCACACCCTACAATCCAGTGTCAGCCCACCTGCCACTCGCCCCTGTTAGATTCTCTTATATATCTTCATTTCATCAGCCTGGAATGTGTTGCCCTCCCATGTCTGTTTCCTGAGCTTCACCTGCTGTGTTCTCCATGAACTTTTGTGCTGTGCAGATACCACAGTTAAGCACCTAACATAAGGTAATGCAGTGATCTTTTGTTTATATCAGGGTTCCGCAGATTAGGGCTCCTGGGTCAAGTCCAATCGGCCACCTGTTTTGTAAATAAAGTTCTATAGGAATACGGCCAGACTTATTTGTTAATGTACTGTCCAGGGCTGCTTTCCCACCACAACAGCAGAGCTGAGTCATTGCAACGGAAATTACAATAAAGGAGAAGGTTGACCCCGAAAATCTTTTCTAGTTCACAAAATTGTGAATTGAGCTCTTCCCAGAAAAGGGAAAAAGAGGGTTGCGGTAAGCAGAGACGGCTGGCTTCCCAACTTAAAAAGGGCCAAAGGCTTGTGATATGATCCAGGAGAGGACCATAGAACTATTAAGTAGCTGTTCTAATTCATTTGTTTTCCCTACCTCAAAAATTCCAGTCACCTCTTCCAAAAACCCTACTTAAAATCCCAACCACAGCATAAACATGGGAACACCCGAGAAATCCTGAAGAAATGAGTAAGAAAATCAAGCCAAACAGGTAGAGAATGCCAATAAACCATTTCCTTGCAGTGGGAGGTGACAAAGAAGCAGAGCTCAGGCCTTGCTTCTCTCTAAAATACTGGCCACTCTTCAACCTATCCCTTGCTCCTTCCAGCACTTCAGAACTCTGGCAGACTATTAAAGGAAAGAGGAGTCAGTCCACAGACACTCGTGTACTGTGAGGCCCCCGTACCATTTTCTCCAGCCCTGGCACCCTCTAGTATTTTATTTTGTGGTTTAGGATCTTAAATAGGTTGCTGTGTTTTGTTTTGTTTGAGTGAAGGGATTGGAGTATCTGGCGTAAGAGCAGCAGAGGAAATGAAAACTGTTGCTACATAATTATTTAAATGCAATGTCCTCTTTTTTTTTTTTTTTTAATTTTTTTTTTCAACGTTTATTTATTTTTGGGACAGAGAGAGACAGAGCATGAACAGGGGAGGGGCAGAGAGAGAGGGAGACACAGAATCGGAAACAGGCTCCAGGCTCTGAGCCATCAGCCCAGAGCCTGACGCGGGGCTCGAACTCACAGACCGCGAGATCGTGACCTGGCTGAAGTCGGACGCTTAACCGACTGCGCCACCCAGGCGCCCCTGTCCTCTTTTTCTTTGTGACACAGATTCATCCCCTTCACATAAACTGGAAGATAAGTTTGGGTTTTATGAGCCCTACTGTCTTCCCTTCCCTGATAATATTGTCTTTTGAAAGACAAGGAAGAAATAAACAAAACTCAAATTATTAGTGTGAAAATACAACATCTAATAGTATGAGGTAAAAGTATGTATTGTAGACACATTTTAATTACTGTAACCAGAACTGAGTTTTGCTTCTGCTTAATTTCTTATTGTTGGGCAGCTACATCTGCCTCATATATACTGGATCATCTTAAATGCAGAAAAATAGCCTATGAGATTTGTAGTTTAACAAGACCCTAACACCCTTACCATAGTAGTGGCATATGACCTTGACTTTTTCAGACCCCACTGAAATATACACATGGCATTTTAAGATTCATTATGGATCAATAATCTATGCTTCACCTTCTTCCCCAAATAATTAGTATTCTAAATACAAGTTAAACCAAAGCCAGAAGGTGAATTGCTAATCCTACTTCCTGTTGGAAGTTACCCATACATATGGAAAGTTCTTTCAGTTTATGATGCTATCAAAACGTTCACTTTAAAAGTACTTTCCTGAGGAATCATAAATATTGTCTACTCCTTTTGGTATATGTGCTGCCGAAGCGAGCACGTCTACTCCTTTTGAAACATAGAAGTCGGCTGAAAAATTTCCACTTGACCCATACACTAGACCCATAATATCTCTACAGTGTCAAATACGGAAATTTATTTTTAATAACTTCTATAGTGACAAGGTTTAAGTTCAAGAGAAAATAAAATAAGGAAAGTTAAAGATGACTAGATGCAGAATTTCTATACCCAACAACTATTTCAAAGGCTCCAGATATCTTTGATACAGCTTGCATTTAAACGTTTTTAATTTCCACAGCTCAGCAAAATTTCTCTTCAAAGCGTTTTTATCAACAATGTTACTAGTATGTTTGCTCAATTTTAACAGCGGTTATTTTGAATTTCAAGACTGCAGACATTTACCCCACTCAGTCTTTTATATGAATGTTTAAGGACTTTGGGAAAGTTCAGCACGCCCCACTATGTATGTTTATTGCATCTGGGATTTGAGTGTGGATTCTAGAGCCAGAGTACTTGGGTTTGATCCCAGCCCTGTCACCCACTCAGTTCCCAAAGCCATACACAAGTTCCTTAACCTGTGTCTGAGGAGTTTCCTCATCTGTAAAATTTGGATAATAGTAGTAACTACTAGGTAGTTCTTTTTTTTTTTTTTTAATTTTTTTTTCAACGTTTTTATTTATTTTTGGGACAGAGAGAGACAGAGCACGAACGGGGGAGGGGCAGAGAGAGAGGGAGACACAGAATCGGAAACAGGCTCCAGGCTCCGAGCCATCAGCCCAGAGCCCGACGCGGGGCTCGAACTCACGGACCGCGAGATCGTGACCTGGCTGAAGTCGGACGCTTAACCGACTGCGCCACCCAGGCGCCCCTCTACTAGGTAGTTCTAAGAATTAAATGAGTTGATATGTGTGAAGAACTCAGAACAAGATGTCACTCGTTGTAAACAAAGAGCAAATATTCGTTTTTATGACAGATACATATACCCATATGCACACATACATGTGTCTACAGACGTATAAATGATAAATCCATGTTCTTCATTTGGAGTGAATTATTCTTCAAATACCCATCACGTACGTAGTAAGTTTCCTCAGTTCCTCTGTGTCATGGAACCATGGAGGGTGAAGTGTCAGGTTCTTGCTTCGCAGGTAAATGAGATGCATGGTGATGTCATTTCAACAAAGAAAACGAAACCCTGAAGAAAACGTCTGCAGCATCTCACTGCCAGTCCAATTATGGTGGATCTGACCCCACACCAGGCACCATCACCTCTTTTGCTGAGTTATCAGTCAGAGTCAATGTTGGAAAAGGACATCAGGAATGCCACTCTTTTGTTTTTTAAGTTTATTTATTTATTTTTATGTGGGGGGAAGGGGGGGTCAGAGGAACTGAAGTGGGTTCTGTGCTGACAGCAAAAGCCCGATGCGAGGCTCAAACTCATGAACCCTGAGACCGTGACGTGAGCCGAAGTCGGACGTGTAACCAACTGAGCCAACCAGGCGCCCCTGGAAGGGCATTCTTCAACTCTACGTCTCTGATGCTAGTGGTACAGGGCTCCCATTAATAACCATTGTTGTGCTTGGTTTTCCCAATGCACAGTGAAAGAGCATTAACATCTGTTGTGCCAAAAAAGACATGAACATTATTTCTTCTAATGGACATTTTTTGTTTTACCAGATTTAATTCAGTAGCGTTCCTTTGTTTATGTAGGAATTTATGGCGTTTTACATTGTCACCATCAGAAACTCTTGACAGGCTTACAGAACTGTGCACTGAAACATTGAGGAGGCTCTCTGCAAAATGTCACAGAGCCTCCAACTCTGTTCCTGAAACATGGTTTTGAAGAAAACTATGCAAATGTGCTTCCTGTGAAGGATCCGTTGTCTAAGTAAAGGCGCTTGTTCCGTTTTTTAATGAAGTCGTAAGAAGAATCATGATTTTTTAATGGGTCAAGAAAAGGAAGAAATGCAAACTGCCTCACTTATAATATTCTTTAAGCAGCTAAAACACTAAAAGATATATGTATCTGTATTTTTAGCTTCCATGTTTGATTTCTAGTCACTGTGAATAAAGGAGAGCATTGCAAATGGTACAGTATCTTAAGTCTGAGGCCCAACTGAGCCATTTTACAAAGTTACAGCCATGTTAACTGAGGGACACCCCAGGACATTACATCACATTATAGTTATCTTGTCTGTGACATAAAAGGAATGGCAATATCATTCAGCCTAGTTGACCAAGTTATTTGTGAGGAAAATGAGATGGAGACTTTGTTGGAAGTTTGAATAGGAAATGATATTTGCTATTTGTAAAACATGTGCTTATATATGTATATATTCTTCCTTCAGGCCAGGACTTCTGAACATCGGTGAACCTGCCACACAGCCATGGCTGGCCGACACATGGCCTAATACTGGCAACAGTCACAATGACTGCTCCATCACTTGCTGCACTGCAGCCAATGGTAACAGTGATAGCAACCTGACCACCTACAGTCGCCCAGGTTAGAGATGCAGAGACCGCTCGAGATGTATAAGCACCAGAACTGGCCACAAGAAGATAGATTTCTTCCCCTCTTCCTACATTGGAAAGGAAAAATTGATCCACAGTTTTATAAAATGTTGACTATTACCTAGCAGATTACCCTGGCTGTATATTGTCTTCATCCCTCTATCTCCACACTTCACCGTCCACCAGGGTTTCCCAGAAATCCTGGGAGAATGGAGAATATAAACCCTAGAGTAGATAGCAAATGAGGAAAAATTAAATTGTACGAAGCATTCATCTTTATGAGGATGTATGTAGTTACAATTATAATTATTTAATTATTTTCAAGATTTGGGGAATAAAACAGGTCAAAGTGTTTATAAATGTAGAGTTAAAGTGAACCAAATTCTTTTTTTTTAATGTTTCTTTATTTTTTGAGAGACAGAGAGAAAAGGCATGAGCAGGGGAGGAGCAGAAGGAGAGATAGACACAGAATCTGAAGCAGGCTCCAGGCTCTGAGCTGTCAGCCCAGAGCCCAACGCAGGGCTTGAACCCATAAACTGTGAGATCATGACCTGAGCCGAAGTTGGGTGCTTAACTGACTGAGCCACCCAGGTGCCCATAGAGTGAACTAAAGTCGTTAATAGCAGTAACAAAAATAATAGCAACTGTACAACAGTAATAAAGAATTTTAAGTGAAATTCAACTGAAATTCCAAATCAGATTTTTATCATATAGAAGTAGATGCTGAAGATATGAGAAATGCATATCTTTTGGAGGTGTGAATGCATAAATTTACTTTATACTGTGTGTTTTTGGTTCAGAAATAGGCGAGTAAATTCACAAAGGTTTCATGCTAAAACATGACATTAAATTATAGATATAGAGTATGAAATATCTGAAGGAATAAATGGAAAATTACGGAGTTCTTACCAAAAAAAAACAAAACAAAATGAAAACCTTCAAAATTCACAATATGGGAAATACTAATATAATTATAAAGAATCAAAAGATAGGAGTATAGAAGTAAAATAACCCATGGGACTAAGAAAAAGGGATATAGAAGATGGCATGTAAGTGAAGATGTCATGTACCATAAAAAACAAATCGTAGAGCAGTCTGTATGTTTAACCTTAGAACAAGTCCACAGTCTCCACTGGATATGGCTATGGACGTGACATATCCATGTGACCATGTCCCTGTTCTCCAAGGGCCCATATTCTAGTTGTACAGATAGGTGCTCACATGATTGCAAATAAAAGAAAGACTGTTCTCAGCCCTTTAGGAGACAAAAGATGACAAAACTCATTCAAATTAATATGTAGAGCTGTGTTGGCCAGTATGGTAGCCTCTAGTTACAGTTGGCTATTTAAATTTAGATTGAACAAAATGCAATTTAAAATTCAGTTCCTCATTTGCACCAGCCACGTTTCAAGTATTCAGTAGGCACATGCGTGTAGTGGTTCCCATATTGAACAATGCAGAATAGAACATGTCCATCATTTCATTGAATTCTATGGAATCACACTCATTTAGAAAGATTGGTGAAGAAAAATGAAATTGGCAAAACTATGGATTTTAACAATATTTCTTAACCACTGTCAATAAAACTTTATACTTAGAAATTAGATTTAGAATTACTAAGGGCCAGGTGAGTCAAATATTCTTGTTCCCGGATCATTTATTGTTAAAATGCAGAGTAGTTGAGTTGAGTATTATAGAGAAGTTGCACCTTTTTATTAAGATTATATCCACATTTACATCTTTAGTAGCAGCCTTGATAATTTATCCTCAAGTTATCCAGCCGAAAACCAATCTTTAAGGTGATTGTTAATCTTTAAGGTGAGCTGTTAATGTTAGTGCTGCTATGAATTACATGAATTAAATAATGGTATTTTTAACCATTGTAACTTGACAACTTTTTTTACTTAAAAATGTTTTAATTTTAAATTATGATTTTAGTTCTTCCTGCTGTTTTAATATTTTCAACTGTAGGCTTTAAATATTTCTATATGTATCAATTATTTCATTTTCTAATATTTCAACAAAGAGAAAATTAGAGGGAAATTGAAATAGCAGACATATTAGATATTATTTCAGGTTTTCTTTGATTACATTAGCCTGGTCACCTAGGCTTCATTTCGTCATCATTACTGTCATTTTATACTTCTTGGGGTATCATTATAAAACCATGAAAAAATGATTATATAACATCCTTCCTTGATAACGATTACCCTATATGACCAAGAGAAGAACTAATAAAACTATCCTAAACACTATTTACCTATCCCTTTACCTCTCTTCCTTATATTTTTTGAGTAGAGTTACTTCATAAAATATTAAAATCTCAAGTTCTTTGCTGTGTAGGCAGAGTGTTTTTTTCCCCCCTTTGTTTGGATTCTCAACATACATGTGTTGTTCTATTGCTTCAACAACTAACTAGTACCTTCAGATAGGTAACTCCAGACTAGAAAATATAAATTTGGCACATACTATCATGGGGGTTGTTAAAAGAAAACTATCTTAAATTGGATGAACATTTACTACATAGCACTAGCAAAAGTTCAAAATTATTTTGTCTCTATATAATTTCTCTATGCCCTCTCTCATTTCCTCAGATTTTAATTGCCTTCTTTAGAAAGGACATATGAATACTTAGCCCTTTCTATTGATCTTAATTAAGCCCATTTTGACTTTACATAACAATTTTATTGCGACTCACGAAGCTACTTACAAAGAAATTTAAAACGAATAACCATGCAGAATGACTTTTTCCTTTTCCTCTCCGTTGCACATAGCTGATTGTATAGCAAATTATAACAACCAACTGGATAACAAACAAACAAATCTGATGCTCCCTGAGTCAACTGTTTATGGTGATGTGGACCTTAGTAACAAAATCAATGAGATGAAAACCTTCAATAGCCCAAATCTGAAGGACGGGCGTTTTGTCAATCCATCAGGGCAGCCCACTCCTTACGCCACCACCCAGCTCATCCAGTCCAACCTCAGCAACAACATGAACAATGGCAGTGGGGACCCCAGCGAGAAGCACTGGAAGCCACCTGGACAGCAGAAACAGGAAGTGGCACCAATTCAGTATAACATCATGGAGCAAAACAAACTGAACAAAGGTGAAGAGCTTTATTCCCATGCTTTTCTTTCTTGGTCCCCTTAACCCTTCAGCACTACATGTCCAGACTTCTCTGGGACGAGCAAGTGAAATCTTCCTTTTGTTACTCACAGTTCCTTAAGTCTTTGTCTTCAAAGTTTCCAGTGTCAAAGAGTTAATTAGCACAACAATAACCTTGGAAAATTGATTTTATAATAATATATAACTATTTTCAAATGGTTTTGAGATTAATTCAAATTTAATCGTAGGTGAGGGATTGCTTGGCGCAATCTTTTATTCATAAGGCAGATGTACAACCGTCACAATACCTCACATTTTAAATAAATAGACTATCCCATTCTTTCCACTGGAGAATGGAAGATAATTGCTTCTATATGGTCATATAAACGAATGGCATTTTTATATCCAACTGAAGAAAAAAAAATTAAATTAAGCTTGAGCTGGAGAAGTGGTTCAGTTTGTTGGATTTCTCCTACCTCGTGTGGTTACTAAGACTGCTGCACTGTATGGGTTTAGAGCCTACATTTTTTTTGGTTGACTTGATTGAAGTCTGTCAGGATAGAACCTAAGGTAAATGTTGTGTTAACTGGTAGCAGCAGAATAGTATTTTATAGCCTGAGGGGGATGTTTCTCTATTATAGTATGTGTGTGCGTTGGAAGAGGTATGTATTTGATTTCTTTGTAGTCCTATAGGCTATTGTTTTAATAGCAATGACTTGCAAAGTTCTACCTCTAGGGAAAAAAAGAAGTCCTCTAATATGAATAGATCAGGGCAATTTTGCACAGGTGTCCAGGTAAATGATACCTTTTATTGTAGAAAATTAGAGCCACAGGTTTATTTTCTTTAGCCTTGAGTTGTGACCATTTTCTTCAAAAATAAAATGTATGACAGTCAGAGATTACAAAAAGGTAACTTTGAGAAACATTCTGTTTGTTCAGGTTAGTGTTGTATATTTTAACGATAGAGTCATCCAGCTTTTTTCTAAGTTTAAGAAAAACACTTGATTGGCATAAAAATCCAGTTCGGTAAATATTTGTTAAGACTCTTGTACAAGATCATGACAAAGGCTGACCAAGGTGGCGAAGACAGTTTCTGAAGTCCTGTCATTTACAGTGGGAATTACAGCTATTGTTATATTACTCTTCCTTAGTATATGGCTTTACTGTGGACTTTGGAAGGCTCTGACAGTCCTCTAAACAAATATTTCAGAGCTCTTTTTTATTGTTTATACTGCTTGTAACAGACTTGGTATGTCAACTGTAGTAAAGACCCTGGAATGCAACTAAACTGACAGATTATGGCTCAGTACATTCCAGTAGCAAATTTATCATTTTGATTTTTACCTTTGCCTAAGTAAGCAGAAGCATTCCTGTGGCAGATTGAGATACTTTGTTTTCTTATCATGGATATGTTTTTTTTTATTAGATATAATCTTGCTGACAGGTTTCATGGTTTTTTTTTTTATTCTAAATTTTTTAAATGATTTGCAGACATGGTATCTTCCTGATTTCTAAGGGTTAAAATTATTTTGTTGTTAACATTTTTAAAGTTAAGAAGTGAAACAATTCTGATTTCTGCCTTAGCTGATTTGAAAATATTTTAAAGAGAAGAAATCGTCCCTCATGATTTGTTCATACCTGTGTTTAGTCTGATTTATATGAAGGAGATGATGCAAAGAATCTGTATTTTATAAATCTTAAAGGAAACATGCCTATCTTTCTTGACTTTTCCTCCTTTAGACTTACATACAACTTAGAAAATGCTCAACATATTAACTTAAAAGCCTAATTGCTGGTTAATGACTAAGGCATCAAAGAGAAAGTAAAAGTGTTTTGTTTTTTTTTTTCCATCTGAAATGTCTAGATTATCGAGCAAATGACACAATTCCTCCAACTATCCCATACAACCAGTCATACGACCAGAATACAGGAGGATCTTACAACAGTTCAGACCGGGGCAGTAGTACATCTGGTAAGTATGGAGAACCAAAGAGAAAGGCAATCTCTCCTTTTAAAAAGATGATATCTTCCAGGATTACAAATTGAATGCGAATCAACTGATATACACATATGGCATGTTTAATCACTATATATAATTTGAAAATTTTCAGGCATCGGTCTTATCACTGCAATTTGAGAGACAGTCCATTCACTAAACCATTATATGTTACATTTTGTAATGAAGATTAAGGATCTTATTCTCGTCCTTGTTAATGAACTTTTATAAAGCCAGAAGCATGGACTAGACTTGAAAGGCAGTTGAAACTTCTTTTTTGCCCTTGGCCGAGATAAAACTAAAAGCATTGGACATATAGTTAATCTGCTAAATTTGTTACCATTTGAAACAGGCTATAAAGCACATAAAACCCAAGTACACTTGAGCACATTCACAAGTCTAAGAGACAATAGCATGAGATCTAGGGACAATAGGAACCTGCCTCAGTTTATAATCTCTCTACTATGCCTCAGTTCTTGCTCCAAAGCCTCGTAAAGCGATCTCCCAACTGAAGTGTGTAAGTGCCTTGGAAGCCACAACGCAGCCCTTCCCTGTGGTCTTCATGCTGTTGCAGCTGCTTGCCAGCTGTTTGCCTGATAGGGATTGCAGATGGGAATCTGCTGGTATTTAAGTCCTGTTTTTCTAATTAAAGGTGGTTCATTAATAGAACTAACATGTGGCAAGTCACACCATGATGAGAACAAAACCAACTGATCTTGACTCGTATGTTTCTCCAGGAGAGGGTAGAAATATCATCTCCCAATACCCAGATTGAAGTTGATGCTAGATGCTTTTAGCCAGTGTCTCTTCTCTTCTTGTGCAATGAATATGACCTTTGCATTTTATCATTTTCCCTTGACTAAGGCATGCCGATTTGACACCTTTAAGCCTGCATTTTGTCACTGATTGAAACTATTCCTATTTGAATTAAAGGAGCATAGAAATACTTCTTTCCCTTTTTTAGAGCTACTCTTATTCTACTATGTGTTGTTTGATTTTTTTTTTTTTAACAAATAAAATCTCACTAAGGATTTTTGCTTTAAGGAAATAAACCTCGAATTAACAAGAACTGTTTTAAGGATCTACTCTTGGGAAAACCATAGAAAATATTTTAATATTTGATATTTCATGCCATTTCATTTTTGAATTCTTAGCCACTTAAAGAGAAAATCATATATTAATGGGGGAAAAACATGATTCTATATTATTAATTTTAAATTGACTTTCTCCATATTTCAGCTTAGAGCTTAGATATCTAGATCCTGGTTTTCTGCTGCTATTTATTATTCACTGTATTCTGTGAATATTTGGTAAAAAGATACAAAGATATATAACTTAGTGTTAATTAGGGAAAAGAATGAAGCAAGCAAGTGACGTGTAGGAAAAATTTGTAATTTTAGGCATCTTAGGACAGACGGACTAGCTAGAGTAGATGTTCGCCACGAAATCAAGAGGAAGGCACTGGTTATGGTCAAGTCCATGATGACTGCACGATCATTCTGATACAGCTGAGTGGAGGAAGAGAGAATGGTCACAGACATGCAGAGGCCTGGCAGTCATATTTTATCAATAACAGCCAGTCCCTTGGCCCACACTTGGTACAATAACATACCCGTTCAAGAAATTCTGGCTTAACAAACATCAGTCATTGGACTGAAAATCCCCAAGAGACTTGAAAAAAATAAGGGTCATTGAATATACTAAAACCTGTCTCATGCACCATGTAACTTGGAACTCTTTCAGAGAGGTTAAAACTAAAAGACCAATAAAACTCACTGATTTTGGGGATCTTGTGAGAAAACAATTATAGGCTCATCATCTATAATTTCCATAAGCATCTAAAGTGTATCATACTGGAGGAGGAAGATAAAGATTATTTTATCCCCAAGTATCTTTTGACCCAAAACTATTTTAAAATGAGTACTCTAAAATGTACGTTTACCTGTGTTTAAAGAATATGCCAAATCTAAAATCAGCACACTGGGCACTTGAATAATTGGGCTATTTCAAACTACTGTAAATGTTCAAGCAACATCATTTTACTCTAAGCCACAATTTTATAGAAAGTGTGGCTAAAAACACTTCTATCCTTTTTAAAAATCACTTCTCTGCTTCTTTTGTTGTTAGATATTAGTTCTCCCAGCAATAATTTTCATCTGTACCTGCCTTTCTGACGAAAACTAGTAATTTCATTGTGCCTAAAACATTTCAATGGACAAGTACAAATTATATATATTCAGTGATTTAATGCAACAGTGGAACTCTAATAGATCGTATCTGTATCATATTGTATTTTAGGTTCCAGCAATTAAATAATAGAAAGGCACTTCAGAAAATATGTCTACAGCTCATTTGTTTTAGGTGATAATCCATAATGCAATTAATTGCTGTAAGAAGATCACTATTAACGATATGACTTGTAAAATTCATTTACGGCTTTATTGCTTTTTCGCTATTTATTTTGCAGTTAAACTTGGCAATCCTCTGCATGTTCTGTTGTACAAAGTTCTATTAAGATGAATGAAGAAAAGCATATTTATCTGCTCATATATATATGAATTATAAGATCATATTTACGGGAAATAATTCACCTGTGGGTAAGAGAAATATCTTCAAGGCCACAAGTAAAAGACTTGGGTTTTCTTTCTTTTCAAGGGAGTCAAGGGCACAAGAAAGGGGCACGGACACCCAAAGTTCCAAAACAGGGTGGCATGAACTGGGCAGACCTGCTTCCTCCTCCCCCAGCACATCCTCCACCTCACAGCAATAGTGAAGAGTACAGCATTTCTGTAGATGAAAGGTAAGAAGAATTTCAGAACAGATGTACGTGGAAAGTCTCGCTCCTTAAACCAATAGTGAGTAATTATTAAACTAGATCACCAAGGGAAGACATCCCTAAGGTCCAGGAACATTTGTCTTGGAGAAAACAATGCTACTATGTCAGCAGGGCTTGGAAAACATCCTCAGTGCTGCCAAAAAAAAAAAAAAAAAAGAAAAGAAAAAAAAAGGAATTTGTGCCCTAGAAGCTTCTTTTGGAACTAAGAATTACGAGTCATGAACATACACGCACATACAATTTGCATATATATTTTACATTATAGAGATATAACTGACATATATAATCATGAATGTATAAACATATAGAAGATCACATACATATATATCATGATATACGCCGTCATGATTTTGTCATTTTTAATATCAAAATTTCCATTGCATATTCTTGAATTTTCATTAAATAAATGTGTGAATGTGTACCGCAGCTAAGGTATCCTGAAAAATTTTGTTCGTTCCTAGATATTATCACATTATGCTGAACACTGTGGGAATTTAAACTTCCTGAATTGTCTCTCACAAGGTTTTAACAAGTGTAAATAATCATAGGACAGTGATGAGGAAGTTGATGTGCTTTGCTCTCACTGCAGATTCTGTAGAACTGGACATCTTTCCTCCCAAAAAAGCAAAGCTGGTGCCTCATTTGTATAGTCAATGGAGGAGGACTCACGTGACATAGATAATTAACAAAAAAATATGAAATCTACCTGAAACTACTGTATTTTTAGTGACTCCTGTAAACATAAAGATGCTTTTCTTTCATTCTCCACAAAAAAGTAGTTTTACTCCTCCATGTATGCCAAGAAACAAAGCCTCTGTACCTTTCTTTTTCCAGTCATTTAATTAGCAAATACTGAGCCATTACTCCTAGGGGAAATACAGGGATAGGTTCCTGCAAGTCCCTGGCCATGCATTTTTGTCATCTGATCCATACATAATCTTGTTTTATGTGTGTTTTTGTTTCAAGACACCTTATGTAATATGTATCATTGATTCATTTACATGGAACTCCCAGCCAATAGTGCTATATATAGGTCCTGCCTGGGTAAAGCTTATCTAATGTACATATTTTCTCTGTTAGGGCACGTCATAGCCTTTTGCACTTAGGAGCACTAGATCACAGAGGCTACTTTAAACAGGTAAATTATCAATATAGAGCAAAAAGTTGAGAATGTGGCACTATATAGACTGTAGAAAGGATACTTGTTACAGTATGAAAGCTGAAACAAGAAGGTAGAGTGACTCAGATTTTTCACCATAAGTATTGACTTTGAGGTTACAAATAAATTTTAGCAAGTAGGTGAATTTGCAAGTATGGAATCTACAAAAAAAATCAGGATTGACTATTTTTATAAAAATTCATTTTCTGGGCTATATTAACAACATGTATTGCTATTTTAATCCACCATATAATGGACTAAAATGAAATAAGTGGATATAGTTTTTTAAAAGCCTGTAAGATGAAATGGTTCCCCAAAGGGAGAGACTGATTGTATGTGGGAAGAATGGAGATTTCCTGATCTGCTGGCTTTGTTCTTGACTTGGACAAATGATACAGTTCTCAATCAAGAGGAGGGGTTTTGTGGACATTGGGACCACACAGAGATGTGGTCTCCTGGAGGACAAAGATGAAACAATGGGAGGGAAGGAGAGGAAGCTGGGAAGGCAGGTGTAAGCCAGATTACAGGTACTGGAATGTCTTGTTTGGGTATTAGTATTTTTCTCTCTAGTCAATTAGAGAGCCATTTATTACTATGCAGCAAATGAATGATCTGAGAGTGATGTGTATTATAATAAAGTAATTTTGGAAGCAATGTGAGGACTCAGAAGGATAGAGCGACTGGAGACAAGGAGATCGATTAAATGGTTATTGCAGTAGCACATACAACAGATTTTAGAAAGGTAATAGATTCTAGAGATTTTTAGAGATGAAACAGAGATGAACTAGGGAACAGTTCGAGGTAGAAGAGAGAGAGAGGAATAAGTCAAGATGACTACAAGATTTTTAGTTTCGAGAAGTGAACAAATTGCTGTTACTTGTTGAGACAGGAAACATAGAAATGATGTCAAAGGGAGGTAGTGGGATTGGTAAAATAAAGGAAGATACAAAGAAATCATGTTATGGGAGCACCATGTTTCCTGAGTTCAGGTGAACAAGGCAGGTGGTGGAGAATGAATGAAAGAGAGGGGTAACATCAACACAGTTTATATAATGCAGTAAATTACTGCCATCCGAATCAATAACCATTTGCCCTGGGGTTGGAGAAAAGAGAAAGACATGTTTCCCAGATCCATCTAGAGTTTCCACACAGCTCTAGCAGAGGAGTAGTGGGGCATTTTATTGTTTATTGACTATTTTATTTATTGTGTTTTTTATTCAATATCCTAAATGCAAGCCAACTACTCCATTTTGTGCTCAACTGAAGCAATAGTGATCTATCATAATTTCAGAGAAAAGGTAGATTTTCAGGGAAGGATTTTTCAAGCGTAATTTTTCTCAGAGGTTAACCTATCATCTCTGGGTCATCTGTAGGACCACCCCCTGAGTCTTTTAGAGATCATGTTGAAGTGGGAGCATAGAATAAGTAAACCACATTTAAGAAGTACCAAGTTTAACTGCATTAAAGAGATTTCTTTATTGCATGACTTCTCAGAGCCTATAATATGCTAATACAAATTGTAATCACTCAGAGAAAAATATTAGATGTAGCATTTGCAAACCTTTATGATAGCGAGCTATTTTTTTTATGTTTATTTATTTTTGAAAGAGAGAGAGACAGAGCACGATGGGGAAGGGGCAGAGAGAGAGAGAGGAAGACACAGAATCCAAAGCAGACTTCAGGCTCTGAGCTGGCAGCACAGAGCCCGATGCTGGGCTCAAACCCATGAGCTGCGAGATCATGACCCAAGCTGAAGTCCAGTGCTCAGCCGACTGAGCCACCTGGGTGCCCCGTGAACTGTTTGTTTTTTTTTTTTTTTAACAATATTCCCTTAACATGGCTCACAACGTTCAGATTAAAAAAAATTTTTTTTGAAGCTGACCATTCCACTTACTATACAAATAATTCCTTTGAATAGCCTGCAGTAAATCCAGCTGTGCTTATGATTTGTTTTTTTAGTTATGACCAAGAAATGCCATGTCCTGTGCCACCAGCCAGGATGTATTTGCAACAGGACGAACTGGAAGAGGAGGAAGATGAACGAGGCCCCACCCCCCCTGTACGGGGAGCAGCTTCTTCTCCAGCTGCTGTGTCTTACAGCCATCAGTCCACTGCGACACTGACCCCGTCTCCACAAGAAGAACTCCAGCCCATGTTACAGGATTGCCCAGAGGAGATTGGCCACATGCAGCACCAACCCGATAGGAGGTACATTGTCACTAGCCTTTTGCTGACAAATCAGATAATTTCCACTCTGAAGTGGCATTTGGAGAACGCTATTATATGGAGTAATTTTCATGTCACATAGCCTTTTTCCCAGTACCGTCATGCAGTAAGCCCCAGTAATTAACATATCAAGTAGTCGTGTTGACCAGAACATTAGATTAATTGATCCCAGTGAACTTGCAACCATAAAATAATGTGCGTTACTACTCACCCACTTATGATAATTGCATTCGTAAGCACATGGAGAGCATGTGGTGTATATATATATATATATATATATATATATATATATATATGGCTTGCTACTCTTAGAGCATCTTATTGATGATGCCTGTTTTTGCATTTTAGTTTTCCTTATGCATGGGTAAGTCACTGCTTTGGACTGTGGAAAGATTTTCTCCTGTCTTTTTAAGTTAAGTCTGCATAGTGATTTGTTACCTCCTCACTGTAATGTTGCAAAAGGAGTTTGGTATATTCATTTTGCTTTGATCTTAGATACCCTTATTTTGGTTGAAAAATTAGGTTGGAGTCCTTTTGTCCGGTTTACTAAATTGTGTGTGTGTGTGTGCATGCGTGCGTGTGTGTGTGTTGGATTTTTTTAACCAAAATTCAGCATTGCCAACCAATACATTTTTGTTATACACAAATAAATACTTCACTTGTCATTTCTACCACGTAAAAGCTATTACCGCATCATGTTAGCTCCTCTCATTGTTGATGATTTTGTTTGTACTATTACATTACCCTTGAGACATTATATTTCACACACATATATATTTGTGTATATATATATTCACAAAACTTTCTGTATTCCTAATATCATTCGAAACTGAGTATATTATTTGCCTCAGAAGATCGTCCTTCAATTTGCTTGAATAAATAATGCATTCTGATTTATACTGCTTGAATTCTGTAGATTAAAATAGAATTTGCAATGTTTATTAATTATTCTATCAGTAAGAGGTTCTTACCAAATTCAAATCATATACTCTCTAAAATAAAGGAGGTAGTTAAGCCTTCTTCTGTGTCACAAGGGGGAATTTAGATTGCCATACATTTGCCTTTAATAGTGTTAACCCTTGAAACCTCATGGAGAATGAGAACAAATAAGACGTCTCTTTCCCTATTAAGGTCACAGACCATCTCCACTGCTTTTATTTGAAGCACATGAGAGGCTCATGGAGGCTCTGAGTCCTGAAATCTCTCAGCATCCTCCTTCCATTCTCTCAGATCACCTGTTTCCCCACCATTCTCCTCTGTGTTGTAAGTGACACACAGTAGCTTCTTCCCAGTAAACTCCTTCTCTCGTGTTCATGTTATCCTCTCCACCTTCCTCAAATCAATCACAATCAGTTCACCTTTTATCTACCCTGATTTTCCAGCTTCTTCCTCTCTGTGGGTTCTTCTTTCTCTTCACTGTTAATCCTACTGCTTTTCAATGTTCCCCTTTCTTAGCCTCCTATTCTAGTTATCTGCTCCCCTTCTCCTACTTCATAGGGCTGTTTAATGAACTCTGCCTCACACTTCAGCCCACTGCATTCTGACTCCTACCATTTTGTTTCCGTTAGTCTACAGAAAGTAACCTACTAATGGTCAGTCTAAAGACTTGTCCATCTTTGGGGCACCTAGGTGGCTCAGTTGATTAAGCGTCTGACTCTTGATTTCGACTCTGGTCATGGTCTCACGGTTCTTGGGATCGAGCCCTGTATCAGGCTCTGTGCTGACAGTGCCGAATATGCTTGGGATTTTCTCTCTCCCTCTCTCCCCCTCCCTCCCCCTCTCTTTCAATAAATAAATAAATAAATACTCTTTTTTTTAATTTTTTTAAAAATTTTTTTTAATGTTTATTTATTTTTGAGACAGAGAGAGACAGAGCATGAACGGGGGAGGGTCAGAGAGAGAGGGAGACACAGAATCTGAAGCAGGCTCCAGGCTCTGAGCTGTCAGCACAGAGCCCGACGCAGGGCTCGAACTCACGGACCGTGAGATCATGACCTGAGCCAAAGTCGGACGCCCAATTGACTGAGCCACCCAGGCACCCCAATACTCTTTTTTTTTTAAAGACTTGTCCATCTTTATCATGAATAAGCTTTCTGCAGTGTTGGCAAATTTATAAGTTTTTGTGGGACTCAGATGAGATAATGTATGTAAAGAATCTGAAGATAATAGTTTCCTACTGTCCTCACCTTTATGCCATCACCCCATTACTTGGTTCAATGATTACTTATATTCTGACGGCTTTCAAATTTATTTAGCCAGACCACCCTTTTTCCTGAGCACCACAATGGTATTTTCACTTGGACATCTCACACTACACTTGTCCCAAACCAAATTCTTTGTCTTTGCACTTGACCTTTCAAACTTGTTCCATTTCCTCCTTTGTTGGCTATCTTGTTTAACATCATTAATCCTTATTTATTTGACTCACATATTAAAAATAAAGTAGTTGGGGTGCCTGGGTGGCTCAGTCAATTGGGCGTCCGACTTTGGCTCAGGTCATGATCTCACAGTCCATGGGTTCGAGCCCTGCGTCAGGCTCTGTGCTGACAGCTCAGAGCCTGGAGCCTGCTTTGGATTCTGTGTCTCCCTCTCTCTCTGCTCCTCCCCTGCTTATGCTCTGTCTCTCTCTGTCTCAAAAACAAATAAAAACATTAAAAAAATAAAAATAAAAAAATAAAAATAGTCAAAAATCACAAAAAATGTGTCATTTTTAGATCAGCTGAATTATCCTGTTGTTTACTTTCTTCTCCTATCTTTCTACCATTCCCTAAATTAAATCATTCACAACCCCTTCATTTCTGACTTCAAAATATCTTTTGTTCTTTTTGTTTCTATTCCTATAGCTACTAAGGCAGGCCCACCATCCCTATCCCTTGAAGTTCTGCCATATTCTTGAACTGATCTGCACTTTTCTGTTCACCCTCCAAGTTATCTTTCTTTACACACCACAAGTCCGGTAATGTGCCCCTGCATTCAGAGTTAGGCCTTGCTGTTTCAGCCCAGTGGTCAAAGCCTTCCTCAGTCCTTTCCCCTTTACTTACCTCCTCCCTCCCAGTCTCCATACACCTTCTTTTCTAATTACTTTGTTTGAAATTCCCTGAATTTGCCTTAAATTAACCAACATCTGGTCAGAATTGCCACTTCCTGGCCCAGAAAGGGCTGCTCTAGAGCTGGCAGGAGAGGCAGACCACTCTTGCCTCTCATGGCCGTCACCAAAATTTGTAGTGTCCTCACTAGGCACACATGTGTTAGCACATGCTGTTTCTTTGATTGCCTGGGCAAGCACTTCTCATCCTTCCAGACCCTGTTAAAATGCATCCCATCTGTAAGACTTTCATCTGGCTGCCTGGCAAAAATCAACCGATTCTTTTCTTTTCTCCTCACAATGGTCTTTTCACAGCTCTGCTACCATGCTGATCAGTTTTCATGTTGCATTACGGTTTGCTATTGGTACGTCTGTTTTGCTATTTAAATTAAAAACTCTCTGAGGGCAGAGCTCACGCCTCACTCGTGTCATTGAGATTCTACAAAGCTTACCTCGCTAAGTGTTTGATGAAGGGAGTCTGATACCACAGGACAACCAGAGTTGACTTACCCCCTGCTGCTCTAGGGGGATGAATACTTACATGAATTCAAAATGAACATGCATAATTGGCAAATGTATTGGTTACCTGCACTTAAAATCCTATTTAATTATTTCCAGCCTTTTTTAACTGATGATTTTCAGTCTATGAAGGTATTAAGAATTTTGTTTTCAAGATTGTGGCTGGAAATAACACTGGGCAGTAATAAGAAGTAGGCATGGCCCATTAAACGACAGTCACAAAAAACTACAATGGCTCTTTTATCACACAGTTATATTCTACATGTTTACTATAGAAATATTTGATAATACAGATAAACAAAATGAGAATGCAAAAGTACCAATGATAGGTGTTGTCAGAAATAGTCACTGTTAAGACTTCAGTAAAGATCTTTGCAGTTTCTCATCTCTGTATATACTTACATTGCTTTGAATTTGTGACGTGCACATGTTATTTTATAAGCTACTCTTCACTGAATGGTGTATTTTTCCACATCAATACCTTTTTATTTAGATATTCATATTAAACAAAAGCATACTGTGATTTACTTAAACAATTCCTTAACATTGGAATTTAAGTTACATCTACATTTTTGGTACAGTGCTGTAATTCTCATCTCTAGTTAAGTCTTTGAGTAACACCTCCTCTCAAACCCTTGACCTATTCAGATGCCTGCCCCATCAGCGGATGGCTTCTGTTTCTCATCATCCTGCCACCCCCCTAATGATGTACTCATTAAAGATAGATAGCTATTTCTCTACAGATTTCACTCTGAGCATCAGACCCTTATATCCAAGTACTCGTTCCTATAGATTTCAGCTGCTTAAATATCACTGAGAACAATACACATATCTCCAGCCATAAAGGCACTTTCCTACCTCCGACAGCCATTTTCTCTCGCCTGTATTACTGTAATGGTCCATAAGTGGTCTTGTTGCCTTTAGCCTTGCCCCTTCTTCAATCTAATCTTCCTGCTGCAGACTGTGCAGAGGCATTTTTCCTAAAATGCAGCACTGATCAAGTCTCTCCATTGCTTAAAATCTCTCAATGGCTTCCCATTTCCCTTAGAATAAAGGCAAGATTCCTTAATGTAGCAATCAAAGCCCTTTGTGATCTGACCCCTGCATGCCTTCCCATCCTTATTCATCACCACTCACCTCTTCTCTGTTCATGGTGCCTTCACTCTAAGTTTCTTCTAGTTCCTGGAATGATCAGTGTTCTCACCCACCTTGAGGTCTTTCCACATGCCATCCTGTTTTCCGGGAACACCATTATCCTCACTCCTTTTTGGAACTAACACTTATGTATCTTTTAGATCCAAGATTAAATGGTAGAGGCTCTCCACAGAATCTTTTTCTGATGTCCCAACTCTGAGATAGGAGCCTATTCTATGTGTTTCCACAACACCTTAGACATCCTCTGTTTGTGGATACCTTATTATCATTGCACACTTAATTAATTGTTTGTCTCCTTTACTGGATTAGAAGCCCCTTCAGGTGAAGAACAAATCTACTTATTTAGCAGAATTTCTAACATGATGCTTGACTTCCGCTTTCTATTGCCGCCTAACAAACTACTCTAAAACTTAGTTACCTAAAACAACCATTTTATTTTCCTCACAATTCCATGAATCAGGAATTCAGAAAGGATTCACCCGGGCAATTCATCTCTAATCCACATGGCTTCATTTGGTCTGTTGAGGCTGGAAGATTCACTTTGAGATCAATTTTTTTACTCATGTGTCTGATATCTCAATACCCTGTGGCTTCTCTCTGTCTCTACCTCAGGTCTCATCTGTTACGGTCTCTTCAATCATAGACCAGGCTTCTTGTAACATGGGGATCTCAGGGTTGCGGCACTTCTTACATGACAGCAGGCTTCCAGGAAGGCAGGAAGAGGAAGTTTCCAGGCCAGTTAAAAGCTACACTCAGAACTGACACAGTTCCCTTTTGCTGTATTCCATTGGTCAAAGTGGTCACAGGGTCCACCTGGATTCAGGAGTATAGAACTAAATTCCCTCTCTGGATGGGGGAGTGGAAAGTTCTCATCCAGAAGAGCATTTGGAATGGGAGATATTGTCATGGGCATCGTTGCAAAATACACTCTGCTGTGGCCTGATATATAGTTGGCTGTATTAAGTATGTATGCCTTAAAATCATATCCATTTATGACTCGAGTATAAAGCATTCCCCAGGCTTTTTTGCTTGTGATTCCTTTGGTCTCTGAACCTAGCAGTCCTCACTGTAATAGGGGCAGAGTGAATATTTAAAGAATGAATTCATTTTTTACTGTTATGTTTATTGATTAGGGGCACAAATAAACAGTATGATGTATATTAATAAGAAATTACTGAACTAAAACCATTATATCACTGCAACATTTAATTAAACATTTCAGACTGGCTTTAATATGGATATTGCCATTCTGGCATTCTAATGAGCTTGTAGATATTCTCTTCTTGTCTAATACTAGGTAAACTAGGTGACCAACATAATAGTAATCTTTCTTCTCCGTTTTCAGACAGTAACTATGAAAATCATATAATTAAACTTATTTGTGTATACTGTTTCAAAAAGTGGTCCTGCTGAGTTTACTGTAGTCGATATTTAGCAAAAAATTCTCAAGTAGAAAAAGTAATTTTCAGGTATGGGCTAAGAGATTTACCGATGTCTTATTAATATAGACAAACCGAATATGATACATTTGGAAAGAAAAGACAGTAAAAAGGCAAAGGAGAATTAAATATCTTGTCTATTTACTAACTGGGTAGTGGTTAATTCTACAGAGTATTGAAGCTACAACAGTTTTAGAGAAAAGCTCAAAAGTATACATTTCCCCCTTTGTCTTTTGCCTGGTAAATTGTATGTGGTGAACTATATAAACACCTGCTTTCATAAATTAATGGCATTGTTTCCTGTCTTCTCTTGAACATGTTTATGAAGACATCATTTTTGCAGGAGCCTAGAGTATTGTGATTTGCAGTCATATACTCGTACATTATTTCAGAAGATGTTGAAACCCCTCAGGGAGAAAAATCTAGAGGGTTGAGGTTCATTTGTGGCAAGTCCCACTTGAGTGCGGCATCTTGAAATAGCTTTTTGTTTTCAAATAGAATATATTGCATATTTCAAACTGTACATGTTTATCACACATTCCCTGGGCTTGCCTTATTTACAGATGGTTTGAATAAATTTTTCTCTCTTTCCTCAGCATTTGCACAGGGATAGTAGTTAAAAGCCAGGCCTTGTTTAACATGGAGCTGCTTTTGCTGTACAAATGTGAATTATCCAAATACAACAATGCTGGCTTCCTTTCATAGTGAAATTGGCTGTTCTACATCCCTTTATTGATGGTCAGAATAGTCCCCTTTGTGCTAGAAAGTCTTACATGTCTTTAAAAAAAGAAGTTTCTTGTGGTATTTTGGATGTGCATGCTGACAAAGACTGTAAATTGACTTTTAAGTATGGTATTTTATTGCAGTCCAAATTAAACAAAGATTTTCCTCTTATGTGTACAACACAGTCCATACTGAAACAATTATCCATTTTAATCTCTTAAATAATTTCAGCTTTGGCATATTCTCCATATTTCTTTTATTGCCACACGCAGATGCATTAGAAACCACCCAGAAAAAAAAATAGCACATTAAAGAACTGTGTACGTATGTACATATATATGTGTGTGTGTAAATTATTATGTTACATATTGTATGTATGTATATATGTGTATATGTGTATGTATGTGTATATGTATGTAATAACATCATTCCTAGAAGGAAGGTGTTAACCTGAGAAATGAAATGTGGGATTGAATTCTATATTTGATACATACTAGTGGGAATTTGGGCAAGGTCTTTAATTTTTCTGAATTTCAGTACCTCATCTGTAAAATGATAATAAAAGCAGTTCCGTGGAAAGCTATTGTAAGAATCAAATGAGTTGGGGCACCTGGGTGGCTCAGTCGGTTAAGAACCTGACTCTTGATTTCAGCTCAGGTCAGGATCTCACTGTGAATTTGAGGTCCACATCGAATTCTGTGCTGACAGAATGGAGCCTGCTTGGGATTCTCTCTGTCTGTCTGTCTGTCTGTCTCTCTCCCCACTTGCCCCCCCACCCCCGCCTCTCCCCTGCTCTCTCTTTCTCTCTCTCTTTCTCAAAATAGATAATAAACATTTTTTAAAAGAATCAAATGAGTTAGTATTATAAAATATACTTAGTTACAAAACAAGTGCTCAATAAATTAGTTATAGTATTTTAATGATCATTTATTTTTAATGCTTTCTATTTGTGTTAACAAAACATGTTGATTGAAGTGTCTCAATTCAGTGAATTAAAAAGCACAAAACGTTTTTCTTTGAGCCTCTGCCATCTCACCCTCAAAACTGTGCTTTATTGAACTTCCTGTATTTCACTACAGTAGGTCCCTTAGATTTTGACCAGATCCTCTATGACTTTGTTTGTTTGCTTTTTTTTTAATTTATTTAAGGCCCAATCCTATTTTTTTTTTTAATTTTAATTCCGGTATAGGTAACACACAGTGTTATATTAGTTTCAGGTGTACGATATAGGGGTACAGCAGTTCTTTACGTTACTCAGCACTCAGCACCCGCAAGTGCCCTCCTTAATCCCCATCACCTATTTCACCAATCCCCCACCCACCTCCCCTTTGCTAACCATCTGTTTGCTAACCGTCTGTTAAGAGCCTGTTTTTTGGTTTGAATCTTTTTTTTTCCTTTAGTCATTTTTTTTGTTTCTTTTTTTTTCTTAAATTCCAATTCTGTTCATTTTACAACTATAATCGTGCACTTCCAGACATCCTTTGCAGATAGTATCTGTCTGTGGTTATGGTGGCATGGAGTGAGAGGGCATTCCCTGCTTTTAACCACTTTCATCCTCCTCCCTCTTCAGGATCCATTCTCCTAAAGGTAAGGCAAGGAAGAGGGAACTTAAAAAAGGACAAGGTAGTTGAAGATCCAGTCTTCTCCTTGGTTAGCCCCAATGAGTATTTTATGTCATCTGGCTTGTGAGTATTATGAGAATGGTGAGGGAAATGGGCTGGCACCAACTTCCTCCCTGATGAAGGACTCAATCCTGGGCAGCATCTCTAGGCATTTGTAGTCCTTGAACAATTCAGCCACATCTTTAGGTGGATTACCAGCCAGTGAAATGCATGCTGTGTCTTTCCTAGCCTCCCGAACTGTGGAGGTGACCAGATGGCACTCGATCCTCGTCTTACACTCCTCTAGTGCTTATGCTCAGGTTGGCAGACTGGTGTGGAATCTATCCTCCTTACTTCTCAAAGGCACAGGATTTGAAAAAGTATTGTTATGACCCTTCCAAATGACATTGTCCCTTATGTCATCTCTTTAACCTTGCTTAGAGAGCATTGGGACTGTTGAGTAAGACACTGACTAAGCAGTCGTTCGACTAGAAATCACTAATGTCTTCCTTTTTGTCAGACACTTTTGTAAATTAGGAGTTAATCTCTGGGCATTCTCCCCCCCTCCCCCATTGGGAATAACTTCTTTCCACAAACCTTACTTCGATGAAGTCAGAACACCCTCTCTCCTCTCAGTCATCTTTGCATCTTATACTCACTGTGGGTGACGGTGTCAGATGGTGGTAGAAGGATACCTGATGTTGTTCTCCAGATCTGTGGAGAGACGACTGAAAGTAGTTATTGGTAACTCTGTGAACTTAAATTGTACAATACCACTCACGTTGTCCTCAGCTTTTGCCCTTAACTAATTCCAGTATATCAAGAAAATACCTTTAAGCTTTTTATTTAACAGACAGGTGGAATAATGGTGAAAGTGATAGGCTTGAAAATAGCTAATCACCTTTGGTGTATAATTAATTCAGAGAAAAAATGCTCTTGGCATGCATGCATAGCCTTTTATTTTAATAGAATCTAAAGGAAATTGTCATATGCTGAATGTGTAATTGTTCCATCCTATGAAATTCTACTCTCTGTAGTCAGAACAGATGAGTCCATTTGCTTGGAATGGTAGGAGTGGAAATGAAGAAAAGGGAAAGAAACAGGTTTATGGAGCAATCTGTTTCAGAACTGATGTCTGTTGTCTTTGGTAATAATAATCTATCAGTAGTATTCAATAAGCTTTAAGACAAGTACATAGGCATATGTTTCCAAAGAATGTTTTACTTCTCCTTTTTTAATTGAATATAATCCAAAAGATAAAACATAAGGAGACTTACAGGTAGCTGAGTATATTCTGTTAACCTTGAATTAAAAGAAAGCCCAGCTTGGTTAAATTAGCTTCACAGAAGCAAAGATCAAATCAGTGTACTCGTGAATTTCTTGGATAATGTATTTTGTGTATGTCCTAATAACGAGCTGAGCCAAACCTGTTTATTCATCTTCCTGCAGACGGCAGCCTGTGAGTCCCCCTCCGCCACCACGACCGATTTCCCCACCACATACCTATGGCTACATTTCAGGACCTCTTGTCTCAGATATGGATACGGATGCTCCAGAAGAGGAAGAAGATGAAGCAGACATGGAAGTGGCCAAGATGCAGACCAGACGGCTTTTGTTACGTGGGCTTGAGCAGACCCCTGCCTCCAGTGTAGGGGACCTCGAGAGCTCTGTCACTGGGTCCATGATCAATGGCTGGGGCTCAGCCTCAGAGGAGGACAACATTTCCAGTGGACGCTCCAGTGTTAGTTCTTCCGATGGCTCCTTCTTCACCGATGCCGATTTTGCCCAGGCAGTGGCGGCAGCAGCAGAGTATGCTGGCCTCAAAGTGGCACGTCGCCAAATGCAGGATGCCGCTGGTAAGTTGTGCACTTTTTGCCAAGTTGGAAAAGGAAACTCGATATGTTTATGTCACTTGATAATTACCGCCTATGATCTTGCGTCTGATGTGAAATGCAACTATTACTACTGCCTTTTATTTGCTGCCTAAGGAAACTAAGTTTCAAGAATATGACATAACTCAGTTATTCCCTTTCTCCTGACAAGACTTTTTAAATCTTCTGGTTTATTTTTATTTAATAAATCCTGTATGTGAGTGGCACTCCCTGGGAAGTTCTTGTTTTTACAGAAGTCGTAGCAGATATGTATACGGTTTCTTTAGGTTTGCCTATAGTCAGCTGAGGTTTGTGTTACACGATTTTTTTTTAAGGTGCAAAAAGCAACCAAAATAGAATTCATTGTGATAGTTCTCTTATACTGTTATCTAGGAGAAATAAATTTCCAGAGGGGGAAACGCCACCATTGGAAAATGGGCTATTTGTGCTTAACTCCCATGCTCTTCATGCCCTCTCAGAAGACTACTTTAATGAGAAAGGTAGAAAGATGTGTGTAATATGCATATATTTTCAAGCATACATGTTTCATATTTAAAGTAAACATTTTAATCTAATAACTTGGAGATAAAGTTAATCCAAGTGCTCGTGTATTTTTTTCTGTTTTCTTTTTTCATTACCAGTAGCCTGTTTACAATGATCATATATCTATCCTTACGTTTTGACCCATTTTTATTTATCTCCTACTCCCAACCTTGAGTAAATAATATGGAAAGGGAAAGAATTTAGATTTAAGCCAAACGTTTATCACATAACATTTATCTCCATAGAATGTAATATATGCATATATATACATATTTTACATTCATATACACATTGTGTGTATCTGAATTTCTGGTAGCCAAAAAAATACAAATATTTGAGTAAAATAATGTAGCCAGCAAAACACATTTCACAGAAATAAACAACTATCACAACATATCAGTAATTGCTATCTTGTTTTGTTGTTTTCTTTTTCTTAATTTAGTAATTGTCACATAGGTACTTTGCCCTGTTCTCTTCAGATACTGGATTGGTCATTATTTTTTATCATTTATTGGATATATTCAGAGAAAATAAAGTTATTTCTATATGTTATTTATCAGGAATGTGTTGTGGGGGGAAAAAACTCTAATAATACCTTTCGACCTTTTTTGTAGAACATGTATTTATTTCAGCCATGCTAATATTTTACGAAATTCAACCAAATTTCCCTTTTTCCCTCAGTAGCTACTAAATATAGTAAAATAACTATCCATACCTACCTATCCTCCTTAATAAATAACATCTAACTGTATACATAGCTTTTATTTCTTCTTATTTTTTAATCCTCTATTAAAAAAAAAAGAAAGTGAAATTAAGCCTCCCAAACTACTGCTTTCAGATTGCATTAAGGGTGTGTTTCAGTTCATTAAATCAACAAAACACTGAAATAACATCAAAAATTCATCTGTAAACGACCTTACGCCTCAGGGTCTATGAGCAGTAGATGGCTTTACACAATAGAATGAAGAATGTGCTCAGTCCCAGCCCTAATTCTCTCTTTTCATGGGTATGTAACTTTAATTGTAATAGTCTCCATCATGGCTAAAGAGAGTTTGGTTTAATATTTTATTGTATTGTAATTTAGTGGCACTTCTGGTTTTCGTTTGACTCATAATTATAATGAACTAAACATGCATTGGCCTCTGCCTGTTAAAATGGTCTTTTCAAGAAGGGGTGCTGCTTTTCATATGACTTGAAGTTAATATGAATGAACAGTCCAATCAAATTGCTTCTCACTTGGCCACATTAGTGTATATTATTTAATATGCTTCAGTTAGCATTTTTAAATACATTGGTTTCACTGTATGTGGCCTGTCTATAGCCAAAAGACATGTTGGCTAGTTCAGTTTGAAGTTTCTTGTAGTACAACAAAAAATTCCGGATTTGTGTGTCTGGAATTTCTAGAAACCAAAATAATGAAGGTCAAGTATAGGGCCACAATTTCCCTTGCCATTATGGATTAAATATGTTGTGCCGTTGTAATACAACATGTCTGTAAGACAGCCAGAAAATTGGAGAGGACCGAGATGTACCATGTCTAACTAGCAAATTCAGTTATCACTGGTACCTGCAAATATTAACCTCCCCCAAAACAAAAAAACAAACCACCTCTACTGCTAGCAAAAAAAATAGAAGTTTCTGGAGGGGTCACTTTAAGTATCCAGAATCAGCAAGTAAACATCTTATCAAAGAAAAGAGCAGAAGTAATTTTAGACGAGTCTAAGTATGTGAGCTAACTTAATTTCAGGCCTCCTTAAGATAAATACTTCAGAATGTATTAAGCTATTGGGAGTCTGCCTTCAAAGAATAGCATATCTATTTAATTAAAATAAGGGAAGTATTTAGTACTGTTCATTCTTAGAATATGAATTTCTTTTTTAATTTTTTTAATGTGTATTTATTTTTGAGAGAGAGAGAGCACGAGCAGAGTAGGGGCAGAAAGAGAAGACAGAATCCGAAGCAGGCTCCAGGCCCTGAGCTGTCAGCACAGAGCCTGACACAGGGCTCAAACTCACAGCTATGAAACCATGACCTGAGCCGAAATAGGGCACTTAACCAACTGAGCCACCCAGGCACCCCTAGAATGCAAATTTCTTAAGGAGTCTGGCTATTCCCTTGAGAAAGCAATAGCCACTGAATATACTATGCAAAAATTTAATTAATATCTTTGTTTGCTAATAACATTTTAGTGAAATTAGTTGGAAAAATAATTGGGTTGTTTTTCTTTAATAAGTGGTGTCAAGAACTTTAACAGAATAAAAGTACTACAGTTAAAAAAAAAAAAAACTGGCAAATGCTCTCTGCGCATTTTTTTTTTCCAGTGGATGGGTCAAGCAAAATGACAAAAATCCTATTATTTGCTGGATTAGTTTATTTCAAGCTATTTTTAGGAAATTAGGGATGCTGCTAGTTGCACTGTTTTCCTTTTATTATTATTGTTATAATTAAAATTCATTGATGAGTTTGGCTCTGATTTTTTTTTTCCTTTTTTTTTTTCCTCAGGCCGCCGACATTTTCATGCATCCCAGTGCCCAAGACCCACAAGTCCTGTTTCTACAGACAGCAACATGAGTGCTGCAGTAATACAGAAGGCCAGACCAGCCAAGAAGCAAAAACACCAGCCAGGACATCTGCGCAGAGAAGCCTACACAGATGGTAAGTCCATTGAAACGCATGAAAACATCTATGAATCTCGCCTATTTTCCCTGGCTCTCTAGGACTAGAAAATGCATCCACTGGCATTAGAAATTACATTTAAAATTCATTAATGGTAAGCTGCATATTCCTTATCGAAATGCTCGACTTTGGTATCTTTGTTAAGCATCTCTAGTACTTCTAATGATATGGTTATTTAAGAAACTAAGAATAGTGTATACTTTCAATATTTTTAAGAGGTTATTTTTGTAGTTGCAAGCAAATAGACTTTACTGTAGCTGAAGTAAGACAGAGAAGCAGCCTTCATCACATTCACTGGTAAATCTTCCGAAATATCCTCTCTCTTTTTTTGCTTTGCTTTTGGAATTTGGCATTCAAATAGAAAACAGTAAACTTATTTGAATGTTAATTCTGGCTATAGCGGTGTTACAGTTTATTTTGTGCACCGAAGGGCAAATCGAATCATCTCCTTCATGCCTTCACATACAATATCGACTCTCACTGAAGAGGTAACGCTTGTATTCTCAAGGGAGCACAAGAGACTAATGCAAACATTGTGATGTTGTCTAGAGAAAGCCTTTAATGAAAGTGCCTCAGGTGGCCCAGCATTTATTAAACCGCCACCTTCTCGTTTTATAAACAACCCCAAGGGCTTTGTTGAAAATTCATGTAAGATAAATTCTCTCAGACTCACCCATCTTGTCAAGTTTGCTACATTTACTAAAGGGGTGGGGAAAGAAGGGTGTCACAGACATTGTCCCACACCTCCTGGTCCTCTCCAACCACAATCTGATTAGGACTTTCATTACCAGTCAGCAATTTTTCAAAAAGGGCATCATTTGCCATTATCATATGAAAGCCTAATATTATAGATCCTTATCCGAGGTTACAAGGAGGGTTTTCTGAGGCACTTTTCCCTGTGATTCCTGCCACTTGACAGAAAAATTTAATACAAAGCTCCCAGCATGATGAGCACAAGTAATTTTGCAATGAGTGGCTGTCCATGCTATTATCTGTACTTTATTCAGAGTATTTTCTCTCACTAGCATCTATCTGATATTAGACTACATTAAATACTGGCATGACACAGCGCACCTGGGCCTCCTGGCTTCTGCCCAGGACTCTTTTGTAAGTGAAACTGAGCTGTCAGAATATTATCTGATTTTGAAGGGTTATTACAGTGGCTTTGTGAATGTTTGCCTCTGTGAAGGGACAAACACTAGGTGTAAATCCCCAAACTCTATCGGCAGTTTTACATTTATGGGACCCCTGTAATGGCATTTTACAAGTTTTATAGCTGTCCTATCAGTTTTTATTATCTGGGAGAGGGCGCTCCTGACTGAAAAACTGGAAAACTGGTCGAACATCAAACCTTGATATAAACATATCTACGTTAAATACGTAAGGGAGAAAATCTGACCTACAGCTTTGTGTAGCTCTTTCTACCTCATTCTTTACACTTGTTTTCAGGGACTTCTAGCGCTCAGTGATGCTTTTTCAAAATGTTTTAAATAATGTGAACATGCCGAGTTAAAGGGCATGGTAACACAGTTATGAACTACACTATGCTTGAAAATTGTGATCTGTATTTATTGTCCCGCATTCTGCAGTACTTTTTTCAATGGGCTTAATAATTAAATATGAATTCTAACTCATCCCGGAATAGTAACTGTTAAACTGAATGATGAAACACCTAAGTTATTTTTTCAAAGTTAATTTTAGAATACCAAAGAAATACATTGAAATGGTTAAAGCCAAAACATTAATTTGAAATGTTATTTGGATTTTTCATTGTTTATTTCACAAAAGCGATTATGCAAAATTATCATGGATCTAAAGTCTTGTAGAAGCCAATAATTATTTTCCCAAAGTCATAAAAATAGATAAAATGAGGAGATATGACTAAAGTTATTTTTACAATTTTAGCTTTAACTTCCTTTCAGCATTTTGATAACCATCTGTCTCTTAGTGATGTTTATTGTACCAAAAAGTCTTGAGTTTAATTCTGGACATTTTCTGATTTGATGAAGAAAAAAATACCAAAATATGTGTGTTACTTTATGCATATCCCACAATACATATTGATTAAGTAAAATCAAGTAAATGCAAATACTTTTTTATGCATCAAATAAGAGAAATGCATATAGTCTTGTTAGCAGTGGCTATGACATGGAAACCAAAGTCATTTTCTCAGAAATTATTGTCTCAAAATACTATACTGCATTGTTTGAAGAAAAAATCATAGACTATTTCATGAAGAAACTCAGTGGCAGACACAATTTGTACAATTTATTAAGAAAGAGAAAGGGGAGGGGAAAACAAAGAATTTAGAGTTGCCAATTGTTAAAATGTGCATTAAACATGAGGCACAAGGGTGGCTCAGTTGGTTAAGCATCAGACTTTGACTCGGGTCATAATCTTCCCGGTTTGTGGGTTCAAGACCTGCATCAGGCTCTGTGTTGACAGCTCAGAGCCTAGAGCCTGCTTCTGATTATGTGTCTCCCTCTCTCTCTGCCCCTTGCCCTCTCTCTCTCTCTCTCTCTCTGTCTCTCAAAAATAAACATTAAATTTTTTTAATATGCATTAAACATGTTCGTAAGACATGGAGGGTTTTTTTTTAATTTTTGTTTTTTGATGATTAAAATCTTAACTATGATGGATGAGTTTGCTGACTATCAATAGAATTCCTTTGTTAACCATTTTCAGAATATAGTATAATATATCAGTCTTGAGTTTGTAGTGTCTTTACTTTGTAAAATATGCTTCAAATTATGTACTTGCTTCGTAGAACTTTTGTAAACTATATATAGAAGGCTAAAGAGTGGCTGTGTCTGAGCTGATGAAGAGTAGTTTACTATGATCCTTGTCTGTCAACAGCTATATTAGTTTCTAGGGCTGACATAACAAAGTGCTATAAACCAGTGACTTAAATGATGAAAGTCTATTTTCTCACAACTTTGGAGACTAAAAGTCCAAGATCAAGGTGTCAGCAAGGGTGGTTTCTTCTGAGGCCTCTCTCCTTGGCTTGTAGATGGCCATGGTCCCCTTGTGTATTTAGTCAGTCTTCCTTCAATCTCTGTGTGTGTCCTAATCTCCTCTTATAAGGAAACCAGTTTGATTGAATTAAGACCCACCCCAAGGACCTCATTTTACTTTACCTCTTTAAAGATCCTGTCTCCAGATACAGTCTCTATCTGAGGCACAAGGGGTTAAGATTTAAACATGTGAATTTTGAGGGGACACAATTCAGCCTATAGTAGCCCTTGAGCCTCCTGATGGCACACGGCACTGTGACCGTACCTTAATCTGTATGTAAATACTACACCTCTTAGAGACCCAGGGAGTACTCAGTGTACAACAGAGTACTGTATGCTATAGTCACAATGACAGGCAGAATCTCTTTACTTATTTCATATTTGCTGCTTACAAGTTTAACCCAGATGAAGGGTAGGATTAAAATATATGAATATTTATCAGTCAGAGTCTTTGCAAGTTAAAGCCAAGCATAAGTGCATTTCTAGGACCTTCTAATAGATTCTTCCCACCCCCTCTTTTCAACCCTTTCGATGCATTTACATACTTGATTTAAAAACCAAATCTACATTATTTCTCTAGCCCTACTTTTCATAAATTATAAATTCACCACCCTCTTTGGAATGATGTTATTTTGACTTGATTTATCATTAATTACAAGGTCTTGGGACTTTAAGCGGTTAAGTAAATAGAGTGTTTGATCTCCATAGCGAGTTAATGCTGGCAGAACTGTCTACATGCACATGCTTTACATATTACTTTATATACATTATGTTGGTATTTGGAAAGTATTACAGAAAGAATGATGTTTATATGATTATATAAAGAGTCTTAACATACATATAATATGCCCATGATCCTGTTTGTTACTCTTGGTATGAACTGGGTGAAAGTACTATTTATCATTTTGTGAAACATAAAGTTGTTCATACTATAATAATCCCTGCTTTGACTCAATAATCATTTTATAATACCTGAAAATTTTTATTTGGTAACCGATTTGTATAAGAAGCAAAACCTGCAAGCATTTACCTCTCATTGTCAATTCGATACAGAAGCAATTATATATATAGGAAGTTAGAACTCTTAAAATTACCATTGGGTTCTCTTCTCATTTTCTACCTGTGTCATAGAGCTTCTGGAAGTAGATTGTGTCTCGAGAGTCCTGTATTCCCAAGATTTTGTATGATCTTATAATAGTGGTAATCATTAGCTTTGGTATCTGAGGAGCCCAGACATTTTATGATTTGATGATAGTGGCAGTTACTTTGTGCCAGCTTGATAGTCTGTGTTTGCAATTTGGGGTTTAAATCTGTAGCAGGGAGATGGTGCAGAAATGAGCCTGCAGGCACTCACTCCATCTGCTGCCAGGTATGCTCTCAATTAGACTTTTCTCCTTCTTTCATTGCCAGTCCCAGGCTCGGTCTGAACATAGAACCACTCTGCCTTGGGTCTCTTGGCTTTGAGCCACTAAGGACAGTCTATTTTTTAGCTCTCTCTTTTTGGTTATTTTTGCTAAACAAGTAGCAGATGAGGGAGGACTCTCATGATGGTACCTTTTTTTTTTAAGTATCGTTTTTTTAAAAAATCCATTAAAGTAGTGAAGAAGAAAATCAGGCACAATGGCACTGGTAATATATGTTGTAAGACAAAAAAAATGTCATTTAGTAGAATCAGGAGAAAGTTAGTACATTGGCTTTACTCTGACCACCATTTTAGGTAATGTTTAGAGGCTATTTATATGAAACTAGAACATAATGAGCCATGAGAACTAACAACAACAACGAAATGCAGGTAAAAGATGGATGGACCACTTTTAATAATGGAGTCCTAAGTAAAATAGCTGGTAGGAAGATGGTACCTCAAAATTTCTGCTTCCAGAAACCAATACAGTGAATTCCGATGCCTTGTTTTAGCATGTAATGTCAAAATAATATTAGTTAAGAAAAAAGTTACTTTAGGGATAAAATTAATTCTTTTTAAAAAAAATATGAGAATAAGAAACACTGATTGTGTCCTAGAACTCTTAATTTGCTATTATATTAAGAATTTCTAAGAATATTTTAATATTTCTAAGAATATTTTAATATTCAAGAATTTTTCATGCTGGCATATGTAAATGATAGTCAACAGAACATTGTCAGTAATGGTAAAACGTACAGAAACAACCTAAATATTCCTCTGTACGGATTGGCTAAATAAATAATGATACACTCATAAAACAGAGGATTACACGAAGTTTTCAAAACAAGAGGTAGAGCTGTATGTACATATAGGGAAATGTATACAACTACACAGTTAGGTGAAAAAAGTGCAATTCTCCTTATGTCAATAAGAGAGAAAGTCTACATATTTTCACGTGGTACTTTTTGCCACCACATAGGGGTGAGTAGACTGGCACTGTACCACCAAGGTGTGGCCAGTTTATATAGTCCCTGATGTGAATGATGCTCCATGGAATTATGCGACACAAATATGCCTGATTTGTGTGTCTAAATAATTTCTGGAATGATCTATACAAACATATTCAAACCGATTACTTCCACATAATTAATATTGAGTATTTGAAATGGAGATGGAGATATACGAGGGGTTGTACTTTCAAGTTCTTATGTACTTTTGATTTATTTTTAGAATGTAAATGCATATTTTTTGTTTACAATGTTGATTTTTTAATACTAATCATTTAATACATGTTTTATAAACACTTGTTAGTTAATTTATTCTATCATTTAGGTATTCCTCTTCAAATCTGAAAACATTACCATTTCTGAAGTCATGATTGAAAAAGCCATGCTGATAATTACCAAATCTCTGTATCTCTGGTCTTGACCTCTCTTGAAACTCAGAGTCTATGTACAAAAACCTGTTGAACATCTCTATCTAGGTACTTCAAAGTCTCCTCCTTTTCACTTTTGTAAAACTGAACTCCTCCTCTTCCTCTGTGGGCCATCTCTTTCTCATCCCCTCCTTCCTTATCTTCAGTGAAGTTTCTGTCCTCCACCTAGTCAACTATGGTGAAAATTGTAAATGTCATTTTAGATTCTTTCCTGTCCTTTCCCTGCTAGATTCCATTGATCATTAAATGATATTGATTTTTCTTTCTTAACCTTTCTGAAATACATTTCTTCATCTGAACAGCCACCAATGCAGTTACATCCTCTATCATTACTTATCTGAGCTATTACAAATTGTATTTAAACCTTTCCATGCTAAAGGCAGAACAACCTAAAACTAGAATCTCTTCATATTCTTCTAACTTTCCAACTATTATTAGGATATCTATTTCTGTTCCCTAAAATGGACATGGGGGCAAAGGTAGCACCCCTTAAAGAATGTAAATTTTCTAGATATCAAATTTTTACCTACTTGTATCCTTAGGTATGTCTATAAGACTTTGAATTATATAAAAATGTGTGCATAAAGCGTGTATAAAGTGATAGGTAGATGAAATTAACGTACATTTATACCAGAGATTGGCTGTTTTAAAACCTCTGGGTGCAGATACAAAGTGCAGCAATCCCATCAATGGATGGTAGATTATTAATACAAAATAGAATGTAATAATATAAAGAATACTGAACCAGAAATTAAGAATCTAAGGGCATTGGTCCTAGCTCTGATCACATCTAGATTTGAGGTTGAAAACCCAAGGTCTGTGTGTTCAAGTTACCCTTTTTACAGAATGAGAAGGGATTTAGGCTAGATTAGAGATGGCAAATACGTCTCAACTCAAGTGCCAACCTCAATCAATTTGAAGTGGTTGCCTGAAGAGTAAGGGTATGCATTTGGGACCAGGAACATTTCGCTGAAATCAATTAAGAAGGTCTGTCATGGTTGGGGGAGAGAGAGTTTGAGCACATATGCCCATATTAGCTATCCCAAGACTAGGTAATCTTTAAGTCCCAGCTCTATGATTCACTATTTTTGTGCCATATAACAATGAGGATACATTGAAATTGTTGATCTTCTTGTTCCTTCGTTGCCTTCAAATGTTCCAGTTCATTTAAGATGTATTACCTCACAATTGAATGTGAATCCAATGGTAATACTAACATTTAAGTGTAAGTGGTAGACTTTTACAGTATTTTAAATTTTTCTTTCTAGATCTTCCACCTCCTCCGGTGCCACCACCTGCTATAAAGTCACCCACTGTCCAATCCAAGGCACAGCTGGAGGTACGACCTGTAATGGCACCCAAACTACCTTCTATAGAAGCAAGAACAGACAGATCATCAGATAGAAAAGTAGGCAGCTACAAGGGGAGAGAAGTATTGGATGGAAGACAAGTTGCAGATATGAGAACAAATCCAGGTGATACCAGAGAAGCACAGGAACAGCAAAATGATGGGAAAGGACGAGGAAACAAGGCAGCAAAACGCGACCTTCCACCAGCAAAGACTCATCTCATCCAAGGTACCGATTTATTCATACAGCAAATAAATATAGATTGAACATATATTTTGTAAGTTACACTGTTAGGTTCTCGTGAGCCATATGAAAATGGATAAGATTTAGAAATTTGGTCTCTAATGGAGGAGACAAGCATGTACTCAAATAACTTTAATATAATTAAATTAAATTCATAACATTATATAAGACTTCCTTGGAGAGGTGTCATTTGAATTGGGTTTTAAGGGAAAGCATGATTTCAACAGGTGAAACAGGGAGAAGGGGATAGCAGATAAAGGAAATAAATGGAGAAAAAACATGTAAGTGTAAAAACCTATGTTTGGGGAACTTTAATTTCCAGTTTTACCAGAGAATAGGTTGCTTCTGGCCCGGCACAGATAATGAAAGATAAAACTAGAGAGGTGGTTGGGCCAGATTGGCAAGGCTGGGAATGTGACTCTAGACTGTGAGGTTTATGATATAATCAGTGGTGAGCCAGCAAAGAATTTTGAGCAAGAAATGACAGAATCAGATTTTTAGAAAAAGAATTGGCAGCACTCTATAGTGAAGGAAGAGACTGGAATCTAGTAGATGAAAGTATCAGGTCACTGTAAAATATCTAGGTATAAAATAGGAAAACACTGAGTTAAAATAGGTATGTGGGGAAATAAAGGAGAAAACAGCCTCCACTGGCATGTCACAGATAGAGCCAGTAGGAATTGGTGACTAATCGAAAGTAGAAAAATAGACTGAAACTATGGAGTAAAGCAGAAGTTACTCAAATGTTAATTAGATGGCCCTGCTGACTAGTGGAATATAATTGTACTAACCAATGTAAGAAAACAAAACAGAAAAGATTTCTAAGGGAAAATATTTTCAATGTTGAATGGATTAAGGTGCTGACAAGAACACAGATATGAAGAAAATCAATAAGACTTTAGACAACTGAGTTTAAAGATCAGGGGGAAAGGTTGTGAGTAGAGAGTGGATTTTAGAAACAGCAACACAGTGTAAAATTGTGTGAATTACAAAGGCTAAATTATCAACAGTGATATATCGGTTAAAGCTGAGCAATCAATTCTCTGGGAGGAAAGCAGAGCAAAATCCTAATTTGTGCCCATTTACATACTTCTGTTGGGTAGTTACTCCCAAGACAGCTGGTTTCAAGCTGCTAATATGAAGTCAGTGAATGTGGAGTTGGGAAGACTTGGTTACTCTTCTTTTGCTGAGAACGTGTGAGCCAGTTTCAATGCACCAATAATCAGCAGTGATTATATTTAAAGACTAGGCACAAGAATGACTTTCTATAGTGGAAACTAAGATGGATCCACCCAGAGATATAAAATAATCAAGATCTCTAAGCCAGAGAAAATAGTGTCCTAGAAAGAATGGAGGAGGAAATTTTAAGACAGGAAGAAATCTAAAATGCCACACAGAACTGAAAGTTGGATGTCAACAGGAGGTGGAGGATGGGGAGAGAATGCCTAAGGATTTTGTAATATGTTATTTGTGGGTGGTATTAGAACTGTTTTTAGTAGAGTAGTCAGAATAGATGCCAGACTCTAAGGAGTTGTAAAGTAAATGGACATTGTGAAGGGAGGTGATGAGCCCTTTTCAGAAGTCTGGGAAGAGAAGAGGTTGGGAACAAGTTTGCCAGGAAGGCAGAATTTGTAGAAATGCTTTAGGATAGTGTATTTGAGCATTATTAGATACTAAGGAAAAGAAACCATTTAGGAGAAAGAAATATAATAAAGGGAAGATTGGTCATAGTCAGAAAAGAGTGGTAGGGTAATGAATCTGAGAAGCCTGTACAACTACTGCTGTATTTTAATAGATATGTTGTGATAAAATTAGACATCAAACTCTCATTCTTTTTATTATGGGCACCTGGTCATTAGCAATGTCCTTTCAAAATGGGAGTCAGTTTCACTCTCTTATGTGACAGGAAGCCTGAACTCCTAATCTAGGCATGTACTCAGCAACAAAGTGATGAGTGAGGGTGGACGCCCCCACTATATGAGCACAAAGTACTTGGTGTTATTACCACAATCCAAAGTTTGAAAAACTTAGCTTGCTTGTTATCAGTTAAGCAAAATGCGATCTGACTCTGACTCTTTGATCTATTCTATACTCCAAGTAGTGACTTATAAATACAATGTCATGACATAAATTATGAAGTTTATATGTGGCCTGAAAGTATAAACCAATTTGCTGCTACAAGTAAGCTTCCTCCAAAGCAGGTGGGATTTTTCAGGGAAGAAAAAACAACTTACAAACCTGGAAAGATATTGGTGTATACAGAATTAGAACAGAGAGATGGAATTATTTTATCAATCTTTAGACTTTTAATAAGTTGTCCTTTGTGTTATAAAAATATTTCTAACTAAAGAACTATTGCTGGAACTATTAATCTAGAAACAAGGGACCCTATTTCATGGAGAGCACTGAGTTACACTGACCAGATTATTATTTTATGTCTTGCTTTCCCAAATTCTGATTTGAACCATAACTCTGTGTATATGTGTCATTAAATGATTGTTTCTATGCATTGCTATAATTTTCACCTTCATAATTCAGTTGGCATTATTTAAAATGAAAGAGGCACCCTGATTTACATGTGTAATGAATGGTCATTTTTTAATTAAAGAGAGTGGTCTTCTAGACTTGAATGACTGATTGTTTTGCTGACATTTACCTCAATTAGTTCAATTTATTTCTACATATATCAAACATCCACTGTGGTATAAAGCATTGTACTGGTCTTGAGATTTATGTGTAAGTATGAACCTTGACCTCAAGAAGCTTACAGTCAGAGTTGGAGACAGGTTATCTGTAGATTCACAGACATATTCATATTTGGTATGACGTTTATGATGCTGTGATACTTGAGAGTCCAGAGAAGGGACAGTTAGCCCAGTCTTGTGGGGACGTGAGGTAGAAAACGACTTCTTGATCTTTCCTGGTGGAAATAACACATAAGCTGAGTGACCGGGGTGGGTGGAGTTTTACTTGAGTAAGAAGAGTGAATAGATTGTTCTGGCAGAGAAACTCAGCATGAAAAGCTTTGAGGTACATTAAGAAGATTATAAATTCAGTGTGACTAAGATAGTAAATGTGGTCAAAGAGGAAGCTCTTGAGGTAAATGTAAGTTTAAGTCATAGAGTGCCTGTAGTTCCTATAAGAAGGCAGCTGAGTGAATATGTTTTAGAGAGGAATAGCTCAAGACACAGAGATCTATTGGAAGATATTTGCAACACCTGGACAAGAGATGTGGAGAATATAAACCAGGCTATAGGAACAGAGATGAGTGAGTGGGAAAATTCAACATTAACATTTTTTTGTGTTAAAAGTCAGGCTCACCTGTGTATATTTGAATGTGTGGAAAAGGTACATTGAAGGAGTGCCGGAAGGTTGTTGGAAGGCAGGGAACACTCTAAACTAATTTCAGTTTTCTGTGTTTGTTTTCTTAATAATTAGTGTTGTCATTAACTATATTAGAGAATCCAGAAGAGAAGAAAGGAGTGGACATGATTAAGTCAATGTTCGACATAGTGAGTTTGAGGGACGCTTAAGAGAAGTATTCAACATAATTCAAAAATTGGAAATATAAATTAATGATTTATCATAATAAAATAGTAATTAAATCCACTCATTCACTCAAAACTATTTATCAATGACCTGTTATATGTCAAGTTGAGAGTATATCAAAACACAAAACACAGAAAAATACCTGCCCCCATGACAGTTACATTCTAGAAAAGGTTACAATTTGTGAGAATGGATGAAATTACCCAGAGTGAGTGGGAGAAAAATGTATATGTATACACTAGGGTAAAAGTAGAAATTTGCAGGGCATCAACATGTATGAGGCACTCTATAGGAAGAGCCCACAGAAAACTGTCCAGGAAGGAAGAGAACTAGAAGCTGGGAATAGTGATGTTTAAATTGATAGTGGTTTCCAGATGAAGGCAGCGAGAAGTCCAGAGACATAAGGGCTGAAACATGATTAGCATTTTCAAAGTCAACAGTGAGTTTTCTCTTTCATAGTGGTAATGTGGGCATGCATAGATTTCAGTGCGATCCAGAGTAAATGGGAGTTGCATCTACCACTATTGAGTCTAAATTCAAGAAGCTTTGTTGAGCATTAAGGACAGAAAGAAGGTATTGATTCATGTAAAGCACAGGCTTAACAGGAAAGTTTTTAGCAAAAGACAGATTTTATATTGTAGATTGACAAAAATTACAGTCAATGGAGAGAAAAAGATTGGTAAAACAGGGACAGAAGATGCAGATCACAGGAGTCCAAGTGCTATGAGGCAAGGATGCAGGAACAGTCGTCTTCATGGACTGTGAGACCCCAGCAAGTCAGAACCTGGATGATGGGTAGAAGTTGTAATGAGTAGAGGGGCGCCTGGGTGGCGCAGTCGGTTAAGCGTCCAACTTCAGCCAGGTCACGATCTCGCGGTCCGTGAGTTCGAGCCCCGCGTCGGGCTCTGGGCTGATGGCTCAGAGCCTGGAGCCTGTTTCCGATTCTGTGTCTCCCTCTCTCTCTGCCCCTCCCCCGTTCATGCTCTGTCTCTCTCTGTCCCAAAAATAAATAAACGTTGAAAAAAAAAATTTTAAAAATAAAATAAAAAAAAGAAGTTGTAATGAGTAGAATGGATGGAGAAAGGTTCCATCAAGGAGGACTAAACAGGTGACATTAGTAGAGTGGTTGACCTTCCCAGGAAGAGAATGTTTTGTGCAAAGGTCAGGGAGTATTGACTTCGAACTGGTGCTAGTTGGGATAAGAGGCAAACCTTCCTCATTCTACTGGAGAGAGCTTGTGTGGAAACCTCAGGGGAAATCAGATTGCATCCAGGCAGCGTGGACAGTAGAAGCATTTGGAGGGGGAAGGGAAATGAATATAGAAGAGTTGGTTTTTCATGTGTTTGGTGTCCAAAGAGTGGAGGGAACAGGCTTTAGAGAGAAGTGAGCAACTGGTGGAGGCATCAATACAAGCAGCACCAAATTTAAAGCAGTAAGAAGATAGAAATTCAGAAGATGGTGTTTAATTAGAGTGGCTTGTGTTTTGAGCTAGCAATGTGGCAAACTTCTGAGATTCAAGGTTCCACAATGTAAATACAATGTTAAGATGGAGGTTGTCTCGAAAGTGAACCTGGGCTTGATTCTGTTTTGGTAGTTTGAGGAAACTGGGCTTTGTTTTTATCAGTGCCTGAAAATGATCTTTCATAATTTGCATAGAGATTTCATTATCTCCTCTGTTTTTACAGCAACACTAGGGGCTCCTCTGGGTATACATATTATTAATACTTGTTTTAGAAAAGTGGAAACTAAGGCCTAAAATAATTGGATATCACATAGTGAAGGAGAGAACTGGAAGCTCTGTCTGATTCTAGGTTTGGTTTACCTCTTTTAATGAATTTGGTCCCAAGTGAGTTTGAGGTAGTCAGGAGCTTGTGAGTGAAACCAACCTGAACGCCAACCACTACCAGGAAGACAAGACTTGTTATTTTCATTTTCATGACAATGCTGCTTTTCAATTATTGTTATAAAATATCCTCACTTACTCCTCAAAAACACTGGTGCTTCCCCATTCAAAATTACAGACATAAGTGATGATACATTATACAATGAAAATGCATAATGGTGTTCATATGCACTTACTATATTTCATTACACAGAGGATATTCTACCTTACTGTAGACCTACTTTTCCGACATCAAATAATCCCAGAGATCCTAGTTCTTCAAGCTCAATGTCATCAAGAGGATCAGGAAGCAGACAAAGAGAACAAGCAAATGTAGGTCGAAGAAATATTGCAGAAATGCAGGTTCTTGGAGGATATGAAAGAGGAGAAGATAATGAAGAATTAGAGGTATCTATAATTTTTTCCAAGTTTCTCAGCATTATGCTAGTTATTAAATCAGCCTCAAATTTAGAAATATATATCAGGCCACAGAAATGTTTCTGTTTTACCACAAATGCCAATGTTAGTGATACCAGAGACTAAACTTCTGTGAATTTAATGATTTTCTTGAAATGCATTCCAATGTTTTAAATGGTGATAACAGTTTCTTTTTGGATCTAGAGGTCATGTTCATCTGCAGATATTCATATAAGAAGTTTATATGGCAAACATGTTGTTAGGAAATAAGAACTATTTCTCTGGATAATATATTGTATAGTACTGTATTGTAGTACGTTGTAAAAACCAGTAAGGTGACAGTTATAAGGATGTAAATGAGAGTGCTTAGCCTGTGTTATCTGCCGCCCTAGTAATCACTGGGGTTAATCTAACTGATTGGACAAACTATCTTCCACCTTAATTCTTCTGCCAATGAGAACATGATCCTTGACATTAACCTTCCCAGAAGAGAACACTCTTTGAGTCAAATATATACTCCTTTGTTGGAATTTATAGATAGCAATACAAGATAGAATTGGCAGTAAGTCAAAATAAACCAACTTTTAAGACCATGTTTCCTCCATTTAATAATAATAATAAACAAGTTGAGGACAAATTTCTCTTCTTACAAATATATTTAAACCCAAGTAGATTGTTAAATGAACGTTCATCTTAAACTTTTAAGAATAGAAGATGAAAAATTTTAAGGCATAATATCTAATTGAATTTCCTATAATACCCAAAACATCTTGATTTTGAATTTTGGAATAAGATTTTCTTCTTGCAATTGTTGTGATGAGAAGCTGTTTTATAAGTTGTGCTTGTCTTTTTGAGGAGAAGAACTTTTCTGGGGGACAAAAAGTTACCAAAAATAACTCTAATACTTAAACCAATAAAATTTGAGCTATAATGTTGAGTTGGGGACGGGGTAAGTAGAGAAATCCACCTTCTGCTGCCCCTCTCGCTCCTGCCCCACATACCCCAATACTGCAACATTGTGTAGAACACAGTTTGGTGCTTGTAGAGAACTACTGGATCTTCTATCAAAACCAGCTATAAAGACAAATGAAATCAGTTGCCATGAGCACTTTTTAACGTATGCCAGGGAATGAAGGAAGAAACGCAAATTATAAGGATAAAAACATATACATCCATATAAAGATAAGACTGTAAGATTGATTTTGAAATTTACCAAAAACTTATCTCTTACAGGAAACTGAAAGCTGAAGACAACCAGAGAGGCTGGTGCGATCCAATGTGAAAAGTATCTCTCAAGATGCCTCTTGTCTGATGACACATGACGCCAGATACAATGTTCAGTGCAATCAGAGTGTAAAAATTGTCATTTTTATTCCTCTTATTGGAATACCATTTTTAAAAATTTTATTGGAGTTTTATTGTTGTTGTTTGATCCTTATCCCTATGAAGAACTTCCCTATTCCCCTCGCTGTTGGAACAAACCATTACACTTTACTTCTAGCAAGGGAAGTACTTGACTTCTTGCTTCAGTCATCAGCCAGCAAGAGAGAACAAAACAGTTCGTTTGCATTTTGCCCCTGAGATATGGCATTGCACTGCTTCTATATCAAGCCAATTTTATAGCAAAGTATTGATCAAAGATACAAAATTGACTAATCAACCTCATGGCAAGGGCTCTCAAGATATAATCTTTCTATAACCAACTGCTACTGCAAATTAAAACATATTTCATTTTCACATGATTTTAAAGTCAGTCTTTCATACCACCCTCTGCTGGGAGAAAATAAAATAGAATACATGCAGAACAACCACAAGTCGATTTGAATGGGGTAGAAACATTGTAAATATATACTCTTTGCAACCCCTGGTGGTACTTTATTTTGTCTTCATTTCAATCATGGAAGTATATTCTTACTGGAAATATACTTTTGGATAAGTAGGGATAAGCCAGTTGGATCTCTGGTTGTCTAGTCATTGTCATAAGTAAGCCTAGCAAAAAACCTTGTTCTATTTTTCAATCGAATGCAATTATTAATGCATATTACAAACCAATGGATGTTTTTAATGACCAATTGAATAAGGACATCCCTATCTTAACTGGCCTAAATTTCTTCTGGTAGTGTCAGTTCAACTTTCAGAAGTGCCACTTAAGGAAGTTTGATTTTTGTTTTTGTAATGCACTGTTTTTAATCTTTTTTTTTTTTTTTTTTGGTTTTAAAAGCACAATCACTAAACTTTATTTGTAAACCATTGTAACTATTAACCTTTTTTGTCTTATTGAAAAAAGTGTTGAGAAGCGTTTTTAACCTGTTTTGTTAATGCTCTATGTTTGTATTTGGAATATTTGAATGATGACAGGTGGTGAAGTAACGTGCATACTTTATTGTGGGCCATGAACCCAATGGTTCTTACTTTTCCTGGACCTAAAGAAAAAAAAGGTTTAAGTTTGTTGTGGCCAATGTTGAAACTTATAAGATTTTCTTATAAGCTCAAAGAGAGGCATTACTTGCTTTGAATTGCCAAATGATGCCCTCTGACTGTAGATTTTTATGATCCATTTTGTCGTTATATGAATTTCATTGACTTGATAATTGGTGCTATTTGAAGAAAAAAATGTACATTTATTCATACACAGGTATCAGGCCTGACCCCACTGGAAAACAAAGCCAAACAAAACTGAACCACACAGAAAAAGCTGGTGTTCACCAAAAACTAAATGTGTTCACTTAGATAATTTGAAAGTTACATAGAAAGGGTGTGCAGTACTAAGGGAACAATCCATGTGATTAATGTTTTCATTATGTTCATGTAAGAAACCTCTTATTTTTAGCCATAATTTTGCATACTGAAAACCAATAATCAGAAAAGTAATTTTGTCACATTATTTATTAAAAATGTTCTCAAATACATCATTCTTTCTTGTGTTGATTTCTTTTGTTTTTTCATTGTGTGATCAAATTTATTCCATTTAGTCACAAAGTTGTGCTGTCTTAACATTTCACCACTGTATTATCAGATGAATAAAAATTCTGTTTTCTGAACAACGAGGCTTTACTTATAAGGAAAAATTCTCTACTCCATGGAAATTAAGGCTGTAAGATCAATCAAGACCTAAAAGTCATTTGGTCATAAAATAGCATTTTAATATTAAGGATGTACTAAAATGTTTTTATGTGTATCTGAATTTCAATTAACCTATTTCTGAAATAGTGAGGATTCAACTATGATACATCTAATTTATAAAGTTTGAGCCACTTCTGTTCCATCAATAAGAAAATTATATTATCCAGAATATTTATTAGTAATTATCTGCTTTCTTGTTTACAAGTTCATGTGAAATTTTAACAATTCTATACCTGCCATATACTGGGTTGAACATTATTGCCCATTAGATTAAGGTCAGAATATTCAAGTATTCAACTTTGAATGGATGAGATGAGCAAGAGAATCTAGTGAAGGTTCTTTCCCTGTGATATATATATGGTTAAACTTTGTGTTGATCATAATTTACAAAACTGGGAAAATTTTGAAAAAAAAGAAGGTAGATATTATTTTGAAGTTTAATTTTACAAAAGTGATATAATCACCAGCATCTGCTTAGATCCATAGGTCAAGAAGTCAGTTTCCAAGCTATTTCAAGGGGAACATTGGAGAGGCATGCTTAACGGCCTAATTTTTCTCTCCCCTTGTGAGGTGACTATAAGCTAGTTTCTATTTATATCATGTGATATACATATAAATTATGTGAATCTGGGGGCCTGTGTTTGAGTCCCAGTTTTGTCATGAGCTGTATTTCCTTGGACATGTTACTTAACCTCAAAATCTCAGGTACTTCACCTGTAAATTCAATAATGCCTACCTCATGGAGCAATTGTCATGATTCAGTGAGTTAATGTATGTGACGACATGGACTCTGTAAATGCCCCGAACAACATAAGATATTGTATTTATAGACTGAAATTCATTGCATCCATTCTATCCTCACTTTTCACACATAGTTTGGTCCTACAAACTTGCAAAGAGTTAAAAACATATCAAAGTATAAATGTAGTGCAAAGATGGGGGTGGTTCCATTTCCAGTGAGTAAAATACACTGTGAAATTCCTAACCCTGGAATAAATTATTGGTGTTTTTGTTTGTTTCCTTGCTTTTGAATTCCTGAGGGCCACACAATGGGTGGTGATGTGGCATTTTCAGCACATATTTCACAGTTCAGGTGCAATGTCACTTGAGTTTTAAATAACAGTGTTTGGGCTGCTGTTCTGCTTAATGGCAGAAAAATATCATCTTTATTCTGGATGAACTCAATTGTATCTGACTTTCTTGGTCATTTCAGATATAAAGTCCAGATTTTCTCTTCCTTGCCCTCTCTATAGGGTAGCATCTAAATTCCCAGGGCTGTATTCTTTTGTAGAAAGTGTGTGTGTGTTTGTGTGTGTGTGTGTGTGTGTGTGTGCATGCGCATGTGTTGGCGGGGGCAGGGGGCGGTGTTGGCGGTAGAAGCTTTCAACAATTTGGCTCTTGTCCAAGTTTCCAATGGTCTTTGTTTATCATAACTTTTATGCAGCATCTTCCTTTTCCCTACCTTGATATCCCTTATTCATAGACACTATCCTGATATTTTTAAGCCCTTTGATGTAGGTTGGGTGTAGGAAGCAGCGAATGGGGCTTTCATATGCTCTTCCATGCCATGCTGGGGTTCTGGAGACTTGGGTATGAGGACCCTTCCTTGGGCCTCGCAGGATGCTACTATCTTTAATTGCTTATGGAGGCTGTGTGCATGTGCGGGTTGGGGGGGGGGGTGGTGGCTACTTTTGAAATGTAAAGGAAGCTGGCCTTGGTCCTAGATCCAGACCACCTATTCTTGAATCCTGCTTCCACAAATTATTAGCTATAGCCATGGGAAGATTAGTGAATCTGCCTTAATCATTGAATGGTATTAAGAATGCCAACTTTACAAGGTTGTTTGGATTAAATGAATTGATATGCGTAAAGTACATGGTAAATGCTCAGGTATTTATGGGCCATACCTCCTCCTTCTCTGATTCAAAACTAGAAAGTGCTGCCGAGGTTGCTCTTGCAGACTCCTAAAACTCTACGTGATCAGAGGTGAGAGGGCACAAGAATCAGAAACCTCAGTGACACATTCGCTGTATCTAATTCTCTCACTTCATGTTTAATTCTGTCCTCCCAGTGAGATAGAGGAGGAGAAGGAGAAGAGAACAAGAGGAAAAGGGGGGAAGAGACAGACTAGCATGTATATTGCTTGCATGCCAAGTCTTTGGTTTGCAAGACCTTAGCTCTTGCAACTGAGCCTTCATTCTGCTATAGGTTTCAAAAATCTGTTTTGAAACGGCAAAGGGAGTGTTGAATTGCTTTTCTATGGTAACCATTCCTTTGCATTTCTCTGGAAACCATCTGAGGGCAGTGTACAGAGAAAGCTCTCTCATCTGCTGGAAGTGGGAAGTGGGATGGTATGGTAGGAAATAGTCCATAGCAGGTGCAATGTCTGTTAATATTAAAATATACAATCTTGCTACAAAAAAAGATATAATTAGACATTTAAAAAGAGGTTACTCTTCAAATGGAAATATCTTTTCTCAAATTCTAGTTTTCTCAGCTTATTTCAAGAGAATATAGCAGAAATTTAAAAGGGAAAAAACAACAACAGGGATTTGTCACCAGACCAAGCTAAATATTGAGCAAGAGAGTATAAAGATTACTTTAGTGTTAACAAGTTTGGTTTTTTTTAGATGTTTATTTTTTTGAGAGGGGAAGGGGGCGAGAGAGAGAGAGACAGAGGATCCGAAGCAGGCTCTGCTCTGAGAGCAGAGCCTGACATGGGTCTTGAACCCACGAACCGTGAGATCATGACCTGAGTCGAAATCGGACAGTTAACCAATTGAGCTGCACAGGTGCCCCAATGTTAAGTTTTAAGATTTTTTTTTAGAAAAATATGGGCATTGACTTTTTTCCGTTCATAAAGGAGTCTGTAACAGGACTTCCAACCAAAAGCCTTAAGGACCTCCTGTTTTTAGATCCCTAAATTTGGTTCCTATTTTGGTATTGATGCTCAAGATTTTTTCCCATGTGTGAATACACTCCAACCGCAAAGTCCAGTGTCCATTTGTTAAGGTGAGATCTTGTCTGTAACACACCAAGTGACTGCCTTCCCTACCACAAATGTGTCATTTTCATCAGTGTTTTTATAAAATGACAAAACAAGAAAATATTCAGATAACCCTGCAAAGACAAGGACAACCACGCCAAAACTGAGCTGTTGTTTGCTTAGCACTCAAGTGTTCCTGCTGTAAGGTGCTCAGTTCAGTGGCTTAAACAATTTACTACACGATGAACAAAAATGTAGGCTATATGGAAATGGAATGTAAGAAATTCAGATCTTGAACTTAGAAATAAAAGAATTTACTCATATGAGGAATACAAATACATTGTTATTATGAGTTAGCAAGATGGTTTTTAACCAAATTGGCAACCTTTTTTTAGATGTATGAGGGTGTCTGAGAAAACAAATGTGGCTTTATTTTTCAAAAAGTAGATAATCTTTTATTTTTAAAATTTCTCGTCGTTGTTAAGAACAAAGACTAATTAATTAACATTGGGGGTGTTAATAGTTTAGCAAGTTACTTTGTCTTTCTCTTTCCCTTATTCCCTGTTGTGAATGCTAGTGAGAGGGAGAACAACAAATGAGTATTTAAAAAATATGTTCAAAGATGCTTATTCTCTGGAGGCCCTAAGCCTATGTTTCTCAAAGTAATGTCCATGAATATCTGTCTTCTGGTTATAAATGTAAATTCCTGATTCCTGTCCTGTTCCCATTCAATCAGAATCCCGGAAAGCAAGGCCTAATAATTTGCATTTTGGAAACAATCCCAGGTAGGTTTATGTTTAAAAAAAATAAGGTTTGAAAACCACCACCTAATATAAATGAAGGATATGTTTCATTGTAATATATCTGAAACTGGAATGAACCTTAGAGTTGACAGCGTCTTGCAATCATTGTCAGACAGGCAGCAGTCACAATGTAGTTTTCATTGTCTGCTTTAAAAAAACATGTCTCACACAAACAGAAAGTGAATACTTGTCAAATTTTATTTGCCTCACTAACAAGGGAATCAGCAGGAAGATAGCATTTGAAGAACAGTTGTGGAAGGAACTTAAATATGACTGCTCAGTAAGTTACCTTTCTATAGGGCAATACAAACATGTTAATATTTGTGCTGAACTAGAGAATCATGACACCTATCTTTCTTTTCAGGTTAAATAATCGCTAACCTTCGGAGCTGCATAAAATTTGCACCTTTTTCATTTACGATTAGTCAAAAAATACTTTGATAATTTGCATCCCCCCAAAAGAATCAGATGAGGGTCAAACAGTGACTTGGTTTTGTTGGTTTCCCAGGAAGCAGAACCTGCGACAAAGACCTGGGCACAAACAATTTATTTAGGATGTAATCCCAGGAAGTGGGTTTGGGAGTGTGAGGGAAATGAGAGAGACGTCAATACGGGTACTTTAAAGTTGGTAAAGGTGCCTCCCGTGGGGACTCTACTGGCTTCTCTGAGAAGCATACAGAATACCTCCCTGAATCCTTCCCCAAAGGACAGGTACCTGGAACATTATCAGCTTACTCCTAGTTCCCCATTAGTTGCAAGTTGTTGGTGGGGCAGGGGTGGGGTAGGCAGGGGAGTTACCTTTCAAGCACTGGTGAGCAGACCAAGTGAGAATAGGAGACCCAGAGACCCAGAAGACCCAGGGGCAGAAAGTGGACATGCTTTATGGCTGGTGTCTGAGATGGGTGTGCCAAAATGAGGTAAGTATGATCTCAAAGGGAATTGTCTGCCACAACAGAGTCCGCAAAGCCCTGTACCACAAGCAGGATCATTGGAGATGTTTCAACACGATATCAAAAATCAAGCCATAATCAAATTACCATTTTCAAATTTAAGAGACATTTCTTTCACATCTTGCATGTATGAATTTAGTCATAGGTATTCACACTACTTTCACATTGGTGGAATTCTTACAAGGTATCAGTTGCTGGTACTATGTGTGTTGAGTTTAACTGCCATTTAACATACAGTAAAACCTTGGATTGTGAGAAACTTGTTCCGTGAATGGTCCGCAAGATGAGCAAACATTTCCGATAAATTTTAAGTTGATACACGAGCAATATCTTACAATGTGAGTAGTATGTAATGCCGAACATCACATGATCACAACTGAACTAATGGTTCTTGAAGTTCGTTTTGATATACAAGTACTTTGGATTACTTGTATAATCGGGATGAATTATGCTCGCAAACCAAGGTTTTCCTCTATTTTGAAAATTCTTATACTATCAGTATTGAAACAATACCAAAGCAAAACAGGTATGGAAATAGCAGTGAGATGTGAGTTGGATCATCAGAATAACGACGATCGTGGATTTTCTAGCAGAGCAATAAGCTTTATGGTACCTAAGAAAGAAAAATATCCATAATAATTAAAGTTGTGCTTTACAATACATGAACTGTGCAAATATATGCTGGAAAAATGACCTAATCCCTCAGAAAAAGATGAAGGAAATTTCAAGCAAACTTGAGGATGGTTTAGCCCATTTATGTGTCTTGCAAGACTGTCATTGAGTCACTGCATGACAACTGCAATCAGTAGCATTTACACAGTGGCAGGTAAAATAAAGCTCTTTCAATAGAACTACATTTGATGAAACATTGTAACATTTATGCAAGCCTATGCCTTAAATGAGTTAGGCTCAAAGTTTTTACATGGATTTGGTACTTTTCACTCAGATCTTGCACGCAATCACAAATTCCACATAATAGGACTGAAGTGACGGGTGCCTGGGTGGCTCGGTCAGTTGAGCATCTAACTTCGGCTCAGGTCACAATCTCATGGTTCAGGAGTTCGAGCCCCACGTTGGGCTTTGTGCTGACAGCAGGGAGCCTGCTTCCCATTCTCTATCTTCCTTTCTCTCTGCTCCTCCCCCTCTTGCTCTCTGTCTCTCAAAACTAAGTAAACATTAAAAAAGAAAAATGACAGTGGTGAGGCTTGGAGGTTTTAGACATTCTTCTTCCATTTAGGCAAAGCTCTGAGCTCTCCAAATCTTGAATGAAACAAAGTTCTTGATGCTTCCCACTTAGGTGACTTCTATTGCCTACTCAGCTTCAGGAAGTCACAAAAGTAACCTGGACAACTAGGACTTTTATCCTCACCTTGTACTTCAGGGGTCTCCTGCACTTTGGAGTGTCTTCCTGGAAATTTTAACACTCCTCCTCTGCTGACTGAGACTTGTCAGGCAGGCACTGCCTTCAGAGCAAAGTGCCAGAGCCCAGATAGGGATTGATGTGGACCCAGGACCTTGCATGTGGGATCCCTAACACAAGGAGCGTCCCGATAATTGTCTATAGGATTGTCCTGAGGTCCAGTGAACTGATCCCTGGTTCCAGGAGGGTGATATCGTTAGTGGATTGCTCACACTGGCTGGCTTATATCTTTCACAAAATTGAATCCAATTGTGCTCTCAGAATGGTGCTCCTGTGTTTGATTTGGGAAGACTTCTGTTGTTTATATAAACAGAGGCCCTGCAGAGGTATTTACCCTGGCTGCCACACTAGGGAAGCCCTGAATGTAGGGAAAACTTTTAAGCCATCCTAATAAAACCTGAGTTTTAACATGGAACACCTGTTTAATAGACTGCTTTATGTTTTTCACAGTATGGGAGCTTCGATACCATACAGGCAATAACCTTCTCTACCTGTTCTTGGTAAAGGTTCTGTGTAAATCATTACTAAATGCCTCTTCAGCTTGTGTGTAAGACTGTTTATATGAGTGCTTGTGATTTTAGTGGGCAATGATAAAGTTAATAGTTCTTTATATAAGTTCTGTTTTTAAATCTGCAAAACAAAGTTATGCAGCATGTTGGTAAGGTCTTAGAGAGTAAAAGGCATTTGGAATAGTTACTGTGGGCAATACCATAAGAAGTGAATTATCAATATAGATGATAGGAAACAGATGAGTCATTTATTGTGTACCTGCTATGATTTAAATACTTAATCAGATTGAATTTTCACCAACTTGGTGTGGAATAGTTAGGCTTGATCCCTTTTGACAGATAAGTAAGCCAAGATTTTGAAAGCTCTGAGCTCTTTAACCTTTTTTTGGGGTTAGGGGATTTTTTTTATTATCTTAGCATAACATAGCAAGAGCTTTGTTTGTACATTTTGCTGTTTGTTTTTGTTAGTAGCTTCCTATTCTTTTTAAAATATTTTTATAATTTATATCCAAATTAGTTAGCATATAGTGAAACAATGATTTCAGGAGTAGATTCCTTAGTGCCCCTTACCCATTTAGTCAATCCCCCCTCCCACAACCCCTCCTGTAACCCTCAGTTTGTTCTCCATATTTATGAGTCTCTTCTGTTTTGTCCCCCTCCCTGTTTTTATATTATTTTTTGTTTTCCTTCCTTTATGTTCATCTGCTTTCTCTCTTAAAGTCCTCATATGAGTGAAGTCATATGATTTTTGTCTTTCTCTGACTAATTTCACTTAGCATAATACCCTCCAGTTCCATCCACACAGTTGCAAATGGCAATATTTCATTCTTTTTGATTGCCGAGTAATACTCCATTGTGTGTGTGTGTGTGTATATATATATATATATATATATATATATATATACCACTTCTTTATCCATTCATCCATCGATGGACATTTGGGCTCTTTCCATACTTTGACTATTGTTGATAGTGCTGCTATAAACATGGGGTGCATGTGTCCCTTGGAAACAGCACACCTGTATCCCTTGGATAAATACCTAGTAGTGCAATTGCTGGGTCATAGGGTAGTTCTATTTTTAGGTTTTTGAGGAACCTCATACTGTTTTCCAGAGTGGCTGCACCAGCTTGCATTGCCACCAACAATGCAAAAGAGATCCTCTTTCTCCACATCCTCACCAACATCTGTTGTTGCCTGACTTGTTAATGTTAGCCATTCTGACAGGTGTGAGGTGGTATCTCATCGTGGTTTTGATTTGTATTTCCCTGATGATGAGTGAAGTTGAGCATTTTTTCATGTGTCGGTTGGCCATCTGAATGTCTTCTTTGGAGAAGTGTCTATTCATGTCTTTTGCCCATTTCTTCACTGGATTATTTGTTTTTTGGGTGTTGAGTTTGATAAGTTCTTTATAGATTTTGGATACTAACCCTTTATCTGATATGTCATTTGCAAATATCTCCTCCCATTCTGTCGGTTGTCTTTTAGTTTTGCTAATTGTTTCCTTTGCTGTGCAGAAGTTTTTATTTTGATGAGGTCCCAATAGTTCATTTTTGCTTTTGTTTCCCTTGCCTCCAAAGACATGTTGAGTAAGAAGTTGCTGCGGGCAAGATCAAAGAGGTTTTTGTCTGCTTTGTCCTCGAGGATTTTCATGGCTTCCTGTCTTACATTGAGGTCTTTCATCCACTTTGACTTTATTTTTGTGTATGGTGTAAGAAAGTGGTCCAGGTTCATTTTTCTGCATGTCGCTGCCCAGTTTTCCCAGCAACACTTGCTGAAGAGACTGTCTTTATTCCATTGGATATTCTTTCCTGCTTTGCCAAATTTTAGTTGGCCATACATTTGTGGGTCCATTTCTGGGTTCTCTATTCTGTTCCATTGATATGAGTGTCTGTTCTTATGCCAGTACCATACTGTCTTGATGATTACAGTCTTGTATAGCTTGAAGTCTGGGATTGTGATGCCTCCTGTTTGGGTTTCTTTTTCAAGATCGCTTTGGCTATTCGGGGTCTTTTCTTGTTCCATACAAATTTTAGGATCATTTGTTCTAGCTCTGTGAAGAATGCTGGTGTTATTTTGATAGGAATTGCATTGAATATGTAGATTGCTTTCTGTAGTGTTGACATTTAACAATATTTGTTCTTCCTATCCAGGAGCATGGAATCTTCCTCCATTTTTTTGTGTCTTCTTCAATTTCTTTCATAAGCTTTCTATAGTTTTCAGTATGGATTTTCTCACCTCTTTGGTTAGATTTATTCCTAGGTATTTTATGGTTTTTGGTGCAATTGTAAGTGGGATCAATTCCTTGATTTCTCTTCCTGTTGCTTCATTGTTGGTGTATCGGAATGCAACCGATTTCTGTGCAACTTTGCTGAATCATGCAACTTTGCTGAATTCATGAATCAGTTCTAGCAGTTTTTTGGTGGAATCTTTAGGGTTTTCCATATAGAGTATCATGTCATCTGCGAAGAGTGAAAGTTTGACCTCCTCCTGGCCGATTTGGATGCTTTTTATTTCTTTGTGTTGTCTGATTGCAGAGGCTAAGACTTCCAATACTATGTTGAATAACAGTGGTGAGAGTAGCCACCCCTGTCTTGTTCCTGACCTTAGGGGGAAAACTCTCAGTTTTTCCCCATGGGGGATGATATTAGCGTTGGGTCATTCATATATGGCTTTTATGATCTCGAGTTATGCTCCTCCTATCCCTACTTTCTTGAGGGTTTTTGTCAAAAAGGGATGCTGTATGTTTTCAAATGCTTTCTCTGCATCTATTGAGAGGATCATATGGTTCTTGTCCTTTCTTTTATTGATGCGATGAATCATGTTTTTAGATATTGAATTAGCCCTGCGTCCCAGCTATAAATCCCACTTGGTCATGGTGAATAATTTTTTAATGTATTGTTGGAGCCGGGTGGCTAATATCTTGTTGAGGATTTTTGCATCCATGCATCAGGGAAATTGGTCTATAGCTCTCCTTTTTAGTGGGGTCTCTATCTGGTTTTGGAATCAAAGTAATTCTGGTTTCATAAAAAGAGTTTGGAAGTTTTTCTTCCGTTTTTGTTTTTTGGAAAAGCTTCAAGAGAATAGGTGTCAACTCTTCCTTCAATGTTTGGTAGAATTCCCCTGGAAAGCCATCTGGCCCTGGAGTCTTGTTTTTTGGCAGATTTTTGATTACTAATTTGATTTCCTTACTGGTTATGGGTCTGTTCAAGTTTTCTTTTCTTCCTGTTTCAGTTTTGGTAATGTATATGTTTCTAGGAATTTGTCCATTTCTTCCAGATTGCCCATTTTATTGGCATATAGTTGATCATAATATTCTCTTATTATTGTTTTTATTTCTGCTATGTTGGTTGTGATGTCTCCTCTTTCATTCTTGATTTTATTTATTTGGGTCCTTTCCTTTTTCTTTTTTTATTTTTAAAAAAAATTTTTTTTTCAACGTTTATTTATTTTTGGGACAGAGAGAGACAGAGCATGAACGGGGGAGGGGCAGAGAGAGAGGGAGACACAGAATCGGAAACAGGCTCCAGGCTCTGAGCCATCAGCCCAGAGCCTGACGCGGGGCTCGAACTCCCGGACCGCGAGATCGTGACCTGGCTGAAGTAGGACGCTTAACTGACTGCGCCACCCAGGCGCCCCTCCTTTTTCTTTTTGATCAAACTGGCTAGTGGTTTGTCAATTTTGTTAATTCTTTCAAAGAAACAGCTTCTGGTTTCATTTATCTGTTCTACTGGTTTTTTTATTGTTTTTTTTTTTGTTTTAGATAGCATTAATTTCTGCTCTAATCTTTATTATTTCCTGTCTTCTGCTGGTTTTAGGTTTTATTTGCTGTTCTTTTTCCAGCTCTTTAAGGCGTAAGGTTAGGTTGTATACTTGGGATCTTTCTTCCTTCTTTAGGAAGGCCTGGATTGCTATATACTTTGCTCTTATGACTGCCTTTGCTGTGTCCCAGAGGTTTTGGGTTGTGGTGTTATCATTTTCATTGGCTTCCATATACTTTTTAATTTCCTCTTTAACTTCTTGGTTAGCCCATTCATTATTTAGTAGGATGTTCTTCAGTCTCCAAGTATTGGTTAGCTTTCCAAATTTTTTCTTGTGGTTGATTTTGAGTTTCATAGCGTTGTGGTCTGAAAATATGCACGGTTTGATCTCGATCTTTTTGTACTTACTTAGGGCTGATTTGTGTCCCAGTATATGGTCTATTCTGGAGAACGTTCCATGTGCACTGGAGAAGAATGTATATTCTGCTGCTTTAGGATGAAATGTTCTGAATATATCTGTTAAGTCCATCTGGTCCCGTGTGTCATTCAAAGCCATTGTTTCTTTGTTGATTTTTTGGTGAGATGATCTGTCCATTGCTGTGAGTCGGGTGTTGAAGTCTCTAATTATTATGGTATTACTATCGATGAGTTTCTTTATGCTTGTGATTGATTTATATATTTGGGTGCTTTCACATTTGGCACATAAATGTTTACAATTCATAGGGCTTCTTGGTGGATAGACCCCTTGATTATGATATAATGCCCTTCTTCATCTCTTGATAGTCTTTATTTTAAAGTCTAGATTGTCTGATATAAGTATGGCTACTCTGGCTTTCTTTTGTTGACCATTAGCATGACAGATGGTTCTCCATCCCCTTACATTCAATCTGAAGGTGTCGTTAGGTCTAAAGTGGGTCTCTTGTAAACAGCATATAAATAGATGTTGTTTTCTTATCCATTCTGTTACCGTATGTCTTTTGATTGGAGCATTGAGTCTGTTGATGTTTAGAGTGAGTACTGAAAGATATGAATTTATTACCATTATGCTTGTAGAGTTGGAGCTTCTGGTGATGTTCTCTAGTCATTTCTAATCTTTGTTGCTTTTGGTATTTATTTATTTATTTATTTACATTTCATCTTTTCTTCCCTCATAGAGTCCCCTTAAAATTTCTTGCAGGGCTGGCTTAGTGGTCACAAACTCCTTTAATTTTTGTTTGTCTGGGAAATTTCTATCTCTCCTTTTATTTTGAATGAAAGCCTTGCTGGATAAAGAATTCTTGGCTGCATATTTTTTTGATTCAGCACATTGAATATATCCTGTCATTCCTTTCTGGCCTGCCAAGTTTCTGTAGGTAGGTCTGCTGCAAACCTGATCTGTCTTTCATTGTAGGTTGGGGACTTTTTTTCCCTTGCTGCTTTCATGATTCTCTCCTTGCCTGAGTATTTTGTGAATTTGACTATGATATGCCTTGCTGATGGTTGGTTTTTGTTGAATCTAATGGGGGGTCCTGTGTGCTTCCTGAATTTTGGTGTCTGTGTCTTTTCCCGGGTTAGGAAAGTTTTCCAATACAATTTGCTCACATGACACTTCTACCCCTATTTCTCTTCCTCTTCTGGGACCCCTATGATTCTGATGTTGTTCCTTTTTAATGAGTCACTGAATCTCTAATTCTTAAATCTTCCTCTTTTGCGTTAATCTCCCTCTTTTTTTCTGCTTCATTATTCTCTATAAGTTTGTCCTCCATATCGCTGATTGTTCTGCCTCATCCATCCTTGCTGCCACAACATCCATTCGTGTTTGCAGCTCAGTTATAGCATTTTTTCTTTCATACTCACTAATTTTTACATCTTTTATCTCCACAGAACGGGATTCTAGTCTATTTTTGACTCCAGCTTGTATTCTTATTATTATGATTCTAAATACTGGTTTAGACATCTTGCTTGTATCTGTGTTGGTTAAATCCCTGGCTGTCGTTTCTTCGTGCTCTTTCTTTTGGGGTGAATTCCTTTTTTTCATCATTTTGAAGGGAGAAAAGGAATTAATGAGGTAGAAAATTAAAATTAAAACAATTAAAAATTAAAAAAATATTAAAATCAAAAAATTACACACACACACACAAATCGAATAACTGATGCTAGATCCTAGGTGTGTTTTTGTCTGGGTGTTGAAAGTGGTTTGATAGATTAGAGAAAAAAGCGGGGAAAAAAAGGAAATCGTTTGAGAGCTCGAAAAAAGTGAATATCTTGAAGTAGACTAAAATGAAATGATAGAAGTAAAACAGAATTTGAAATAATGTAACAAAAGTAAAGAATATAGTAGAAAAAATTGAAGAAAAATAATTTTAATAAAAATTAAAAATAAATATGAAATTTTCTCTTTCTGTATTCAAGAAAAAGTAAAGAAATGAAAAAGAGAAAAAATAAAAAAAGGTAATCATTTGAGAATTTGGAAAAGTGAGTACACTGAAGTAGACTAAATAAAATAAAATGATGGAAGTAAAATGGAATTTGAAAAAATTTACACAAAAGTAAAAAATATAGTAAAAAAATAAAAATATTTTTAATGAAAGTTGAAAATAAAACTGAATTTTTTCTCTTTCTGTATTCAAGAAAAAGAAGTGAAAAAGAGAAAAAAAAAGAAAATTGAATAGATGGACCTGCTAACAGATTGAAATGCGACTGAAATTACTTCATTTTCCCCATAGGCTATGAAACGCTTTATAGTCCATAAACTAAGCAGGCGGTGAGAACTCTGTTCTTGAAGAGCTAGGTTGGCCCAGGTGGGCGGGGCTTAGCGTAACGGCTCCGTTCTCCACTAGATGGCGCTGCTAGCCTACTGGGGTGGAGTGTTGTAGCGCATTAGGTGTGTATGCGCATGTGCGGAAGTGGTGAAAATGGTGTCATCCAGCTACCCAGTCTTTAGTTTTGGAACTCTGGTCTCCCGGATCAGCAATCGCGCACCCGTCCTCTGTCTTCAGCTTTCATCCACCGCCTGCTTTTTCACTCTCCGTGACCAGGCCCCAGGCAGTAACTCTCTCCCAAGTTTTGTCTCAGATGTGGCTGTTTACCTGGCCCCTTACTTCTGAAGGACTGTGGCTTTGACCTATTCCACCCCTCTGCAGGAGGGTCTCACCAAGCAGTGGCCTTCTGCCGGCTGCACCCAGGAACATTCGCAGGGCTGTGCTGCTGCCTACACCCAGAGACTGCAGGCAGGAGCCAGCCGCCCCTGAAAAAGTTGGTGAGATAGTGTAGCAGCAGCGTTTCAGGGATTCTGGAAAATCACAACACACACCTGGCACCAGGCTTCACTTCCAACGACCTTGTTCCAGCACCAGCGAATGTGGCTGTTTTCTGCGGTCTGCTGGGACCAGGGGGCCTCAACAGTCTCTACCTCCACTGTCCTTCCAGCAGTGGAACTGCTTTTCCCCGTGTGGCCCAAGAACCTCCTGGACCCCACTCTGCTCCTGGGGATTCGCCCTTCCCACCAGAGCACCACCAGGTATCAAGATGTGGAGTTGCAGACTTTGCACTCCCCTTGTTTACGGTCTTAATGGAATTTAAACCCTCTCCTTTCTCCTTTCTCCGTTTTTAGTTTAGTCCCTGCAGCTGTTTCCAATTTTCCACTTTCTCTCCAGCTGCTTTTGGAGAGGGGTGCTTTTCCCGTATTCTCCCCCCTCACCCCCCATCTCCATCCTCTTTCCTCCCATAAAATCACCTCCCTGCCTGCCCCGGCTTCTCACTCCCCAAGTTCACCTCTCCGTGCCATGTAACTGCAGAATTCTGTGGTTCAGGTTGTGCAGATTGTTGTGTTAATCCTCAAATCAGTTTTCTAGGTGTGAAGGATGGTTTAATGTTGGTTTGGCTGTATTTCATGGATGCGAGACACACAAAAAAACTTCCATGTTGTTCTGCCATCTTGGTCCCCCTCTTCTGAGCTCTTTAATCTTGAGTAAAACAAAGTTCTTGATGCTTCCCTCTTAGGTGACTTCTATTGCTCAGGTTTGCTGAAATTCACAGTAGGAAAATATAAACAGAGTGTGATTGCAAATCCAGCTTCAAGTCTAGTGCTCTTTCCAGACATTGAAACTGCTCCTCAGAATGAGAACACAGCTAATCAACTTTAGAAACAATACTCAACTTCCTTTCTTAAATCAACTATTACTGAAATGGGAAAAAAATGGTATCTGCTTTGGGAATGGGGGATGAATCAACAGCTAAAGATGTTGCCACCAAATATTTAAAAGCTCCATTATGGATGTGCCTAGGTGGTTCAGCCGGTTGAGTGTTGATTTCAGATTGAATCCATGCTCAGCGTGGAGCTTACTTTGGATTTTCTCTCTCTCTCTCATTCAAATAAAAATAAAAAGGTATTTTCTCAAATAAATAAATATTCCATTTTCTTTAGGGGTGCTGGTTCAGTTGGTAGAGAATGCGGCTCTTGATTGGTTGTGAGTTCAAGTCCCACATAGGGTATAGAGGTTACTTAAAAATAAAATCTTAAAAAAATAAATAAAAGTTCCATTATCTTTAATTAATACACAAATCTCAAAATATTGCTTAGACTTCCAAAGACCACTTTATTTTTAATTGTTTTTAATTTTTTAAAGTTAATTTATGTATTTTGCAAGAAAGAGGGAGAGGTGCAGAAAGAAAGAGAGAGAGAAAATTCCAAGCAGGCTCAACACTGTCAGTGCAGAGCCAATGTGGGGCTCAAACCCAGGGACCATGAGATCATGAACTGAGCTGAAATCAAGAGTCATTGACATGGACTGAGCCACCCAGGCACCCTCAAAGACCACTTTTAAAAGTAAGCAATTAAAACATAATTTCCAAAACATCGTAACTGCGAATGTATTATATATATATATTATATTTATATATATATATTCTCTCTATAGATATAGAATACATATATTGTATTATAATATATGGAATTCTATATATAGAATATATATTATATAGAATATATATATTATAATACAATATATAAATTCTATATATAGAGAGAATATATATATATATTCTATAATATATATTATAGAATCCCACATTAACATTTTCAGTATTAAAGGAGCTTTAACAATTCAACTTAAACTTCCAAGTATACATACCTTTGTTTTATCAGAAAAGGACTTGAGAAGCTGCTCAAGGTCAACATTGTTGGCTAAGTCGGAATTTTTAATTGCTTTGTCTAACCCAGAAATCCCATTGCTCCTACTTCTGCCTCTCTATGGGGAAGAGGGATCTTTTGGAGAGGTTTTAACATTTTTTTAACCTATCTTCTTAAAATAGGTTATGACATTTATAGTAAGTAATACCTTACCATTTTGAATGCTTGAATACTTCGGGGAAAAATAACTCAAGAAAAATAATAAATTACTTGGACTAATGATATACCTATGCATAGGATTAGCATATATTCTGAAGCTAATATATTTTATCTGGATGATTTACTATAAAAATTGTTAATTAAGCCTCACATGTTTCAAGTGTGCATAATTAAACAATAATTTTGAATAAACTTGATTTCTTCCCTTGCTACATAATATGTTGCCAAAAACAGGACCACAGGACTATTCCAAAAATCTTAGTCAACCTCTCTAAGGTCATCAAAAGCATTTGATTAAGTTACTTATAAACTTTTACTCAAACTCCCTACTCTAATTTCAATCTAGGCATCCATTCCTTGATTCAGCTGTCTACTGTGCATCTACTCTGTACTTAGAACAAAGATGAATAAACTCCAGAAGTGCTCACGATACCATGACAATAGGAGGCAGACACACACAGCCAAGTGAGAGCCATGTAATAGAAGTATTACATAGTGTCTTAGTCTTTTCAGCCTGCTTTAACAAAAGTACCTTAAACTGGGTAGCTTATAAGTAACAGAAGTTTATTTCCCACAGTTCTGGAGGCTATAAAATCCAAGAACAAGGTGCCTGCAGATTCAGTATCTGGTGAGACACTGCTTTCTGGATCATAGAGAGCCATCTTTACACTGTGTCCTCATATGGCGGAAGAGGAAGGGTTGCTCTCTGAGGCCTTTTGTATAAGAAAACGAATCCCATTCATGAGATTCCACCCTTATGACCTAATTACCTCGTGAAGCCCCACCTCCTAATACCATCACACGCGAGTTTAAGTTTCAATATATGACTTTTGGGGGGACACAAATATTCATATTACAGTACATAGCAATAAAGGAGTTTGTTAAAACTCTAAACAGTAATTGAAGAGATGTTTTGTCTGAATTATGGAAGGCTGTAAAGGAACTCATCAATTCATTTATAACGTATAAAGCTTAGGTTCTCCCAAAATTGTACTCTACTTAAAAAAAGTTTTGAATATGTTTTAAAATTAAAATAGATTTAGATGATCCCTAAAGACAAACTCTTGATTATGTTTTAAAAAGGTGATTTGGATTATTTATTTTGTTTTGTTTGGGGGTTTGGGTTTTTTTGTTTGCTTTTGTTTTGTTTTTGTTTTTGGTCAGTTTCTGCCATTCTACAACTAAAATAATTTTAGAATCACACAAACTTAATCAATCAATAAAAACATAGAGGAATTAACTGATAAAAATATTAAGAGGATTTGAGATTAAATGATTTTCTTTTATATTTAATTTCTCTCTTTCATGCAGAGCATCAGTAACGATGCTTCTGAACACAGGTTATATACATAAAACATAAAATCCAACTCAGTGTGGTCGGACAATGAAAGAAATTTATGGTGTGATGGAACAAAAGAAGTACAAGCAGACATGGTTCAATCAAGGCTTGATTCCATTTGTCTTTGAATCTCTTTGTTTTGTTCCACATGTGGCTCTCTTTCTCCAGCTGTTATCAAGATGGCCATAACAAACCAGCCTCAAGCCACACATGATAATATTCACAGGCCAAGAGACAAAAGCAAGAAAACAGCAATACTCTCTAAAATGTATCCCAGTGATCCAAATTGCTACACATGTTCTTTCCAGGTCCAATTCTATGTCCAGAGAAATACCATGTACTGTTTAACTTAAGCCTGGATTCCCTTGCACTTATCAAGTCTTCCACTGCAGTGAATCAATCTGTTACCTCTGAGATATATGGATTGTTTGTTGAACAGAATGGTTGATGGAACACACCCAACTATGAATAACACACACTCATTCTTACTCATGCATTTAGCAATTAGTCTGTTTCCTGTCTTTAGCTTTCATACACAGTTTATGCAGTGATTTTTAAAAAGGCCTACAAATTTTTTGACATTGTTCTCATCAGGATGATAAGTTGATGACCCACCCTGTTGCATCATAGTAAGATTGTGCCTGCTACAACCAATAAAGTAGGCTCATTGACTTTTGAGATTAAATCATTAAAATCCAAGCAGCATCCTCTTGGTTCTTTGAGCATTTGCTCTGCAGAAGCTCACTCTTGGAATCCAGTTACTATGTTGTAAAAATCCTAGCCACCTACAAAGGTCTCATGTGGGTCAATAGTCTCAACTGAGCCCAGTTTTAGTGCCTGTCATGGGAGTCTGATGATTCCAAACCTCAGCCATTTGAGTCACCCCCAGTGGTTCATAACTTCCCAGCCCGAGACTCCAGATTTCATGGAGCAGCTGTGAAGACATCCCAAGACAAGCCCTCCCAGCTGGGCTTTGAATTTCTGACTCACAGAATCCATGAGCATAATAAAATTGATGTTACTTTATGCCAGTATGTTTGAGGTGGTTTGTTACATAGCAGTATATAACCAGAACTGCTTAAATGCCTTTAGTGAATAGGAAATCCACATACTTGGAAACAGGAAGAAAGAAAATCTGAAAACAAAGGGAGTTGCCAGGCATTTAAGCAACAGCATATGTTTTGAGAGGGGAGGATGATGTTTTTGAAGTAGAATGATGGTAAACAAAGGCATTGCAGTATACATCTAGCGTCACCCTTAATGATCCTAGTTGTACATATTCCAGCTGTGAAGAATCTCCTGCCCCTAACAATCACATCAAGTTGCTGGTTCTCAGGTTTTACTTTTTAAACCAGAAGGTGATGATTCTTTTCCTTTAATTGCATGTGCCAGAGAAGCCAGAGAGATTGTTGAAAGAAATTCTCAAGTTCAGGAGACAACTCTTCTGCTAATAACCAGGACCTAAATCATTGAGTTAGGTCATAACAATCATCTTTCCTCTTGCTTCCTCTTCCTCTTTTTAATCTTTTTGTTTATTCCTTATTTGTAACTTCATCAAGGTATGGAAAATAAATAGAAATAGGAAAAGAAAATATATTAATTTTCGACTCCATGTAGTAGGGATGAAGGTTTAATAGAGAAAACATAAAATTAACAACTTGGAGAGTATTTTCCTGTTTCTTTACAAATTTTATGGAATTTATGGTTTACAATTATTTTCAAGTACATTTTAAGATATGATCTTTACCACAACAGCAATTAGTTTGCATATGAGATAATGGAGAGTCATGGAGGTTATGTCTTGCCCAAGGTCACAAATGTAGTCCAGGACTCAAACACAGACAAAGCCCACTGCTCTAGATTTGGCTATAATAAGTCCTATACTAAACTCCTGTTTTTATCTATTTATAATTGATATTTTAATTTTCTTATTTTAATGGTTTGCATATACAGAAAATAGAATTTTGATGGATAATGAAATGCATTATAATGCATCACCTGAATTTAGTGCATTACCAGTGTTAAAAACAGATATTTTTCAATATTTTTCCCAATTAACTTCTCAAGGACCCCATCCTCTTGCAGATAGTTGAATTTCTAGTCTTTCACCTCTGAAATTATCTGAGTTACTGGAGACTACTTAGTTCACAGGGAATTTAGTCAAGCATAAAATGCCAAGAGAGAAAACATGAACCTGAAGAACTTAATGTCACCATTTATTCTTGGCAGATGGTATCATTTTTATAATAGTCTGGCATAGTGTTTGTGACCTATCTGGGGTTACTGCCCTTCTAGGAACCTACCCAAAACATGCTACACTCTCATGTTCAGTGTCAAGTTGACACCTCATTTTTAAAAACTGAGATATAATTGACATATAGCATTATTTCAGGTGTACAACATGGTCAGATATTTGTATATAAAGCAAAATGATCACCACATAAGTGTAGTTAACATGCATCACCAGACATAGTCGCAATTTTTGTCTTGTGACAAGAACTTTCAAGATCTACTCTCTTAGCAACTTTCAAATATGCACCACGGTATTATTAACTATGGTTACTATGTTATGCTTTACATCTCCATGCCTTATTTATTTTATAACTGAAAGTTTGTACCTTTTGATCACCTTCACCTATTTTGTGCCCCCATCCCTCTGCTTTTAGTAACCACCAATCTGTTCTCTGCATCTGTACGTTTTTTGTTGTTGCTGTCATTGTTTTAAGTTCCACATAGAAGTGAGATCATACAGTATTAGCTCTCAAGGGGCTAGGCAGGTGAGGGTGACACATCTGTGGTTTGTGGTACATGAAGGGCCCCATACAAAGGTCTGCAAGAAGAGGAGAAAGAGGAAGATAGCTGCTGAGGGGCAGTGGAAAATGGAAAGCTGACAGCACTGGATATTATGAAGAGGGCTTCCATTCAGGTTTTCTGGCCTAGTCTTTTTTTTTTTTTTTTTTTTTTCTTATTTCAGAATAGAATGGAGCAATCAAGTCATTGTGGGCTTGGACCTTGGCAGAAGTATGATTGAATTCCTGGGTTCTGCACTATAAGTCTGTATCCCAGGCTACCTTCCAGGAACCCATCCAAAACATGGTACATTCTCACGTTCAATGTTAAGGAAATAGGTGTGTGTGTGTTTGTGTGCATGTGTGTTTTCCTGGATTTCATGGAGCTTCCAGAATTAGTAACATGACCTAAAAATGGCTCACTTCCAAAAATGTTTAATGGTGGAACCAAAATCTCTGACCCAGATTTCCCAATTTATCAAGGGCCTTGTTTTCCTTTGTTATTACAGTTTTGTCTGGAGCTACTTTAGTCTATAAAAACAAACAAAAAAAAAACAAGACTAAAAACAAAGTTGAAAACAAACAAACAAAAAAACTCATGACCTTCTAATGTAAGGGAACATCTGCCCTCTGTACGGCAGCCACAGTGACCTTTTAAAATACAGTTTTGATCATCATTCCTCTTTTTCAAAGCTTCCCTGGCTGGATCCATGCATAGTTAGAAGACAATGCAGCTGAAGCTCTCCTCCCTCGTACTTTCTATTTACTTACAATTGGTCTCCAGCAGCATGGTCTCCTGACTGCTCTAAGAATAAATCTGGTAAACTCCAGTCTCTGGATATTTGCATTTTATATGTTCAGACCTGGATACACTCTTCTATCTATCCTCTAGCTTCTAAGACTTACTCCCTTACTTCAGATCTTTGTGGGTTTTTTTTACTGTTGATTTATTTTTGAGAGAGAGAGAGAGAGATTGGGAAGGACGGGGGGGGGGGGTTGAGGGAGGATCTGAAATTGGCTCTGGGCTGATAGCAGAGAGCCAGATGTGGGACTCAAACTCATGAACCATGAGATCATGACCTGAGCCAAAGTCTTAACCAACTGGGCCACCCAGGTGCCCCAGGTCTTTGTTTTCTAAATAAAAGCTGTATGTCCACCTCACTTAAAATTGCATACTGTTTTTCTCCTTTCATGCCATATTTTTCTCCATAGAATTATCCCTTTGGGATTTTCTTTGTGAATCCTATATGGTCCACCAAAAGCAAAGCTCCTTAGACTCAAGCATTATTGTTTTGTTCACAGGGCCCAGAACAAAGCCAAGTGCAAAATAAGTCCTCAAAACATATATATATGTATATATATATATATGTACATATATATACATACACACACATATATATATATACATATATATATATATTATATAAGTTAAATCAAGTTGGAGCTTTTTTTTCTATAGGCAGTAACAAAAAGATATAAAGATATTCAGGAGAAAATTCTTTATTCTGGGACTGCTCTTTTGAGTGGGTCTCTTTATGCCAGTGCACAATAAATAGACATACATTGTTCTAGGTGAAGAACAGGGGTTGTTTCTGTGAAGCTAAAAAATACAAAACCAAAAACAAAACTATCACACTTCTGAAGAGATTTGGAAGGGTAGAAAAATATTTAAGAAGCCCATTAACTCTAAATATTAGCTTCTTTTACCTCAAATAAGAGGTCAGAAATACCCTCACCCCTCACATTCTCTCTCCTTGCATTGCACACTTAGCTTCCATTATTTGTCATTATGATCACTGTTGGAAACTCTACTATAATTCCTTCATCTTTTCACTCTCTCCAAGACAAAGATCTGATTTCCCAAACCTCCAGTTCATCTTTCCCAAGGATGAGGAGACCACAGATAATGATCTTACTAAATTAAGGGGAAAAATCAGAAAAAGTGTTTCTCCCACATTATTTACCAATTACCAACATATTTGCATCAGTACCTAATTATTTTGTTTTTAGCCCTGTGAAAGTATGATGAATTGTCCATGTAACAGTTTAATACCAGTCCCTTAACTTGTCCTCTAGAATCCATCCTTTCTCTCTTGGAAAGAGGATATTTTCCCTTTTTCTCCATTTACTTTCTCAAGGGAATTAATCAAGCGGTTTCCCTCCTTTCCACTCTTCATAATAATTTCCTTTCTATAGGAAAATCTTAAAAGCATGTTATAATATCATCTTTCATGATATTTTCTCTAGTATCCACATCTCCCTCCACTGGTTCATTTCTCTGCTTCCCTTATAAATTGTTTGTATTTTCTGTCTCCAGTTCATCCCCAACCATTATCTCTGGAATCCACTTCAATCAAGTTTTATCTCCACCACCCGAAGCAGCTCTTACCAAAGTCACTCTTGCAGAAAAATTATTCCGACACAAGGAATGGCACAAGAGAAAATTATTGCAGAAAATTATTCCGGCACAAGAGACGGCAAGGCAGACTTTATTCATGGGGACCATTATAGTGGGGTCTCGCAATAGGAGAAAGAGGTTGAGTTCTGCCACCAGTAAGGACAAGTAGGGATTTATAGCCAAAGATCAGAGTAGGGGGCCAGTAGGTGGAAAATCACTAAAAGGAAATGGCTAGGTGGATTCTAGCTAAACTGACTTGAGGGATTTTTGCTGAAGGCAGGTCTGGGTGATAAGATATCCAGGGTGAAGGATGAGGAATTGATCAGATATAAAGGGCAGGTGATTTTCACCAAACTGAACCAACAAAATTCTTGCTAAAACTGGACTAAAATGGCCAAGGACAGATCTGGAGGTCAGGAGCCTGGTCACAAAGAGGGCTCAGAGAACACTGATTCAAGTTTGGCTAAATTGTAACAGGGAGAAACTTAGCATGTCTAACTCCATATTGCTTCTATTTCCCTTGCTGCCATGGCCTATGGCTTAGAAACTTCTGCTTAGCCCTGCACATAGGCATGTTACAATTAAGATTTGCAAAAACTGCTTTTTACCCGAAACCTACCTCACACGAGGAGATAAAGAACTGTGTACAGAAATAACTATGCTATGTTCAAGATTCAGAAGAATGACAGTACCAGATTCCTGTACGCAAAGATCAGCTGACCAAGGACTGAGAAGTTCACGACCTTCCTTAGATGTCTGCCATCTACTATCAGCCACCTTTCGACTCCAACCCCCTCCCACAATCCTCTTTTCTCAAATGTCATGCTTGGAGGAAATGGTTCTTTGGGACAACAGTCTACCATCTTCTTGGTTTGCTGGCTTTCTGAATAAAGTCACGTTCTTTGCCTCAATATCTTGCCTCTTGACTTACTGGCTTGTCATGGGCGGGCAGAATGAGCTCCACCTTAGTTACAATGAAGGCAATCTCTAGCAGCTGTGGGAACCATTTGTTCCAGGTCTCTCCCTTTTACTTCCTGCACTGAAATCGGCTGTTCCTCCACCTGGCTGTTGGGGCGAGGAATTGACAAACCTCTGTGAGCAGAGCAACTGGAAAGTAGGGTAAGTCTCTCTAGTGTGCATAACCGGAAATTCCCTTCTCCTCTGGCCTTTTCCTTGGGTGGAAACCACTTTGTTTGCATGTGTCTCGGGTACAGATGGAGAAGGGAATAGTGGTTGAACTTTTCTAATTTGCTTCTGAACCAGTTTATTTGCATTTGGTCTCTCTGTTGCTGTAGCTTTTGGTATCTTTGTACAAAATCGGCCTTGTCACATTTACCTTGTAAAGGGGAGATATTTGGAAACTAGACGTTAACATTCTCTTCACAAATTATTAGTGATTCTTAGCCTTCGGTCTCCCATTTGCTTGCCTTCAAATAGAAGGCTTTGGCTCAGCTCTAGCCTGTTGCTTGGTTCCATCAGTGAAACTCTGACTTTTAGGGAGAAACCAGAAACTAGGACACCACTTGGTTCATTCAGTGAAATTCTGACTTTTGGGGAAGAACAAATTCCAACAGAGTTACTCTTGGCTTCATTTATTTATTTATTTTAATTTTTTTAACGTTTATTCATTTTTGAAAGAGCGTGAGTGGGGGAAGGGCAAAGAGAGAAGGAGACACAGAATCCTAAAGCAGGCTTCACGGCCTCTGAGACGCCAGCACGCCAGCACAGGGCCCTCGACTGGCTCAAACCCACAAACCGTGAGATCATGACCTGAGCCGAAGTCCAATGCTTAACCAACTGAGCCACCCAGGCGCCCCATACTCTAGGCTTCATTTAGTTATAATTTTGCTTCCTCTGTTTTTTTTTTTTTCCCTGAATTTTTGTCTAGGAAGATAGGGAATACTCCTCCCAAAGAAAGTCCATTAGGACATATTTGGAATAAATGGTGCAGAGGGCCAAAAAGCAAGCAGGGAAAAAGCCTGTTTTGCAGGAGGGAGAGAGAGGAGACAGAGATAAAGGAATGGTCAAACTTTGACTCCAACTCTCGCCTTGCGGGCTCCACCTCTGGCTGCTCTTCCTGTTTTTTTTTTTTTTTAATTTTTTTTTTCAACGTTTATTTATTTTTGGGACAGAGAGAGACAGAGCATGAACAGGGGAGGGGCAGAGAGAGAGGGAGACACAGAATCGGAAACAGGCTCCAGGCTCTGAGCCATCAGCCCAGAGTCCGACGCGGGGCTCGAACTCACGGACCGCGAGATCGTGACCTGGCTGAAGTCGGACGCTCAACCGACTGCGCCACCCAGGCGCCCCTGCTCTTCCCGTTTCTACACCACAGCCTGTGCCTCTCACATCACCGGCTCCTGTTCCCTCCTCAGTGGCTCTGGTGTCATTGACCCCTCCATCTTCTCCCCTCACTATGAGAAGCAAAAATCACCCCAATCTGTTGGGCATCACCTTATGAGGTCTAAACTGAATCACCTCCTAAATCAACACAAAGGGGCCCAGGGGCTCCCCGAATATAAGCTGCCCACTTCAGATTTTCCCACAGGAGCCCCTAGTAAAGTTGACAGTGGGGAACAAATTGACTTTTTAATGGACACAGGTACAACATATTTGGGATTAAAGCTAATTCAAGGTTGTTAGTATAATTGAAGTAAGCATGTCTTTAGAGTTACTAGCATTAAGTATAAAACTTATTCTACCAAGGTTCACTAAAGGTCAAATAAGTTCATGCTGTCTCTGTTGCATTTGTCAGCAAAAAGAACTTAAAATGATAGTTGAAGATAAATGACAAATTGGATTACATTTATTGAATATCTTAAGGTTTTTATAAAGATAAAATACTGAAATCCTAATTACTAAACATAGGTTTATCTGCTTCTTACCTCTTATTACAGAGAAACTAAAGATAAATTTGGATCTGCTAATAAACATTTTATGCTTTATTGAAAGTTACACTGTAAAAAATACATTTTTCTAGAAATTATGATATATATTTACAAATCTGCCAATCTAAAAAATTCTGGTTCACAACTGGTTACTACTGAGTTTTCACTGGAGACTACGGTTTATAAACGTCAAAGCTCTGCTAATTGTAGTTGATAACTTTAAAATGATAAGGAAAGCAGGGACACCTGGGTGGCTCAGTTAGTTAAGCATCTGACTTCAGCTCAGGTCATGATCTCAGGGCTCCCGAGTTTTTTGAGCCCCGCGTCAGGCTCTGTGTTGACAGCTCAGAGCCTGCAGCCTGCTTCGGATTCTGTCTCCCTCTCTCTCTGCTTTGCTTTGTCTCTCTGTCTCTGCATCTCTCTCATACATAAATAAACTTTAAAAGATTTTAAATAAGGAAAGCAACTCTGTATCTAGGAAAGTAGGAGATATGTAAGAAAGGTCTAAGGAATGAGAATAACTTTTGGTTGAGGGAAAAGAAAATAATTTTATCCTAAAATGAGACTGGTTGTTTAGAGAGGGAAAACTTGGGACAAAATCTGAATGAAACAAAGTTGTGGAAGTTTTGTGAAGGAGAATCTTTGGAAAATTTTATGCCTGGTCATGACTGACCAAGTTTGGAATAAGTTTTCAAAGTATACTGGTATGTCTACCGCCATACCACCCTGAGTGTACCCAATCTCGTCCAAAAGTACACTGGTATAAGATTGGAATTTGGTTTTTCTTTCTGTTCAAGAGTTTTCTTGGATTATTGGTTGGCTCTTGAGAACCGATTACAAAGTTTTTTTTTTTTTTTCCTTTATCTGCCCCAAAATAAAGTTTCTCTATTTTGTCTTCATCAGGTCTTGGATTACTTAAGAAAATGAAAACTTACCAATACTAAAGGAGATGAATTTTGCTAACAATTATATAACCTTCTATAGAAACTCTTATTGCCACCTTAGTTAAATAGATAATTAGATACTAAGTTTTATAATAATCTGTAATCCACTTACATGTGCCTTAGAACTTTCTGAGGTTTTTAAATTCCCCCAAATTCAAATTCTAAATGAAGTCATTTTGACTAATTAGGCTTATTTATTTTGTATGTTAATTTACATAGGAAGCATTGCCAAACAAATAAACCTTCTTAGGTCATATTGTGTGGGTAAGTGTTCCAGAAATTATATAAAATTCTTCAAGTTTTAATATGTCCTAGTATAATGTCACCACATGTAGCTCTAATTATTGAAATGTCACGTGTCACAAAAATAGCCAAGTTTCCTTGTTGACTGCATCGTAGTGAACTCTCATCAGGTTTTTAACCATGGTGATTTTTGAGGCTTTCGTCATTTATAATTGTTTCATTCTGATGCTCTTGCAAACGTGTTTCAGCTTCAAGGAGATTCATGAAAAGAACTGACAAATACAGCTCTCTGATACCTTTAAGATCATAAGGCTAAACTAAGAATTTCTAGAACTAATGGAAAAACTGCATTTAAACAGAACAAGAATTAGTAACATGGGACTACATGAATTGAGAAAAAAGGATGCTCGTTTTTATGACTCTTGTTTAAAATATTGCTGGTTCTCTAATGTTTGCTTTTCCAGATTTTGATAAAATAGAAATTAGATAAAATATTCCTTTGTAAACAAATTAAAACATTTATCTTTTCTCTCAACCTGAACTCTCCAGAATTCAGAAATTCTCAGCGAGTTTTCCTTTTCATAGCAATGAAAATTGTTTGCATTAAGTTTAATAAGAATCCATTCTCTTTATAATGGGACACTGGTTGTAATATAATACATATATATATATATATATATATTATAGACTCAGATATAACCATAGACTCAGATATAACCAGACAGCTTTGAGGAACTAAATTGACTTTATGGAGCCAATATGGCCCTGAGAGATGCTGGCCTGATACCTTGCTTACAAAGTTCTCAGCAATCTTATCAAGTGAGTAAAGAATGTTACTTCCTGGCAGGTATAGGAACCTCAAGATATTTTGTAGACCTCAAGAGGAATTCATCCAAATTTATAGGTGTCACAGGCAAACCTAATGGCAAATATTTGGCTTGGCTTCTGGCCTTGAGAGGCTATTAAAAGTTCAATCTGAAATTCCTTATAAAATTCAGCAAAGCAGATTTTAAAAACCCATTTCAATCACTGTTCTTACTGTGCTTATGTAAATAATTAGGCCATGTTTGTTAAAACTGGACTTAGCAAACAAATTAGTCTTAATTTGGTCATCTTCGACAGAAATGAAGGTGACTTTAGAGAGAAAAAAATGTATCAACGCACTTTTGTGGATGTTAGATTCTAGTTCTGATTGTTTTTGAAAGTTTTCTGTTGGCCTAAGCTAGACAACTTGAGGTAAACTTGAGAGAAATTGCCACAGTAGCTCATGTGTAGACAATCTGTTGTTCTGTGGGCCACTCAAGGATCACCAGAGACATTTGAACTACAAACCAGAAAAAGCCATCAGATTGTCACTGCCTGTTGCTATTCCATCTGAGGATGCTTTGAGCCTGGCATCTAAATATCCTATTGGGGGTAGCACTTAGAATTCAGGTTAATAACATTCACCAACTATTAACCTGTGTCTTCCTTTTGTTTTCATACAAATGCTTATGGTTATTTCTAAGGTCCCAATGCCAAAAAGAAGCACTAAGAAATAATTCATAAGTCAAGTCAAATGGTTCCATTCCACCATTTCCCCTTGTCAACCCTGTCCAGCAGGAAGCGGTCAGATGAGAAACGACAATTATGCAATGGACCTTGGGCAGTGGGGAAGTGTAGCAGGAGAAACTTATCATATATAACTCCATATTACTTCTATATCCCTTGCTTCTCTGACCTATGGCTTAGAAACTTCTGCTTAACCCTGCACGTAGGTATGCTACAGTGAGGATTTGCAAAAACTGCTTTTTACCCCAAATCTACCTTACCCGAGGAAATAAGGAAACATGTACAGAAATGACTGTGCTATGTTCAGGATTTACAGAGGGGAGGAGAGTGGGGGGTTGGGCAAAGTAGTTGAAGGGGAGAGGGAGATACAGGCTTCCAGTTATGGAATTAATGGAATTCCATTATGGAATTAATAAGTCATGGGAATAAAGGACACAGCATAAAGTATATAGTTAATGATGTTGTAGTGATATGATGGGACAGATGGTAGCTATGCTTGTAGTTGCTTAATGTGTAAACTTGTCAAATCACTAAGGTGCACGTCTGATACTATTGTAACATTGTGTATCAACTATACTCAAAAAACTAAAAACAAAAAAAGAAGATTTACAGGAATGACGTGACCAAATTCCTATATGTAAATGACCAAGGGCAAGGAAATTACACAGGCTTCCTCAGAGGTCTACCGGTGTCGGTCACCTTTTGACTCTAATCCCCTCTCACTTGTCCCCTCTTATTAAATAAAAGAAACTCAAATCTTATCTCAGGAAGATGGTACTTGTGGTACAATAGTTTGCCATCTCCTTGGTTTGCTGGCTTTCTGAGTAAAGTCACTTCCTTACTCCAGCATCTTGCCTCTTGACTTTGTGTCCTGTAATGCTAGAGTGGAACTAGCTTGGAGTCAGTAACAAAAGGAGAGTGTCTTTATCACCACCAATGCCTGCCATGTTGTAAAATCTATTGGCAAATTCTATCTCATCTCATTTGGCTTGTAAATAAGAACTGACAAAGAAAGTCTGTAACTCCTTTATCTTTCAAACAAAAACACATATTGTTAGGAAATTCCATCTGCTTTATTCTTAAAATATTTCTAGGCACTGAATTCTTTTTTCTACCTCCACTGCTATCCAACTCCACCTGTCTAATCCAGCTACTTTTGTTTCTCACCTGGATTATTGCCAAGTGCCTTCCAATTGGTCTTCCTAGTTTGAAATTTTAACCTTCTACCTAGCCTACTTCCCAACCATCTGCCAGTGTAATCTTGCTTAAATGTTGAGGCACAGTTGCCACAGTGCTTAAGGCTCCCATGGCTTCCAAATTTAGAGTAAAAGCCAAGTTCTTATAATGACTCCTAAAAATCTACTTCTCTGCCTCCATACCAACCTGTCTACTATCTCACCACTATTGCTTTCCCATTGCTCATTGATCTGCAGCTCACTCCAGCATTTGCTTTACAATCTCCTTTCTCATTAAAAAAAAAAAAAATTAAACGTTTATTTATTTTTGAGAGAGAGACAGAGAGTGAGTGGGGTCAGGGCAGAGAGACAGGGAGATACAGAATTTGAAACAGGCTCCAGGCTCCAAGCTGTCAGCACAGAGCCCAACACGGGGCTCCAACTCATGAACCATGAGATCATGATGTGAGCTGAATCGACTTAATCGACTGAGCCACCCAGGTGCCCCAACCTCATTTTTTTTTTAGTGGACCATGCTTTATGACAAAACAGCACCCACAGAGATATTTTTCATCTACTTCCCTTTGAGTGATAGTTCCCTAAATGTCACCAATGCAACTTATTGATAAAACAAGCCAAATGTATTATTTACTGTGGTAAGAGGAAATACCACATTAAAATAATTTAGAGTATCTTGGAGGAAGAAAGCAAGCTTGGATTTATTGAGATTTTGAAGTCTGGTTTAAGGCTGAAGGGTGGAGGGGTAGGTTTGATTAGATTTGGATAAATATCATGATATAGCAGTTTAGGATTGGTGTATAAAGCAAGGCACAACTTTTGAGGAGATCAAAGAGTTTTAGAGGGTAAACTGTAGATTTTTCCCAATAAAGAGTTGATGGATCTTTTTGGAAAAGTTCTAATGAACAATAAATTTATTTACCTGGGTGAGAATCTCTTTGAATAGTAAAGTTTTACTTATGAAGACAATGGAATGGTCAAGTCCTGTTTGTGTAGGCAATAAGCTATGTAGGAAGTAAGTAGTTTCCAAGCTGTGGATGGGGATAGATTGTTTGGTTCTCATATTCAACTGGAGGTAAATTCCTTTCGGGCAGGCATTTTTATATCTTTTGTTCACAGTACCTAGAACTGTCAGGTCTATCATACATCCTTAATAAATACACTTGGATGGATTGAGTTGCCAGCTATACACAGTTGGGGCGATCTCAAGAAATTATAAGAGAAATCTTTACTTAAAATTTTTTTTAAATGTTTATTTATTTTTGAGAGAGAGAGAGAAAGAGAACGCAAGCAGGGGAGAGGCAGAGAGACAGAGAGGGAGATACATAATCCGAAACAGGCTCCAGGCTCTGAGCTGTCAGCACACAGCCTGACATGGGGCTCAAACTCACGAACTGTGAGATCATGACCTGAGCTGAAGTCGGACACCTACCTGACTGAGCCACCCAGGTGCTCCAAGAAATCCTTATTTTTATCCTGCTTTGTTTTCTCTGTTGCACTTTTCACACTGTTATCTTTATACTTAATTATTGTTCATTGTTTGTATATTCTCACTAGAATATAGCCTCCCCAAGGACCAAAAAATATATATATATATTCATTACACTTAAAAGATAAATTGAGGGAGGGCACCTGGGTGGCTCAGTAAATTGAGCATCTGATTCTTGATTTCGGCTCAGATCATAATCCCAGGGTTGTGAGATTGAGCCCTGTGTCGGTCTCTGTGCTGAGTGTGGAAGCTGCTTGGGATTCTCTCTTTCTGCCGCTCTCCCCCACTTACACACAAACCTCTCTCTAAAAATTAAAAAAAAAATCTTAAAAAAAGACACATTGAAGCATATTAAGCATTTTAAAGTTTATTTGAGCAAAAATCTATTTGAATGGGCAGTGCAAAACTGGAAGTGGTTAGAAGTCCTCCTGCAACAAGATCTAGGGGCAACACTTTTATAGAGAAGACACAGAAGCTAAGCAAGGACATTGCTACAGCCTAAGGGGTTGCCTTATTTGGGAAAGTCCAATTGGCTCTTTGTAATTGGTTGTCCTTAGGTTTTGATTTCTTAACCTTGAAGCATATGCAGACTTAATTTCTGGTTTGCTTCCATAGGCCATTCAGGCATTAGAGTCACCTCAGTCTAATGGCCTCCTTGTTTAATAAATTTAACACCATTATGTGCGCAACAGCTAGAATGGTACCTGTGTAACATATAATAAGCATGCACAAAGTATTTGTTGAATTAATGAGTGCAATTGTTAATAGTGGAAGTTAATATTTCTTCTGTAGGTTTTCAACAGAATGTTGTGTCACATGTGTTCTCATTTAATCGTCCCAACAATTCCATCAACTGGGTACTATTTGCCATATTTTATAAATGCAGAAAGAGCTTTAGAGATGTTCAAAGGCTTGTCCTGGGTCATAGGATTAGGATATAGTAGAAGTAGGATTTGAAGCAAGACCATCTGTCCACATGGCTCATGCTCTGAACTACTCTCTATGTAGAATAGAGAATATTCTATTATTATGCTGAATATTCTCTTTTCTTTACAACCATAACAATCCACATTTCATGTATAAAGCAGAACTGCACCTCTCCTGAACTTGGTTAACTTTCTCTCATCCACCTTAACAGTAAATTATTCTGCATTTTAATTTAATTATAGGCAAAGAAGATGATGGGTGACCCTAATTCTGTCTGTCTCTCAGTATTTGAAAATAGGTTCGCTTGGTATTAGCCGTGTTTCTTAGGTAAGAAAATCAGAGAGAAGGAAAGAATCACTTTTCATTTGGAGTGCCAACCTTCCCAAATTACTTATTAATGTAATCTAAGAAGGCAGTTTACTAGGTTTGCTGCTAGCACATTTTGGGTGATGAGTCTAAAACCACGGACAATACAATTAGATTATAAAATAATCCTAAAAACCCTAAAACAAATCCTAAAAAAATAATCCTAAATAATCTTGTAAAAAGTATAAGATAATATTTTACTGATATTTTAGCTTGTCTTCCATTTTCATATTATAAAATTCAACTGGGGCCATGATATGAAACAAATGGAGAAAGTCTTTGGGAGACTGTATTTTCTGATGTATATACCTTTTGTTTAATTCAAATTATCTTTATATTGCAGAGAAAATATTTTCTCCTAAAATTGGAGATGAAGTTTTATAAACAGTTTAGAATTTCAGCTTCATATATTGAGACGAAAACAAGTTCTTGCATGCTTGTTTCTTCTAAAAGCTGGTCCTGCTATATCAAAAGAGAAGCTGTAAAGAAAATTTTTATTTAATCCTTTCTGTTCTCCTTTAACGTAATTGCCAACAATTTTACTGAACAGAGGAATAATTTATCCTGCTGAAACTCGGCTCAATGGCAAATTGACCAAAAATCAAATAAGCTTAGTTGTTTTACGTTAGAAAATAGCAAAGTCCTTTTTCCATATAATTTGTCATAAAGCATTTAAAAATCCCAAATTTATTTTGAAAATATATAAAATGTAAATATTAAAACAAATCCAACTTTAAAAGGAGATGCTTTTGCTTTTGGATTCTACCTAATTCATGAAGAAGGACTCTTTCTGCCACTAGCCCTCTCATTTTTTATATTTCAGATTCTAGGAATGGCAGGATGAATTGGTCGACTGCTGCATTGATTGCCAACAATAAGAATTTATAAAGTGGCTATTCTGCAAAATGTGGTGTGCTCAATACAAATGTAGATTCAAAGATAATATAAAATAAGCTCTCTGTTCTGTGTTGTAAAAGCATAACAAATTATCATACAAAACAGCATTTTATGCTGCTGTGGTGAGTGCTAAATTATGTGCTAAAGACAATTTCAGGGTATACTGGGCTTGTGATTAAACACAGCTGGTTGAAAACACATTTATTCTAACCTCTCCTCAAAACTCCACTGAAATAAAAATAAAAGGGGTAAAAGGTATATGTGTGTGTGTGTGTATACATGTGTGTGTCTATATGTGTGTGTACATACGTATACACCTACATAGACACACATATGTGTATGTATAAATATATATTTATATGTAAACTGCATGGGCAAAGAGAATAGGGAGGAGATTAGGGCCAATGATAAAATTTAAGCAATTCTTGAGGTAAATACAGCAGGCAGACTTTGCAGATGATAGCTGACTGTTCAGATGTGAGAAATATAAAGCCTGTATGATCGCAGAGTGAAACCGATAGGATACAACATACCGCAAGTAATACATAGAGAGAAAACGGAAAAAAAATGATCATTATTAATAAACATTAGTTACAGTAAAATTGTACAAAATTTATATAAGAAAAGGGAATGTTCTAATATATCATGACACCTCTGTGAACAATATTTTTAATGTGGAAATAAGGTAAAATATCCACTTAAAAGTTTCATCTAGACATAGATGATGGAAGAAAAATGTATATTTAGGGAATGGTTAGTGTAAAAGGGCTAAGCTTTTTATACTGCAAAATAAATAAGTAAATTCTAAACTTTGAAAGGCCAAAAATCAATAAACATACTATTTAGAATGTGTCCTAAATGTGAAAAGAAGCAATTACATGGCGGGACTTGGATATGGAGGTGAGTAAGGTACTGCTTTTTATTGTCGTTTTTAGAGCTTTGTAGCATCATTTAAGTATGGGAACATTATACACGTTCATTTGAATAAAAAAAAACACTAGTGAGAAGTAATAAAATATTAGTTACAAATACTATCATGTAAAAAAGAATTTTTAAAGGGAGAAATAGAAGTTCTGGTTTAGGCTCTACCTAGCTAAGGGCGGCAGTGTGGGGTGATGGAAATATATGGTCTGTGTATAGACTATAATATGCAGATTCCAATGTAAGCACTTCTACCTAGCTGTGTTGACTGGGTTTGTTATGTGAGTTACCTGATTTCAGTTTCCTGTTGTATAAAGTACAACCTCATAAAATGTACCTCATGTGGCTGTAGAATGTTAATATGATGAAGGTTTAAATGTCTAACACAGTAACTGGTGTATTATTTGATACTTAAAATATGTGAAATACTTTAAAAAAGATTTATGATCTGGCTGAGCCTATGGTTCAATTTTTCAGAATCTCTTCCTGGAATTAATTTTTTTTTCAAATGAATAACTAACATGATCTCTTCTAAGGCACACAGCAATGGTATTCCAAGTTATTTAACCAAATTTTGTAGATGTTATTTATAGACACTAGTCACGATATTTAATGTCTTTAGAATTAAAAAACATCAATTTTTCTTGACCCTAAGATCTTTCGTATAGTGATAATAGATTCCTCAGTTTTAATATTAACTCTGATATTCTAGATCTAAAAGCCAGAGTTAGTACCAGGTGTTTTGTGGTAAATTTTAGTGTTATCTGTATGGCCTTCGATGAAGAAAAATGAGCCTCTGAAAACATTACACTTTAGGGGGTCTCCCTAAATTGCTGAATAATTCAATAAACATTAGCTAGCAATAGAAGGAACAATGGGTGAGAAAGATGAAAGGAAAACCCAAATGTAGTGTGTATGAATAATTTGTGAAACTAAAGGGCAACTGGTGAAATAGAAAGGTGATCAAAGGCTAAAAAGTCCCAGTAGTAAATGAAAGAACAAGAGGCCAAATGTTAATCATTACACTCATAGACCAGTAAGCAATTGGTATTACAGACCCACCCCTCTGCCAACATCAGCTCATTTCTTCAGTAAGCCTGGTTAGTCCTGTCTGTATCTGTGGGAGACAGTGCCAAATAGGCTTGCTTCCAGCCTCCAAAATGAAAGAGAAAAAATATATTTTACTTACCTCAGCACTCAAAATATGTAGAATGAAGTCTCTCAACCTGGATTAAGAGGAACTATTTGATATAAATATATGCATGTGGTTCTACATGTTTCTTCATATTCTACACTGTAATAAGAAGGTCGGCTATATCTGTCCCAATGATCTCCTCTATTATTAGCCTGATTTTCCTTCTCTTATTGTCCCGTTCATATACTTTTAGGTTGATTTGGGGATTTTCCATCTTATTTACAACATAAGTCTTCTGTCGAATTTTGAATGTAGAAAGAATAAAACAGAGTCCATGAAAGTCACCAAAAAGTTCAGAGTTAGGCTTTATAAGAATAAACACTAAAGCAGAAAATTATGTGTTTGATCTCTCACTCACATACATACAGCTACCTACAATCAGGCTGATCAAGTACAAACAGACCTTTTGAAAAATTGCTTTAGCTGTGATTCATTTGTTAGTTGTTTGGAGGATAGAAAATTGACCTATATTAAAAACATGTAGGGCTACAGTGTCGGCCTTCCAGCTGATTCTAACTCACAAGTACATACTTCAATATACAGTTAAATAAGATCAGTCATGGGATGTTGTAGACATGTTGAAACCTATAGATCAAGATAATTATCTCTGATGCTAAAGGATATATACACATTTACTCTAATTTAGATTGTCACCTAAGGCATAGGAAAAGAAGGTTTGCAGTTCCTTCTTTGAAAAATAAACCATGGGGGCGCCTGGGTGGCACAGTCGGTTAAGCATCCGACTTCAGCCAGGTCACGATCTCGCGGTCCGTGAGTTCGAGCCCCGCGTCAGACTCTGGGCTGATGGCTCAGAGCCTGGAGCCTGCTTCCGATTCTGTGTCTCCCTCTCTCTCTGCCCCTCCCCCGTTCATGCTCTGTCTCTCTCTGTCCCAAAAATAAATAAACGTTGAAAAAAAATTAAAAAAAAAAAAAGAAAAATAAACCATGAAACATTTATTTCCCTTGCCCTAGGAAAGTCCTAAGATCTCTAACTTGGAGAAGGAGAGAGAGGGAGGAGGAGTAAGGAGGGAAAATTTCACTGGGCTTGTGCTCTTTTTCATAAGGCATGAAAGTTTTGTTGCTCAGTTACACTCTAAGGTGAGAAATTTAAAAAACACTATATTTGCTCCAATGAATTTCTTTTATCAGTTGATTATATGAAAGTGGGTCTATTTCTGGACTCTCTATTTTGTTACATTGATCTATTTGTCTATTCTTTCACCAATGCCACACTGTTTGGATTATTGTAGCTTTATATTAAATCTTGAAGTAAGGTAGTGACATTCCTCCAACTTTGTACATCTTCTTCAATATCGAATTAGCTATTCTAGGTCTTTTCCCTCTCCTTACAAAGTTTAGACTCAGTTTGTCAATATCCACAAAATAGTTTGTTGGGATTTTGGTTGATATGACATTGAATCTATAGATCAAGTTGGGAAGAACTGACATCTTGACAATATTGAGAGTCCCTATTCATGAACATGGAATATCTCTCCATTTACTTAATTCTTCTTTGATTTCATTCATCATTTTATAGTTTTTCTCATATAGATTTTATACACTTTTTTTATGTTTATACCTAAATGTTTCATTTTTTGAGTACTAATATAAATGGTATTAGGTTTTTAATTTCCAGTTCTACTTGTTTATTGCTGATATATAGGAAAGTTATTGACATTTATATATTAACCTTGTTGCCTATGACCATGATATAATTGCTTGTTAATACTATTTTTGTTGATATTTTAGATATTCTATATAGATGATCATGTCATCTATAAACAAAGGTTTATTTCTTCTTTCCCAGTATGTATACTTTTCTAGTTTACTGATATTTTTTATCACAAATTGCTGTTGGATTTCATCAAATCCTTTTTCTGCATTTATTGATATAATCGTGTAAAATTTTTTTTTTTTTTGGTTTGTTGACAGGGTGGATTACATTATTTGGTGTTTCAATATTGAGCCAGTTTTGCATACTTGGGCACCTCTCAGTTTTATTGTTTTTTTTTTTTTAATATTTACTTATTTTTGAGAGAGAGAGACAGACAGACAGACAGAGCATGAACAGGGGATGAGCAGAGAGACAGGGAGACAGAATCAGAAGCAAGCTCCAGGCTCTGAGCTGTCAGCACAGAGCCCATTGTGGGGCTCAAACTCATAAGCCATGAGATCATTACCTGAGCCAAAGTCGGACACCCAACTGACTGAGCCACCCAGGCGCCCCTCAATTTTATTGTTTTTTAATCAGGAAAATGGGAATAATAGGATCTACTTTATAGAATAATGCAGAATTAAATAAATTAATATCATAAAGTCTTGTAAGAGAGTAAAAAATATTTTTCCCTTCATCTTTCTAAGTTCTCATTTGGGGGTCTTGTAACAAAAGACAGATTAACAAGAGAAAAGCATACAAATTAACATAAAAACATATAACATATAACGTAAGTTTTGCAAAAAGCAGCAGGCTTCGGAAAAAGATTAGGACCCAAAGAAGCAGTTGGGCTTTTTATGCCAGGTTTGATGGAGTGGAAAGTTGTGGGACAATGTGATAGGGAAAAGGGTATGAGCTGAGTATAGTAAGTGGAGGGAAATTTAAAAGGCCTGTTTGTTCAGATTCTTCTTGGCGTTCCTGACTTTCCTCAGTCTTTAGAAATAAGGATGTTCCTTTCCTCCAGCTATAGAAGGCACCTCTCCCATGCAGGCCCTATGAGTTGCTTCAGGGAACATTCAGAAAGTCCTTCCTGGCACCTATTTCTTAAATTTCTTCAGTTTACAGTGTACCAAGGTGCCATATTTTGGGATACAACTTGAACCCCATCAGGCCTTAGTACAAGGCTTTACCCATCCAAAGAGCCCTGTAAATGGCAGTTTTTACTCTTCAGGCAAATTCACACTAACTAATCTCCTAAGAGAGGGATCTAAAATTCGGAATAAGGATTCGTTAACATACCACGGGGAATAGTTGGTGAACACTTTGGCCTGTTATTCTTTCCCAGTAAGAAAATCATATGGCAATTGTAACACATGGGTTTTTGTGAAAGTAGTATAAATTCTAAGAGAGTTCTATGAGTCAAATGTCAACATAGGTGTAGTGGAAACATTAATTTCCAGGTAAAAACACACCTAGCAAGGGTCATTCTAACCTGGGCAAAGCTTGAGGTGGTGCTGCCTATTCTCTCACTTTTTTCTTTGTTTTCCAACTGCTGGTAGAGACCTTCTTTTCTTTAGAAATGTTAATGGATTCAATTAGATTGCTTTAGACTGAAGCTGTTTGGCTTCTTTGAGGTTACTTTGCATATATCTGCTCAGATGCTTTGAATTAATTAATTAATTCTTCCAGAACAAACTCGTTTCCAGGTTCTTATGCATACCCCTCTAGTCACTTGCTCTGCATATTTTCAGACACTTTGTAAAATGTAGATGTATAAGCCATTGTTATTTCAAGCAAATTAACTACATGCCTCAGTTGCCCTTCTTTTAACCAGTTTCTCGGTTTTCTACAGAATAATGTCTAAATTCCTCAGTTTTGCATGTGTCTTTCTAATGATCCAATTTTATCCTCTGTTCCTTCTCAACAAGAAATCTAGGCTCCTGAACAGTAATTAATGCACAATAGTGCCTTGTTGCCAGTCTCCCACTTCTTCACTCCTCTTGCTTTTCCTCAGTACTGTTAGCTACTTACTCTCTCCTTTCTCAAAACTCTTAGATAATTACTTTATGCCCATCATTTTTTGATGTTTATTCACTAGTTGTTCTGTAATATTATCTTAATATCTATTTTTACCTACCTTTATTGAAAAAATAAGTTTCAGATTCTGTTCTGTTTTCCACAGAGCTGAGTACAAGAGTGATACACATTTGTTAGGTGTTTAGTAAATGCTTACCAGTGAATTAATTCTTTCAAAAGTAGGGATATGTTCTATTCCAAAACAAACAAACAAAAACCAAAACCAAAATCAAAAAACCACTCTTACTTCTATTGTTAGGAAAATAATATGTTTTAAAATATTTAAAATAAAATCAAGGGACTAGATGATGAAGAGGGTGTGGAGAAACGGGAACCCTCTTGCACTGTTGGTGGGAATGCAAAATGGTGCAGCTGCTCTGGAAAACAGTGTGGAGGTTCCTCAAAAATTTAAATATAGAACTACCCTATGACCCAGCAATAGCACTGCTAGGAATTTACCCAAGGGGTACAGGAGTGCTGATGCAAAGGGGCACATGTACCCAATGTTTATAGCAGCACTTTCAACAACAGCCAAATAATGGGAAGAGCCTAAATGTCCATTAACTGATGAATGGATAAAGAAGATGTGGTTTATGTATATAATGGAATACTACTTGGCAATGAGAAAGAATGAAATCTGACCATTTGCAGCAATGTGGATGGACCTGGAGGGTATTATGCTAGGTGACATAAGGAAAGAAAGATAGACACCATGTTTTCACTCATATGTGGATCCTGAGAAACTTACAGAAGACCATGGGGGAAGGGAAGGGAGAAAAAAAGTTACAGAGAGGGAGGGAGGCAAACCATAAGAGACTCTTAAATACTGAGAACAAACTGAGGGTTGATGGGGGTTGGGGAAGAGGGGGAAGTGGGTAATGGGCATTGAGGGCACCTGTTGGGATGAGCACTGGGTGTTGTATAGAAACCAATAAGACAATAAATTATATTAAAATAAAATATTTAAAATAAACTTCTCAAAATAAAAATAAATGATCAATTTGATAAACAATTTGAGCTATTTTAATCTCAAGATGGAGAAAGAGACAGCACACATGGGAGGCACAGTGAGAAAGGGAGAGAGAATATCCCAACAGGCTCCGTGCTGTCAGTGCAGAGCCCGATGTAGGGTTCAATCTCATAAACCATGAGATCATGACCTGAGCAGAAATCAAGAGTTGGAAGCTTAACTGACTGAGCCACCTAGGGACCCCTAAAGAAGCTGGATTTTTATTTTTGTTGTATTTTATTTTTTTATCTTTATTTTTTGAGATAGAGCGAGAGAGAGAGAGATACAGAGTGCAAGTGGGGGAGAAGCAGAGAGAGAGGGAGACACAGAATCCGAAGTAGGTTCCAGGCTCTGAGCTGTCAGCACAGAGAGTGACACGGGGCTGGAACTCACGAACTGAAAGATCATGACCTGAGCCGAAGTGGGACGCTCAACTGACTGAGCCACCCAGGCGCCCCAAGAAGCTGGATTTTTAAAAGGACTTTTCCCATTTTCTAAAGTCAAGTTTTAGGAGTGATTTGATAAGCGGGGTTTTTTGTTTGTTCGTTTGTTTGTTTGTTTGTTTTTAGCTCCAACTCATTTTGGCCTAAAGACCTTTAAGGAGAGATGAAATCATGTGAATTTTAAGAAAGCCCTCTTGGAGAGAGGATGGCAAAGTTACAACGTCCGGTTAGTATTTGGGGGCCTCTGAATCAGACCACCAACTGTTCATACTGAGATGCAGAAAGGCCAGGGGAATCAGATTTTGGATGTTTTCTAAATGATCCTAAGGGGAAACAGCTCTGCAAATCACTCTCAGGAAAAGAAAAGAAAAGAAAAGATTTGCTTAGCATAGGCATGGTTTAAGACCCATTGGCATGGTTGCGGCTAAAGCCAGTCACTGTAGCGTGTGCTGTATTCTCCCTTACCGTCTCCGGAGAAGCATCTGCCCCTCCCCTAACAAAGCTTTTAAGCGCCAGCACATCCACCCAGCAAAACTTATCCCAGTATTCACTTTAACAAGAAATGATAAATATGGGGTTTAGCATTGAGGTGAGAGATTAAGACTCAAGATTTATGTCAGAAAATCTAACTGATGAGGGAATTTGGCCTACCATGTTTTCACTTGGAGCAGAGATATGTATTCTAGGTCTAGAAGAAAATTATCTCTAATTCGTGTGTATGATACTGAAAATACTTTCATGTGAAAAACCATAACTTGAAGGGAGAACACTCTAAAGAATTTAACACAACCCCTAATGATCACATGAAGCATTTAGTAGAATAGGTAGGTTTCATTTTTAATACTCTGGCATGTTTGACCTTTTATTTTTGCTAAGTGTCTTTTTTGTGTTTTCTTCACTTTCTACTTACATTCATACAACGTGTGCAGATGTTCTTAAATTCACAAATAGATCCTCTAGCCTATACCCTCATTTTTTAAGAAAGTTAGTTTTTAGAAACCATCAAAATATATATATGAGTGTTTCTTTTGGGTAAGCTATTCAGTGTAAAGCCATAGATAGCCAAAAAGGCAAAAGGAATAGCTTTAAAGAGGCATCTATAAGACCTGTATCTCCAATACATTTGTATGTGTGCATTTGTATATGCACATATACGCAGATTTTGAAGCGCTTCAATACAGTAAGAAAAGATTTTCTAATTTTTAAAAATTTATTTTGAAGCTTTGTGTTTTTGTTCCCAAAATTTCTGATCGACTCCTACCTATTCTAAATAATATGAATTGGAAGAATAGAATTATGGGCAGATCCAATGAAAAATTAAACAATCACCAAGAGATTTGATAGGCTAGGATGAGATGTAGCATTAGCTTATGAAGGAGTTCATAGACATTAGACAAAATAAGATGCCATCAAACGAATTTAATGGAGGGTTATACTCTGAGCAACATAACACATTATAGAGCTTGTCTATGAATTGATGCCCTTAATTCCTACCCTTCTCAAGACTCCCAGAAATATGAGGGAATAAAGGAGAGAGGAAATTAGTATACTGAGGGGTCATATACATGAATATGATCAAGGATCTAGCTTTATTCATCTTGAAAAATCTTCTAGAAAAGATGGGTTTTATATCATGTTTTAAGGATGTAGAGATTAGGGTTTGATAGAAAAATAAAGGACGTATATCCAGATGGATTAAATTGAAATAACTTATGAAATGCATAGTAAATAGGACTGGTGGACAGAAAGTAAATTAATTTGGATGACAAGGAAGGTCTTTGCAGGACATAATGAGAAATTAACTTGTTAAGATTGAGGTGGGAATTGATGCTGGGCTAAAGACTCTGAAACCTGAATTTAATATACTGGGCAAGGCAAATGAATAAGATTTTTTTTTTTTTTAAGTTAAAGGCCAAGTGCACTAGCTGCACCCTAAACCAATTTCCACAGCCAAATTACATTTGCAGTCTCTTCTACACTTAGGGTTGAAGGACAGCATTTGGTCCAGTTGGAGGAGAGTAGATATGATATGTGGTCCCTTCATGTCTGGCACCAAGATCCTCCTATGTGAGATTCTTCATGGTCTTCCACTATTGTCTGTTGGATAGTGATTCTCAGAATGATCTTGGAAGTAAAATGTTGAAGGCGATCCAATATCGGAGGCCTGAATCCCTGAATGAAATGACCGTGTGGAGTCGACTCCTTCTCCCATAACAAGGAACACGGAGCATTGAACTGTATATGAACAAAAAATAATCTTCTATAATGTGTTTAGTCACAGAAATTGTGGGTTTATTTGTTATGGGAGGTAGCCAGAATAGCTAATATACACAGAATACATTCTACGCTTATTCTCTTGCATAAAGGAAATATTTAGAAGTATGATATACCTGATAAACTGAGAAAGGGATAAAGAATTTTTTAATTACTTACTTTTACTGCATAGGAGAGGCTTCTATAAAGGCATCCACATGTTTTCATCTATCCCTGCCAATGTAACCATTTACATGTTAAAAGATGAATAAATGTTGACATTAAAAACTTAGAACAGTAATTTTCCTATTTTGTACCTGAAGAACTACATGACAGTCATTGGTTTCCCTGTCGAGTGCTGTGTTTCCCATGACAAGATGAATGGAAACGCACTTTGACAGAGATCAAGGTTCCAGAATAGTTAAAAGATAAAGAGAAATTGATAAGCATTGGGTGGTTAATGGACAGAGGCAAGTTGAAGAGAGAAAGAAATCGGAGTGGTGGCATGATAACACAAATGGTAAAGGGAGAAAAGTGAAGTGTCAGAAACGGAGTTGAGCCAAATCCACAATGATGGAGTACCTGGAGGATTTGGAAGTCTGAGAATCAACAAACAGAAAAATGTCAAGTCTATGGGTAGCAGTGACTTATGTCTTAGATTGATGCTTTTCAAACTTTACATCATGGCCCACATTGAAAATCAAGATGTTTAAAAGATACACATGGGTAGAAGGTTATGTTTGCTCATGGCTAGAAATAACTAGCTAATGGCTCAAGCCCTTGTGGCAAAGCTGGATAGCTTGAATTTTATGTTTCCCTTCGATAGGATAGTTGTTTCTGACAAGTGGCTGTCCAGCTAGGGACTCGATGTCCTAGCATTCCTTCTATCTAAGTGTGGCCATGTGAGAGTAGTTATCATGAATAAAATGTGAATAGAAATAACATCTGGCATTAGAAAGTAGGTGATGAATTCAAAATAAATGATTACTGTGTTTATAATATAATATATAATATAGGTATATAACATATATAAAATTCCAATGGAATTCTGTCCATTGTTCCAGCTTCTAGCAGTATCAAGAACTGAAATGATCAATATTTCACCTTACCTGTAACCCATTCACAGTGAATGCTGTGTCCTAGTAAGAAAGTTTGGCCTTAGATTACCTGGGTGATGCATTAACTAAATGAATGCAAAGAGCATGGGGAATAGCCTTCTTTTACTTTATCACTAAGTGCTTCTAGTTCATTAAGGGGTCATATTTCAAGAGAGAGAAGAGAACCAACATTTATTTAATCCCTATTATTAGAATCCTGGTGATTTGTTACCATCCTAAGATTCCTCTCATACATGTTTCATGTGGTTTTATGCAGAACCTTAGGCCTAATTTTCTGATATCATGTCCATCCCTTTTCTCCATGTTTTACTTTGTCCATCTCTACCAATATACAGTTCTGATAATTGCTCTTGTCTCAGGGCATGTCAATTAGGTAGCTTTAATTAAAACTATCAGATAATGCAACTTGACATCACAATACATAGAAGATTTATTTAACTTAACAGTCCAAATTCAGGAATGCTTACATTTCTTGACCCAAGGCTTTAAAGATGTCACCATCTTTGAAAACAGTTCTGCTTTCCCTACATTAGCCCAATTCTAAGCGTCTTTGTAGTAGTAACTGTCAGCTTTAATTTCGCATTATTTTAACAGTGCATTAAAGGAGAAGCCACCACTCACATGCTCCCACAAAAGTCACAATATTAGCGCTTTTTGATCTTATTCCAATTTGGGTCCTGTGTCAATCTTTGAACCAGTTGCTTTGGCAAGGGGCTACGATGCATTGCCTAGCTTGCCATCCATTGTCTGAGTCCGTTCGGGAGCCTTGGGTAGATTTAGCTTTACTGGAAGCATATGGTCTAAGAATGAGGAAGGTAAGTTACCCTAAAGAGTCTCCCTAAGAACAAAGTACAGAAAAAGAAAAAAAAAAAATCTGAGGCCTTCTCTTGTTTTCCATCGTTCATTTAACTGACCACACTCTGAGTTTCCCACATTTGAGAGAAGTATTCCTATCAGTGCATTGTTTCATCTGGTCCTTTTCTTGACCATTTGACCTTATACCTGTTTAAGAATCCCAACCCTGTATTCTCTAATCTCATTTGTTCTGAAGGTAGGTATTCCACTTTCTCCATCATTCTATGCAAAAGCCTTACATTCTGAGAAAAAAATATTTTACCAAACACTCTTTTCATGCACTTATTCCCCACAAAGAAACACTTTTGAAAAAAGTTTAGGGAGCCACCTGGGTGGCTCAGTTGATTAAGCTTCCGACTTCGGCTCAGGTCATGATCTCAAAGCTCATGAGTTCGAGGCCTGCATTCAGGCTCTGTGCTGACAGCTCAGAGCCTGGAGCCTGCCTCAGATTCTGTCTCCCTCTCTTTCTGCCCCTCCCTCACTTGAGCACTCTCTCTCTCTCAATTTATAAATAAGCATAAAAATTTTTAAAAAAATAAAAAAAATAAAGTTTATATTTATGTATAAGGACAAATTTGCAATGCTCATGTACGAAGTTCAAGGGTAAATGTTGCACAACAATACAAAATTGGTAAAAGTAAGAAATTTAAGAATTCTTCTAAAGCGGATGTGTTGTTTACTACACCAGAGAAGATTTTGAAGAAAATAATATTTTTTTAATTAATTAATAATTTATTTATTTTTAATTTTTTAAAAATTTACATCCAAATTAGTTAGCATATAGTACAACAATGATTTCAGGAATAGATTCCTTAATGCCCTTACACATTTAGCCCACCCCCTCCCACAACCCCTCCAGTAACCCTCTGTTTGTTCTCTATCTGTAAGAGTCTCTTATGTTTTATCTCCGTCCCTGTTTTTATATTATTTTTGCTTTCCTTCTCTTAAGTTCATCTGTTGTTCTGTGTCTTAAAGTTCTCATATGAGTGAAGTCATATGATATTTGTCTTTGACTAATTTCATTTAGCATAATACCCTTTAGTTCCATCCACATAGTTACAAATGACAATATTTCATTCTTTTTGATTGCCGAGTAATACTCCATAGTATGTATGTGTGTATATATGTATGTGTATATATATATATATATATACACACACCACATCTTCTTTATCCATTCGTCCATCAATGGACATTTGGGCTTTTTCCATACTTTGGCTATTGTTGATAGTACTGCTATAAACATGGGGGTGCATGTGTCCCTTCAAAACAGCACACCTGTATCCCTTGGATAAATACCTATTAGTACAATTGCTGGGTCATAGGGTAGTTCTATTTTTTAGTTTTTTGAGGAACCTCCATACTGTTTTCCAGAGTAGCTGCACCAGCTTGCATTCCCACCACCAATGCAAAAGAGATCTTTCTCCACATCCGTGCCAACATCTGTTTTGGGTTGTGGTGTTATCATTTTCATTGGCTTCCATGAAGTTTTTAATTTCCTCTTTAACTTCTTGGTTAGCCCATTCATTATTTAGTACAATATTCTTTAGTCTCCAAGTATTTGTTACCTTTCCAAATTTTTTCTTGTGGTTGATTTTGAGTTTCATAGCATTGTGGTCTGAAAATATGCACAGTATGATCTCATTCTTTTTGTACTTGTTGAGGGCTAATTTGTGTCTCGGTATGTGGTCTATTCTGGAGAACATTCCATGTGCACTGGAGAAGAATGTATATTCTGCTGCTTTAGGATGAAATGTTCTGAATATATCTGTTAAGTCCATCTGGTCCAGTGTGTCATTCAAAGCCATTGTTTCTTTGTTGATTTTTTGATGAGATGATCTGTCCATTGCTGTGAGTCGGGTGTTGAAGTCTTTATTTTTTTTTTCAACGTTTATTTATTTTTGGGACAGAGAGAGACAGAGCATGAATGGGGGAGGGGCAGAGAGAGAGGGAGACACAGAATCGGAAACAGGCTCCAGGCTCTGAGCCATCAGCCTAGAGCCCGACGCGGGGCTCAAACTCACGGACCGCGAGATCGTGACCTGGCTGAAGTCGGATGCTTAACCGACTGCACCACCCAGGCGCCCCTTGAAGTCTTTAATTATTATGGTGTTACTATTGATGAGTTTCTTTATGTTTGTGAGTGATTTATATATTTGGGTGCTTTCACATTTAGCACATAAATGTTTACAATTGTTAGGTCTTCTTGGTGGATAGACCCCTTGATTATGATACAATGCCCTTCTTCATCTCTTGATACAGTCTCTATTTTAAAGTCTAGATTGTCTGATATAAGTATGGCTACTCTGGCTTTCTTTTGTTGACCATTAGCATGATAGATGGTTCTCCATCCACTTACATTCAATCTGAATGTAAGTCTTTAGATCTAAAGTGGGTCTCTTGTAAACAGCATATAGATGGATCTTGTTTTGTTATCCATTCTGTTACTGTATGTCTTTTGATTGGAGTATTGAGTCCATTGATGTTTAGAGTGAGTACTGAAAGATATGAATTTATTGCCATCATGATGCTTGTAGAGTTGGAATTTCTGGTGGTGTTTTCTGGTCCTTTCTAGTCTTTGTTGCTTTTGGTATTTATTTATTTGTTTCTTTCCTTCTTTTATCCCCTCAGAGAATCCCCCTTAAAATTTCTTGCAGGACTGGTTTAGTGGTTACAAACTCTAATTTTTATTTGGGAAACTTTTTATCTCTCCTTCTATTTTGAATGACAGCCTTGCTGGGTAAAGAATTCTTGGCTGCATATTTTTCTGATTCAGCACATTGAATATATCCTGTCATTCCTTTCTGGCCTGCCACGTTTCTGTAGATAGGTCTGCTGCAAACCTGATCTGTCTTCCCTTGTAGGTTAAGGGCTTTTTTTTTCCCTTGCTGCTTCATGATTCTGTCCTTGCCTGAGTATTTTGTGAATTTGACTGTGATATGCTTTGTTGATGGTCAGTTATTGTTGAATATAATGGGAGTCCTCTGTGCTTCCTGGATTTTGATATCTGTGTCTTTCCCCAGGTTAGGAAAGTTTTCTGCTATGATTTGTTCACATAACCCTTCTGCCCCTATTTCTCTCTCTTCTCCTTCTGAGATCTCTATGATTCTGATGTTGTTCCTTTTTAATAAGTCATTGATTTCTCTAATTCTTAAATCATGCTCTTTTGCCTTAGTCTCCCTCTTTTTTTCTGTTTCATTATTCTCCATAAATTTGTCCTGTATATTACTCATTCTCTGTTCTGCCTCATCCATCCTGCTGCCGTGGCATCCATTTGAGATTGCAGCTCACTTATAGTATTTTTTAATTTCATCCTGCCTAGCTTTTCCTTCCTTTATCTCTGCAGAAAGGGATTCTAATATATTTTCAGCTCCAGCTAGTATTCTTATTATTGTGATTCTAAATTCTGGTTCAGACATCTTGCTTGCATCTGTGTTAGTTAAATCCCTGGTTGTCGGTTCTTTCTGCTCTTTCTTTTGGGGTGAATTCCTTCATTTCATCATTTTGAAGGGAGAAAAGGAATTAATGAGGTAAAAAAATTAAAAATAAAAAAATATTAAAATTAAAGAATTACACACACACACACACACACACAATCAAATAAATGATGCTAGATCCTAGGTGTGTTTTGGTCTGTGTGTTTTCAAGGGGCTTGATAGATTAGAGAAAAAAGGGGAAAGGAAAAAAAAAGGGAAATCATTGGAAAATTTGAAAAAATTGAATACATTGAAGTTGACTAAAATGAAATTGTGCAAGTACAATAGAATTTGAAAATATTTACATGAAAGCTAAAAAATATAGTAGAAAAAAATAGAGAAAAATATTCTTAATAAAAATTGAAAGTAAAAATGAATTTTTTCTCTCTGTACTCAAGAAAAAGAAATGAAAAAGAGAAAAAAAGAAAAAAAATAGAAAGAATAAAAATTGAATAAATGGACCACTGAGCAGACTGAAATGCGACTGAAATTACTTCATTTTCCCCTAAAGTCAAACTATGAAGCACTTCATAGTCCATAAACTAAGCAGGCAGAGAGACTTGTGTTCTTGAAGAACCAGGTTGGCCCAGTTGGGCGGGGCTTAGTGTAACCACCCTGTTCTCCACTAGATGACGCTGCTAGCCTACCAGAGTGGATTGTTGTGGAGCCTGTAGGTGCATATGCGCATGCGCGGGAGCAGTGAAAATGTTGTCACCCAACTACCCAGTCTCTAGTATTGGAACTCTGTTCTACCTGACCAGCAATCATTCACCCAACCTTTGTCTTCAGCTTCCATCCACTCCCCACTTTTACACAGCTGTGACCAAGCCCCAGGTATTACCTCCCTCCTGAGTTTTGTCTCTGATGCTGTTTTTTCCGACACTTTACTTTTGAGGGACTGCGGCTTTGACCCATCCTGCTCCTCTGTGGAGGGTCTTCTGATCAAAGGCCTATTGCCAACCACACCCAGGAACATTAGTGGGGCCATGCTGCTGCTGACACCCAGAGACTGAGGCCGGGAGCCTGCCCACTCCAAAAAAAGTTTGTAAGATAATGCAGCAGCAGCGTTTCAGGGATTACTGAAAATCACAACACACATTTGGCACCAGGCTTCACCCTTAATGACCTTGTTCCAGCACCAGCAAATGTGGTTGTTCTCCCCGATCCACTGTAGCTTTGCCTTTGGGGACTCACACAGCGTCTACCAGGTGTCCTCCCAGCAGGGAAACCACCTCTCCCCATGTGGCCTGAAGAACCTCAGACTCCACTCTGCTCCTGGGGATTCATTCTTCCCACCAGAGCACCGCCAGGTATCGAGCTGCAGAGTTCCAGACTCTGAAATTCCCCTGTTTTAGTCTTAATGGAATTTAAACCCTCTCTTTTCTCCCGTTTTAGTTCAGTCCCTGTGGCTGTTTCCACTTTTCCACTTTCTCTCCAGCTGCTTTTGGGGAGGGATGCTTTTCCCGTATTCTCCTCCCTCCACCTCCAGTCTCTGTCCTCTCTCTGCTCACAAAAGCACCTCCCTTCCTGCAACTTCTCGCTCCCCAAGTTTACTTCTCTGCACCGTGTACCTGCTGAATTCTGTGGTTCAGGTTATGCACACTGTTGTGTTAATCCTCAGATAAGTTTTCTAGGTGTTTAGGATGGCTTAGTGTTGGTCTGTCTGTATCTCATGGACAGGAGACACACAAAACTTCCATGATGTTCCGCCATCTTGGCTCCTCTCTGAAGAAAATAATTTTTTTAAAAAGTGGGTTTTTAAGACCTAGGATCAAACTTAGCTCCACCACCAATTAACATGGTCATCATTTTGAATCTTTTCAAACACGGTGATGTAGGAGTGTTGTACTGGCTGCACAGAACTGTGGTGATGATCAAATTTGATAGGTTATTAGTGGTGTCTTCTAACGTGTTAGACAAATATTAAGTAGGACTGGATAATATTTATGTCTGCAAAGAACTATTAATACATGCTGTCAGCCAGCTTTTGCCTAATCATTCAGATGATTCTTTGAACTGAGTGAATGATTTTCCAGGAAGTAAGAGCAGAAAGATGAATGAAACCCATGTGTAGCCTACAAAGAGTCCTTAGTTTACTGGTAGAGACAGACATGTAAACAAACAGTGATAGTATCATGATTCATGTAACAATAGATATAGTCACAGAGTCTTATGAAAGCAGAGGTGAGAGAACACAGTTTTAGGGGGCAGGATATAGAAAAAGTATCACTAGTAGCTGGATACTATAGTTTTGATACTATAGTAGCTGGATACTCATTAGTTTTTCATGAATGAAACATTACATACTACAACAAATTAATAAAGACAGTATTGTTGAGAAATAGTTGGAGTTTGAGGGCTATTTTTGGCATCTATCTGTAAGATAGGTACTGAGAGCAAAAGGACAGGCTAGACATTCTCAAAATTTTTAGGTGATTTAAACCTTTCCTAAGAACATGTTAAATGGAAAAAAGCCCTGTTCAAAAAAGGACATGGAGAACATGATGATAATTGGAATGGGATAAACAGGTGTTGCAATTTTGTTAAATTAACATTTGTTAATTTAAGTAGAGTGTGAGATGGTGAGCCACAGTTCAACAAAAGATCAAAAGGGAAAGTGAAATAGGTTTATTACTTACAAATCCTGGAGGGGGCACATGGCACATCTCAAAGGACCAACCAGGTGGTCAAAGGAGGGTGCAAACACAAAGAACAGGGCAGCACCCAGGGCATATACCTTTATTTCAGTCCTAGACTAAGTCTAGATTCATCAATTCAAGCCAAAAAGACTTTGGGTTAAGCTATATGGATGTCTTATCTAGAGTGTATACAAAAGGCAGGCCGTGGGATGCAGGGGATGCACATTATTGTATGGGCTATTGGGGCATCATATCAGGAACTTACATTTACTTGTGACTTATGGACTATTGTCTAGGGTATGTCCTTTGGGGAGGGGCTGGCATGTGTCCAGAGGCAGCGATATTGTAAGGTAGTTTGGCTAAATTCTCAATAAGATGGTATAAAAATAAAGGATAATATAGGCGATGATGCCCTGGTTGATGATGGGGGACATTTGAACAGGATGTCTCTTTGCCTACTATTTGGGAGGAAACAATGGAAACAATAGGCCAGATATGGAATATGTTTTGGATCCCTACACAATAGGAACTTAAATAAAATAACTTAAAAAAAAATCTCTTTCCTGGAAACATGTCTGAAGAAAAGAAAAGAAACATTAAGGGAGGCAAGGATGGCCCTTGACACCCCCATTGTGCATCAACTTCCACTCTGTAGCTAATCCTGACCCTAGAAAACTTCTAATCCAGGCAAAGGAGTTGCTGCAGAAATGTGGCACAGACTTTTATCTTTTAACAAATGGTGGCTTAACAGTAAGGAGGTGCACTATTAGAAAAAGGGTCAATCTGGGAAAATAAGAAATAAATGAAAGTGAGAACCCTAAAGTGACAAATTAAAGGAGAGGATTTTCTCATGACTCTTGCATGATTATTTAATTAATTGTGAAGTGTTCATTTTATTTTACCTGTATGACTTTTACCATAATTCCTCAAATAATATTTACTTCTGCTTTCCTTTTAGTTTTTTAAAACTTGAGATATATACAACATAAGTGATAAAGGCTAATGATTTAGGTGGAGAATTGTTAAGAATTGAAAAGACTTCTGTTGATTTTTTAAGGAAATGGTAGAATTTGTATTTCTATCAAACTTCGTATTTAGGTATAGCTCAATAAAACAGAAGCATTGATACTATATATTTGTGTAGAAAATGCAATGTTGTAGGAGAGAAAATTTAGAGATAATAAATAAAGGTATAAGGAAGGTCCTTCTAGCAGATAATAGCTATTCTGTACCAGGATGTGGGCAGAACTTTTAGTCTATATAAGCATCAACCCAGCAGAGGGCCAGACATACGTTATAATGTATTAGCTTTCATTGTGGAAGGTTTTCCCTGCCTTACATTCAGTTGTTTCAGTAGCCAGATAATTTTAAATACTTACTTTATAAAATAACGAGCCAGTAACAAGGCTAGTTATTTTATAAAAATTGAGTTATTTTGGTCTAGAGATTTTCTGTAGCCCACCAACTTTTGTTCTAAGGAAAACAAAAATACTTATTCCATTTATATTTTTTGGTTATTCTCTCCTTTATGGGGCCATTCCACCTTTCTTTCCTAGTAGACTTCTCATCTCCACGCCACAAATCACAAACATTAATTTTCTGTTGTCTTTGATTAATTGTCTGCTTTATTATTCAGGCATTCTATCAACATGAAGCATTAAGAATTCCTTAACAATTTCCTCCTTGTGTTTAATCTCCTCCAACACACTTATTAAATGTGTTTACAATTATTCTTCTACTTTCATCATACTACTGGCTTATTGCATTTGACTTTCCTGATTTATGGCTTCTTCCTATAGGGCTTCTCCCTCCTTAAGCCTCTGCTGAATTAAATGCTTTCAGATCTAATCAACCTGTTCATACATTGGATCTTTATTGAACAACTTTACAGTTAGGATGGAGTTACTGAAGATGTATACTAAAAACACTTTTCTAATATTCTGCATGCCTTGTTGTTGCATTACACATAGTAGAGATGGAATTAATTATTATAAAATAGAATTGAAATATATTAGATGCATGCTTTAAGTCACTAAAACATGTCAATAGCAGATATATCTAAAGATTTTCTACACAGGAACTTAAAAGGCTGGGGTGCTAGTTTGGGATCTAGTATTTCTTAGCTCCATGATTTGTCAGATAATGTTAAAAATTTTAGCATATTTGGATCTCAGTTATGATCATGATAATAAAAACAGTTACTGAGCATTCTTTTGTTAACATAGGACACATTCCACAGATCACCTCATTTAAGTTTCAAAAACCTCAAAAGTATATATCTATCATCATCATTGGTATTGCTGCTGTTGTCAGTAGTTTCATTATTATATTTTCTCCATTGTACAGATGGGAAACTGAGGTTTGACCAAAATGAAATAACTCGTAGGTAGTTAATTTGAAATTTTAAATCTTACTCTAAGCCTTTATACATTTTTGTCGAAAGAGGAATTCAACTCTACTGTCAATTCTAATAGTGCTGTCAATGTAGGAGGAGCTTAAATCCTTCAAAATCCTAAACAGAGAGATTATATACATAGCCCTTTCCAATGTTTGCTTTTCATGGAGAGTATCATCTTGAAATTGTACATGAACTTCCTTATGCAAAATCATCCCCACGTTTACACAAGGCTAGTGTCTATTTTAGTAATCAAATGGATTCCTTCAATTTGCCCCTAGTCAACATATTGCAGGCTCTTATCGCCTGGTTCTCATCAATCATTTATTAGCCATTCTTTTTTTTGTTTCAATCATTTGCATAAATCTACACTAAAAAACTCAGGACTTAGAACTAAATAATTATATATATATTTTTTTGTTTTATATTTGAGAGAGCGTGTGTGTGCACGTGCATGCACAAGTGGGGAGGGGGCAGACAGAGAGGGAGAGAGAATCTCAAACTGCTTTGTGCTATGAGCATGGAGCCTGAGTGAAGGTTGATCCCACAAAATATGAGATCATGACCTGAGCCCAAATCAAGAGTCATATGGTGAACCAACTGAGCCATCCAGGTGCCCCTATATTTTAATTCATTCCATTTGGATTTGGTCTTCTTCCTCCTCCAAATGTTTATATGTAGTCAAGCATATTTGTCTTCTACTACAAGATGGTGGTTGAATATCCCTTGAGTGGGTTGAATGATGGCCTCTGAAAAGATTTTTCCAGCCCTATTTCCAGTACCTGTGAATACCTTATTTGGGAAGAGTGTCTCTGCAGATGTAATTAAATTCAGGATCTTGAGATGAAGCAATTTTCCTAAATTATTCAGTGTACCCTTCTTTTGCCTGAAGCTGTCTAATTTTCCCATCGCCATTTGTTGAAGAGACTGTCTTTTTCCTATTGCATATTCTTGCCTCCATTATTGAAGATTAATTGACCATATAACCATGGGTTTATTTCTGGGCTCTCTATTCTGTTCTATTGATCTATGTGTCTGTTTTTGTGCCAGTACAGTACTGTTTTGATCACTACCACGTTTTAGTATACCTTGAAATCTGGGATTGTGATACCTATAGTTCTATTCTTTGTTTTCAAGATTTTTTTTGGCTATTTGGGGCGTTTTGCAGTTCCATACAAAATTTAGGATTATTTATTCTAGTAATGTAAAAAAATCCTTTGTTATTTTGATAGGGAATGCATTAAACCTATAGATTGTTTTGGGTTGTATAAATATTTTAACAGTATTCTTCTAGTCCATGAACATGGAATATCTCTCTATTTGTGTCATCTCCAATTCCTTTCATCAATAATTTATAGTTTTCAGAGTACAGGTTTTTACCTCTTTGGTTTATTCCTTGGTATTTTATTATTTTTGGTGTACTTGTAAATTGGATTATTTTCTTAATTTCTCTTTCTGTTCCTTCATTATCAGTGTATAGAAATTCAATCTCAAGCCATGGGTCACCTATTGTCCCTGCCCATATATTCATATAGATATATTTTAGTGAGGCCATTAAATGAGAGGTTTATTTTCTAGAGATTTTCTTTACTATCAGGACTGAATATCCAAGGAAAGATACAAAAATGGGGAGGATTCTTTGCTTTTTCCTGTACTCTATTTAGAAATGAGTAAACACAGCCCACCTCCCTGTTATTGCGATATATATATATATATATATTTTTTTTTGTCCCCTCTCTACTGACTTATACTTTATCTTCTGTTTCTGCACTGTTTCTGTAGCAAAGCAATATTGGGAGGGAAAAAAAAAGATTAACTTTTAGAATGACTTATTGGAAACACAGCATGTCTCCTTCAGTTCAGAGGGAAGACTACTCTGGTAAATGTTAGCTTAGTTATAACCAGTGACAAACCAGAAACAGTGGAGTTTGTGTCACTGAGGCTGTTCCTAAGTGTTCTAGTTATCCTTGTAGGCACAGAGTAGTTTGGCAGGTATCTTCTTCATTTCTACTTGTCATATAGACTTGACTTTGACTACTGATATGAAGGAAGTGAAACACAGTGTACTCTTTTCTCTGCTATTATGCTCATGGAAGCTTGTGTAGATAGAGCTTTTTCCAGCCCCTGTCTTTAAGGGAACATGAACAAGCCTCCACCCACCCACTTGAGTATGTAGATTGAAAGAGAAATAATGTGTTGTTAATACTGAGATCTGGGATTTGGTTTTACTGCACTATAACCCAGACTATGCTGACTAATAAAAACATAGGTCAAATTACTAAAAAATCGTTTCTCATCTATAAAGTTATGTGCATGAAGTAGACTTGATGATTACCAAGATTATTTGTAATTTCTTATATTCAATGAATCTCTGAAAAAGAAAAAGAATTTCTTCTTTTCTATTTGAAAACGATTTAGTCACCAATGTACAATATATAGAAAATCATTTAAAGATCTGTAGGTTTTTGTTGCTGTTGTTGTTGTTTTTTACTAACTCTGCCATAAACAGAGTTTTCTGACTTCCTTGTCATACTGAAATATTCCAAGTTTTCTGCTTCTTGAGAGCACTCTATTTGCAAAGTGAGCTGCTTAGGTTTAATTTATTATCAACCAGATCTGAGTTACATTTCCTTTTTTTTTTTTAATTTTATTTTTTTAAATTTATTTATTTATTTATTTAAAAATTTTTTTTTTCAACGTTTATTTATTTTTGGAACAGAGAGAGACAGAGCATGAACGGGGGAGGGGCAGAGAGAGAGGGAGACACAGAATCTGAAACAGGCTCCAGGCTCTGAGCCGTCAGCCCAGAGCCTGACGCAGGGCTCGAACTCACGGACCGCGAGATCGTGACCTGGCTGAAGTCGGACGCTTAACCGACTGCGCCACCCAGGGCGCCCCTAAATTTATTTTTTAATTTAATTTTTTATTTTTTAAAATTTACATCCAAATTAGTTAGCATATACTGCAAGAATGATTTCAAGAGTAGATTCCTTAGTGCCACTTACCCATTTAGCCAATCCCCCTCCCACGACCCCTCCCCTAACCCTCAGTTTGTTCTCCATATTTATGAATCTCTTCTGTTTTGTCCCCCTCCCTGTTTTTATATTATTTTTGTTTTCCTTCCCTTATGTTCATCTGTTTTCTCTCTTAAAGTCCTCATATGAGTGAAGTCATATGATTTTTGTCTTTCTCTAATTTCACTTAGCATAATACCCTTCATTTCCATCCACATAGTTGCAAATGGCAAGATTTCATTCTTTTTATTGCCCAGTGACGCTCCATTGTGTGTGTGTGTGTGTGTGTGTGTGTGTGTGTGTGTATATCACTTCTTCTTTATCCATTCATCCATCGATGGACATTTGGGCTCTTTCCATACTTTGGCTATTGTTGATAGTGCTGCTATAAACATGGGGGTGCATGTGTCCCTTGGAAACAGCACACCTGTATCCCTTGGATAAATACCTAGTAGTGCAATTGCTGGGTCATAGGGTAGTTCTATTTTAGTTTTTTGAGGAACCTCCATACTGTTTTGCAGAGTGGCTGCACCAGCTTGCATTGCCACCAACAATGCAAAAGAGATCCTTTCTCCACATCCTCACCAACATCTGTTGTTTCCTGAGTTATTAACGTTAGCCATTCTGACAGGTGTGAGGTGGTATCTCATCGTGGTTTTGATTTGTATTTCCCTGATGATGAGTGAAGTTGAGCATTTTTTCATGTGTCGGTTGGCCATCTGAATGTCTTCTTTGGAGAAGTGTCTATTCATGTCTTTTGCCCATTTCTTCACTGGATTATTTGTTTTTTGGGTGTTGAGTTTGATAAGTTCTTTATAGATTTTGGATACTAACCCTTTATCTGATATGTCATTTGCAAATATCTCCTCCCATTCTGTCGGTTGTCTTTTAGTTTTGCTAATTGTTTCCTTTGCTGTGCAGAAGTTTTTATTTTGATGAGGTCCCAATAGTTCATTTTTGCTTTTGTTTCCCTTGCCTCCAAAGACATGTTGAGTAAGAAGTTGCTGCGGGCAAGATCAAAGAGGTTTTTGTCTGCTTTGTCCTCGAGGATTTTCATAGCTTCCTGTCTTACATTTAGGCCTTTCATCCATTTTGAGTTTATTTTTGTGCGTGGTGTAAGAAAGTGGTCCAGGTTCATTTTTCTGCATGTCGCTGGCCAGTTTTCCCAGCAACACTTGCTGAAGAGACTGTCTTTATTTCATTGGATATTCTTTCCTGCTTTGTCAAAGAGTAATTGGCCATATGTTTGTGGGTCCATTTCTGGGTTCTCTATTCTGTTCCATTGATCTGAACGTCTGTTTTTGTGCCAGTACCATGTGCTGGTACCAAGCCAGTATGTCTTGATGATTGCAGCTTTGTAGTATAGCTTGAAGTCTGGGATTGTGATGCCTCCTGCTTGGGTTTCTGTTTCAAGATCGCTTTGGCTATTTGTGGTCTTTTCTTGTTCCATACAAATTTTAAGATCATTTGTTCTATCTCTGTGAAGAATGCTGATGTTATTTTCATAGGGATTGCATTAAATATGTAGATTGCTTTGGGTAGTATTGACATTTTAACAATATTCTTCCTATCTGGAAGCATGGAATCTTTTTCCATTTTTTTGTGTCTTCTTCAATTTCTTTCATAAGCTTTCTATAGTTTTTAGTGTATAGATTTTTTCACCTCTTTGGTTAGATTTATTCCTAGGTATGTTATGGTTTTTGGTGCAGCTGTAAATGGGATCGATTCCTTGATTTCTCTTTCTGTCGCTTCATTACTGGTGTATAGGAATGCAGCCGATTTCTGTGCATTCATTTTATATCCTGCAACTTTGCTGAATTCATGAATCAATTCTAGCAGGTTTTTGGTGGAATCTTAGGGCTTTCCATATAGAGTATCATGTCATCTGCAAAGAGTGAAAGTTTGACCTCCTCCTGGCTGATTTGGATCCTTTTTATTTCTTTGTGTTGTCTGATTGCAGAGGCTAAGACTTCCAATACTATGTTGAATAACAGTGGTGAGAGTGGCCATCCCTGTCTTGTTCCTGACCTTTGAGGGAAAGCTCTCAGTTTTTCCCCATGGGGGGATAATATTAACATTGGTTCGTTCATATATGGCTTTTATGATCTCAAGGTATGCTCCTTCTATCCCTACTTTCTTGAGGGTTTTTATCAAGAAAAGATGCTGTATGTTTTCAAATGCTTTCTCTGCATCTGTTGAGAGGATCATATGGTCCTTGTCCTTTCTTTTATTAATGTGATGAATCATGTCAATTGTTTTGTGGATACTGAACGAGCCCTGTGTCCCAGGTATAAATCCCACTTGGTCATGGTGAATAATTTTTTAATGTATTGTTGGAACCGGGTGGCTAATAACTTGTTGAGGATTTTGCATCCATGTTCATCAGGGAAATTGGTCTATAGTTCTCCTTTTTAGTGGGGTCTCTGTCTGGTTTTGGAATCAAGGTAATGCTGACTTCAGAGAAAAAGTTTGGAAGTTTTCCTTCCATTTTTATTTTTTGGAATACCTTCAAGAGAATAGGTGTTAACTCTTCCTTCAATATTTGGTAGAATTTCCCTGGAAAGCCATCTGGCCCTGGACTCTTGTTTTTTGGCAGATTTTTATTACAAATTCGATTTCCTTACCGGTTATGGGTCTGTTCAAATTTTCTATTTCTTCCTGTTTCAGTTTTGGTAATGTATATGTTTCTAGGAATTTGTCCATTTCTTCCAGATTGCCAATTTTTTGTGCATATAATTGCTCATAATATTCTTTTATTATTGTTTTTATTTCTGCTATGTTGGTTGTGATGTCTCCTCTTTCATTCTTGATTTTATTTATTTGGTCCTTTCCTTTTTCTTTTTGATCAAACTGGCTAGTGGTTTGTCAATTTTGTTAATTCTTTCAAAGAACCAGCTTCTGGTTTCATTGATCTGTTCTACTGTTTTTTTGTTTTGTTTTCGATAGCATTAATTTCTGCTCTAATCTTTATTATTTCCTGTCTTCTTCTGGTTTTGGGTTTTATTTGCTGTTCTTTTTCCAGTTCCTTAAGGTGTAAGGTTAGGTTGTGTATCTGAGATCTTTCTTCCTTCTTTAGGAAGGCCTGGATTGCTATATACTTTCCTCTTATGACCGCCTTTGCTGTGTCCCAGATGTTTTGGGTAGTGATGTTATCGTTTTCATTGACTTCCATATACTTTTTAATTTCCTCTTTAACTTCTTGGTTAGCCCATTCATTATTTAGTAGGATGTTCTTCAGTCTCCAAGTATTGGTAAGCTTTCCAAATTTTTTCTTGTGGTTGATTTTGAGTTTCATAACATTGTGGTCTGAAAATATGCACAGTATGATCTTGATCTTTTTGTACTTGTCGAGGGCTAATTTGTGTCTCAGTATGTGGTCTATTCTGGAGAACGTTCCATGTGCACTGGAGAAGAATGTATATTCTGCTGCTTTAGGATGAAATGTTCTGAATATATCTGTTAAGTCCATCTGGTCCAGTGTGTCATTCAAAGCCATTGTTTCCTTGTTGATTTTTTGATGAGATGATCTGTCCATTGCTGTGAGTTGGGTGTTGGAGTCTCTAATTTTTATGGTATTACTATCGATGAGTTTCTTTATGTTTGTGATTAATTGATTTATATAGTTGGGTGCTTTCACATTTGGTGCATGAATGTTTGTAATTGTTAGGTCTTCTTGGTGGATAGACCCCTTGACTATTATGTAATGCCCTTCTGCATCTCTCGTTTAAAAAAATTTTTTTTAATGTTTATTATTGAGAAACAGAGAGACACAGAGCATGAGTAGGGGAGGGGCTGAGAGATGGAGAGACACATAATATGAAGCAGGCTCCAGGCTCTGAGCTGTCAGCACAGAGCTTGACGCAGGGCTTGATCTCACAAACCGCGAGATCATGACCTGAGCCAAAGTTGGATGCTTAACCGACTGAACCACCCAAGTGCCCGGCTTCTGCATCTCTTGATACAGTCTTTACTTAAAGTCTAGATTGTCTGATATAAGTATGGCTACTCTGGCTTTCTTTTGTTGACCATTAGCATGATAGATGGTTCTCCATCCCCTTACATGCAATCTGAAAGTGTCTTTAGGTCTCAAGTGGGTCTCTTGTAAATAGCATTTAGATGGATCTTGTTTTGTTATCCATTCTGTTACTGTATGTCTTTTGATTGGAGCATTGAGTCCATCGGTGTTTAGAGTGAGTACTGAAAGATATGAATTTATTGCCATTATGATGCTTGTAGAGTTGGAATTTCTGGTGGTGTTTTCTGGTCCTTTCTAATCTTTGTTGCTTTTGGTATATATATTTTCATTTTTGTCGTCTCAGAGAGTCCTCCTTAAAATTTCTTGCAAAACTGGTTTGGTGGTCACAAACTCCTTTAATTTTTTTTTTTTTTTTTTTTTTTTTTTTGTCTGGGAAACATTTTATCCATCCTTCTATTTTGAATGACAGCCTTGCTGCATGAAGAATTCATGGCTGCATTTTTTTCTGACTCAGCACACTGAATATATCCTGTCACTCCTTTCTGGCCTGCCAAGTTTCTGTGGATAGGTCTGCTGCAAACCTGATCTGTCTTCCTTTGTAGGTTAGGGACTATTTTTCCCTTGCTGCTTTCATGATTCTCTCCTTGCCTGAGTATTTTGTGAATTTGACTATGATATGCCTTGTTGATGGTTGGTTTTTGTTGAATCTAATGGGGGTCGTCTGTGCTTCCTGGATTTTGGTGTCTGTCTTTTCCCAGGTTAGGAAAGTTTTCCAATATGACTTGCTTACATAACACTTCTTCCCCTATTTCTCTCTCTTCTTCTTCTGGGACCACTATGATTTAGATGTTGTTCCTTTTTAATGAGTCAGATTTCTCTAATTCTTAAATCTTGCTCTTTTGCGTAAATCTCTCTTTTTCTCTGCTTCATTTTTCTCTAAAGTTTGTCTTTAATATCACTGATTCTGTTCTGCCTCATGCATCCTTGCCACCGCTGCATCCATCCATGATTGCAGCTCAGTTATAGCATTTTTAATTTCATTCTGGCTATTTTTTACTTCTTTTATCTCTGCAGAAAGGGATTCTAATCTATTTTTGACTCCAGCTAGTATTCTTATTATTGTGATTCTAAATTCTGGTTCAGACATCTTGCTTGTATCTGTGTTGGTTAAATCCCTGGCTGTCATTTCTTCATGCTCTTTCTTTTGGGGTGAAGTCCTTCATTTCATCATTTCGAGGGAGAAAAGGAATTAATGAGGTAAAAAAAAATAAAATTAAAAAAATTAAAATTAAAAAATTAAGAACAGACCCACACACAACAATCAAATAAATGATGCTAGATTCTAGGTGTGTTTTGTCTGGGTGTTGAAAGTGGTTTGGCAGGTTAGAGAAAAAAAGAAAGGGGGAAAAGAAAAAAAATAAGAAAAATAAAAAGGAAATCATTTGAAAATTTGAAAAATAAATACACTGAAGTAGATTAAAATGATATGATGGGAGTAAAATAGAATTTGAAAAAAATATACACAAAGGTAAAGAATAAAGTAGAAAAAAATAAAATTAATAAAAATTAAAAATAAATATGAATCTTTTTCTGTATTCAAGAAAAAGAAAAGAAAAAAGAGAAAATAGATTAAAAAAAGAAAAAAGAAAACTGAAAATTTGGAAAAGTGAATACACTGTAGTAGAATAAAATAAAATGATGGAAGTAAAATAGAATTTGAAAAAATGTACATAAAAGCAAAAAATATAGTAATAAAAATTAAATAAAATATTTTTAAAAGAAATTGAAAGTAAAAATGAACTTTTTCTTTTTCTGCATTGAAGAAAAAGAAAAGAAATGAAAAAGAACAAAAGAAAAAGAAAGGAAAAAAAAGGAAATCGTTTGAAAATTTGAAACGGTGAATACACTGAAGTAGTCTAAAATAAAAGGATGGAAGTAAAATACATTTGAAAAAATACACAAAAGTAAAAAATATAGCAATAAAAATTAAAGAAAAATATTTTTAATAAAAATTGAAAATAAAAATGAGTTTTTTCTCTTTCTGTATTCAAGAAAAAGAAAAGTTTAAAAGAGAAAAAAAAAGAAAGAAAGAAAATTGAATATATGGACCTGCTAACAGATTGAAATAGGACTGAAATTATTTCGTTTTCCCCTAGAAGTCAGTCCATGTAGCGCTTTATAGTTCATAAACTAAGCCGGCAGTGAGATTTGTGTTCTTGACGCGAAGTTGGCCCAGTTGGGCAGGGCTCAGTGTAATGGCTCCATTCTCCACTAGATGGCGCTGCTAGCCTACTGGGGTGGGTTGTTGCGGTGCTCATAGGTGTGTATGCACATGCGCAGTAGCGGTGAAATGGCGTCACCCAGCTACCCATTCTGTTCTCTCAGATCAGCAATCGCGCACCAGTCCTCAGTCTTCAGCTCTCGTCCACTCCCCGCTTTTTCACTCTCCGTGACCAGGCCCCAGGCAGTACCTCTCTCCCGAGTTTTGCCTCAGATGCGGCTGTTTTCCCAGGCCCCTTACTTCTGAAAGACTGCGCTTTGACCTGTTCCGCCCCTCTGCGGGAGGGTCTCAATGAGCAGCGGCCGAATGCCGGCTGCACCCAGGAACGCTTGCTGGACCCTGCTGCTGCCGGTGCCCTGAGACTACAGCCAGATGACAGCCCGCCCCAGAAAACGTTCGTGAGATAGTGTGGCAGCAACGTTTCAGGGATTATGTAAAATCACAACACACCTCTGGCGCCAGGCTTCACCCTTAATGACCTTGCCCCAGCACCAGCCAATGTGGCCGCCTTCCGGGGTCTGCTGGGACCAGGTGGCTTCAACAGTCTCTACCAAGTGTCCTTCCAGCTGTGGAACCGCTTTACCTGGTGTGGCCCAAGAACCTCCCAGACCCCACTCTGTTCCTGGGGATTCGCCCTTACCACCAGAGCACCGCCAGGTATTGAGCTACGGAGTTGCAGGCTCTGCACTCCCCTTGTTTACAGTCCTAATGGAATTTAAACCCGCTCCTCTCTCCTTTCTCCCTTTTTAGTTTAGTCCCTGCAGCTGTTTCCACTTTTCCACTTTCTCTCCAGCTGTTTTTGGGGAGGGGTGCTTTTCCCATATTCTCCTCCCTCCACCCCCAGTCTCCGTCCTCTCTCTGCTCACAAAAGCACCAACCTTCCTGCACCTTCTTGCTCCCCAAGTTTACTTCTCTGTGCCACGTACCTGCTGAATTCTGTGGTTCAGGTTGTGCAGATTGTTGTGTTAATCCTCCAGTCAGTTTTCTAGGTGTGTAGGATGGTTTAGTGTTGGTCTGGCTGTATTTCATGGACGCGAGACACACAAAAAACTTCCATGCTGTTCCACCATCTTGGCGTCTCCCCTCTGAGTTATGTTTCTATGCCCTTCCACCCAGATGCACGCTTCTTGAAGAAATGAGAAAGAGCGAAATATTACATCCAGTACACAACAAAATAAAACCATCTGAAATTCAGTTTTGACTTTAAAAAAATCAAACATAACTTAAAGAATTTAAGAGAAACCAAAATTAACAAACACAGTTATGAAGGTTTTTAGATGAGCAGCAAAAGAACAATAGAAATCTACCCAGAAGACTGCTTGTCATTTAGCTAAAAAACTAACAAATCTCTAGTTAGTACATACATGTATACATACTCATGCATACACAGCATGAATAATAGAGACATAGAGAAAAGGGTCAAACTTTACTTCAGATTCTATGTAGCTTTTTGATTATAGAAGCCCATCTTTCTCAAATTTGTTATCTCCATAATAGAGTGCCAACAGGAAGGTACTTTTCTAGGATTTATCCCCTTTTCTCTGCTTGAGTTGTATCTTTTAAGGTTCCTGTTTTTTGTTGTATAGAACCAGGTAAATGTTGTGAGTTCTTTGGGCATTTAGATTTGACGTATAATTTAAAAAGTTTGTGGCTTCCATATTGATAAAGCATTAGCAAAAATGTTGTACAGGGCCATGTATTAGTCTGGTAGGGCTACCATAACAAAGTACCACAAACTGGGTGGTTCAAACAACAGAGATTTATTTTTCATGGTTCTGGAGGCTGAAAGTCTAATGTCAAGGTGCCTATACAGTTGCTTTCTCCTGAGGCTACTCTTCTTGTCTTGGAAATGGCTACCTTCTTTATTTACTGTGTTTTCATATGGCCTTTCCCCTATGTGTGTTTACTGGGTGTCTTTTTTTTAACGTTTATTTATTTTTGAGAAAGAGAGAAGAGAGCATGAATGGGGAAGGGCCAGAGAGAGAGAGGGGTACAGAGGATCTTAAGCGGGCTCTGAGCTGACAGCAGCAAGCTGAATGTGGGGTTTGAACTCACAATCGGCAGATCGTGACCTGTGCTGAAGCCAACCAGCTTCAAAGTCATGACACTCAATGGACTTAGCCACCCAGGTGCCCCAGTGTCTGTCTTCTCAATTCTATTGCATTCAGGCCCCACCCTTATGACATCATTTAACCTTACCGGTTTCCTTAAAGTCCTCTCTTTAAATACAGTCAAATTGAGCATTAGGGTTTTAACCTACGAATTTTAGGGGGACATAATTGAGTATAACAGGCCAGATAATAACTATTTTAGCCTTGTGAACCACAAGGTCTCTGTTGTAAGTACTCAATTCTTCTATTATATTGCAAAAACAAAACAAAAATCAGTCATAGCTAATAAACAAATGTAGCTGTATTTCAATAAAACATTCATGGACACTGAAATTTTAATATTACATATTTTTCACATGTAATAAAATACTAATTTTCATTATACTGCTACCACTTAAAAATGTAAAAAAAAATCTTAGTTTTCAGGCAATACAAAAAAAGTTGGCAACTAGATCTGGCTCACAGGCCGAAGATTCCAACCTCCGATCTTGGTCATACTGGTAATTCATTAAGTCTTGTCTGGTTTTAACTGTCCAGGGTATATTTGGTTGATAAAATAAAATGAGCACTACTCTCTAATCTGTAGTCATGGGATCCTGTCATCAGGGAAGGAAGGAAGAAGGCATGCCACAGTTTCTTCAATATTCCATACAATCAAATCTGGACTTACAGTCTCAGATGCACAGTGGTAAGCAAGAAATATCAGCTCTGGTATTCTGAGATCTTCATAATTTTGTAATTTTAGCTCTTTATGAAGCAATTATTCTAGGTAAAAAAAAAAAAAAGAAAAAGCAGAAGAGTACAGAATCAATATTTTTTAAGTTAAGAAACTCCCAAAGGAAACTAATCAGATATGCTTCTCTTTAAGTAATTTTACTGCAGAGAAGAAGAATTTTTAAGGCCTCTTAATAAATGCCGAAATCAAGTCTCAGAAGTATATTTTAGATTTTCTATTTTTATCTTGTGTCCCTTGTTACATTTTCACACTTGGCACTATTTTTTTTTTTTTTTTCTGCAGTGAATGGGGCTGGGAGGAAAGATAAGTGATAATTGTTCATTGTTTGTACTATTCAGCTACATGCACACTGAGTTTCAACATTATTTGGAAAATTATTAAAGACAACATGTTTTCTGATTGTTTTTTTTTCCTTTCCTTTCTTTCATTTCTAATCATTTCCCAACATTACTATTTAGCCTCATTTGTAAGGAATTGAGTTTTGAAAAACACTACCACTTTAGAGTTATGAACAACCCTGATATTAGGTTCTAATCATATTCTGTTACTACATTTTAAAGCCATAAGATTCCCCCAAAAGTATGCTATAATCAGGAAATGAAGAGGAACAAAAGCTTCATTTTTCATGAGATAATAGAAATCTCTTGACATAAACCCTGTTTGGAAGTTCCTTTTTTCCTTTTCTGAGAATTGTAGCAGAAACCTCTAGTAGAGTAAAACAGAGTTCTAATTCCGTATGGTTACATGAATTAAAATATCATTTTCAGAAATGCACGTGGGAGCAAATGGCTAGCCAGTGCAGATTGTTGTGTGGATTATGTCTAGTCTGCTTAATTTTGGGAAGGGGAACTGTTAATTATCAGATCAAATGGTCATTCCAAATGGTCTTTAGAAAGGGTAATCCTAGATTAGTAACATTTAAGACAAAAATTACAGAGGTCTACATCACAGCAAAGTCAAGTCTTCAATAGTGACATTGGCCATAGGAACTCATCTAAAATTCTTTATCTCTTAGATGAGGTAGTGAATGACCCTGGGGGCACATTTGAATGGGGAGACTCTGCCATGACGGGTATCCAAGTATGTTCACTTTATTCGCAACATCATATTGAACTAATTTCAAGATAAGATGTGCCCTGTGTAAACTCAAATTAATTACAAAATGTTAATATTTCAAGATTATAAAGTTAATACATGCACACTCTAGACAATTTGGAAAAAAGAGAAAAAAAAACAGAAGTAAAAAGAATTGACCGTATTTCACAACTCAATGGCAACTGTTAACATTTTGGCATAACTGCTTTTAGACATATATGTGTTTTTTCTTTATTTATACCCACTCCTATAAGATCTCTTTGCCTTTCTCTATCTGAATTGAGTCTATTTTCAATTTAAAGTCAAATATTTTGAAGACTATAGACCAAACATATGTTAGGGTGATTAAATGTTTTTTTTGTCTAAAGAAATGAAAATTAAACATAAAAAGTTAATGGTCAGTGGGTCATAAAGTACATCCTGAAATGTGCCTCCTTATAATTAATCCCTGAGGAAAAGTGAAGATAAATAAAAGTAGAGTGAAAATAGTTTAATATTAGACACTTAATATACTTTATAGGAGCCAACGACTGTATGTCTGTGAAAATAGTGTTAGAAATTCTATGTCAGGCCTATAGCCGCAAGTTAGATGTTCAGGATAAGGAAATAAATTTAAAGATCCTACATTCTGGTTTTTATTTTTTTTTTTTCAACGTTTATTTATTTTTGGGACAGAGAGAGACAGAGCATGAACGGGGGAGGGGCAGAGAGAGAGGGAGACACAGAATCGGAAACAGGCTCCAGGCTCTGAGCCATCAGCCCAGCCCAGAGCCTGACGCGGGGCTCGAACTCACGGACCGCAAGATCGTGACCTGGCTGAAGTCGGACGCTTAACCGACTGCGCCACCCAGGCGCCCCCCTACATTCTGGTTTAATGAAAGAACACACCTAAGTTAATGGAGGCATCTGTTCATCCACTTCTCCAACAAATACTTACTAGGGGCCAGTTATATGCAAGACATGATTGGTGCTATATTCATGTTCATAAGACAGGAAAGTTTAAAGGAAAAAAATAGGTTTTAAATCCTAAACAACCATTCTTAGTCGTTAAAACCTTAACCAAACTCACATCAAATTAAAAAGTTAGCCTCTTCAATTGTTACTTGATGCCTTTCTATAGTAAGAAACATAAGATCTTCCAGATGTATAGATCAACCTAACTCAGTGACTACCACATTTATTTCTGAAATCATCCTTTTCAGATGATGCTTCTATCTTAAGATGGAGAAATGTTTATTCTATTTGCTCCCATATTTCAGTTATCTTTGCTAAGTAGGATTTCACATTCATAAAAGTTAACACGCCCACTTCTTGTGATTTCCTATAAGGGACCCCAAGTAAAAGCCTTGTTTTTAGTCTACACCTTCACTGGCAAAGCACAGGGAGGAAAGGGGGCTACTTACAATAACAAACTTAAAACCTTTTCTTGTCATTAAATCATTTGCTGTATTAGCACAGGGTCTTCCCCAGATGAAACTGTGGAAATTATTGTTTCAAAACATATTTAGTGCTATGAACAATTCTAGGTTAGAGAGATTAAGAACGAGTCATGTTCACTGAGCTAGGAACCAACAAATGGATAACCACCACATTACGTGGTGAGAGCTGCCCAATCATAGGAATAAGCAAAAGGCTATGGAAAATCAGAAGAGGGAATGGATGTTGTGTTTCCTGTAGTCTGGGCTAAGGCTTAAAAAATTAGACCTTTCTAGGTAGAGAATAGAATGGGGTGAGGTGGGGAAAGAACAAAATATCTAGACAGAATTCTCTGTAAGGAGATGCCATGTTAAATCTCACAGATTTATAAGCACACAAAGAATTTTGTGGAACAGTCAAGTATTCTAGCAATGAGATGGAAGATTGCATATGAGAGAAGTGGCATATTGGTCTCTGCTGAAGATGGGGGGATGAGCAGGTAGCCTATGGAGGCCTGGAATATCTGCTTAGAGTTTGGACTTCATCCTATGAAAGGTAGCAAGCCTTTAGGTGATGAGAAGCAGGTAATATTAGATTTACATCAGATTTAACCTCCCTTTTTCTGCTTTCATTCTAGACTCTTGCCTTGAACACCCAGCCCCTTCACTAAGCTTCTGCCTACAGCTGGTCTTCAGACTGTGTTCTGTCACACACTTTCCTGCTGTGCCCCCAATTCCCACATCTCTCCGTTAATCTTTCTCAGCCTTTGTGCTGAAAAACAAGTTCATGTTAAGGGTACCAAATAGATTTTGACTTCCACATCAAATATTGCACATTAGTAGTGGTTTAGTGGAGCATGGGGTTGGAGGAGAACTACCGGGGAAGAGTTCCATGAGGCATTATGATTGACTGGTATGCCTGTAAGAGAGGGATAAGACTGAGAGGTTGTGGCCATTTTCAGATGATAATAGCTGTGTGGCTTATTTGTCTAATCTCCTAAAATAGCTATGTTAAAAAACTGTTTCCCAAGCTTTGGCCATTCATATAACACAGAATGTTTGTTATTTTCAAGAATCATACACACTTTCATTTACTTAATAATTCCTTTGTTTATAAATAAATGTATTAAGCCAAAAATAGTGAATAGTGGATATATATGTGTGTGTGTGTATGTGTATGTGTATATATATATATATATATATATATATATGCAAAATATTATAACCATGCATGAAGATGAGGAACATCAACTTCAGAATAGTGGAAAAGGGAGGCAAGGAAACTATGAGAAGCATAGCTGAACATGTTCATTTTATTTATTTTTTAAAGTGATTGGAAGGAAGAATGAGGAAAGGTTCACATCTTTAAAAAAATTTTTAACGTTTACTTTTGAGAGACAGAGGCAGAGTGTGAGTGGGGGAGGGGCAGAGAGAGAGGGAGACACAGAATCCAAAGCAGGCTCCATGCTCCAAGCTATAAGCACAGAGCCCCACACGGGGCTGAACCCACAAACTGAGGAAGTTAGTGGCCCAGCTGACTGAGCCACCCAGGCGCCCCTCACATCTTTTCAATCAAGGTGGTAGATACATAGATCCCTGCTATGTTTGTAATTTCTATAGTTGTGATTGATTTTGTAGTGCAAAAATCTAAAAACTTGTGGATAAGAGGGGGAAAAGGGCAGGCTGAAAATGGCAGCAGCATCATGGCTTCTGAATAAAGAGCAGACCTCAGTAAGAGGCACAGATTGGAAATGCCAGAGCAAGGACATAGGCACAAAACAGGGGGTCTGGGACTGCTAAGTCAGAGTCCCAAGGGCTGAGAACAACAGTAAGTATATAGATAATGAAAATGAGTGAGTGCTACTGGAATCAGGGTTTCACTTTCCAAAAGTCCCCACTGCTGCACAGGTGGTTCCCCTGACACTAAACTGTGTGTGTGATGGAGCCTTGATGGCGGTCAAGTGGATTTATTGGATTTATACCACCACATCATCTAGTTCACCCCCAGAAGTCACTTTGAATGTGGTGGTAGCAATCAGTGATTCTGACAGTGAACTTATACTACCTGATAATTTTGCTTACCACACATACCATGCTTTTCTTCATAGACATAATTTGGCATGGCAAGTTTTTAGGCATTAGCCACTTGGTACCAGGGAAAGAAACTGGGATATAGGGAGGATTTGGGGTTGCAAGACATGTGAGAGTTTTCAATTAGCTATATCTAAAAATAATATTGCTTGAGATAACTCAGATTATGGAAGTTAATTTATGAGCATGAGTAATGATAAAATGTTTTTGGAATATTGCATGAAAAGTGGCTACTGCCTTATTTTTGGCTCCAGGTACCCTTCCAGTACTGGGTCTAGTTCCCTGTTACTGAATTTGAGTGAGATACTGACTGCTTTGATGAGTACAGGCAGAAGTGATGCTGTGTGATTTTGGAAGCAAAGGCATAAGAAGGTGATACAACCTTTACCTACCTCTATCTCAAAATCTTGCCTTTGCAACCCATCCACCATATTATGAGGAAGGCCTGGCCACACAGCAAGGCTTGTGTAGTGTACTTTTTTTCCCATTGACTTTGCAATAAATTACTGCAAATTTCATGGCTTCAAACAACATATATTTATTATCTTCTAGTTCTGGAGTTTGGAAGTCTGAAACGTGCTTCACTGCGCTAAGATCAAGCTGTCAGCAGAGCTTTGTCATTTCTGAAGGCTTTAGGAGAAAGTCTGTTTCCCCATTTTTCCATCTTTCAGAAACTGCCCACATTCCTGGTCTCATGGGCTGCTTCCTCCATCTTCAAAGCTATTAGTGGCAGACAAGTTTTTTTTTTACACGGCATCACTCTCCTTATTGATTCAGGAGAATGACTCTCCCATCTTTTCTTCTTCATGCTATTAGATACTGCTCACCTGGATATTTTAGGATCATCTCTCTGTCCCAAGGTCAGCTGATTAGCAAACATAAATGAAACTTTAATTCCCTTTGCAGTGTGTCTTAGTTGGTCCAGGCCGCCGTAACAGGGTATTATATACAACAGGATATAACCTGGATGGCTTAAACATAAACACACGTTTTTCACAGTTCTGGAGGTTGCAAGTTTGAGCTCAGAGTGCTAGCTTGGTTTACAGATGGTGTCTTCTTGCTTTATCCTCATATGGTACATCTCTCGTCTCTTTTTTTTTTTTTTTAATTTTTTTTTCAATGTTTATTTATTTTTTTTTGGGACAGAGAGAGACAGAGCATGAACGGGGGAGGGGCAGAGAGAGAGGGAGACACAGAATCGGAAACAGGCTCCAGGCTCCGAGCCATCAGCCCAGAGCCTGACGCGGGGCTCGAACTCACGGACCGCGAGATCATGACCTGGCTGAAGTCGGACGCTTAACCGACTGCGCCATCCAGGCGCCCCTCTCGTCTCTTTTTAAAGAGACTATTCCCATTTAAGAAGGCTCCACCCTCCTGGCTTAATTACCTCCCAAAGGTCCCAGCTCCAAATAGTACCACGCTGGGGATTTAGGCTTCAACATATACATTTTGAAGGGACACAAACATACATGTAACCTATTTATAATTTCCAGGGTTTAGGGTATGGACATCTTTTGGGGGCCATAGTAGGTGTTTTGGCTGACAGCCTGAGCTAAGGTCAGAGCTGACAACTAGCATTAACTACCAGGTATGTGAGCAAACCAGCCTTCAGCTGATTCTAAGCTCAGACTACATCCATTCCAGCCGATGCCAAGGCAAACAGCAAATAATCTGTCACTACCTGTGACAGGGTCATGCCCTGCCCAAACTGCAGATTTGTGAGTAAAATAAATGACACTCATTTTAGGTATAATACATTGCCAGAATATTATTTAATAATAATATGGACAAGTAAATTCTGAAATATTCAAAAAATGTAAATATCAACAATAAAGTAAAAGTAACCTTTAAAAATGTCATTCTAAGAATAACTCTTTTTTCTGACAAGTTAATACAAAGTAAATATGTGCACAAAAGCTTGATTGTATCTAATTTGATCACTTGCCCCTGCAAGTTTAATTTATAATTAAAAAACAAAAAAGTTCTAATGTTATAGCTTCCTTGATGATGATTCCTTACAAGAAACTCATAGATTTTCAAGGACTTGCTAGTTACTTATAACAAACTATGTAACTTTGACAGTTTTAGTGAGAGAATGTTTAGCAAAAACATTTCATGACTATATTGCATGCCAAACCTGGTAACAGGTGATTGCCCATGGGGAGAAAAGATAGGAATGGTTCCTTAGAAGGGCAAGATTAGTTTCCTAGATAGGTTTGGTTCCATATATTGTGGCATCCATATGCAAATTCCAAGTACAGGGAAGAAAAATCTGCATTTTTATATTAATATCTTAACCTTAGGATTCTCATGTCTAAATTACATTCCCTTAAAGAAAACTTTTTCTTTGAATATGGAGCACTTAATTAAAAAAAAAAAAAAAAAAAGGAAACAAAAATCTTACCCCAACCAATGACAAGTATTTACTTGTCATTGGTTGGGGTAAATCTTAACTATCGGTAAATAACATAATAAAAATGCTAAAAATAAATGAAGGTTAATGTTCTAATGATTTTTACCATTCTTATAATTAATACAGAGCTGCTCTAATGTTTCATCCTTATAATAAGACCCTTTTATACAAAATTTTGTCATTTATTATTTAGGATAATAAAAAAAATGTGTGGTTATTTACTTTGAAGCACTTAACGCAGACATGCCTGTAAGAAAAGCAGATCAACTGCACATCAACATCTGTAGTTTGAAGAACCAAGCTTATGATGTAGTCAACGTCATACAAAATGTAAACTCATAATGAAATAATTTACAAGCAAATGGATGATTCCAAGGAATCCATGGTATTGGTTTTGTGGGAGACAAATGTGAATCCTCTTATTTCATATCATTGGAATCTGTTGGGATAGAGTCTAAAGCATTATTTTATTTTATTTTATTTTATTTTATTTTATTTTATTTTATTTATTTTTTATTTTAGAGAGAGAGTGTGTGAGCAGGGGAAAGGGGCAGAAGGAGAGAGAATCCCCAGCAGGTTCCACACTCAGCATGGTGCCCAACATGGGGCTCGATCCCATGACTCTGAGATCATGACCTGAGCAGAAATCAAGAGTCTGGTGCTCAAACCCAACTGAGCCACCCAGATGCCCTTAAAATGTTATTTTAATTGCCTCAGTTTCACATGTTGCTACAATAACTATTTAAAGGCCTTTGGGAATTCAGTGTGGTAGGTTATAAAAATGGCCACAATTCTTTGCAGCTACTCCTTTCAAAAGAATTTCTTTCCTCACCCTTTGAATTGGGGCCAGCTTTGTGACTTGTAATTGATTAAGAGAATTCAGTGGAAGTGACATTTTTGTCTATTTAGCCTTAGCCTCAAATGCCCTTGCAGTTCTTTGTGCTCATGCTACTGAAAACTTAACTGCTCCATGAACAAGTGCAGGGATCCTGCTGAATGAGGAGAGGCCATGATGAGAGAAGCTCTAATAACTATTAGCAGCTCTTCTAAACAAGTCTATCATTAACCAGTGTTTCTGGGTAAAGTCTCAGACATATAGTAAGCCCAGTTAAGAACAGCCAAACTTGGCCCAGATCAGAACTATTTCCCTGAGCCTCATCCAAATTACTGACCCTTAAAACCAGGAGCAATAAATAGTGATTTTTTTTCCAGCCATTGAAGTTCTGGAGTGGTTTTTTCATGTAGCAAAAGCTAACTGGTGCGCTCTATAGCTGAGTCAATATAACCTCTCTAATCTACAGTCCACAGGTTTAATCCACCCCATCACTGGTTTTTGTATGGCCATAAACTAAGAATATCTTTAAAATTTCTAAATGGTTGAAGAAATCCAAAGAATATTTCATGAAATGTGGAAAAATATCTGCAATTAAAATGTTAGTGTCCATTAACAAAATATTACTAGAACACATCCATTGACAGAAACTATACGCCCTGCAAATCCTAAGCATTTACTCTATGGACCTTTATGGAAAATGTTTATTAACTCCTGATTTAGGCATATATCTCTACTTCAAGACAAAATGAAAATGACAAATTTGAATATTAAGCTAATGATAAATTCTGTAGTGAAGAGGACTTTGCATTCATATTTGAAACTATTGTTTTTCTCTGCTCATGGTACCTTAACATAGGGCCTTTTTTTTTCATTAGCCCCAGCCTGGCAACCTTCAGGCTGTACTCTGGTTTCAGTTTCCTTTAAAGTGTGGTCCCTTGCACTGTTGGACCTTGAATTTTGTTTTCAGTGGCTCTGAAAGATGACTGATGGTTTCTCTTGGTGCTCAATCATTCTTGGCATTTTGCAGCCAGTCCTGGTTATCTTTGAGAAAGTGTGCCTTTCCCCCATTGATTGCCAAATTGTCCTCATGTTGAGCATCAATTTCACTTGCCCTTAACTGAGCTTTTCAACTCTTGTTGCAATTCAACCTGTTTTCTCTTACTTATTTATTTATTTATTTATGAAATTTATTGTCAGGTTGGTTTTCATACAACCCCCAGTGCTCATCCCAACAGGTGCCCTCCTCAATGCCCATCACCCACTTTCCCTTCCCTCCCATCCCCCATCAACCCTCAGTTTATTCTCAGTTTTTAAGAGTCTCTTATGGTTTGGCTCCATCCCTATCTAACTTTTTTTTTTCCCCTTCCCATCCCCCATGGTCTTCTGTTAAGTTTCTCAGGATCCACGTAAGAGTGAAAACATATGGTATCTTGTCTTTCTCTGTATGACTTATTTCACTTTCTATAACACTCTCCAGTTCCATCCACATTGCTACAAAAGGCCATATTTCATTCTTTCTCATTGCCATGTAGTATTCCATTGTATATATAAACCACAATTTCTTTTTTTTTTTTTTTAATTTTTTTTTTCAACGTTTATTTATTTTTGGGACAGAGAGAGACAGAGCATGAACGGGCGAGGGGCAGAGAGAGAGGGAGACACAGAATCGGAAACAGGCTCCAGGCTCTGAGCCATCAGCCCAGAGCCTGACGTGGGGCTCGAACTCACGGACCGCGAGATCGTGACCTGGCTGAAGTCGGACGCTTAACCGACTGCGCCACCCAGGCGCCCCCACAATTTCTTTATCCATTCATCAGTTGATGGACAATTAGGTTCTTTCCATAACTTAGCTATTGGTGAAAGTGCTGCTATAAACATTGGGGTACAAGTGCCCCTATGCATCAGTACTCCTGTATCCCTTGGGTAAATTCCTAGCAGTGCTATTGCTGGGTCATAGGGTAGATCTATTGTTAATTTTTTGAGGAACCTCCAAACTGTTTTCTAGAGTGGCTGCACCAGTTTTCATTCCCACCAACAGTGCAAGAGGGTTCCCATTTCTCCACATCCTCTCCAGCATCTGTAGTCTCCTGATTTATTCTTTTTAGCCACTCTGACAGGTGTGAGGTGATATCTCAGTGTGGTTTGATTTGTATTTCCGTGATGAGGAGTGACGTCAAACATCTTTTCATGTGACTGTTTGGCCATCTGGATGTCTTGTTTAGAAAAGTGTCTAGAAAAATGTCTTCTGCCCATTTCTTCCCTGGATTATTTGTTTTTCGGGTGTGGAGTTTGGTGAGTTCTTTGTAGATTTTGGATACTAGCCCTTTATCTGATATGTCATTTGCAAATATCTTTTCTCATTCTGTTGGTTGCCTTTTAGTTTTGCTGATTGTTTCCTTTGCAGTGCAGAAGCTTTTTATCTTCATGAGGTCCCAATAGTTCATTTTTGCTTTTAATTCCCTTGCCTTTGGAGATGTGTCAAGTAAGAAATTGCTGTGGCTGAGGTCAGAGAGGTTTTTGCCTGCTTTCTCCTCTAGGGTTTTGATGGTTTCCTGTCTCACATTCAGGTCCTTTATCCATTTTGAGTTTATTTTTGTGAATGGTGTAAGAAAGTGGTCTAGTTTCATTCTTCTGCATGTTGCTTTACAGTTCTCCCAGCACCATTTGTTAAAGAGACTATTTTTTCCATTATTCTTTCCTGCTTTGTCAAAGTTTACTTGACCATACTATTTTGGGTCCAATTCTGGAGTCTCTATTCTATTCCATTGGTCAATGTGTCTGTTTTTGTGCCAATACTATGCTGTCTTGATGATTACAGCTTTGTAATAGAGGCTAAAGTCTGGGATTGTGGTGCCTCCCACTTTGGTCTTCGTCTTTAATATTACTTTGGCTATTCGCGGTCTTTCGTGGTTCCATAAAAATTTTAGGATTGCTTGTTCTAGCTTCGAGAAGAATGCTGGTGCAATTTTGATTGTGATTGCATTGTTAATGTGTAGATAGCTTTGGGTAGTATTGACATTTTGACAATATTTATTCTTCCAATCCATGAGCACGGAATGTTTTTCCATTTCTTTATATCTTCTTCAATTTCCTTCACAAACTTTCTATAGTTTTCAGCATACAGATCTTTTACATCTTTGGTTAGGTTTATCCCTATGTATTTTATAATTCTTGGTGCAATTGTGAAGGGGATCAATTTCTTTATTTGTCTTACTGTTGCTTCATTATTAGTGTATAAGAATGCAACTAATTTCTGTATATTAATTTTGTATCCTGCAACTTTGCTGAATTCATGTATCAGTTCTAGCAGACTTTTGGTGGAGGCTATCAGGATTTCCATGCATAATATCATGTCATCTGCAAAAAGTGAAAGCTTGACTTAATCTTTGCCAATTTTGATGCCTTTTATTTCCTTTTGTTGTCTGATTGCTGATACTAGAACTTCCAACACTATGTTAAACAACAGCGGTGAGAGTGGACATCCTGCCATGTTCCTGATCTCAGGGGGAAAGCTCTGTTTTTCCCCACTGAGGATGATATTAGCTGTGGGCTTTTCATAAATGGCTTTCATGATGTTTAAGTATGTTCCTTCTATCCCGACTTTCTCGAGGGTTTTTACTAAGAAAGGATGCTGAATTTTGTCAAATGCTTTTTCTGCATCGATTGACAGGATCATATGGTTCTTATCTTTTCTTTTATTAATGTGATGTATCACATTGATTGATTTGTGAATGTTCAACCAGCCCTGCATCCCAGGAATGAATCCCACTTGATCATGGTGAATAATTCTTTTTATATGCTGTTGAGTTTGATTTGCTAGTATCTTGTTGAGAATTTTTGCGTCCATATTCATCAGGGATATTGGCCTTAATTCTCTTTTTTTTGCTGGGTCTCTTTCTGGCTTGGGAATCAAAGTAATGCTGGCTTCATAGAATAAGCCTGGAAGTTTTCCTTCCCTTTCTATTTTTTGGAATAACTTTGAGAAGGATAGGTATTATCTCTGCTTTAAATGTCTGGTAGAATTCCCCAGGGAAGCCATCTGGTCCTGGACTCTTATTTGTTGGGAGATTTTTGATGACTGATTCAATTTCTTCACTGATTATGCGTCTGTTCAAGTTTTCTATTTCTTCCTGTTTGAGTTTCGGAAGTGTGTGGGTGCTTAGAATTTGTCCATTTCTTCCAGGTTGTCCAGTTTGTTGGCATATAATTTTTCATAGCATTCCCTGATAATTGCTTGTTTTTCTGAGGGATTGGTTGTAATAATTCCACTTTCATTCATGATTTTATCTATTTGGGTCATCTCCCTTTTCTTTTTTGAGAAGCCTAGCTAGAGGTTTATCAATTTTGTTTATTTTTTCAAGAAACCAACTCTTGGTTTCATTGATCTGCTCTACAGTTTTTTTTAGATTCTATATTGTTTATTTCTGCTCTGATCTTTATTATTTCTCTTCTTCTGCTGGGTTTGGGGTGTCTTTTCTGTTCTGCTTCTGTTTCCTTTAGGTGTGCTGTTAGATTTTGTATTTGGGATTTTTCTTGTTTCTTGAGATAGGCCTGGATTGCAATGTTTTTTCCTCTCAGGACTGCCTTTGCTGTATCCCAAAGCGTTTGGATTGTTGTATTTTCATTTTCATTTGTTTCCATATATTTTTTAATTTCTTCTCTAATTGCCTGGTTGACCAATTCATTCTTTAGTAGGGTGTTCTTTAACCTCCATGCTTTTGGAGGTTTTCCAGACTTTTTTCTGTGGTTGATTTCAAGTTTCATAGCATTGTGTCCTGAAAGTGTCCATGATATGATCTCAATTCTTGTATACATATGAAGGGCTGTTTTGTGACCCAGTATGTGATCTATCTTGGAGAGTGTTCCATGTGCACTCGAGAAGAAAGTATATTCTGTTGCGTTGGGATGCAGAATTCTAAATATATCTGTCAAGTCCATCTGATCCAATGTATCATTCAGGGCCCTTGTTTCCTTGTTGATCCTGTGTCTAGATGATCTATCCATTGTTGTAAGTGGGGTATTAAAGTCCCTTGCAATTACCACATTCTTATCAATGAGGTTGCTTATGTTTGTGATTACTTGTTTTATATATTTGGAGTCTCCCGTATTTGGCGCATAGACATTTATAATTGTTAGCTCTTCCTGATGGATAGACCCTGTGATTATTATATAATGCCCTTCTTCATCTCTAGTTACAGCCTTTAATTTAAAGTCTAGTTTGTCTGATATAAGTATGGCTACTCTAGCTTTCTTTTGACTTCCATTAGCATGATAGACAGTTCTCCATCCCCTCACTTTAAATCTGAAGGTGTCCTCAGGTTTCAAATGAATCTCTTGTAGACAGCAAATAGATGGGTCTTATTTAAAAAAAAATTTTTTTTAATGTTTTTTTATTTTTGAGACAGAGACAGAGCATGAACGGGGGAGGGTCAGAGAGAGAGGGAGACACAGAATCTGAAGCAGGCTCCAGGCTCTGAGCTGTCAGTACAGAGCCCGATGTGGGGCTCGAACTCATGGACCATGAGATCATGACCTGAGCCAAAGTTGGACGCCCAACTGACTGAGCCACCCAGGCGCCCCAAGATGGGTCTTATATTTTTAATCCATTCTGGTGCCCAATGTCTTTTGGTTGGAGCATTTAGTCCATTTACATTCAGTGTTATTATTGAAAGATATGGGTTTAGAGTCATTGTAATTTCTGTAGGTTTCATGCTTATAGTGATGTCTCTGGTACTTTGTGGTCCTTGCAACATTTCACTCAAAGAATCCCCCTTAGGATCCCTTGTAGGGCTGTTTTAGTGGTGTTGAATTCCTTCAGTTTTTGTTTGCTTGGGAAAACCTTTATCTCTCCTTCCATTCTGAATGACAGACTTTCTGGATAAAGGATTCTTGGCTGCATATTTTTTCTGTTCATCACATTGAAGATTTCCTGCCATTTCTTTCTGGCCTGCCAAGTTTCAGTAGATAGGTCTGCTACTATTCTTATGTGTCTACCCTTGTAAGTTAGAGCCTGTTTATCCCTAGCTACTTTCAGAATTTTCTCTTTATCCATGTATTTTGTCAGTTTTACTATGATATGTTGTGCAGAAGATCGATTCAAGTTATGTCTGAAGGGAGTTCTCTGTGCCTCTTGGATTTCAATGCCTTTATCCTTCCTCAGATCAGGGAAGTTCTCAGCTATGATTTGTTCAAGTACACTTTCAGCCCCTTTCTTTGTCTCTTCTTCTGGAATTCCTATGGTACGGATATTGTTCCGTTTGACTGCATCACTCAGTTCTCTAATTCTCCCCTCATACTCCTGGATTTTTTTATCTCCATTTTCCTCAGCTTCCTCTTTTTCCATAATTTTATCTTCTAATTCACCTATTCTCTCCTCTGCCTCTTCAATCCGTGCTATGGCCTCCTCCATTTTATTTTGCACCTCATTTATAGCATTTTTTTAAGCTCCTCATGACTATTTCTTAGTCCTTGATCTCTGTAGCAATAGATTCTCTGCTGTCCTCTATGCTTTTTTCAAGCCCAGAGATTAATTTTATGACTATTATTCTAAAATCTTGTTCTGTTATATTGCTTAAATTGTTTTTGATCAACTCGTTAGCTGTCACTACTTCCTGGAGTTTCTTTTGAGGAGAATGCTTCCGTGTTGTCATTTTGGATAGTCCCTGAGGTAGCTCCAAACTGCAGGGCACTTCCCCTGTGCTGTTCAGAGTAACTTGTGTTGGTGGGTGGGGCCCCAGTCAGACCTGATATCTTCCCCGAGCCCACCGCTGGGGCCACAGACTGGTGTGTACCTTATCTACCCCTCTCCCAGGGTCAGGACTCACTGTGGAGTGGTGTGGCCCCTGTCTGGGCCACTAGCACACTGCCAGCCTTATGGTGCTGCTTCGATGGGATCTGGCCAAGGGCATATTAGCCAAGGTGGATCGCAAGGTGCACAGGGGTGGGAGGAGCAGGCTTAGCTTGCTTTGCCTTTGGTGGTCCCCTGTGGGAGGGGCCCTGCAGCACCACGAGGGTGGCAGGCCCATTGGAGGGATGGATCCACAGAAGCACAGCATTGGGCATTGTGCGGTGCAAGCAAGTTTGGTGATGGGAACTGGTTCCCTTTGGAATTTGGCTGGGGGGTGGGAGAGGGAAATGGCGTTTGCCAGTGCCTTTGTTCCCCTGCTGAGCTGAGATCTGTCTTCTGGGGCTCAACAACTCTCCCTCCCTCTCCTCTTGCCCTCCCTGCTCTCCAAGAGCAGAGCTGTTGACTTTTAACATCCCAGATGTTAAGTCCCACTGGCTATCAGAACTCACGGAGTCTGGTCCCTCCACTTTTGCAAGCCAGACTTCAGGGGCTCTGCCTTGCCCAGTGGGCTGCCTCTCCACCGCCCCGGCTCCCTCCCGCCAGTCCGTGTAGCACGCACCACCTCTCTGCCCTTCCTACCCTCTTCCTGTGGGCCTCTTGTCTACACTTGGCTCCAGAGAGTCTGTTCTGCTCAAGTAGAGACTCTTAATGTGAATTCCTCCATGACATAGAACTGATATATTAAGGCAACCATCCCATATATGCCGCCAGTTTTAGTAAAAGTCATCCAGCCATTTTTTAATGTGAATGCTGTGTTAAACAGATATACTTACAGAAGCTTAATTCTATTTGCATAGATGAGAGTGTTGCATCCTTTTATTTTCTACTAACAAAAGCATTTTTACTCAAGAATATCTCATTAATTAATTTTATGTTCAGCGTTCCCTAGAGAATATTTCAAAGTTAAAATACTATTTACTTCATCTAACTATGTAAATAATTTTTCATTTAATGTTTCCTACTAAGATGCCTTTATAATATATGAATTTCTGTGCTTTTAAGCAAAATGTGAATCAAAGAAAAGTGCAAAATACATCATTAATATTGGAATTCCTTTATTTCTTCAAAGAATCACATATTTCATGGGAAATTAAGAAGAAGAAAAAACCCCCCCAAAAAACAACAAAAAAAGACTTTTTTATGCAATAGCCCAAAATAATAGTATACTTAAATAATGTGCTTGTGCTAAACAATACATACATTAATTGTATGTATAAATTTGACTGTCAAAATGAAATTTGGGAGATATGCAGAAAAATAAGGAAAAGGAAAATACTAAAAATAATCATACCCCCCAATATTAAGCCACCATCAGCTTTCTCTATCAAATCCTCAAAAACCACTTGCTGGTGTTCTGGAAATCCTTCCATAAAGGCAGAATTGGAGGAAGACACAGTTTTTGAAAACTCTGCTTAGAAACAGATGAAAATATTGGCTTATCTTTCATGTAATGTTTTCTGGCATTATTTAATGGATAAGTGAAGACACTGACTTGCATCTGGAATTAAAGAGAAAGCTGGAATACAGACTTTTAAACAGGTGTTCCAATTTATTATAATAGCTGTTAACACACACCTGCATTTTACACAGACTGAAGATTTTGGCTGGTCTTCAAAAGTCTGTCTATAGAGAAAACTGCAGTGGTTTACCAAGACTATCTATGTTTGGCATTAATTACATTGCATGAGAGTGGCTGGATAGATATACCAGCTGTGGCTAGAAGAGAGAATACCAACTTTTGTGAAGGGTTGAAAAAAATTATCTTTACAGAGAATGTCATAACTTGATATGGAAGAATTTGTGTTCAGTAAGACACCATAGCAGGTCAATTGGAATCTGACAATGAGTACCTGTGAGCATTGGTTGGAAAAAGATGATAAAATGGATAAAATGAAAAAAAAAAAGTGGTACTTCTTTACAATAAATAGCAGAGAAGGGAGGACAAGAGGAGAAAGGTAAGGAAGCATTAAAAACAGTTACATTCCATTATAAGTTATTTGAATGTTATATCACCATCCTTTTCAGTAAAGTCCGTTGCAAACCCCAATGCATTTTTGGATATATGTCACTTTGTGTGTGTGTAAATCACAAAAATGAACACTGAGTTTTTGATTTAGGCAATACAGTGGGTGTAGGAAGGGGGAATATCCTATAGTATATCAAACCAGTTAACCCTAAATGCAGAAAAAAGTTATAACTAGGAAAAAATATAAGGTCATTTTCCTCTCACATATTGAGAGAAGATCTTGGAAGGTATTCAAAGACTTGCACTGAACTTAGGTGGTGTTCAAAGAAATTGTATTTGGACAACATTTTCAGCTGTTAAAGTACTCATAGAAAAAAAAATACCTCTTCCTCACTAGCAACCAGGAGATACAGATAATTTCTCTTTCAGTCATTTTCTCTCTCTCTTTCCTTCCCACTCTCTTTCCCTCTCTTTCTCTCATCTTGTGATCCTCTAAAACCATGTTCTAGTATCTCATATTAAAAACAAACGTACAAAGAAGAAATATAAAAATCCTATCTCCTTCACTTCCAGTCTTTAGATACCAGATTATTATTATTTTTTGATATCAGATTATTTTTATGTTCCTTTTCAGAGAAATGCTTTCTAAAGTGTTGTATATGCCCATGGTCTCACATCCTTTTTACCCATCACTCTTAAGCCCTCCCATGCTCCTGTCATACTTGTTTTGCTGAAATGGCTGTAATTAATTTCATTAACAATCTTCCTGTTGTCAAACCCAATGGACATTTTTCTATCTTTATCACAGGTAGTCTCTGAGTGGTATTGACACAGTTCACAACTACCACCTCATGTTGATCTATACTTCCTAGTTAGAAGATGCTAATATTATAAAGGCTTAATATTCAGGGGTTCCAAATCCTTTCTCTCTGTTTCATCCCTGAGTACTTGGATGTTTCATGGCCTCTGAAACGTCCAAAATAAAACACTTTTCTCCCCTGATCCACACCCAGCCTCCCCTTCCCCCCAGTCTTCCCCATCTAAATGTAGGTAAAGACATCAACCAAACCTAGAAGTTCTCCCAAGTCTTTCTTTTGAAAAATTTCAAAACTACAGAACTGTTATAAGAATAATAAAATAGATACAGAATGGTTAATATACACTTCCAACATTTGCTTTCTATTTATATTACTTTTTACTTTGAGCTATTTGAAAATAAGTTGCAATCATCACACTTTGCCTGTAAATACTATGGATGAGAATGGAGAATTTTTGCCCCCCAAAATGCAAGGAATTTACCATTGGTATAATATTAACAAATGTAAAGTTCACATCAAAATTTCCTTAAATGATCCCAAGCTGCCCTTTATAGGTCTTTTTTGTTTTAAAAACTAAGGTTCAATTTTTATACTATAACAATCACCCATTGTTAATAGGCAATTTGATGCTTCTTATTATATTTATTAGAATTGTGCAACCATCACTGTATTCCAGTTTTAGAACATTTCCATCACCTTAAAAAAATTCCCTCGTATATATTTGTAGTCAATCTCTTGTCACACCCCAGCACCAAACAGCCATTGATCTGCTTTCAGTCTCTCTATATTTGCTTTTTCTTGAAAGCTCACTTAAATGCCATCATAAAAAATGCAGTCTTTTGCATCTGGCTTTTTTTTCACTTCACATAATGCTTTTGTGGTACATCCATGTTGTTACATGAACCATTAGTTTATTCATTTTTATTGATGGGTAATATTCCATTGCATGAATGTACAGTCTCACTAGAAATCCAATTTTTCCACATCTTCATGAATCCATGTTCTTTTGAAGGTAAAAATTCGAGTGGGTATCTAGTGGTATCTTATTAGGATTTCAATTTCCACTTCCCTAAAGACTAATTATATTGGTCATCTTTTCATGTGATTATCAGCTCTTCATATATATCCTTTGGTGAAATGTATATTCAAATATTTTGCTCATTTTATATAGTGTTTATATATTAATATTATTAAATTGTAAAAGTGCTTTATATTTTATATACAAATATTTTATCAGAAATGTGATTTCACATATTTTTCACATATTTTTCTCAACATATGGATTCTGTTTATTTTCTTAATTTTGATGAAGTCAATATTTTCTATTTTTCGCTTTATAAATCATGCTTTTGGTGTCTTATCTAAGAAGTCTTTGCCTAGTACAAATCACAAAATATTCACCTGAATTTTCTTCTAAAAGTTCTATGGTTTTACCTCTTTCACATAAGTCAATCATACACTTTGAATTAATACTTATGCACGGTGTGGGTTAAGAGGGAAATGAACTCAGACTCATACCATATGTAAATATTAAATAGCTTTGAAAAAGAATAAATTTGAAGAAAATAATGCTAGGAGAATTCAATTTCTTAAATAGTCCTTTCTGCATTTAATTGCCCTTTGTTGAAATCAATTGACCACAAATGTGTTTATTCCTGACCTTTAAACTCTGTTCCGATCTGTATGTCTGTCTTTATGCCAATATCACACAGTCTTGACTGGTATAGCTTTACAGTAAGTTTTAGTAAGCTTCCAAAATGGGTAGTGTATGACCTTCAAATTTGTCTTCTTCAAAATTATTTCGTCTAGAGGTGCCTGGGTGGCTCAGTAAGTTAAGCTTACTTCATTTTAATTTGGGTTATGATCTCATGGTTCGGGGGTTCGAGCCCCATGTTGGGCTCTGCACTGGAAGGATGGAACCTGCTTGGGATTCTCTCTCCCTCTCTCTCTGCCCCTCCTCTGCATGCATGCATGCCATTCTCTCTCTCTCAAAAAAAAATAAATAATAAACATTAAAAAAATAAAAAAAAATTTTCTTCTAAGATCACATGTATTAAAAATTTTAGAATTTATCGATATATATAAAAGACATCTGTTGAGATTTTGGTAAAGATTGCATGGAATATATTAATTTGGTGAGAATTTCCATCTTACTATTGAATTTTCTACTCCATGAGCAAAGAAAGTCTGCATTTATTCAGACTTTCAGTAATTTCTCTCAACAATGTTTTGTAGATTTCAATGTAGAGATCTTATATTTCTCTTGCTAAAATTACTTCAAATAATAAGTTTATATTTAAATAATAAAGTTTACATTATGGTGCACTCACACATTCTGTGGGTTTGAACAAAATATAATATATACCCATCATTATAATATTATATAGAGTATTTCTACTGCCCTGAAAGTGCTCTGTGCTCCACCTATTCATTTCTCCTCTTCTCTCCACCCCCACCCCCGCAAACCTCTGGAACTACACTGATTCTTTCATTGTCTCCATAATTTTGGCTCTTCCAGAATGTTAGATGGTTGGAATCCTGCAGTATGTAATGTTTTCAGATTGGCTTCTTTTAGTCAGTAATATGCATTTAAGTTACCTCCATGTCTTTTAAAGACTTGATGGCTCATTTCCTTTTAGCATTGAATGTATTTCATTGTCTGGATGGACCACAGATTATTTATCAGTTCACCTACTGAAGGACATGTTGGTTACTTCTAAGTTTTGGCAATTATGAATAAAGTGGCTGTAAACATTCATTTGCAGGTTTTTGTGTGGACATGTTTTCAACTCCTTTGGGTAAATACCAAGGAGCATGACTGCTGGATTGTATGGTAAGAGTATGTTTAGTTTTGTAGGAAACTGCTAAATTGTCTTCCAAAGTGGCTGTACCATTTTGCATTCCCGCCAGCAATGAATAAGAGCTCCCGTTGCTTTGCATCCTTGCCAATGTTTGATGTTGTCATTAATTTTATTTTTTGCCTGGATTCTTAGGAGTAGCCTCTCTATCTGCAACTTTTCATAGGTAGCCAGTGTTCAGTCAGAGGCTGAGCTCAAAGACTTTGAGCCAGTTAATCTTCCAACTTCTGCCAATGAATCTGTGTGTTGGACAGAGAGCATAATTTTTGTGTTTCCATATGCATGTGAACAGATTTCTAGTCATTCAGGATTGTGTAGAGAGTTTGGGCCTTTTCAGGTCTCCTTTGAGAATGCACACAGCCTTCCAGTCAGCCAGGAATGTGTGGACAGCTTAGTTAGCTCCTCCATGGTGCTTTCATTTTCAGGATCTCTGTATTAAATTTAGGTCTGTACATTGGTCTACCGACCTCAACCAAGTCCGAAACATCCAGCTTGCAGAGCTATGTGCTGTTCCCATTTGTTTACTACTAACTTTTCTCCTTTACTGACAAGCCTTCTTGATTTTTCTCCTTTTGGTACAAATCAAATCAGCCCCCACCAGCAGCTCATCCCCAGTCTGGTAGAACTATAGCACCATCTGAGCTGGGAGAGGGGGAGGGGATGGCAGCAACCCCAGGCAAGAAAGCCATAGACTCTCATTGTTCTTTCCCACCGTTTAGAAATTTTTCATAAATACATATTTCTCAATTGTTTTTGGTTGATTTTCAGAACCCAGAAATAGTTGTTTTGATAACTGAATGAAGTTATATAGGCTTCTTGTGGGAGAATTTTTGCCAGCTTCTTGCTATTGCTGGAGATCTTATTCCTTTTGCTTTTTGATCTAGTATTCAATTAAGGACGACTCTGCTGACCATGTGTCTTTAGTCTTCTTTGATCTCTAACAGTCATGTGAGCATCCACCATTTTTCATTCTTTGTGACAATGATACTTTGAATAAACGGAAATTTTGATCCCCCCTTTCCTTTCATCTATTTATCAAATATCTTTTGTTTTCAATCCATCAAATATCTTTTTGTTTCCTCCCACCCCCAGTTCACCCCAGCCGCCATAGTTCCTAAATCCATCTATTTGTGTCCATTGTTATTGTCACCACAATAATCTAGGTTACCTTTATTTCTTTTCTGGATCACTGTAATAACATGTCTCCCTGCCTCTACTCATTCTCTCCAGAGCCTATTCTCAAAACAACAGAGTGATTTTTTAAAAGTTTATTCATTTTGAGAGAGGAAAGAACATGAGTGGGGAAGGGACAGAGAGGGAAGGAGGGAAAGGGAGGGGGGGGAGAATACTAAGCATGCTCTGCACTATCAGCACAGAGCCCAACATGGTGCTTGAACCCTTGAACCATGAGTTTGTGACTTGAGCTGAGATTTAGAGTCAGACACTTAACCAACTGAGCCACCTAGGCATCTCAGAATGATTAAAAAAAAAGTGCAATATTTTCTGTATTTAAACAAATTTTTAGAGGGAAAAATATTTTTTATCCTATTATTTTTAAGTATACAGCTCCATTCTGTTAAGTGTATTACCATTTTTTTTTAAATTTTTTTTTTCAACGTTTATTTATTTTTGGGACAGAGAGAGACAGAGCATGAACGGGGGAGGGGCAGAGAGAGAGGGAGACACAGCATCGGAAACAGGCTCCAGGCTCCGAGCCATCAGCCCAGAGCCCGACGCGGGGCTCGAACTCACGGACCGCGAGACCGTGACCTGGCTGAAGTCGGACGCTTAACCGACTGCGCCACCCAGGCGCCCCTGTTAAGTGTATTACCATTTTTTGAGAAGCACATCTTCAAAGTGGCTTTTATATCATACAACATATCCTGTCATTTCCCTCCTTAATACCATTTTACTTTTATTTATAACTTTTTTGGGGGTGGGGAGAGTGTTGCACTACTTTTACTTTTTTTACTCTTAGAATAAATCCAAACACATCATCATGGCTTTTAAGGCCAGTATCTTAATCTGTTCCAACTGCTATAACAAAACCCCACAGACTGGAAACCTTACAAACAACAGAAACTTATTTCTCACTTTTCTGGAGGCTGGAAGCCCAAGAGGAGGGTGCCAGAATAGTCAGGTGAGGGCTCACTTCTGGGTCGCAACTCCTTTGTATTTTCTTTTTTTTTTTTAATTAAAAAAATTTTTTTAAAGTTTATTTTTGAGAGAGAGAGAGAGAGAGAGACACAGAGTGTGAGCAGGGGAGGGGCAGAGAGAGAGGGAAACACAGAATCCCAAGCACACTCCAGGCTCTGAGCTGTCAGCACAGAGCCTGACGTGTGGCTCTAACCCACGAGCTGTGAGATCGTGACCTGAGCCCCAACCGACTGACCCACCCATGTGACCCTCCTTTACATTTTCACATAGGAGAGATTGGGAGCGCTTTCTTAGGTCTCTATTACTAGGGCACTAATCCCATTCTTGAGGTAATTTTTTTCATTATACTTATTACAACTATACTTATTACATTATACTTACACTTATTACAATATTATAATTATTACAAAATATGTAATCATATTTTCTGTTTTTATTTTTATTTTTTTACTTATTATTACCTCCTCTAATCAGTACACTCTATGAAGAAAAATATGTGTCTCTCTTATTCGCCCCTGAATATCTAATCTCTTTAACAGTACCTGGCATGTAGTAGTAGTCTCTTACCCCACTCTCCCATGACAAGATTAACTGAAGGAGAAAAAATATTATTCTCCTCAAACTGCCTTGCTAAAAAAATTAGATGAGAAGACCAACAAATATTCTAAAATTAACAATTTAAGTAGGTATGAGGATAGTTTTTCTTGGTATTTTTCCTTGTGTTTTTCAACAGCATGTGTATTAGTTATTAAAGTGGTTTCAGATGTTCATTTTGTCCAAATAAGGCATTAAACCAGAATGTTTAAGAAAAAGAGCTTCAATAAGAATGCAGAAGCATAGAGTTGGCTTTGTTTCTTATTCTTTTATTTAAACAAGTTGCATAGTAATTTAAAGTTCAAATTATCCATTTAAAAATGGAGGTAATGTAGGCATGGCAACCTAGGAACATTGTTTTAGAGTCAAGAGATTCATAAAATGGTTGCCATTTCTACAAATAAAATGCATTCATTTCCCATATCACATTTAATGGTATTCATCCTGTGGAAAACCAAAGCATCAGAACTATATCTCTGCAAGGCTGCATTCATGGTGCTTCTGCCATTTTCTTCTAAGGAAATTTTCAGTGCTTTAATCAGTTTATCTCTTGGCTCTTGAAAAATTTTCCATCTAGACATTTTGTAAATCTTGGTTTCTAAGAAGAAAAAATATGAAGCTGCAACTTAGTGACTACTAATTCATTTAACCTATAAATCAGTAGAAACAGAAAAATAATACATATCATTTCTAGAGCTTACAACTTCCATAAATAAAAATTTCATTTTCTGGTACTGACAAGCTGAGTTTCCACTATGCTAGTGAGTCCTCATCATGTCACTTGCTCTTTATGACTAAAGTAAATATTGGAGCCCACACACTTGATAGATCTGCAGCGGCCCTCTTTTCCTCTCAGCTTTCGAAATGAAATAAGAGTTCAATAAAATGGTGCACTACAAGTCTTTTGTTCGGATGCGTACAGTATATCTTTCGATATGTACAGCATATTCATTTCTTCCAAGTGTTTTATTTCCTTGGTGCTTGAGGCTGATGAAAAAACAAAAAGCTGAAGTGCTGACATATTTACAGAGGGATTCAGGATGTATAAAGTTTATTGGACACCATTATCAAGAATAGCATTTCATCTGGTTGGAACTTTCTTTTCTTTCTTTCCTTTTTTTCCCCATTGTCATAGCTAAGACAGCACCAAATAGGATCTGAAGACATTCAGGTGCTTTTTACCAGGAGACAGAATGAAAGTCTAAAAGTCACTTAGTCTTGGAGATTTAATTCCAAGCAGTCCCTCTCCTTAAATTTGAACCTGGATCCCATCCAGTTTTTTCCTTGTCTCCTTTTAAAACATATTATATATTGCAATAGCAGCCATGCCAATTAACATATTCCTATATGTTCAGGGTAGTTAACAGAGCCCACAAAGATGAAATGGCAAAGATGTTCCCTTTTTCTTACATTTAATTTTTGTTAAAATTTCCATTCCATTGTGCTCAGAAGGAAAAAGCTGGAGTTTTGTAATCCACAAGGATCCCTATATTCCTTTAAAAAATTTTTTTAAGTTTATTTATTTTGAGAGAGAGAGAGCTTGCACAAGTGTCATAGAGAGAGAAAAAGAGAGAGAATCCCAGGCAGGCTCAGCATTGCCAGCAGGAGCCTGATGCAGGGCTCGAACCCCTGATCCATGAGATCATGACCTGAGCTGAAACCAAGAGTCAGACACTGAACCAACTGAGCCTGAGCCAACCTGGCATCCCAAGTATTCCTATATTCTTAATGTAGTGAAACCTAAAACTGGTGTTAATTTCAGGAAAGGGAAAGAAACTTGATAGGACAATGGTGGGGGGTATTACCAGGACTGTTTCTGTTATAGAAGACAGAAACTCAAATCAATGGATTTAGGCATGAAATAGTCTTACTAGTACATGTAATTTGGTAGTTGAGAAATTTTGTCTGACTTCAGACAAACTTAGATCCAAGGAACTGAATAAGGTTATCTTTCTGTCACTTATCTCCTCATCTGGTTTCTTTTGCTACCTTGGTCTCTTTTTTTTCCCCCTACTGTAGACATACTCGTGATATGGTAGAGAATCTGGCTACCTGGTCACCTATTCATTGTTTTTATTCTATGATAAAGAAAAAAAAAAAAAAGCTTTTCATCATTAAGTCATTCATCCAAAAACTCTTTAGTACATACTTAGTATGTACTTAGTATGTATTTAGTAGACCTGTCATGAAGATTACATTGTACTGGGGAGAGACAGAAAATAAACTATAGTAAAACAGATATAACCACATACCTAAATTCTCTTTCTTTTTTTTCTCTGGAAAAGTAACTTCAGCCACTACCAGATGATCTTTGAGAGTCCTTCCAATCAAGAGGTATTATTTTATGTTTATTTCTTATATTATAAACCTGAGTCACTTGTGGCTTTGAAGTTAAAGTTGGACCAGGTGCCAAAAACATGAGCTGCATCTAAAAGCTGAAGAAAGCAAAGAACAGATTCTCTCCTAGAGTCTCCAGAAGGAATACAGCCTTGTTGGCATCTTGACTTTAGCTTAATAATATCCATCAAAGATTTTTCATCTATGGAACTAGAAGATAATAAATTTTGTTTTGTTTTATGCCACAAAGTTTGGAGTAATTTGTGACAGCAGTTGTAGGCAACCCATGTACCCTCTATGTGCTACCATTGTTGGCAGCACGCACATCTCCATGAATTCATGTCTCCTTCCCTTTCATGTCTTCTTTCCATCTTTTACTTCTCTTCCTCATGGAAATGTTTCTTTTCCATGGCGATTTAGACACAATAATCTTACCCGTCCCTTCTCTACATTTAACTCATGATACTAAGGGGAAGTATTTCTTACTAATCCTAGACATATCATTTAGGAAATAATGCTGAACACTAGCTATTTTAAAAGGTTTCTTTTTTCTGCTTCAAGATACAGTTTTCCATTTATATATCTAGGATGACCACCTTCTATTTTCCTCTTGCTTAAAAAAAGCATGGTCTTGATTTTGTCTAACACCATTCATTCAAGCAATAATTATTTGAGTGCCCACTAGTGCAGGGAATAGTACTATATACTGCTCCAGATAATATGGGTAAGAAATAATGTCTGGATTGCAGAACTGGGAGAAATGCCATCTTTCTTTAGCATATAAACCTAACTGATAGGTTTTAATAAACAAAATCTAGGCAATAGTATATCCGTTTGAAGGCATTTGTTAGATGTTGTTATTTAGTAAGTGTTTAATAAGAAGTAATAGGACAGTGATTTCCCTATTGCCCCACTTTGTTTGGGACCGTCTACACAAATTAAATTCTGACTTTATTGTATCTTCTAAAGAAACAAATATATTGTCTTCTAGGCTTTCCTTCATTGAAAGAAAAAATCGATAGAAAGAAATGATTTTATTCTTTCCTGCCATCACAGTTGCCCTGAAATTCTTTGCATATTATACATTCTCATGTGCACTGTTTGTAAATCCTAGTAATATAAGTATTACATTATTGCTTTGTTATAAATTCCAGAAATCTGTGTTTTTTTTTTTTCCTATTACACATAATGAAAGACAAACCCATCTCTAAGTGATCAAGCAATGGGGACATTTTGGAGTATGTACTGTCCATTTATTCATAGCCCCCCTGGATGCCTAAAAGCAAGCATTATTTGAAGCTTGTTTTAAATCAGCTTTACCATAAAACATTCGACTCCTGCCTGTGTTTCAAAGCAGTTCTTTGAACAGTTTGAAATCATTAGGGAGGGAGGGGTGGCAAAAAGTGGAGCTTCAAAGACCTTGTCCAACTGAAGCAATGCACTACACTCAGAGCTAACAAATCAACAGGGAAGATGCTGCAAGCAAGGTCAAAGCTTACAATAAGGTCATTTACTTTCTCAAGGTTGAAGAGACCCATTTGCTGGCCTACAACAATGATTCAAGAGGGCATAACTAGGGCAAAAAAAATAATAATTTGAAATATCTACCCTGGAGATGTCACTTACAATTCAGTTAAATAAGAAAATGTTGAGGAGAATAGAAGTGATCTGATTGTCTGATGAGTGTTGAGTCTTGCCTGCAATCAATTTCATTCAGGCTCTGAACTTTAAAGTCCTGGATGGGGCTGATTGCAGTCCTAGTGCAAAACATCCTTTTCCTATTACTTAATTAACCACATAAATATATATTTTCCCAAGTTGGCATTTTGTAAGTGCAATAAGAAAATTGCTCTACTTGACCACTCTCCATTTTTTTTCTTAAGAAATTTGATAATGCATCTCTTCCAACACTCTGTACTTTGGCAAGGGACAGAATAGTCATCATGCACATGGGCTCTAATATCAGACTGCCTGAGTTAACATATCCAATTTTTTGCAAACAGCGCAATTTTGGCCAATTAATCTGGGAATATCTTTTCCTTTTCTGTGAAGTGGAGCCAGCATTAACCACTATCAAACTACCACCTCTTAGTTGTTGTAGAAATTAAACGAGGTAGTTAACACTTGTAAAATGATTGGGAAAGTACTTGACACATAATAGTTGCTCAATAAATGTCAGGAATTGTACTTGTTAGCTTTTTCGACAGAAACAGAACCAAGAGGATGTGCATATATACATCGATTTATTTTAAGGAATTAGTTCACATGGTTGTGAAGGCTTGGTAAATCCAGTCTACCCACCAGGGTAGGCTGGTGGGCCAGAGACCCAGAGAAGAGTTTCGGTTCAAATACAAAGGCAGTCTGCCGGAAGAATTCTTTTTTGCCTAGGTGTTTGTATGAGGTCTTTCCTTCCACATATACATTATGAAGAGTGAAATAGTCTGAATGTTTGTATCCTCCCAAGATTCATAGATAGAAATCTTAATCAGTAACGTGGTGGTATTAGGAGGTGGGGCCTTTGGAAAATGATTAGGTCATAAGTGTGGAGCCTTCATGGATAGGAAGAGTGCCCTTATAAGAAGAGACTTGAGAATGCGTTTCCTCACCCTCTACTATGTGAAGATATGAGAAGTTGGCAGTACACACCCCAGAAGAGGGTCTTTGCCAGAACCCCAGCACCTTGGCAGTGATATTGGACTTCTAGCCTCCAGAACTGTGAGAAATGGGTTTCTGTTGGTTATAAGCCACCCGGTCTATGGTATTCTGTTATAATACCCTGAAGTGACTAAAACAGAGGATAATCTGCTTTACTCAAAGTCCACTGATTTAAGTGTTAATCTCCTCTAAAAAACACCTTCAGGGAAGCATTCAGAAAAATGTATGACCAAATATTTGAGCACCATGGCCTAGACAAGTTGACATATAAAATTAACCATCACACTGTTCTTATCAATATATCTCATTCTCAATATATAATCTCAGTCTGTCTAACAGAATGGGAGAAAAGAAAGACTTAGGACCTAGATCTATGCGTCTGTCCCACCTCTCCCAGCCTTAGCCCTCAGCCATGGGAGTCTGAGCAAGAGAAAGGTCAGTTTGGATGGAATGAATTTCGTAACTTTCAACACTACCTGGGCATAAAATAGACAATTGTAAGTGTAATATACCTCATGATCACAAATCAAATTTCCATGACATTTTCCCACCCTCTCTATTAGATTAAAATTTCTTGCCACTCCTCTCATAAATGGTAAGGCAAGTGGGCAGAATTATTTCTGAAAAGGTGTTTTTGAAATGTGTATGCTTTCTAAAAGAAGTGGTGAGGGCCTTACATTGCTTCTTTATTGTTTTTTTAATTTGTTTCTTTTAAAAAAAAGTGTTTTTGTTTTTGTTTTTTTCTGTTTGAGTGTAGTTTATATACAGTGTTAGGTTAGTTTTGGGCTGTACAACATAGCGATTCAACAGGTCCATACATTATGCTGTGCTCACCCCACATGTAGCTACCATCTGTCACCATGCAATGCGATTACAATATCCTTGACTATATTCCCTATACTGTGCCTTTTATTCCTGTGACTTATTCATACCACAACTGGAAGCCAGTATCTCCCACTCCCCTTCACCCATCCTGCCACCCACTCCCCTCTGCCAACCATCAGTTCTCCATATTAAATCACTTCTTTAGATGTTTTTTGCACATCAAACTTCAGTTCTCTATCAGCAGGTTTCACCTATCTAAATATTTTTATTAACGGACTTTTTTTATTTACAGTGTTTAACATTTTCCCCCAAAGACTTAATTTGTTTCCTTGTCTTCATTATTAGGTGGTATAGTCAGTAACATCCTTCGATCCCAGCAAGCTTTGGGGAAAGGGTGACACTGACCCATGCTAAGCCTCATGAGATTTAACATTTTAGAATGCTTCCTTAAAATTTTGCACGTCTCTCCCTCTCCAGTGAGTGGGCTAGCTGGAGGGCAACATGCTTTCTGGCCAAGGTATTCTGAGCTGGGAAAAGTATCCACATGGGAATTGGTCTCTGTTTCTCCCCTTTGGGGTACTCTCTCACCCTTTACCCTTCATGGTGATCAGATGCCTCTTAGGAGTTCCAGAAATTGAGCCTATAGGGATTATCCAGGGCCCTGTAGCTTGGCTCTCGTTCAAGAGGAGAGGCTTAGTGAAAAGATTGATCCTATTGGCCTGAAAGATATTTCTTTCTAGATAGCATGCTGATTTTTTGTGACTCAGTTTCATTCATATAAAGGCCTCTCCAAAAAAAAAAAAAAAAATTACCTAGGAGGGGGGCTTGTATACAGTAAGCCTCAAGATGATCACTTAAGTATAAAACTGGATTGTTAAAAGTATTCCTATAGAAATCGGCATTTCATCCACTTGTGTTGGGAATGTATACTGATGCATGTTTTGGGAGAAAATAAATTGGCAGTATCTGCAAAATTTTAAATTCGTATCATATGGCCTAGAAATATAACTTCTAAGAATTTTTCTTATAAAATATGCACAGATTTATGTAGTTGAATGATTATCTGGTATTAATTATAATAGCATGCATTTGGAAGATATCAATTTTTAAATTACATAAGTTTTTTTACATATATATACACACTATGTATTCATCTAGAACAATGACACACACATATATGTACAACATAACATTTCAATTCACAGTTTCAAATAAGAAAAAATACATTGCTAAACCTTTGGAAAGATATTCAGCAACATGAATAAAAGGTTACTTCTAGCAACTGTGATTAGAACAGGATGGTAATGAGAAATTTTGTGTCTATTCTTTCATTCTTCAAATAAAAGTTTAAAAAAAAAAGTAACACACAAATGGGTGGATCAAGCCCACATTTCTTAATTCTTATTCAGGTTTTATACTGTGTTGTGAATTGGGACAGTCCAAGAGACAGGAAACTGGATTTAAATCTTAGCTCCATCACTTATTAGTTGCAAGGCCTTGGATCACTTATGTTAAATTCTCCTCCTCTGTGAAAAGAGAACAGTAACACCTATCATAGAGCTTCTTTGAGCATTGCATGAAATAAAATCAGTGATGTACTTATTTTAGACCCAGGCTTATTATAGACACACTCAGAATTTTTTAGCTATTGCTTTTGGCTTCTTATGTCCTGATACCCTTCCAAATATGTATGTTACCAGAACTTCTGAATCTAGACTGTGGCAGACATATATGCTCACTTATACATTTCAGCATCACCTCAGATGGAATGCTTTCAAGACCAAATATTATCTCTTGTCTTGAAAAATCTTCCCCTCAACTTTCCTGCTTGCTAAATTTTATGCCATTCTTCTAAAAATGCAGACTTAGAACTATGGAATATTTTTGATTCATCCTTTTTCTTCATATTTTGGAAGATCACAGAAAATATTGTTTGAATGTGAATGTCATTCCATTCCAATTCAACTACCTTTTATCAAATGCTTACTTTGTTTTCAGGTACTATAAGAGACTCTTACAATATGAACAGGATTAAATACAATGCATTCTAATAAACAGGTCAATGTTAAGGAGTACAGCTAGTTAAGCCAATTACAGTACCATGTAATCGATGCTTCAATAAAAAAATAAGAGTGTGTGGCTACCTAGGTGGCAAGTCAATATCCGCCCTTACAAGGGGCAGGAATGTTCTGAAGTTAAAGTGAAAAAATCCAGGGGTGTGATCACTTCTGGGAAAAGTGTATGAGATCTAAAGATTGATATTATTAAAATAGTGAATGGAAGGCAAAATTTACACTTAGAAAACTGAATAAGTTGCAAGAAATTAAGAGGGCAGTAAAGAGATTTTTTTTCCTCCAAGAAATAGCATCATGGATCTGACATGACTTTAGAAACAACAGGAATTTTTGCAACATGACTTTATAAATACCTATTTTCTCTCAGACCCTGTTTAAAATCATTAATTTCTCAAAACCTCAGTTTGTTCAATGCAAATTGGACTGATTAACAGAATTTATATAGTTGTTATAAGAATGAGATGCAACAAATGGAGTGTCTAGCCCAAATAATGATACATTATTGAGAAGACACAATAAAGGTAAAACATTCTCTTATCTTCCTTATTCAATAATTGGGCAATAAATAAAAGGAAGTGGGGAAACTGTTTAATGAAAGAAGAAGGATAGAGAATATGTATTATATATGTTTTTATGTATTTATTTATTATTTTTTTCATGGACTTAAAAAGCTTCCTTGTCAGGGGAATGAACCCAAGGAGAGAAGAACTGTCCAAGAAGAATGGGGCTATATATTTTAGATCCGTGCAGTTAAATAGAAATAAAGTGAAAGCCACAGATGCAAGTCACATAGGCTTTAAGCTACATTAAAAATAAAAAAGAAACAGTAAACTTACTTTTGTCAGTATAGTTGACCTCAATATATCCAAAATATTAGCATTTCAACACAAATATGAAAATTACTAATGAGATGTTTAAAATAATTTGATGTAAAGCACTTAGTAGAGAACCTGGCATGTAGTAAGAGCTCAATAGATCTATTCATCATTATTATAATCTTCCCAAATAAACAGTAGGCTCTTTGGAGCACCTAGGTGGCTCAGTTGGTTGGGCATCCAACTCTTGGTTTCTGCTCTGGTCATGATCCAATGGTTTCATGACTTCAAGCCCCGTGTGAGTCTCTGAACTGAAAGCACAGAGCCTACTTGGGATTCTGTCTTTCTCCCTCTGTCTTGCTGCCCCTCCCTCATTTGTGCTGTCTCTGTCTCTCTCAAAATAAATAAATAAACTTTAAAAAGAACTGAAAAATGAATTGTAAGTTCTTCGAAAGTCAGTATCAGGGTGCCTGAGTGGCTCAGTTGGTTAAGCATCTGACTTCAGCTCAGGTCATGAGGTCGTTGTTCCTGAGTTCGGGCCCTGTGTCCGCTCTGTGCTGACTGCTCACAGCCTGGAGCCTGTTTCAGATTCTGTGTCTCCCTTTTTCTCTCTGTCTCTCTCCTGCTCATGCTCTCTCTCTTAAAAATAAATAAACCTAGGGGCACCTGGGTGGCGCAGTCGGTTAAGCGTCCGACTTCAGCCAGGTCACGATCTCACGGTCTGCGAGTTCGAGCCCCGCGTCAGGCTCTGGGCTGATGGCTCGGAGCCTGGAGCCTGTTTCCGATTCTGTGTCTCCCTCTCTCTCTGCCCCTCGCCCGTTCATGCTCTGTCTCTCTCTGTCCCAAAAATAAATAAACGTTGAAAAAAAAAATTAAAAAAAAAAAAAATAAATAAACCTTAAAAATTCAAAAAAAAAATAAAGGAAAGTTAGTATCATGTTCCTTGAATATCTTTCTTACACTGTTTATTTGCTAATAGTAAACCCACTAATAGTATATGAGCTACTTTCAACCTGGATTGTTGTAAGTTTCCTCACTGGTGGTCTCCCTACTTCTAGGATGATCTTTTCTATACTGCCCTTAGATTTATCTCCCCAGACCCAAACCATACCCAAATGCAATTATATTAGTCCTCTGTATAAAACGTTCCAATAGCTCCTGGTTGCTGTAAGAAAAACTATAAACTCCTTGTATCTTTGATTTATATTGTTTTCTTTATTTCCCCAAGTGGTTTTGCCAGCCTCAGTAGGGAGAACTGCTATATGCGTTACTGCTTTGGGAAAGCCACTCGGTAAGAGTGAAAGCATAGGCAGTCAGCAGGATTTGCTGATTGGTTTATAAAATGCTGAGTCTTCAGGAGATTTTTGATCATTTTCCTGGAGGAATATGGAGAAAGGGATTTGAAAATATAACCAGAGTGTTTTGGAAGAGCAAAAGGGAGAAGGGAGCTCTTCTCTCAGACTAGACAGACTTTCCAAGATGCAAGAAGAGAAGAGAGAGTCTGTGAATACGGAGAGGGTAGTGACACGGTATATCATCCTGTGCTGACGTGTGGAGGTACTAAGACCCAGGAGAAGAGTGACTGTAATGTGACCATAGGTTTTAAAGTATTTCCTACACATATGGCTTTTGGGATGAACCCCATTTCCAAATTTCAGGAAAGTAGACTAGGTCTTCCACATGCTGCACACTGCCTCTCTGTTCCACCTCATATGTTCCAACTCCTCAATGCCTTGTCTTCTACAGTTATTTATACTTAGACCTTGGTATACACAGAGAGGCATTATACTATAATAGATCATAAGATAAACTTTGGAGCCAAACCACTGGGGTTCGGATCCTAATTCTGTCATCACTTACAAATGACTTATCTTGGGCAAGTTATTATGCCACTTTGACCAAGCAGTTACACCTTTCCAAGTCTCATTTTTCTCCTCTATAAAATGGAGATAATAGTATCTAATAGTATTTGCCTCACAGTTGTTGTTGTAAAGATCAATTGTGTAATATGCAAAGTACTTAGAATGGTAACTGGCATACTGAAAACACTGTATAACCATAGATTATTATTATTTTATCAGTGACTTCTTATGATAAAAACAACTACTATTAATTTCCATGCCTGTCCTCCATTAGTCTATAAGCTATCTGAGGCCAAAGATGCCAACATTATTACAAAACCTGCCACATCTATTATTCAATAAATGACTGTTGAGTGAGTAAGTGATGTTATATGGTCTCTTTGTTTGCCTCGCACAGTCCTTTCTAGAGCCTGATTGAGACCACACCTTCAGAAATAAGAATCTTCATAGTCTAGAACACAAACTATTGAGGGCATAGTCTGTTGTGTTCCCCTGTGAGGTGCTGGGGATCTGAGGTGCAACATAACATGGTTAGATGTAGCAGACACTACTGCTTGTCTTCCGTCTGACTACTCACAGCCTTTTTCCTTCCCAACAAGCACCTTGTCTCGTTTAATAACCCACCAGCCTCAGCAGAGCTACGTGCTATGGTGAGCTGGAAGGTTCACAGCAGTAAAACAGCCCCAGGCAGGACAAGCTGATTAGAATAAACCAATTATGACAGTGTCATTCCCTCCATCAGGGGCTGAATGAGGCATGGGACTGTAACATTTTCCTCCTCTTTCACTGGACATTGTTATATAGTAGCCATCTTATGACCATACTATAGCTAATGTGTTGAACCAACAGAACTAATAATTGGCAGAAACCGTACACCTGATGACATTTTGTTGATCTTCTGACTCGTACGATCTGGAGATGATTTTCTTTTAAAACTTCTGTTTATAGGAAAAAATAAATATTCTTTGTTCATGTTGAATTAGAAGGCTTTTTTGTTTTTCACTCTGTAGGAAAAATAATTAGCAACACATTGGACCATAGAGGACATATCTGTCAATCAAGAGATTTTCATGTCATTATAAGGAATTATTAGGTTTCTGGCAAGAAGTTGTTGAAATAACTATATTAAAACTATAATATCAGCTCTGTAATAATTTTTTCTTAGTGCTGCCTTTTACTGGTTGGTGAGTAAACCATAACTATTTGCTCCAGGAAATAATTTAGAATATAAAGCACAAAATTGCTGCCTGTGAGAAAGGCTTTCTGCATACATGTATTTGTTTATTTTACTAGAAGCTAGATTCAAATTAGTTTTGTCATTTTTAATTTAGGTGCCATTTGTTTTCTATGGTCCAACTTTCTATTAGTTTGATACTGGGCAGTGACTGCAATTCCTTTGTCTAATGTTGAGGATGATGAATCACAAAGTAATAAGATGTGTGAAAAATATGTAAGACATTGCTCTTTAGCAGACACATAGTCTAATGTGCAATTATTTTTTTTTTCTCTAATACTTCATTTGGTGACTTTAGGTTTAATTGGTAAAACCTAACTTATAAAAAACAACATTTTTTTTTATTTTTTAAAAAACCCAAGCATTTACCATTGTTAAATGCTTTAAGTAGGCTACAAAGAAGTAGCATGATTTTACTTTATTTAATATTATTTAATAGATAAGAGTACATAAAATTAATTATATTAATATAAATTACATATGAATAGGACACAAGTGGTATTTTATGGTTTTTATTCTTAATGGTTCTTAAAACTTTATTTATTTATTTATTTTTTTCCATGTTTATTTATTTTTGGGACAGAGAGACAGAGCATGAACGGGGGAGGGGCAGAGAGAGAGGGAGACACAGAATCGGAAACAGGCTCCAGGCTCCGAGCCATCAGCCCAGAGCCTGACGCGGGGCTCGAACTCACGGACCGCGAGATCGTGACCTGAGCTGAAGTCGGACGCTTAACCGACTGCGCCACCCAGGCGCCCCAGGTTCTTAAAACTTTAAACAATGAATGTGTAAACCATATGTAATCTTTCTGGGGAGAGGGCATGAAGGAAAACCATAGTGAGAGTAGAAAATGATGTTTGGAAATGAATAGTATGCTACTTCTTGTGCCCAGGAATTTGTATGATGTCTTTGTGACATCTAGCGATTGACTTGGGTAAGGGACACAATGATTTGTTTCTTCAAGAGTTTGGAAACAATTCTGATCTTCACACATGAGGGCAGTGTCTCTCAACCCTCTATCTCTTCTCCTGTTTGCTCACGATAACTTATATTGGCATACAAAAATGGGAGAATGGCCATATTGTAGCAGTTACTTGACTTTGGTTGTAATTATTTTCTCAAAATTATTTGCCCAGTTTGGTATTGTATTATTAGTAACAAATTATGTGTTGCCTCTTCAGGATCTCACCATTAAGATCTGCATTAGGAAATAAGTAGGAAGGGAGTATTTCTCAAATCAATATATACCTAAGTTACCCAGGTAAACACTGAAACTAGATTCTGACTCAGTAGATCTTGTGGAGGGGGGTACTGAAATTCTACATTTTTTTTAAATTTTTTTTTCAACGTTTTTTATTTTTATTTTTGGGACAGAGAGAGACAGAGCATGAACGGGGGAGGGGCAGAGAGAGAGGGAGACACAGAATCGGAAACAGGCTCCAGGCTCTGAGCCTGACGCGGGGCTCGAACTCACGGACCGCGAGATCGTGACCTGAGCTGAAGTCGGATGCTTAACCGACTGCGCCACCCAGGTGCCCCATGAAATTCTACATTTTTAACAAGCTTCCAGGTAATGTCAGTGCTGCTAATTGCACTGTAAAGAATTAATGTAAAAATTCAGGTATAATAGAAGATGGGGAGATGAGGCACAGTATCCCATATCTGTAGCAAACTCGGACAGTGTTAACTTTGCTTCCATTAAACCCTCATGGAGTATCTAAGAGTAAAGGAAGCTCTCCTTGTCCATGTAGGAAGTTGGTAATCAGAGCTAATGCCCATGATTATTACATTTCTTTAACAAACATGGAGTGCTTGTCCTGTGCCTGGCCTTGTTCTATGTACTTTCAGATATTAAATCATTTAAGCCTCATAACAGCACTAGGAAGTAAGTTCCACTGTTTTTAGTCTTCCCATTTTACTGGTTGAGGAATGGAAAACCATCACAATTTGTGACTGAACAGGCTGATATTCCCCCCAGGCAGATGGCTGCAAGCTCATAGCCTTAACCACACTGCCATGTTCCTTCTCTGATCCAGAGAGATGAAGCTGGTCAGAAGCATTGACCTAATGAATTAACTTAACAACTGGGGGATGGAGTTCTTAGGATTATCATGTCTGTTTGTCAGAAAGGCTAGGGGAGACATATGTAAACATAATTAAACAGGCTCACTGAGTCTGTTTAAGTGACTCAAGCCCATTTTTTCTAGACCAAGGTGTGGATAATCTTGATATAGGTCTACTGTGTTTTGGAAACAAGATAGGACTGAACTTGTGTATGTGCGTGTGTGCGTGTGTGTGTGTTTGAAGTTTGAAATTAGAGATGGCAGCTGAACGTTAGTGGGATTAATTGCTGAATATCTGGGAAATTTAAAGGCAAAAATTAGAGAAAATTCCATAAAGTAGCATCTCACTAAAATTGCATTTATTTATTTAAAAAAAATTTTTTTACCTTTATTTATTTTTGAGAGACAGAGTGTGAGTGGGGGAGGGGCAGAGAGAGGGAGACAGAATCAGAAGCAGCCTCCAGACTCTGAGCTGCCACCATAGAGCCCAATGCGGGCTCGAATCCACAAACTGTGAGCTGAAGTTAGACGTTTCACCAACTGAGCCACCCAGGCATCCCGCATCTCAACAAAATTTTGTAGCTCCCTTACAGAGATTGAAAAGTTTTGTCATCAGCCTTAGGTTGATAAATAAGTCAAGGTCAAAATGAGACACATCTTCGAGCGTGTCAGTTTTAGATCTAGTTTCTGTTAAATTTTATCTCAGTTCCTCAAAAGAATCAATAGGATATTGAACCCTAAAAATCCCTGCTGTTAACACAGCTCTTCACTTAAAATTATCATCATAGCCAAAGTGAAGGAATGTGTATTTAATAATGTTCATATGCACTTGAGATTGTCCCAACTGAATTAATGACTAATTCTGAGACTCAAGTAGTAGGCCCTGGAAGAGATTTTTGAGACTGTATGTCAAGACTTCAAAGCCAAGTTTAACTTTGACACAGCAGGCTCCAGTCTAGCAGGACAGAACCGCCTGTGGGCATAGTCTCAAGTCCCTGTAGAAGGAAGGTTATTTGCATTCACATAGTGCACATTTGCTTATGGCTGACCTTCAGTTCTTAAGTCATTCACTAGCATTCCCATGAAAGTTGTATAATGGAAGATGAAAGTGAATCTGAGGGAACCTGAGGGAAGAAACACAATGCGTAGGACTCTCAGAGTAGTTTCTCTGACCAGTTTCCCCCAGTCTTTCCCCTCTTCACACCAGTGTGTGTCTAGAAGTAGCCATTTCTCTTGGTTTGAAGTTAACTTTTCCCACATTTTGATCTCTCTTTTCTAGAGCATTTTATATGCCTAAATGTTAAGTAGCTGCCGGTCCTGTTTCCACACTTGCTGAATTGGCTCAGCTCTCTGACAGCCCTGTCTTATTTTGATTGGCAGTCACAGGGGACAGGCAATGTTTCAGGTCAGTGCAGCTGAGACTGTAAAGGCTGGCATGGTGACAATTTATTATTTCTGATGACTAATTACAGGGAGGTTTGTGTTTCATGGGTATTTTGATAGGTGGCTTTGGCAGAGCTATCGCCTTACTGAAATACTTCAGTACTTCAACCTTTGTCGACACTTAAAAGATATTACCTTTCTCAGTGGGTTAAGGAAGATAAGGAAGCAGAAAATGTTTATATGGTCAATTTTGTGATTTCCTAGAGAGAAATTAAGAAGGTTTAGGAGGGAGATGACTGATCTCAAGATTTGAAGGATTAAGACCAGTCCCAGAGAAAGGTTTACCAGGCATTAAAAGGAGCTTATTTGGAGGAAGTTGGTAGAAAGAATATATCCTAAGAATGCAGTGTGATTGTTTTATCTTGATTGGGTTAAATACCGCAAATATTATATGCCTGGAATTTAACATTGTCTCAAAGGCTCATAAATCAAACTTATCTCCTTAAACACTGGATTGTTAAAAAAAAAAAAAAAAGTCCTGTATTAGGCCTACTTGCAAAGAATGGGTGAACTGCTAACAAACCCAAATTATGTGTAAAATTTGTACAAGGAAAATGGCTTGCATGAAGCATAACAATTATCTAATTTGATTAGCAGGTATTTTTTAAATTTATTTTTAATGTTTATTTTTGAGAGAGAAAGAGAGAGAGAGACAAAGTGTGAGAGGGGAAGGGGCAGACAGAGAGGGAAACACAGAATCCGAAGCAGGCTCCAGTCTCTGAACTGTCAGCACAGAGCCCAGCACAGGGCTCAAATTCACAGACCGTGAAATCATGACCTGAGCCGAAGTTGGATGCTCAACCAACTGAACCACCCAGACGCCCAGCAGATTTTTTAAAATAGAAAATTGTAGCTGTTTTTGCTGTAGCAAAAACAAGACCCAAATCTTAGTGGCTTTTGATTTGACACTCAAGTTTCATGAAAATCTGACAGCTAGGACACAACCAGGGTCAGCTGGACTTTTCAGGCTTGGCAGGACTAGATCAGGTGGTCTTGGCTCCATGTGACTTTTATTCTGGAACTCAGGGTGAAGGGGTAGCCATCCTCTGGATCATGCTCTTTTTCACAGCAGACGGCAGAAGCTCAAGAAGATAAAGCTGCACCACAAAGGTACATTTAAAGTTTCTGCTTGAAAGTGGTGTCTCATCCATTCATGTTTCATTGGCCAAAGTCACATGACCAAGCTCAAAGCTGATGAGGTAACCAACCATATTCCAAGTGTAAGGGAGTATGATAAAGTTGGATGAAACAAATAATTGTGAACAAATAATATCATCTACCACAGTGACCCAAAATCTTAAAGTGGCAAAAGATCAACCTTAGATATAAAACAACAAAAGGAAAATTTGAGGGCAATAAAAAAAAAAAAAAAAGTGGAATAGCTATGAGTGAGGTATATTTAGTTTGTAAATTCTGAGAAATATTTGTGTGCCCCAGAAGATACTGGATTGACTAAGAAACTCTCAACTTAGTATTTGGCAACACCCTGATACATATCTTTTGCCCTGCATCTACCAGACTTGAGTAAAGATCAATTTGGAGAATAATAATGATCATTTGCTCATCACTTATTAACAGCTGGGCTTTATGCTAACATCCATGAATCTCATGAAGCCATCCATGGATTCTCTTTTTACATGGAATTCAGATTAAGAAAACTTTATTTTGTGGAGGTTCACCTACTTCTCAAGCTTTTGGATGTGATTGAGCACTCAGATTATTTCCATATTTCTTATTGGACTTCCTCAACATGTAGGCATTTGTCTGGAGCCTTATCCCGTCATGGATCAGATGTCTATAACAGCTCATATCATCACACAACATTCAAAGGACAGAAGAATGTCTCTTTCTTTCTTTATCTTTTGAAGCGGAAAATGTTTGCCAGAAGTCTTCTGTCAGACTTTCTCTTGTCTAACTAGCCACAGTTGTGTCAAATATCCATCCCTGAACAAATATCCTGACTGGTACCTGTGCTATCCAGTAAATTAGCCATTAGTTACACGTGGCTATTTAAATTTAAATTAAATATAATTAAATACAATTAAAAATTCAGTACATCATTTGCTTTCGGCACAAAAGAAACGCTTTATAGTCACACCTGGCCAATGGCTACCATATTGAATAATGAAGGTTGTAAGTCATTTCTATTCTGTAGTGCTAGTTTAGATAAACCAAGACTCACATCTTAGAGCCCGGGAGGGACCCAGTCTGCATTGACGCACGTGACCTTTAATCTGAACAAAATCATGGTTCTATTGGAAGGATCAAGGGGGTGAGGGGATGCATATTAGGTGAAAAAAACAACAGTGCTGCTGAAATGTCTGTGTGGTGAGAGAATGTGTGAGGGGACTGTAGGGGTTAGAGGCAATAGGTCTTTTGGATGGAGAGAGCAAGGTGAGAAAGAAGAGTTTTAGGATGGCAATAAGTTTCTGACTTGATAAATGGTGGTCCCATTCACTGAGAGAAGGAACATAGAGAAGGGGTCATGTTGGGGGAAAATAATAATGGATTTTAGTCACATAGAGGGCAAGGTGTACCTGTGGGAGAAGATGGTGAAGATTTCCATAGGCAGTCGGTAATCCAGGAAAATAGTCATTTGGGTTATCAGCAGTGTGAGAATATCTGTGGCTTTACTGGAATCTAGAGCAGCGGAAAATGAGGCACTGAAAATGATTTGGTGTAAGATTAAGTGGTTCTTCCTCGTATGAAGTTAAATATGAGGAAAAGAAAGTAGAATAGTAACAGATTCTTTATTTTGATAAGAACCAGTATGAAGTGGTAAAGAGATAAATAGTGCTTAGTATTCCAGAACAATATTTGTTTTCTGCTGAGACCGGAAGTGCAGGATTTCTTCAACTTACAGTATGATTGCATTCCCATAAACTCATTGTAAATTAGAAATATCAGAAGTCAAAACTGCATTAAATCTACCTAACCTATGGAAAGCCACAGCTTACCCTCACCTATCTTACATGTGCTCAGGACTCTTACGTCAGCCTACTGGACAATGTAATCATTGGGCAGAATCATCTAAACAAAGGTTATTCTACAACAAACTGCTCAATATCTCATGCACTATATTGAATGCTATCCTGGACGTAAGAAGTAAAACAGTTGTATGGGTACAGAATGGTTGTAAGTGTGTTTGTTGTTTATCCTCTGGATCACATGACTGTGATCGCTGCTGCTGCCTTCCATCACAGGAGAGGAGAGAAAGGCACCACATGTCGCTAGCCCAGGGAAAGATCCATGACCAAGTTTTTTTGTTTGCTTATTTGTTTTTAGAGGGACAGCGCATGTGTGCACAAGCAGGGGAGGAACAGAGGGAGAGAGAGAATCATTAGTAGGCTCCACACCCAGCATGCAGCCCAATGCCGGGCTCGATCTCACAACTGTGAGATCATGACCTGAGCCGAAATCAAGAGTGGGATACTTAACAGACCCAGACTACGAGGTGCCCCTAAAGACCCAAATTCAGAATTTGAAGTACTGTTTCTATTGAATATCATTTTTGCTCCATTGTGAAGTTGAAAAATACAAGTATCTTAAGTCAGAAACTGTATATATTTGCCCTGGTTAAGTAAAAGTATCACAAATTGCAGTAGACTAATAAACATTTAACCTTATATTTGCTCCATTTGTGTACAACACAATATTAATTGTATATTGAATATGACTCACAATAGTGTATTTTTTTCATTTTTTTTAATGTTTATTTTTGAGAGAGAGAGGGAGAGAGACAGAGCAGCAGTGGAGTTGGGGGAGAGAGAGAGGAAGACACAGAATCTGAAGCAGGATCCAGGCTCCGAGCTGTCAGCACAGAGCCTGATGTGGGGCTTGAACCCATGAACTGTGAGATCATGACCTAAGCTGAAGTCCGGTGCTTAACCGACGGAGCCACCAAGGCACCCGCATATGTATGTTTTCACATTAAATGTATATGTCATCCTCATAGTCTGCCATTTTCTAGAATGGCTTTGCTCAGAATATTAAAAAGATAAAGGGAGAAGCTAACCAGTAGTATCTGATTCAGTCCTTTAGTTTGCCATTGAAACTGTCTTAAAAGAAAGAAAGAAGGTTTAGCATCATGAAAGTCTAAGAATATGTGATCTTAGTTATGAGGAAGGGTGTGACAGTTCCCCCTCTTCCTTTCCCACGATTCCTACTTCCCTCTCAATATAGTCCATAAGATATACTTTCTGAGAAAACCAGGAATGTTCTGTTTCCTGCTGTGGCCTTGAAATTTCTTTGTAAGTCATTTACTGCTATCTGATACATGTGTTTGTGTGTGTGTGTATACACGACACAAAAACTAATACTAGCTCTGAGAAGCTTATTGGTAGACTAAGTGCTGTTTGAAAATTTAGGACTTTTATACTTATAAAGGCACTTGAGATATAATACCTGTTATATCTTATAAGTCTATAATATATATATCTGTCTATATTGTATATGCATATATAGATATGAACTATGCATATATATATACATTATATAATGTGTATGTACACATATGTCTACACATAAATTGGTATTTATTATCTGTCTCCCTCATGAGCATATGAACCCCATGATAGCAAGAACCTTATTTATAAGGTTCAAAAGTATGTTGAAAAGTAAAAGAAGATTAACAATTACTGGCTTAATAGGTACAGAGACTTTTTAAAAATTTAGCTCCAACTTATTTATTTTTCTTCTCAGTTTGTCTGATAATATGCATCAGAAAAGATATAATATTTTCTGATTACTTCTGAAAATGCATAGTGTGACCTTAACGTATTATTCACAATGGAGAGGCAAAAGGGGTTTTATGGTTATTGCTGGGAGGTTTTGTGAAATGATAGACTCTCCTCAGTTTCTTAATACAAAGCACATATTTGATGATCTTTCTAGAAGCTAATTTATTTTTATGTCTTTAATCATAGACGGTGGTGTGCCTATAACAAATATGTTTTTATTTAGCTCTTTTATCTAAGGAATAAATAATAGATACAAAAATAATTAAATGGAAATTTAGATCTCTAAAGCTAATTCAGGAGATGAGCTAGTACAATTACAATTAAGAAACAACACCAAATAAATAAGTTACACTCATTATCCAGTTTTTTAATACAGGTGACAAAATCACAGGAAAATAGGGCAGGAGAATTGTGTGTTTGTGTGTGAATACTGTTTATTGGAAGTGTGTGAATGGAATGGGGAGAACTAAGGTGTAAGGCCGGCTAATGCAGAATTTTATGGAGTTAAAACAAAACAAAACCAGACCTCCAAAGTTATAAAATAGTATTGTGCCCTCACATTCTCTTGAGAATTAGCTTGACATCTTAAAATATGAAATCTTGCTTCATCTTGGTTTCATATGCATTTAATACTCTTTTTGCCCTTCTTGCTTTCTATCTGTTCATTTTCTAGGCAACATGAATAGAAGAAATGATAAAAAGTTAAAAGCAAATATTATTTCAAATCAAGCACATACTTCAATTTACTAGTTTAATGATCAACCAACTTTAGACAGGTGTGTTGGTGTGTGTGTGGGTGTAAATGAATGTGTGTGTGTGAGAGAGAATGTGAGTGTATTGGTGTATATGTATTTAAGGCGTAACTGAAGATGCGTATCTTTCATAAGTGCTTATGAAATGATGTTTCTAGATGTGAGGGCTTTGTGTAGCTAATTGTGTGGGAGCTATGGATCAATACAGGAGTCTTTACAGCATTTTATGAGGATGGCAGGTCAGAAGGGTATAGGTTAGGTATTTGTTATATAAAAAGTATTAAACCTATTTTTCTTTGTAAACTCAGGTCAATATTATTTATGGCTAGTTCACAACCTGCATATAAAAAGTATCCATATCTGTATGAAAGGTAGATAGCCTTCTATAATTAAAAAAATATATATTTGGAAAACAGAATGGTGGCATATTCCAGAATAATAACATTGAAATTCTAATAATCAGAACAAAGCTTCAAAAGTGAATGAATAAAAGGTACAAGATTAGTAATATGAGTCAATCTAACAGAGTTTGAAAAGTAAGAGACCCACTTTTGATCAGGTACTAAGGGAAATAAGAGGACCTAATCAAATCCTCATTTGGTTATGTGTGCTATGGTCAGATTGCAGTAGGAGGGTTCAACAGCTACATGATCTGTAGCAGGGGGTTAGCAGTATGTATGAATGGTGAGAAACTGACCGCATGAAAAGGTTAGTGGGAAAACAATTTTTTTCTAGTAATTAAAGATGAGTGGTGGTGATTCCTCTTATCCCAATCAAGTTGACCACAGAAAAATTAGTATAAGCAAGATTTTCAATAAAGGCAGATTCCTGGCAGCCTTTTCAAAAGAAAGGATATTTCTTTTTCAGTAGTGCTGTAGATCCAAACAAATGATTCTAATACGGATTTTTAAAAACTAAATATTCCATATGTTTTGCGTGACTTTTTATATACTACGGATCGGCCAAAAGGTGTTTGTGAGTAGTGTTGTGAGTGTGTTTTTATATCAGTGTGTTTTGTGCATTGCAAGTAGGTGCAAAATTTTCAAAATTTCAAAATTTCCCAATGAAAACCTCTGCTTCCGTCCCTGCCAAAACAGCCTTTGTTAGCTTGCACTTTCTCTTCTACTTTCACTGATCCGTGAGCCAATACAAAGTCACAGCTATTGCTTTTTACAACATATGTCTGTGAAGGTCTCTCACTGCACATGTCAAGACAACGCTCTTGAGCATATGTGAGTTATTTATCATCAAACAGATTTCATAGTAACAGGTGCATCCACGGGGCCCAAATGTATAAAAAGACTAATTTCCTTTCTCCTCCTAAAAGACAGTGACTAAAAGTGATAAGATAATGGCTGGAATCCTAGACAACTAAAAGCTTCCAGCAGATGTAGCTCTTGAAGCTTTTACTGAACACTGGAAAAGCGTTATGCAATCATTGCGGGCAAATGGGGGGAGGCGACTGAAGATGTTCATAAACTCATGCTCCCGTCTTAGAACAATGGAATGTTTAGACGTTGACAGCCCCCTTAGAGATGCTCTCATCCAACCTCGTCGTTTATGAGGCCAAAAATAGGATGGATGGTTTGCATAAACTCAGAAGTGGTTCCTACAGAAAGAAGGTGCTAGCCCTGGTTCTCTGTTCCCCAAACTACTCCTCCATCTTTCCATCAAAAACAGCAGACATCTCGTCATTTTGATCCCTTAACTGAGTAACTTCTTAAATCTAGCTTTCTCTACCCTTCAGTCATATTTATTGCTTTCCTTCTTACTCTGGATTTCTGAAATTCTCTTTGTGCTTGTGTGCAAAAATGTTCAGTACACTACAAGGAATGTTTTGAAAAGAATATTAGCAGGCAGAGATTCTGTGCTGTGCATGTCACACCTGCAGTGTAATAGTATTTCCTCCTGGCAGTATCCATATGATCACTTGACACAGAATTAAAAATTAGTGGCTCTGAGAGACCGGCTCTGCAGCCCCCACCGGGCCCTCGTCACTGGTGGCTGAGCTCGAGAACACTCACTTACAGTGAGTGCAAACATCAACTCTGAACCTGGCCACTCTGCTGTGTTGTGTCACTTGCTCAGATCGTGCATGACAAATCCTCAAATGGGTTTGGTGACATTTAGAGAGCACTGTGGACTCTGCCAATATGCCAAGCAATCAGAGTGTGCATGACAAATTATGAAACACACACTGTGAAAATTATGGACTCTGTCACGGTGCCAATCTGCTGCTGAAAACCTACTGCTGCTAGAAGTAATGTTGGCACAAATTTGTTGCTAAATTCAGTCGTATTTCTAATTCAGTAATGGATTGATCCTAATAGTGAGTTGCTGTACCTGTTTAGGTTTCAAACAAGTACTGTGGGGGCTAATGACCTCACCCGCTATTATAGGTTCACAGAAGACAAATACTTTTCTGCCACTCTCCTCTGCTGATGGCTCTTATTTCCCTCTCTGTATCACACAGGTTTATGTACAGCCCTCAAATCTTGTTCTCCTTAAGGATTTTTCAGTTGCAGACCAGCTAAGTAAATCAATAGCTGTAAGAGCTATTTCCATATGCACTATCAAAATGGGGGTATTTACAATCCCACTACATCTTAACACAGACAGCACAGTCTTCACCCCAAGATATTTGCCTGAAGAGCCAAGAGCTGCAGGAGATTATGACTGGAGCAGGGGCAGCTCTAATGAGCTCCACTGGAGAAGCGGACAGTTAGAACCTGGACCAAGTTAGTGTTGACACTCAGTGATCATTAAATAAAAGGCACTAGGAAACCTGCTTCACAAATACAAAATAACAACAGAATTCCAGCCATTCATTGAAAGTATAAGGATATAGCAGCTAGATATTCATAACAATACAGTCAAGGGCACAATCCCACAGCCTGATAGAAATTAGACGCCTAATTTCCGTCCTTGTCATGTACAATTTCTGGAGACCATCTCTACTGATTAATATGCAAATAATGTGGTAATGATATTTAAATGTAAAATATAACTAGTATGATATTAAGTTTATCCTTAACATAGCTGAGAACAAAACCTTTTCTTCTATGCATTTCATTTTAACTTTGTAGCTTTAATTTTATTTCCTTTTGGTTAGATCAGTCCACATTTATTATAAGGAATATGGAATTTGTACAGTAATATCATGATGGTTTCTTCTCTAGCTAGCATATTTTTGCAGAGTTATCTTTAGTAAAACAGACTCCAAATCATGTTGAGCATTAGATGGATTAAAATAATAATCATGACATTTACTCTTATCACACTGAAAAAAAAGTGAATACTGATGCCCAAAGCAAGTATATTTATATCAGATTTGTTACAGTATGTATGTGTCCCTTGTCTGTGTTTTTTTTCTTAGATCTACATCATCAGCAGTATTTAGCTGTTATGTTTGTTTATGGAATCTACCTATAATTTAGAATTATATTAATTCTGTGTGGATTATTAAAAAATAATTAAGGTTAAGCTCTGTATTTTTTCCTGTTGACTTTTATGTGGAGTTTTCCTCTTAGAAATCATGGGGGCTTTGAAAGTGTGTTAACATTTTTAGCTGGTTTTAGCATAAAAAAATGAAGGTTCTGTTCTAAAAGAACTTTGGCAAAATTTGATAACTCCTGGATCTGGAGCTACCATCATATGGATATGGCTCATTGTGAATAGTATGAAAGAGAACAACAACAACAAAAAGAAGGGTGGAAGTAGAAGTCTTTCCAGGACTTTCCCTGCATGGTGTATGCTGAGGCTCTGGTGTTTAGCTTCTGTCAATACCAGACGTCTTGAGAATGACGCCAAGATATGTCCTGTGACTTAATGCTCCTTCCTCAAGATGAAAAGAGAAGTTGACAAGGCAGCTACCAGCCAGGCGCTCCCAGACTTCAAGGAGTCTGTCTGAACTGTCAGCTAGCCACTCCTCTTTCAAAGGATATAGATGAGGAATTCCAAAACTTGCAGAAGGCTAGAGCAAGGATTTAGAAAGAAGCACAGATCTTTCATTTAGGAAATAGTGGTAGAAATAGTGAAATGGTTGTGCAATCCAAATCTTAATTCTCTTAAATTTGAGAGCAGTTGTTTGGGGTGTGTGTGTGTGTGTGTGTGTGTGTGTGTGTGTGTGTGTGTTTCTGCCAAAAAGAGAGTCCAGGAGGCTGGCCAGTGCCAAGTGGAAAAATGGCAGCCCTCCCTCCATCTATGTCTCTGATTATAAAACAGCAGGAGACATCATTAGGGTAGCATACACGTTCTGCTTTGGGGCATATGTCAGGTTCAATACTGGGAGCAGATTTAAGCTTTGCCAAGGATGCCAAGTACTTCTTCCTGTGACTTCTCCAACAGTGAGGTGCTGGGCTTGTGCTGCTGGCAGTTTTGCAGAGAATGTGGTGGTGAGTGACACAGATGGTGTGGAGGGTCTGACATTGCATATTATTTACCAATCAGAAAACGACTCACTTATTTTATGCACACAATTACAAAGGGCCACCTGTACCAATGTGTGCCTCCTGCTTGTGGGCAACAGCAGGAAGAAGCTACACGTCCCTGTAAAAGATAAAACTCTTTTGTTCTTTGCTATATATTTTTGTAGTTTTGACATTACTTTTATTCGCATTCAGTTTGTGAGAATTGAATAGCAGGTTTTCCTCCATTAAGACTCTGCCTAATGCCATTTGTACAGAGAGAGTTCAATGTAAGCTTACCTTCTTGGATCCTATTTTCTAGATATAGTTCCTGAAATATCAAAAGGCTATACTGTAAGGCTATTTCCTTGTCTATCCTAAAGCATAGCATTCTAAGAAAGCTTCAGTGTATTAGAGATTTCTGGGGTATACTGTAGATATTTAGAAAATACCCTTATTATTTAAAGATTTAATCATCACATTAAATTGCAATCCTCTTGGCATTAAAAATAAGAAAACCAGAATTTCTTCAATACTTGTGGTAGATACTTTATAGAAACTGACTTAGGCAATCTTTTAAATAACTCTCTAAGGCATGTAGTAAATTTGCTATAAACAGATTAAGAATTTGAGACACAGTGAACGGGCAGGGGGGTGGTGTGCCTGGGTGGCTCAGTGGGTTAAGTATCTGACTTCAGCTCAGGTCATGATCTCATGGTTTGAGATTTCAAACCCCATGTCGGGCTCTGTGCTGATAGCTCAGAGCCTGGAGCTTGCTTCATATTCTGTGTCTCCCCCTCTCTCTTTGCCCTTCCCATGCTCATGCTCTGTCTCTCTCTGTCTCTCAATAATAAATAAACGTTAAAATTTAAAAAAAAATAAAAAAAGAGAATTGGAGACTCAGAGAATTTAAATAAAATTTCAAGTTCACACAGCGAGTATATGGTAGAGAAGATTCTAAACCAGTATGTGATTCTCAATCCTGCTCTATTTTCATAAAGATTGATCAAGTGTCTTCTCCCAAGAAGGCTATATTATTCTATATCTTAAATTTTTTTTGAATGTTTATTCACTTTTGAGAGGCAGAGAGAAAGCATGAGCTGAGGAGGGGCAGAGAGGGAGGGAGACACAGAATCTGAAGCAGGCTCCAGGTTCTGAGCTGTCAGCACAGAGACTGGTGCAGGTGTAGAGCCCAACACAGGGCTCAAACCCATGAACCTTGAGATCATGACCTGATCCAAAGTCGGACGCTTAACAGACTGAGCCACCCAGGCACCCCATTATTCTGTATCTTTATTAGGCTGTTGGACTGATTTTTGGGGTTTTCCTTTTTTTTTTTTCAAAATGAAAATATCTTTATTGCTTTATTGTACTTGCCCATTGTAAAAATTAGCTATAGAAAGTAAAAAGTGAAAAAATCCCCTTGTTATGCAAGTTACCCTTCCTGCCACCAAACCTCTTTCTACCTCTAAGAAATAACTACAGTTAAGCTTGGAAATATGTATATATATTCCAAATTTCTTGATGCATATACATACACACATCCTAAATGAGATCATGAATTACATGCTATTTTTAAAACTATTCAGGAAATAGTATATTTTGGGTATATAGATCTAGATCTATATACCGCTCATTCCCTTCTCCTTTTTTGTGACAATCTGTAGTATTCCATATTATAGATAGAGGGATATTTCCTTTTTTAATCTGATGAACTTATCTATACCGTCATTTATATTCAGTACAATTTTCATATCGGACTTTATAGTTTCATCTCTAGAAGTTTGATATTAGTACTATTTATACCTTCCATGTCTCTAGATAACTTCTAGAATATATGAAATATTACAGTAACTTTTCATTTTCTTGTTTCCTAATTCTTACATGTGCATCAGTTCTGGCTCAGTTTCAACTAACTGATTACTCTCATTAGGAGTTGTGTTTCCCTGCTTCCTTGTATGCCTGGTAATATTTGGTTAGATGGCAGACAACATTTCATTTTGTTGAGTGCTAGATATTTTTGTATTCCTATAAATATTCTTGAACTCTGTTCTGGAGTGCAGGTAAGTTTCTAGGAAAGAGTTTGATTCTTTCAAGTGTCTTTCTTTGTGGTGTCTCAGGCAGTTCCAGAGCAGTGCTCAGCCTAGGACTAATTATTTCCCACCTTCAAGATAAGATTTCTTAGAATACTCTATTCAACACTCCATGAATTATGAATTATTCTAGTCTGGATGGTGGGAAAAGACACTGCTCTTGAATCTGTGTGATATCTGGTCATGGTGCTTTCTAATGTTTTTGAGTTGTGTTTTCCTTAACCTTGAGTGGTTTCTTCACATGCGTGCAATGATCAGTACTCTGTTGAATACTCAAAAGAGACTCTACAGATCTCTTGATTCTTGGGTCTCTCTATGCAGTCGTCTTCTATCCAGCACTCCCCTGAAAATTCTGCTGCTTTGGTCTCCCTAAACACACAGCTTCATTTCCTCAATTCAAGGAATCTACTTGTCTTCCCTGTTTCTTCATTGCAACCTGGAATCTCTCCCTAGTAAGCTAGGGAATCTCTCCCTAGTAAGCTTGTTTCTTATGGATCACGTCCTTCATTTCCTGGTGTCTATTGCCTTGGAAGCTATTGATTCATATATTTTGATGCTTCGTTTTTTCTTCTAGTTACTTCAGGCAGGAATCTATATCCGGTTCTTGCTTTTCCAACTTGACCAGAAGAAGTAGAATTCATGTAACTTTCTTTTAAAATTTACAGCCAAATTATATCAATCTCCTCATAAATCCCTCTTGTAGCTCATTTTGTCCTTAATGTATACTCTAAATTCATTAATGCCACAAAGACTTGTATAATTTGTCTCCTGTCTGCTTTCTGTTTTTATACCCCATTCTTCCAGGAAATTTGTCTATGTAGTAGAGGTAAAATCCTCTTTCTCCTTTCTCTCTATCTTTAAAACCAGAAATACAATAGTTATATATGTATTTATATATTTTTTCATCAGTTTGCCTTTTTTAAACTTACTAACACATTCTATAAATATTTATATTTCAGTGTATAAAAGTCTGCCTTTTCTTTTTAATAAGTGCATTTTACTTCATGGAAGAAAATATAATGGTTAAATTATGATAAGTTATGAGGTACCCTTGCAATCCACACAGACCGTTATGATGTTTTCTTGACCTATGATTATATTTATTAGAAACTTTTAGTTGTACAAATAGGGACTTTGCAAAGGTTCTATTTTTTGGCCTCCTGAACATAAGGTCACTAATGCAACAAACGTGGAAATTTTGTTGTTGTTTCCAATTTTAAAGTCTCGTATAAAAAGTCTGACTTTGTGACTTTAAATTTCTATGTGAACAACACTGACTGCCTCTTAGAAAGAGTCCATAGTGCATCTAAGAGACCATCCCTTTTGGAAATTCTTCTATAAGAGCTTGGACGCCACTGTTTGTCCAAGCCTCTCTGTTGCCATATGCACCATGTGTGGATACACAGTGGTTTAGAGAAAGGGGCATGGGGCTAGTTTGTGAAGACTTGATATATATATATATATATATATATATATATATATATACACACACACACATATATATATACACATATATATACACACACATACATACACACACATACACACACACATACATACATATATATATATATATATATGCACATATATTTGTGCACAATATATTACATCTATTGTGTGTGTGTATATATATGCACACATATATATATATATACACACACACAATAGATGTAATTTAAACTGACAATTTCAATTTCTCAGATTGTCAACTACTATCTGAGAAATTCAAAACTAATATTCAGCAAAGAAAATTACTTCTTAAAGATTTGAAATATATATTTTGACCAATTATTATTATTTTTAACATCCATTCACTTTTGAGAAAGAGAGAGCATGAGCAGGGGAGGGGCAGGGAGAAAGGGAGACTTGGAATCCAAAGCAGGCTCCAGGCTCAGAGCTGTCAGCACAGAGCCTGATGTGGGACTTGAACTCATGAATGTGAGATCATGACCAAAGCCAAAGTCAGAAACTTAACTGAATGAGCCACTCAGGTGCCCCTGACCAATAATTATTAAGAAAAAACTACATTTATACTTGCTCACCTTTGTTTCATTAGGGGTTAGCAGAGTATTTGAACTCACAGTAAGTCTTAAATGTTATTTGTTAAAAGAATGGATATTTTTTTAAAAAACTCTGTTTTAGTAGGGAGAATTTACTAACAAAATTAGAAGTATATGTTAAATGACTGCCCATATTCAATAAACTCATCATAATTTTAGATTTTTGTATAATAGTACTTGTATCAAACAGTGAAATCATTTATTAGAATTTGAGCCTTGCCATAAAGCTAAGCTCTATGAGGACAGGGATATTTTGTTTTGTTCACCACTATATCTGTACCACTTATAATAGTGAATGGCATATGGTACATGCTCAATAAATATTTGATAAATTAATAATTTTGAACATATATTGTTTAAAAAAATATAAGATGTTTTATTTAACTTTATCAGGTCAAAAGGCCAGCCAACAATGTAATGCTTTCATGTTGCTAGATACACAAAGAAACATTTTTGATAAAAGAGACTTGAATATAAATTTTATATTATTTTGCCATATATTTAAAATGATTCTTCTGTTATATATTTATAACGGCTATATATTCTAGAAGCAAGTAAATTTAACCTCAAATATTATAAATCACTAATTACTGTCTTCTATATATATATATTTTTTTTTTTTTCTTTTTTAAAACCAATACAAATTTTGGTAGGTTGAACCCACCTTAGAATTAGGCATAGGTTATTATGGACTCCAGCCAATGAGCAATGATAGATCCTGGACTAAGTTTTGGTTCTGCCCCACCAGAAATCGGCCTGTAACTTGATCAGGGTAATGAGAACCAAGAACTTTATAGAGAATACTGTAAAGAAGAAAATTTCCACTTTTTTTTTTCAGAGATTGCTAACAGATACTGTTTTTCTTCGCTGGGATAGGACTGTATGATATGAGGTTATGAGGTATGGCATTATTGTAGCCATATTGATTCTCATTAGAGGGGGCACCTAGAACTTTTGGGCACAGGTCTTGCACAGAGCTTATGGATAAGACACAACTGTAAAAGCAATATGGAGAGTTAGAGAATTTGGTCTGCAGTAACATTACTGAGCTGTGAGGTCATGATATAAGGCTAAAATTTTACTCATGTAAATCAACAAAAATCCAGTTAAAATCCAGTTTATTTGTCCTTCCTTATAACACAAAAGACACTAAATATTATAGGTGAAAAATGATTTTTCCTGATTTGCCAAATACAGTTTTATAATATCTTTGGAAAATATAATACCATATGTAAATAAGGAATTCAGAGGGTTTATTTGATTTAGTTTTTATTTGAAACTGCTGGTTTTCATTTTGTGGTAAAATGCTTCAAAATCATCTGTAAAAATCCATAATTGTAAGTAAAATTTAGTCTTGAGTTATTTGTTATTAGAGAATATAAAATTTGAAACTGTAATTTCACCAGCTTATTTGTATGCTGACTTTACAGACTACAGTGAGTAGTCTATGTATTAAATTCAGCTCCAGGGTGAGTAAAAATAGCAGTGTAGAATAATTTTCCAGTCCATATTTACAATAACTTGGCCATTTAACTCTCATGTCCACCAGTGAGGTTTACTGAATTATTTATCATAATATCCAACTCTCTGAGTCACATGTTAGTGCTAAAGGTTTATTGAGAAACACCTGAAAGAACTATTTGCTCATGATTAAAGGGTACTTCTATTTATTATTAATAAGACTGAAGATAACTTGGAAGAGTCAAGGAAAGAAATCTTGTGGTAAGAGATTAAAAATAGGCATTTGTCCACATTTTGAAGCTATGGGAAAAGAGAAACCATAAAACAACAGGGCAGTTAACTTTTCCATATAGAAACTCTTCCCATTTCCTTTTTTGTTTTTTTATTTTTTTATTTTTTAATGTTTATTTATTTTGGGGGGAGAGAGAGAGAGCAGGGGAAGGGTAGAGAGAGAGAGAGACAGAGACACAGAATCCGAAGTAGGCTCCAGGCTCTGAGCTGTCAACACAGAGCCTGACGCAGGGCTCAAACTCACAAGCTCTGAGGTCATGACCTGAGCTGGTGTCTGATGCTTAACCGACTGAGCCACCCAGGCACCCTGAAACTCTTCCCAATTCTAAACACATATTTATAACACTGTGATTGTGGTTCAGAATGATGTCTCAGGGAGAAAAAACAAACAAACAAACAAACAAACAAACAAAACACCTAGTTGAAACTATTTATTATTGGTCACATTTCTTCCTAGAGCAGGAACATATTTTATGAATTTATACCCCACATGTGACTCTACAAACTTCAAATTGGGCAGTTATCACTTAAAGTTGTTCATAGCCATTTGCCAAAACATCATTATTTTAACTTTCTTTAAAATAGTACAACGTGTGTCCCCTAGAGTACATGTAGGTGAGTTTTTCTGGGGCTAATATTTCAATGTAAGGTTTTGGATAAACTGGGAATATGGGAATATTCAAGTCAGTTTCTTGATTGGTAGATTGAGGTAAAATCTCCTTCAACAGAGTACTGTTTAGACCAGGATTGTTCATCACAGCCATAAGTGAAAGTGGGACTGTCTCTGCCATCAGAAAGAGAGACAGGAAGCTGAGAGGAGGGAAAGGATTGCAGAAAGCTTCTAAAGTTAGTAATTTGAAAGCCAACATTTGAATAGAGAATTAATATCATATTTTACGTTTATAAATTTCTCATACATCCTCTTATACTGAATTAACACGTTAACAAGGATTTTTAAGGTAATATTATTTTTACATTTATTAAAAAAATCAACATATAGCAAAACTGAATTGTTTGGCATACATCCCTATGTAATTTAATACATGTATAGATTCGTGTAACCACCACCTCAGTGAGGATACAGAAGTGTTCCATTGTCCTGCAAAACTCCCTTGCACTATCCCTTTGCAGTTATACCTTCCCATCCCTGACCCCAGGCAACCATTGATCTATTCACCAGGATGGCTTTGTCTTTTGAGGATGTCATGTAAATGGAATCATACAGGCACTTATTTCATTTACTTCTCCTCAATCTGTATTCTTTCCTTTCTTCTGCTTTCTTTGAGTTTATTTTCTTCTCTTTTTTTTCTAGTTCCTTGAAGTGGAAGCTTACATTATTAATTTGAGATGTTTCTTTTGTAATGTAAGCATTTGATTTTTTAAAAAAGCATTTTCCTATAGACACTATTTTAGCTACATCCTACCAATTTTCATGTGTCCCATTTCAATTTTCTTTCGGTGAAAATATTTTCTAATTTCCTTTGAGACTTCTCTTTTATCTGTGGGGCATTTAAAAGTGTGTGTGCAAAAAAAAAAGGGGGGGGCACCTGAGTGGCTCAGTTGGTTAAGTGTTCGATTTCGGCTCAGGTCACGATCTCACGGTTTGTGAGCTTGAGCCCCGCGTTGGGCTCTGTGTTGGCAACTCGGAGCCTGGAGCCTGCTGTGGATTCTGTGTCTCCCTCTCTCTCTGGCCCTCCCCTGTTCATGCTCTGTTTCTCTCTCTCTCTCTCTCTCTCTCTCAAAAATGAATAAACATTAAATTAAAAAAAAAGTGTGTGTGCTTTTTTAAATTCTAAGATTTTCCTGTATTTTTTTTGTTACTCGTTTAGAGTTTAATTCCACTTTGATTTAAGAACTTACTTTGTATAATATAAATTCTTATAAATTTATTACGTTTATGTCCCAAGATACAATCTATTATGATGAATGTTCTATGCACAGTGGAAAATAACATGTATTTTCCAAGCATATGGCTACAAGAGAGATTCTCCTAGTACTCTGTACCGATGCCTACTTCTTGGCATTTTGCTACCTTGAGTTTGAGCTTGAAGATACTGAAGGAGGAAAATGAGGGTAAATTCACTATTGCCTTGGCTGCTTTAATTCTAGTCTACTGCAATTTGCCTACTATCATTTACTTTTCAGAGTCCTCAAATGGCTACTTCATGCATTCTCTCCAGCTGTAGTCATTAGGAGAGAATGGGTAGGATGGTCTTACTTCATTTTACCTAGTAAGACAACTATTGAGCTAAATTTTTATTATCAACTTCAACACTTCCAAATCACATATGTTTAATTTTAGGTATAATCCTTCTCGGAAAGCGATCATTCACCAATATTTATTTAGCACCTTCTATATACTGGCACTGTTCTAGGCAATGAGGATATACCAATGGACAGAATGCCAGAAAGATCCTACCTATGCTGAGTTTACATTCTAGTGGGAGGAAATAGAAATACAACTAAAAATATGTACTATGTGAGATGGTAGGTGCAGTAAAGATAAATATGATGAAGGCGGGTGATTTGAAGTGCTGTGGAAAGAGGTATTGCAGTTTTAAAAAGGATTATGAAGAAAGATATCACCAAGAAGGAGATATTTGAATGTGGAAAGGGATTGGTATTTGTGCACATTGTGATCACTATCTTCAAAAACTGATTTTGAAACAGATGAAGTTGGGGAGATTTATATATATTTTATATAATTATCTCTCTAATTCAAAGTTGTAATTATGTCAATCATGGATGCTTCATTTTTTGTATAGTTAAATTCTAAATAAATATATAAAATGCTAAGCCTTTATGAAATGTCATTAAATTATTGAAGTTATATGCCAAACATATCAGTTTTAAACTTAAACCAGACAAAAGCAATCTTGATAATGTGTAAAACTAAATTGAATTGGCCATAAAAAAATCCTATGCAATAGAGGCTGGTCTCTGCTGGACTGGTAAACTTTTGTGATTTGACATGGAAAAGTCATTTTTTTTCCCTCTAACTCAATTCAGTAGTTTTCATTTAAGATTTGAGATTGGTTTGTCCATATGAATTGCCATGGAGGAAATCATCAAATTAAATTTGTGGTAAAGTTTAAATAGTATCTCTGTTTTTCAAATGCTGAGGCACACCTCTGATGCCGCTGCTGAATGTCACCTCCAAACACAGACTTTAATTGCTTAAATATCTTTACCCTTTGCCAGGAGTCATAGGGCAATATGAACAATGCTAGGGCATTGACTATTGTCAGTAGCCACTAACTTAGGTAGGATTCCATGTCCAGATGTTGCCCTCTGCAGTTGCCACGTAATTCTAATTGACTCCCTGGGGAATCTCAGCTTGAGCCGCTGAGGGCCCAATTCAGCTTTGGAGTTGTGAGTCAATGATGACAGAGGGGGACTCAGTATGTTTGTGTAGGTGGACGTGTTAAGATAGAAGGTTATGAAAAGGCCAACAGTCATTACTTCCAGGGCCCTGTAGAACTTACATCCTGGTTATAAGCTTTTAACTTTAGCACAATTAAATATTTTGAAATATGAAAGCACCTGAAACTTATTAACCAACATTCAAGAATTCTTTCAAAAACAAAATAAAACTAATGTATATATGTATAGGTGTATATTTGTAATGCATTTTATATATATATATATATACACATATATATATATTACACATTCATAAATAGATATGTGTGTATTTGAAAATATACAAAATATGTTTAAGTATTCATAAGTAAATTACCTGAGAATAGTGGCATCTTTTCTGGAGATTCACATAGTTAACATTTTCAGATCTGTGCCAAATAATTGGTGTTGCTTTTGGATACTCTAATTTTCTCTTTGTTCTTGAATACAGCTTGAAATATATATTCTCTGTTCAGAAATTAGTCTACTTTCAAATCCTTTAGCTTATTCTAATTAAATTCTCAGTTAAAGGGAAACATATTCTTAAATTTCTGTATAAGAATGACAAGAAGAGTGTCTTGGGATTTCTTTTCCCTACATAAGTCGTCATCACAAATTTTCAGTTGGATATGGCCCAACTCCAAAATTATAGTACTCTATGATGCATAAATTCTGACTTCTTAAAAAATTTTTTCAGTTTAAAAATAACTCCATTGTTTTATAATAGAAAAAGAAAGCAGATGATTACTTGGACTTAATTTGAATAGCACCTTGTATCTTATCTTAGTAACTAAAGAGAACCATTCTTAAAACATAATTTAGTTCTGAATAAACTGGTGTCATTCTGGAGAGATAGCCTAATGTGAAATGAAGACATAAGGAACTGAAAATAAATCCATAGAAAGATAAGGAGTTACAAAAGTCATAGAGAATCTACCTAAGGGAAAAAAAAGGCTCATAATTATGCAGAAGGATAGGCAGTAGTTTGCTTCCAAAAGATTGGTCTAAATTAAAATGATTGTTAAAAAGCTGTCAATAAAAATAAAAATAAAAAGATTATTCTTTTGCTCTGAATTCTTTTAGGGAATGTTTTTCCTATAATTCACCATATACATGTACAGAACATTTGATAAGGTAAGAATTTAAATAAGAGAAAGTTATACATGTAGTTTTAAGCTGTTTGTACGATTATAATTTCTTTAGGAGGTAGTTATACTGTTAATTTGCATATGTATATTCAATGACAAAAAAATCTTCATAAGAATCTTAATATCATTGGGGCACCTTGGTAGCTCAGTTGGTTAAGCATCTGACTCTTGATTTTGGCTCAGGTCATGATCTCACGGTTCGAGAGTTGGAGCCCTACAGCCCCTGCTTGGGATTCTCTCTCCCTCTCTCTCTGCCCCTCCCCTGCTTGCATTCTCTCTCTCAAAATAAATAAATAAGCATTTTCTAAAATTTTTTTAAAAAGAATCTTAATATTATTAAATTTCAATAATATCAAGTTGTTGAATGCTTTAGAACAGGTGAATATTTTATATTTTATTAAAATACAACAGGATACCAATGATATGAAATGAAATGTAACCATTTATTATTTGAAAAATACCTTTATCAATAATACAAATGAATGAACTGTCAGTAGTAATTACTTTGTGTTGTCAAAGATAATGCATTATTCAGCTATGTATTTTGTGAGTTGGAATCTTCTTAATTAACATTGAGAATGTGTCTATTGTGTAACTTAGATATTTTTTCATGAACATTGTTATAACTGGTTTGTCTTAGTTCTTTGTTAACCATAGGCAGGAGTAGTGAGGAAAGGAAGTCAGAATGGAAATGAAAATCTCAATGTTTCAATTTTGGAGTTTTTTGTATGATAATATAAGAGTAAATAAATACTGGTAATATGTCAGAAAATTAAACAGAATAATTTAGAGAATGTTAGTAATAAGATGAAAATGTAATGTTTGGCATAGTACATCACCCTATGGGGAACCAAGCATATTTCTATTATATTAAAAATGTGTTTTGTTCATAATGTTGAGTTTTTAATGAATTATAGCAGTTTAGAAAATGTTAAACTCTTTATTATATTTTCAACATTAGTAATTCTCACTTCCATCATTCACTGGTTTTCTTTAAAAATATTATTCCTTCATAGTCTGTAAGTTTCCTTTACTCATCTTAGTGTTTCTTTTTTTTAGTAAAAATTATGTCTTTTTTATTTAATTTTGTTTAATTTTATTATTATTATTTTAAATTTACATCCAAGTTAGCATATAATGCAACAATGATTTTAGGAGTAGATTCCTTAATGCCCCATACCCATTTAGCCCATTCACCCCTCCCACAACCCATCCAGCAACCCTCTGTTTGTTCTCCATATTTAAGAGTCTCTTATGTTTTGACCCTCTCCCTGTTTTTATATTATTTTTGCTTCCCTTCCCTTGTGTTCATCTGTTCTTAAAGTCCTCATATGAGCGAACTACGTGGACGGAACTCATCTTAGTGTCTTAAAACTGCAGATTGAAATTCACTAATCAGTCACAGGGAATTTTTAAAAAAATGGATAACTACAGACTAAAAAATAATAGAGTGCCTTGCATACATTATTTTAAGGATAAGTTTCATGGAGAGATTTATTTATGTATTCTGGGCTGCAGTGAAACTGAATTTCTTGCTATAGATCTTGGTAAATATTACTGAAAAACCCATGGACTATATGAAAGGGACAGAAGAATACTATGTATATACTCCTGTTACTTAAGTCAGTGGTTCATTTACTATTTTATCTATATTTTCAAATATATACAATGAATATGATCAAGTAGCCCACTTTCAATGTTGCATTCATGGCTCCTTTGATGGTTGATGAATTGTCCATAGGGATGAAAAACAACGTGTTAGACTTACTCATTTTACTGTCAGAGTTCTATGTATCAATTGCTAGTGAAAAACATCCTGAAGAGAAGCTGGCTATTACTTAATTAGCACTGGAATATTGCACAGATTTTCATTTCAGAACCATATTTCAAATGAATTATGAAACTAAACAGAAGTCAAAGATGTTACACAGGCTGGAGATACTGCAAAATTAAGATGGGTTTGGCCATTTATAACAAACATAACTGAACTATATTCCTGTGAATTTGCAAGAGCAATCACTGTACTTAACTAAGTTCCTGTAATTAAAAAAAAAAAAAAATCCCTGAGCATAGGGAGACTCAGAGCATTGATTCGTTGGGAAAAATCTTATACTCACATCAAATTCAAATTTGGTATTATACTAGAAGAATGTGACATTAAGCTCAGATTTTTTGTGTGAGATGAAAAGCTGGTGGTTATAAGCTATTATAAACAATTACACTGCGGCACCTGGTTGACTCGGTTGAGCATCTGACTTCAGGTTTAGGTCATGATCTCACGGTTCGTGGCTCGTGAGTTCCAACTGGCACTGGGCTCGCTGCTTTGTGAAGTCTACTTCCCATCCTCTGTCCCCCTATATCTGCCCCTCCCCTGCTTGCACTCTCTCTCTCAAAAAATAAATGAAACAACAAAAAAGAAACAATTATACCAATTTCAGATATTGGCATATTTGTGGCAGAATTGTTTAGAGTCAGAATGTGAAAATGGAACTGGAGGAGACATTTTGGTTATACCATTAGAGTTAAGTTTGTATAAAAACAAACTTTGATGGTGGCTTCTATAAACTGGTGTCCTATGTAATTTGTTTTTTGTTAATCATCTTTGTTTTCAAATTTTTATCACTAATATAACATTTTAATATTAATTTTAGTAAAATTGTTAATGTGGTAGCACACAATATTAAATAATTTTTTAATAAAAAAGGGCTTAGTCCAAATTCGACTCTGGCATACAACTGCTTTCATTTATCCATCTGCATTATTCTTATAATCAGGGATAAAGAGGACAATTAGATCATTATAGAAATAACCATAAATCTATAAATATAGGTATATAAGCAGACATACATTAATTTTAAAAAGATCTTCCAATACCTTCAAGTTATTGGTGCTCTATCTTGATTCTTGAACTTCTTTTCTTGACATGTACCACACCATCTTCAACAACCTTTCCTTACTTTCATGCCTCTTTACCTTGGGATTAATTCTCTCACAGAAAGCCCTCTCTTGGATCTGATTCTTAGCCCATTTCTCTGTTTGCACCTTTTGGCTTCCTTCCTTGATTCTGGCTTGGACTCTCTTTTCACCATCCCAGTGCAATTCTCCAGCAGCCTGTACTCCAGAATCTGGGATTATGCTTGCCTTAACAGGTTTTGACTTCAGTATCAATTGGGCCACTTTCAGATATGTGTGGGCCCATTCAAGAACTCTTAAGTTAGAATCTCTGGAGGTGGAATCCAGTTACAGGGACTGTTTGAAAATTTCCCATTTCAGGGGCGCCTGGGTGGCTCAGTCAGTTAGGCGTCTGACTTTGGTTCAGGTCATGATCTCACGGTTCAGGTGTTTGGGCCCCATGTTGGGCTCTGTGCTGGCAGCTAGGAAACTGGAGCCTGCTTCGGATTCTGTGTCTCCGTCTCTCTCTGCTCTGTGCCCCCCCATACTTGTGCTTGTGTCTCTGTCTCTCAGAAATAAACATGAAAGAAAGAAAGAAAGAAAGAAAGAAAGAAAGAAAGAGAAAGAAAGAAAGAAAGAAAGAAAGAAAGAAAGAAAGAAAGAAAGAAAGAAAGAAAATTCCCCATTTCATTAGAAAGCGCAGCTGCTCCAGAGCAGACTGTATCAGCCATGGCACTACTTACATTTTGTGTTAGATAATTTTTGTGTGTGTGTGGAGCTGTCCTTTCCGTGCATTATAGGATGTTTGATAGCATCCCCTGCCTCTGCTTACTAGATGTCAGTAGCAACTATACCCAGTCAATCATTGTGACAACACAAAAAGTATCTCTAGACATTGCCAAATATTTTCCTGGGGACAAAACCACCCCCATTTGGGAACCACTCTTCAACAGCTAGAATACAATCAGATGAAAGGATTATTTATAAAACTAGAAGCTCTATAGTAGAGCAAAAAGGAGTACCCTAGTGAATCAGTCCAGACTGACATCTCTCAAGATATAGCAGGCATGGCGCAGATGGAATACACTCCAGGAAACTTGACCTTGGCCACTTGTATGGGGCTACTATTAGGGAGGCTGGCCTAGCTTTAGGTTCAGGAGAGGCACCCAATGTGTGTAAAGTTCAGGTGACTGGAAAACAACCAGTGTAGGGGTGCTGTACATGCAGGAATAGAGGAACGTTACAGGAAAATGGCGTACAAAAATGGTGGTTCCTAAAACTGGAGATATATGCCTCTCTAAATAGCCAGGCTTGGGCCACAACACAGGAAAATAGTGGACCATGTAGGGACTGTGCTAACTTTGTGATACATAACATAGAGAATATAAACAGGTCAGGGGCTATTTTCCTCCCATAATGAAGAATCTGCAGTAGACAGTCCAGAATTGGTACAACTGTTCAAGATATTGCAAGGATTCATTGTCTTTCTATCTGCCTTCTCTGTCATCCTTACACTTAGCTCTCATGCTTAGGATTGCAAGGTGTCTTGCTCTTACCAGGTGAATGATTACAGGGTGTCTCCAGGCATTGCATTAACATTTTGGACTGGAAAACAAGAAACAAAGGTTAAGGGCAAGAGCAAAACACTAAAGGATTTCCTCTTAGAACGAAACAAGTGGAAGATCTTATACCTTCCCCCAAAGAAATCAATTACATCTTACCAGAATTCTGCTAATAGATATCCTAGCTTGAAGAGAGGCTGAGAGAGAGAATGTTTCAAATGGACACGTTGCCACTCTAAAAAAAAAAAAAGAAAAAAAAATTCTTCTATTCCATAGGTATAGAAGAAGGGGAGAAGGAACAATGGATGCTGGGCAGGACAATAGCACTGTCTGCAACTAGTGATCTGGAATCTAATTTTGTAATCTGGAAGACAATAACTCAGGAGAAGTCAGGGAAATAGACCAAGAAGCAGACATGACAAAAGAGGAAAGAAGTGACCCTGTAACCAAGCCAAATATGTCTTATTCAGGAGGGTTTTGAATATTTTCTATTGGACTACTGGGCCAATTTCATGGCACAATCAATCCAACAGCTGTAAATTGACACAATTAAACTACTTTCCAGAGCTGGCAATTGGTTAATCTGACCTGGGTGGTTGGGGGGTGGGGGGGAATGGCAAGACAGTGAGTAAAACCTGACTTACATGCAGCATTATGTAATTTGCAACACGCTGTCCATTTTCTCAAAGCATGAAAAAAGGGATTGTTATAAAGTTAAGGTTTCATAGAATTATGAGATTCTAGGCCTCTTGGGGTTAATTTTTTCCTTAAAATGCACTCTTGTCTGTTTTTTAAAGACTTAGTTTAAAAGCATTAAGCATTTAAAATATACCACTTGATATGTAATTGGCATTGAGACTTGGTTTTTTTTTCCACTTGAATTTTGTCTTTTGCCAGCAAAACATATCTTTGCTGTTTGGGCCTTAGTGTGTGTTTTTTTTATGTATACGTCCATTAGCCACGAGAGGAGAAGATCTCACTTAGTACCCAATAGGATATCTCATTCTATGGAGAAAATTCTTATATTTCATAGTTGTCCAATCGATGACATACTTATTTATCCCTATGCCTCTTCTTTTAGTGTTTTAGAGTTAAAATATTGTGGGAGGAGGGCATCAAAAAGACATGATTGCCATTGACCTGAGGGCTGGACTCTGGCAGTAGAAGACAACCCACCCCCGCCCCATCTTTGAAATGTGTGTTCTGTTTGTCTCCCCTATTCCCAGAAGCTGCTCCAGGGATACAGCTTTGAGATAGAAAATGTGGTGGTGTGCGATCTAGACTGGGTATGTGACTGAATTAAGATCTTTGTGTTGTGACCAGTTTAGATCTCTATATAAAGATTCTGGTGGGTTGGTGCAGAGATCTACTTGTTTTAAGGCTGCCCAAGACAAGCCTCTTAAGTTCCCATGCTTATTGAACTTTGCCAACTGTCAACCTGAGTGACCTGCCTCTTTCTTCAGTGTTTCCCTGCTCTCCTTTACTGGGTCCAATTTCAGATTTCACCTCAGGAGCTCTCCCAGGAAGTTGTGAACCAACAAATATTGAATATACTAGGTCTACTGGTCTAGAATTCTTTAAATATTTTGAATTGCAATTCATGTTCTAAAAAAAAGCATATAAATTATAGCAATAGATTCAGAAGAGGCTTTGATGACTTTTTTTTTCCATGAAGGAGGTTAGTTTTATTTGTACAACATATGTTTGTGCTCCGTGCAAAAGCATTCTTTATTTTCCAGATGCTCATAAAATAATGATTATAATGATTATAATATTATGGGAAGTTGTGAATATTAGTTATAATTAAATTGTAAGGATTGGTGTGGCAGGGGTGGCTGATTTCACCTTGGAATTGGATTTGAAAAAACGGTTATGTTGGAGTTAAATATTTCATTGGGAAACTAGTATTTTGTTTTGTTTGTTTTAATCAATTGATATTTGTAAATCCTCTAGGGAATTTGATGACTTATAAGTCTCAGGGGTCCAATTAATAGTTCTCAAGCTAGATCTTATGCAATAAATGTACAATAGAGGGGCACCTGAGTGTCTCAGTCAGTGAAGTGCCCTAGTCTTGATCCCACCTTAGGCATTCTCAGGATTGTGAGTTCAAGACCCACATGGGGCACGCCTTGAGTGTGAAGCCTACTTGAAAAAAAATAAAATAAAATAAATGTCCAATAAAAATAATGTGAGCCACTTGCATGATTTAAAATTTTCTAGTGGACATATTAAAGTAAAAAAAAAGTGGTAGGATTGATTTTAATAATATACTAGATTTAAGCTAAGAGATCCAAAATAATTATAATTTCAACGTTTACAAACAATGTAAATAATATTGTAATGGTAGCTTAACATGAATGTTACATGTTAAAAATATAGTTTAATATTCTTTTTTTATTCATACTAATTCCTTGAAATCCAGGGTACATTTTATTTTTGTAGAGAATCTGAATTCGGACTTACTCATGGTCACATGTGGCTAGTGGCTCCTATATTCGAGCAGCTCCAGAGTCTAAGGTTTCAAGGCAGCAGAAAACTATATTGTTCACTAGAAAACTAAATTGTTCAAGTACCCTTTCCCCAATAATACCACTATTTCCCCAATAAACCAGCCTCCAAACTTAGAAATATCAATAAAGGGGCTAAATATCTGTCTTTGATAGTTTATTATAGTTTAATTATATCATATATTTAATACTACATGCTTCAATAATAATATATTCATTTAAAATATTACTTTTTCACTCACATTTCATGAAATGAATTTATTCAGCTTTTATCCATCCATCTCATCCCATTAGAGTCCTCTAACCATCTTCTGGAGCACATAAGCTTTACTATGGCCTGAGATGTTGGAGCTACAGCCTCCCCCTTTTTTTTATGTTCATTTATTTATTTTGAGAAAAGACCATGCAAGAAGAAGAGGGGCAGAGAGGGAGAGGGAGAGGGAGAGGGAGAGGGAGAGGGAGAGGGAGAGGGAGAGGGAGAGGGAGAGGGAGAGAGAGAGAGAGAGAGAGAGAGAGAGAGATTCCTAAGCAGGCTCTACACTAAGAGCCTAGAGCCAGAGTTGGGGCTTGATCTCGGGAACTGTGATATCAAGGCCTGAGCTGAAATCAAAAGTCAGATGCTTAATCAACTGAGCCACCCAGGTGCCCTGCTATAGCCCTTTTTGAATTTGTATATCATACTTCATGCTGTCACTGAAAAATTTAGCTCAAGTCACAGTATTTATTCATGTAACTTTAGGGCAGTAATTCTCAAGGAGAGTGTATGGAATTTTGCCCCCAACCAAGGGAACATTTGGTAATATCTGGAGACATTTTTGGTCATCAAATCACAACTGAGGTGGGGTGTTACTGGCTTCTAGTACATGGAGCCCAGGAAACTTCTAAACATATTACAATGCACAGGGCAGTCCCCCACAGCGAATTATCTGGCCCCAAATGTCAATAGAGCCAAGGCTGAAAAACTTTGGATTGGGACAATTCTTTGTAATATTCATCCAGTAGGTATATATTTGAGATCTTTTCACTGTCACCCTCACAGTGGTACTTTTGAATGTGATCTTTAAAAATTGCTTATAATATGGTCCAACATTTCCAATTCTAAACTGGAACACACAGAAAAAAAATTAATAAACCTGTATTAAGACTTTGACCTTCTTTCTTATTTATTCTGTGAGTTGATTTCTAAAACATCTCAAATGAACAGATTTGGGTCATTTGAAACTATTGTATTAAAATGGGTATATTCTTTTATATGAAGGATTTGAAAACAAGATAGTTTTCTTATTCCTGAGAAATAATATTTTGAGGGGAAAAGCCTTTAACTTTATTCTACAGTGTTCCCAGACTCGTGGTATAGTCTGCAGTTAGCGTGAGGAAGGTCTAAGATAACTATCACTTTAAAATTGTTTTAAACAATTTCTTTTTTAGAGCAGTTTTAGGTTTGCAGCAAAATTGAGGGGAGAGTTCAAAGATTTTCCATTTTCCCCCTGCTCCCCACACATGTGTAGTCTCCCCCCACTGTCAATATCCCCCATCAGGGTGGTATAATTGTTACAATTAATAAACCTACATTGTCACCTCCTTACTACCCAAACTCCATGGTTTTACATTAGTGTTCACTGTTGGTGCCATACATTCCATGTGTTTGGATAAATGCATCCACCATCATTGTATGCAGAGTAGTTTCACTGCCTTAAAAATTCTCTGTTCTCTACTTATCGCTCCCTCCCACCCTCCTCACCAGGAATCACTGATCTTTTTATGGTTTCCATAATTTTGCCTTTTCCAAAATGTCGTATAGTTGAAACCAAACAATATGTAGCCTTTTCAGATTGTATTCTTTCATTCACTTAAGAATATGCGATTAAGTTTCTTTCATGTCTTTTTATGGCTTGATAGCCCATTTCTTTTTTGCGCTGAATAATATTTCACTGTCTGGATTACCACAGTTTATGTATCCATTCACCTACTGAAGAAAGCCTTGGTTGCTTCCAAGTTTTGGCAATTACAAATAAAGCTGCTATGAACAGCTGTGTGCAGGTTTTTGGGTAGACATAAGTTTTCAACTCCTTTGGATAATTTTACTAAGGAGTGCAATTGCTAGATCATATGGTTAAGAGTATGTTTAGTTTTGCCAGAGGCCATCAAGGTGTCTTACAAAGTGGCTGTTCCATTTAGCATTTCTACCAGCAATGAAACAGAACTCCTGCTTCTCCACAGCCTCCTCACCATTTGGTGTTGACGATTTGGATTTTAGCCTTTCTAATAGGAGTGTAGTGGTAGCTCATTGCTGTTTTAATTTGCATTTCCTAATGATGTATGAGGTAGAGTATCTTTGAAAATGCTATTTGCCACCTTTATGTGCTTTTTTGTATGTGTGAGATCTCTTTTAATGTCATTGGTCCATTTTTTATCCTTTTTTTTTTCCTGTTATTGAGTTTTAAGTATTCTGTGTATGTTTGGAAAACAGAGCTTTTCCTGATATGTATTTTGCAAATTTTTCTTCCAATCTGTGGCTTGCCCTTTTGTTCTCCTTTACTTCATTTCCTCTACTTTGGAGGTGTGTCCCAGCGTTTCTCAGACTACTGAAGTCCTATAAATTTCACTCATCTTACGGGCTCTCAAATTGTTTTAGGGTTTATCTCCTACTCTCTGGAGTACGTGTGTCTTACAAAGATCACTGATATACTTGCCACTTCTTGCTTATCCACTCTACCTAACATGATATCACAATATATCATATGTAATATGTGACCATTATAATTTTCTTAAGAACATCTTGGTGGTTCAAACTATAATAGAGGTTAACAAGATTAATATAGCCATGGTGACAGATGGTAAATGTGTATTCATGTTTGTCCTATATAAATTTGTACATTCTCCGATCCTGCTTTTTAGAAAAAAATTGTTTTAACTTTTATTTATTTTTGTGAGACAGAGAGAGAGCATGAATGTGGGAGAAGCAGACAGAGAATCTGAAACAGGCTCCAGGCTCTGAGCTGTCAGCACAGAGCCCGATGCAGGGCTTGAACCCACAAACTGTGACATCATAACCTAAGCTAAAGTCGAACGCCCAACTGACTGAGCCACCCAGGGGCCCCCCTCCGATCCTGCTTCTTAAGAGAACTACAACAGGATGCATTCACCAGTACAGTGGCCACATACTATGTATTGGAAACCTTGTTAATCTACTCTAGCAAAGATGTTATATATTTTTTTTTAAATTTTTTTTTTCAACGTTTATTTATTTTTGGGACAGAGAGAGACAGAGCATGAACGGGGGAGGGGCAGAGAGAGAGGGAGACACAGAATCGGAAACAGGCTCCAGGCTCTGAGCCATCAGCCCAGAGCCTGACGCGGGGCTCAAACTCACGCACCGCGAGATCGTGACCTGGCTGAAGTCGGACGCTTAACCGACTGCGCCACCCAGGCGCCCCGCAAAGATGTTATATTGAGTGCAATAGCTTCATTTGGATTTCTTATTTGGTTGAATGTAAGGTAGTTTGGTATCATTCTACTAGATCTATCTGGCTTTGATAGGGTCCAAGTTGGCAAATTAAATGAATATATATTGAAACTACATGATTCAAATCTTATTAGATAAAATAATCTCTATCATTTTCCCTAGGATACAGTATTGTCTTTAATATACTCTCTTGTCCAGAGGTAGGATGGGTAGTAATAAAGGCTTTTACTTGGCTTTTCTCCCTATGGTGGCTTTTACCCGAGGGGTCAAGGGACCACTACTGGGGGCTCCATTAATACCCAAGTATATCTTCCCAAATTTACATTTTGAAACTGGGGAAATGAACATTAGGTCTGTGGAACTAGTAGAGCCACTGCAAATTGGATGCAGAACTCACTAGTGTATTATCCAGATTCTGTATACTCCAACAAAGGGACCGATGATGATTCTTCAAACCCTACGAATCCCCCCAAATATCAGTGTCAAAGAAAACCTGTGTCCCTCTGTCCTCAAAATGGCTATGTATTCCCTTTTCCCCTAGTGTGAAGTTTGGAATAAATGTCACTGGACCCTCTTGGGATGGACTGTAGAAATTGTTACCAGGTAGCAAAATCAATGCTTTGGTGGACATCATGAAATGTTATACAGATTCCCTTTGATAAGTGGCTATTACCCTCACTGCCAAGTGTTTCTTCAGGCATACTCTTAGCTACAGGAAGCCCATTTCCCGAGACTCACTAATGAGAAAGTATAAAGACCCCACCATAGTAGTAAAAGTTAGGACAACTCTGAAGGGCTATTTTAGCTTCAGAACTCTGAAGAGGTGACCAAGACTGTCATTAGGACATCCTTACACTCTACTTCTAATACCCTTTCTTCTTCTGTCTCATTTCCATAGGTTTAGACTTTAAGTATCCCTAAATATCCTGCACAGTAAATATCAGCTTAAGGTCTGGGGTTTTTTTGGAGGGGGAAACCCCACCTGCAATGACTCAAATTTTGTGTCCAACAGTCTCTGAAATGTATCAGTATATCCCTTTCCCCAGTATAGTTACTTGCCCTTTGGAATAAGCCTGGGGACATAATTACTATACATACATTGTGCTGGTACAAGGTCCTTCCTCTCAAGGACAAAGCCTCTTTCATTCAGTGGGTCTTGGCCTGAAAGTGGCTCAGATCTTGATATGGAGAAAGGATTATGAATTTTTAATAAGATGTCTTCCGTTAGCCTTCTGACCTATACTTGAATTCTTATGTTTGTACAAATTGAACAAACATTTATTGGGCATCTTAGGTTTCTTTAGTTCTATTAAGCATCTCCAGAGCAATCTACGGGTCAGGCCCCCATGAGGCCCCTGCAACCTTGTCACTTACTGGGAACATTGCACACACCTGCTTTCTGCAACTAAGTTCACTATTTGGCCTCTATTATTCTGAGAATTTATCAATTCAATTGAGCCTAGTTTTGTAAAAGCATCTTGTACTGTTAGTTTTGCCCTACCGTGGAGTGCCATGAATGAGCTTCTAGGTAACACTGGTCCCATCTCACCAGAGCGTTCCTTCCTTTTTTGGTAAACAGTGTTCTCTGGTGCCAACCAGGGGAAATAATCATCTGGCTGCATAAGATGAGAGTCTCTTTCTATCCTGCTCGAAATTTCCTCTGGCTTTTACACACAAACTTTAATTGGTTATTAATCACTGTCAGTCTTTTATTGTCTTTTCTCAGTGCATTGATTGTACCTAGCAATAGTTCTCTCAGGCCATTGTTTTTATAATTATGATTCTTTCCAACATTTCTTAAACACCAGGGGCATTGCAGTCATCAGTACATTCCTTTTCACCGGTATCCAGTCCCAGTTTGGCATTGGTGAAAACTGTAATCATTGTACTAGTATTGCATGGTAGATTGTCTCAGTGCTCCTTCTGAGTGGAAAGGCCCTCAAAACAACCTGGATGTTGATGACCTGACACCAAGACCCTTCTTTAGTGTTTGCTTCCTAGTACTATGTTTGGGACCCAGTGTTGCAGATCAGGTTCCTGAGGAAACAGACTTGGGGCCACTAAGATTGGTGTGCAGGTGTCTTTTCAGGGAGTTTCCTTGGGAATAGCATCTGTGACAGACTAGATGTTAAAAATCTAACCTTTTCTTTGTGTTTTATTTCTTTTTTAAAAAAAAATGTTTATTTATTTATTTTGAGAGAGAGAACAGGGAAAGGGCAGAGAGAGAGAAGAGAAAGAGAAGCCCAAGTAGTCTCTGTGCTGTCAGCACAGAGCCCGAAGCGGGGCTTGATTCCACGAATCATGAGATCATAACCTGAGCCAAAACCAAAAGTTAGATGTCCAACTGACTGAGCAGCCCATTGTGTTTCATTTCATATTTATTTGTTAACCTGTGTCTATACTTTTGGCATTTTTCCCAAGAGCTGAAAGGGGTCGTTTCCCGACCCCCCCCCCAAGTCACACTGAAGAATAGAAATACTTTATAAAGGAGTTAATATTTGTGTCAGAATAACAAGGTCTAGACCCTTTCCTCAGCTTGGTGGTTTATTTTATCGTTGCTATATTGGCACACGTGCCTTAATGGCGTCATGTCAATGAGGTTGGGTGTCAGGACTACTTGAACATACAGGGTTAGGACTTAAGCTCCCATGGCTTCTGGCAGTGATGCTGGAGGCTGGTGGGAAATAAAAAAAAAGACAGTGCATTTGACAAGGGTCCAGAAGTCAAAGGACAAGGCAGTACTAAGAAGTCTTCAGTGGGACCTGAAAATCAGAGCAATACTAAGAAATGAAGTTACCCCTACATCAATGATTTCTAAATTTACTTTTTTTCTGAAATTTCTACTTGCTTTTAGTAGATTTTGGACACTTATTTTTTCCATACTTGTTGGCTTCCAGTTTTTTACTTTGCTCCCAGGAAGTCTCACTACTAATCTCCAAGCAGGTAAAAAAAGCAATCTCAGTCATGTGCATTTAAGTCAGAAAAATTATATTGTAGCTATTTCTCCTCCAGCCATGAACTCCTCCTAACTGCCCTACTCCTTTGTTCACTACCCATTTCCTTCTTAGTCTTGGTGACTTCATTTCAGACAATTCACCCTAACCTGGGTCTGGCTTTCTCTTAAAATGCAAATGCTGGTCTGGCCCCTCAGTGAAACATCTTCAGGAGATGTCCTGTCAGTAGATCATGTCCAGGAACTTGGACATTGTTCTTGCTGGGCTCACAGCAGCCCTAGCACTGTTCATCAGAGCAGTGGGATCAGCCTCCTCAGCCCTGGTATGAGTGGTTATGCATACCCTGTTATATTGCCACAAATGCATGTGTACTTCCAGTGGAGGACAATGGTTTTTCACTTCTGTTAAACAGTTATGAAAGATGAGGACATATTTTTTGAGGATTAGGAAAATTCCATTGTGATGCTGATTTGGAATGATATGTAGTGTTAAATAACATTTAATTCAACATTGATATTTGTGCTAATGTAGTTTATTAATACTTGGGATATTAAGAATGATAATAGCACTGTGACTGGCCATAAAAATAGTTATATGAGTATTATATTGGTTTATTAATATCATACTATAAGCACTGTTTCAGCCATGAGTGAGATAACAATTTCATTTAAAAGTGTCTACCAGGAAAGTGAATTTCTAAGAGGTGAGGGTGTATATGAATGTAGAAAGTAAACAAAACAGAAAAAGTCAAAGCAGTATTTTAACACTTTGTAGCTCCTATTCCTTTAAAGAATGTTGCCGAGATCCACACCCATGAGACAAGTAGGACCAGCTGGCAAGCCACCGTGGACCTAAAGCTGTCACCCAATGAAATATAGGACTCTTGCATCAAGGCTAGGATGGTATAATGCAGTAGAGACAATAGGTATACACATTAGGACACAAAGGAGGCCCTTAAGCAATACATAACATCTCTGCACAGAAGGCCAGCTTGTGCAATCCTTCCATGATTGCACATATAAAAGACCCATGAAAATGAAACATCTCTAGGGTATTATGTTGAAACTACAACAGGCTGCCTCATGCCTTCTGTCTTAACAGAGCAGGCCACTTTAGGCAGCATATAGGAACAGTAAATCATACCTATGCATGTGTGTGTGTGTGAGTGCATGTGTGTACAAGAGAAGGAGATGGATATGAGAGACAGAAGCAAAGGTGAAATTTATTGATTAATCTATTAAAATGTACATAGAGCACCTTTTAAAACTTCTCTTTAAAGATCTGCTCCTTTATCTGTAAGGCGATGTTGCTGATGGGCCACCAAATTCTCAGCTTTTATTAAAACATAAAGAATTTCACACTTAAAAATATGGCTATACTATTGATAGATTATTTCAATATGTGGTTTTCAAACTGAGTTCCACCTAGCTGAGGGTTTCTAAAACTGAGTTCTGCCTAGCTGTAGGCTTCCTAAAATGTTCTTCAGAGAGTGATTGTCCTGTAACTATCTCATCTGAGTTTTATGGGAACCTATAAAGGGCTAGTATCATTGCCCTGATAGGACACTGAAGCCAAGAGGCCCACAAGCAGCAAGAAGCAGAGCCAGAACTGAAACCCAATTTTCTTTCTTCAAATACTCTGTTCTTTTTTCTGTACAATCATTACTCTTGGGATGACAATAATAACTAATGTCTGTATGGTAATTTAGAGTTTCCAAAGCTATTTCATTACATTATCATATGCATTTAAAAAAATCTACCACCTAGGAGCTATTTTTATTCCCTGTCTTATTTCTTATGGATAAAGAAATTGTATTTCAGATAAAGTAAGTGACATGCTAAAGACAGCCAGAAAGCAAGTGCTGAGGTGAGTTACTGTTACTCTAGAAACTATGTTTCTTCTACCATGTCGTCTTGCTGACCTGTATGTGGAGGCTTAACTATTAGAAAGACTAATGAAATAATTTCAAAATGTGTAAGTGTGTTTTTTTAAAGATGGCTTGCATGTGAAAACAGAAGCTTTGTTGGCTATTAAGATTTTGAAGTGGTAAAACTTCAAACCTCAGGCAGAAACAAGGTGGCTAATACATTTAGCATGGCAATAATATAACTTTACATCCTTCTTTACCTCTCAAGAAAGAGACTGATTTTCCAACATTTGTTTTACATTTAATTTTATTGCATAAGTCACATTCTGTCATTTGTTATTTCTGTATTTGTAAAATTCATACCTTGTATTTTATTATACTTCTATCCCCAGGAAATATCGCCAGGTACATCATTCAAAATACTGCCTTTTTTTAATACGTATAAAGTCTCTATTCTCTCTCTGCCTATTGCATGCTCTCTCTCTTTTTCTCCCTCTCTCTCTCATTTTCTCAGTCTGTCTCTGTCTCTCTCTCTCTTTGTAATACAAGTGAAAACAGGCCATGCTAGGGCACATAACCGGCAGCACTTTGCAAAATACTTCAAATCAAAATCGTTCTCTCAATAATAGGACAGGGTCATTTTATAAAAATGAGGTTTTCAGTAGAGGAAGGACAGAAAATCCACTTTTGGTTAACATCGAGCAAACATTAAGTATCAAAGACATGGATGTTTTTAGTTGTTTGGATGGTATTGTCTAATGATAGAATGTAAAATAAAAGAGGATCACTAGATAAATTTAATTTGATAAATTCCTCAGAAAAGTGTGTTAAAGATGTTAATAGATGTGCTTTGAAAATAAGTTGGAATAAGAGAGTTATTTACAGCATTTTTTGCAAACTTTAGGGAGGATATTTAGGGGTTGATTATCTAATCATAACTGTTCTTCTGAGCCCCATTTCCCCCCCAGCACTTCTATTAACATCTTCTCAAGCAAAACCCCATGAAAGAATTGATCAATGCTGTATTAAAGCTATAGATAGATTTTACTGACAAAAAAGATATAGAATGTGATAAAAGGTAATTGGATTTATCCATTTTGTAGAATCCCTAATAGTTCTCAGATTTCTGATAAAGCATGTTTTTGGCCAAAAATTATAAAAATAATGAAAATTATATTTCCTTTATGTATGAAAAATTGTGATTTAAATTCATAATAATCCTACTTTAATAATCAATAATCAGGTGGGAAATTTTGAAATTTATGAAGAAATAATATTCCCCTATTGTTAAGACCTATGTCTCAGAGGAAAAGGTCCTTACTCAACTCTCTATTCCTAATACTTTTTCCCAGGTCTTCTAATTGCCCCAGAGACCTTGTACTGTCTCCCCCTGTCCAATATCATTAATCTCGTTTCTATTTAAAGACGTTTCTTGGGGCACCTGGGTGGCTCAATCAGTTAAGTATCCAAGTCTTGATTTTGGCTCAGGTCATGATCTCACCATTTGTGAGTTCAAGGCCAGCATTAGACTCTGATCAAGAACACAGGAACCTCCACACTGCTTTCCAGAGCGGCTGCACCAATTTGCATTCCCACCAACAGTGCAAGAGGGTTCCCGTTTCTCCACATCCTCTCCAGCATCTATAGTCTCCTGATTTGTTCATTTTGGCCACTCTGACTGGCGTGAGGTGATACCTGATTGTGGTTTTGATTTGTATTTCCCTGATAAGGAGCGACGCTGAACATCTTTTCATGTGCCCGTTGGCCATCTGGATGTCTTCTTTAGAGAAGTGTCTATTCATGTTTTCTGCCCATTTCTTCACTGGGTTATTTGTTTTTCGTGTGTGGAGTTTGGTGAGCTCTTTATAGATTTTAGATACTAGCCCTTTGTCCGATATGTCATTTGCAAATATCTTTTCCCATTCCGTTGGTTGCCTTTTAGTTTTGTTGGTTGTTTCCTTTGCTGTGCAGAAGCTTTTTATCTTCATAAGGTCCCAGTAATTCACTTTTGCTTTTAATTCCCTTGCCTTTGGGGATGTGTCGAGTAAGAGATTGCTACGGCTGAGGTCAGAGAGGTCTTTTCCTGCTTTCTCCTCTAAGGTTCTGATGGTTTCCTGTCTCACATTTAGGTCCTTTATCCATTTTGAGTTTATTTTTGTAAATGGTGTGAGAAAGTGGTCTAGTTTCAACCTTCTGCATGTTGCTGTCCAGTTCTCCCAGCACCATTTGTTAAAGAGGCTGTCTTTTTTCCATTGGATGTTCTTTCCTGCTTTGTCAAAGATGAGTTGGCCATATGTTTGTGGGTCTAGTTCTGGGGTTTCTATTCTATTCCATTGGTCTGTGTGTCTGTTTTTGTGCCAATACCATGCTGTCTTGATGATGACAGCTTTGTAGTAGAGGCTGAAGTCTGGGATTGTGATGCCTCCTGCTTTGGTCTTCTTCTTCAAAATTCCTTTGGCTATTCAGGGCCTTTTGTGGTTCCATATGAATTTTAGGATTGCTTGTTCTAGTTTCGAGAAGAATGCTGGTGCAATTTTGATTGGGATTGCATTGAATGTGTAGATAGCTTTGGGTATTAAAAATAGACCTACCCTATGACCCAGCAATAGCACTGCTAGGAATCTACCCAAGGGATACAGGAGTACTGATGCATAGGGGCACTTGTACCCCAATGTTCATAGCAGCACTCTCAACAATAGCCAAATTATGGAAAGAGCCTAAATGTCCATCAACTGATGAATGGATAAAGAAATTGTGGTTTATATACACAATGGAATACTACGTGGCAATGAGAAAAAATGAAATATGGCCTTTTGTAGCAACGTGGATGGAACTGGAGAGTGTGATACTAAGTGAAATAAGCCATACAGAGAAAGACAGATACCATATGGTTTCACTCTTATGTGGATCCTGAGAAACTTAACAGGAACCCATGGGGGAGGGGAAGGAAAAAAAAAAAAAAAAAAAAAAAGGACGTTAGAGTGGGAGAGAGCCAAAGCATAAGAGACTGTTAAAAACTGAGAACAAACTGAGGGTTGATGGGGGGTGGGAGGGAGGGGCGGGTGGGTGATGGGTATTGAGGAGGGCACCTTTTGGGATGAGCACTGGGTGTTGTATGGAAACCAATTTGTCAATAAACTTCAAAAAAAAAAAAAAAAAAAAAAAAAAAAAAAAGAACACAGGACCTGCTCGGGAGTCTCTTTTCCTCTCTCTATCCCTCCCCACCTCCCCCCAAAATAAACAAACAAACAAATAAATAAACATTTAGAAAAAATTTCTCCTCAAACTCATTGTGCTCTAAAGCAATTGTGTTACCCCTCAAGTCAGCATCAACCCTTAACTTCCACATTCCTTTCAAAACCATCACGTCTTCCAATTTCACACGCTTCAAATTTATGTTTAAGTTGAACACATTGCTTTTGTCATCCTGCTACTTCAAAGTTTAAAAAATCCCTTGGGACCTCATTGCATGTCTATTATT